>NW_027507903.1:389641050-390241050 GCF_037356315.1 Lithobates pipiens | reverse complement strand
GATTCTTCTCTCTTAGTTTCTGAAGCACACAACAGACATCTGTGTGGTGGATCTCCGGAGACTTGGAAAATTTGAGAATATCAACGAGAAAATCCACCACACAGAGCTGCAACAAATCTCGGCTAACATCGTTAATAAATTCCTGGAAAACTACTGGGGCATTACAAAGGCCAAAAGGCATTACCAGGTACTTGTAATGGCCTGTTCTGGTATTAAACGCAGTTTCCCACTTGTCGTCCTCCTTAATCCTCACAAGGTTGTATGCCCCTCTCAAATCAAGCTTCATGAAAACTGTTGGTCCCTTGAGGCGGTCAAATAACTCTGTAATCAACAGAATCGAATAGGCATTCTTAATTCTGGAACGATTGAGACCCCTATAATCAATGCAAGGTCTCAGTTCACTGCTCTTCTTCTTCACAAAGAAGAAACCAGCACTAGCAGGAGACGAGGATTTGTGGATAAAAACCTCAAGAAAGTATGTCTGCACCATACTCCATGGTCTTATCCTCCAAGATCGTCAAAAGGTTAAACCCAGCCATGAGGGGGTATGGCACTAGGTTGAAGGTCAATTGCGCAATCATACGGCCGATGGGGAGGCAAACTACTGGCTTGACCTTTGTCAAAGACATTGCTAAAATTGCAGTACTCCTCAAGCAGGGAGGAGAGTGAAGAGGTGCACAGGACCTTGGCTACTTTCTGGAAGCATGTCTCACTGCATTGTGGTGACCAGGAGAGAACCTCAGCGTGGAGCCAATCAAAAGAGGGGTTATTCCTCTATAACCAAGGATAACCAATAACCAGCAGAAATTTAGGTGAGGAAATAACTTGGAATTGGATTATCTCATGGTGAAGAGCCCCAATGGCCATGGACAATGGAACCGTCTCATGAGTCACATATGCAGGCTGTAGAGGTCTCCCATCAAGAGCCTCAATGGCAAGTGGAGTGTCATACAGCTGCAGTGGAATTGAGTTCTTCGATACAAAGGCAGCATCAAAGAACAGGCCTGCAGCCCCAGAGTCGATTAGAACCTGTATCTCAATCAACGACTCAGCCCAAGAAAGAGTGACCAAAACCAGGGGTTTATCCTTCTAGATAACTGGGGATGAAACAATGCCACCTAAGATCTGTCTGTGACAGGACCTCAAGGTTTGGGCGTTCCCTGGATGGGTAGGACAAGACTTCAAAAAGTGACCTGCCTGGCCACAATAAAGGCATAATCTCTACCTCCTCCTAAAGGTTCTCTCATCCGCAGAGAGACGCATGAAGCCCAAGTGCATGGGTTCATCTTCATTGACCGACTCAGTACCAGGAGGCATGGGAAGTGAAGGAGGCACAGGTGGGACTGCAAAGCTCGGAGGCAAACTTACAAGAGGCTTCCTTAAAAGAGAGTCTTTCTCTGAGTCTGGTGTCAATGAGGATGGCAAACGAGATCAACTTTTCCAGCTCAGTGGGTATATATTGGGCTGATATCTCTTCCTTGATGGAATCTGAGACACCATGAGAAAAATCCACCACAAGGGCCTCATTGTTACAAGCAACCTCTGCTGAAAGAGTACGGAATTCAGTGGCATAGTCAGCAACAGTTCTCGTACTCTGTTTGATGCACATGAGGCACTTGGCAGCAGAAGTGGAGCGAGCAAAAACGTCAAATACCGTTTTAAAGGAGGCCACAAACTCAGGGTAACTCAAGACAACAGGTTTTTGCAGCTCCCATAGAGGGTTTGCCCAGGCCAAGGCTCTCTCAGAAAGCAAAGTTATCACAAAACCTACTTTGTTTCTTTCCGTGGGAAATGCCTGGGGCAACATCTCAAAGTATATCTCAACCTGGTTGAAGAACCCTCTGCATTGAACTGGATCGCCCCCAAATCGATGGGGAAGCAGAGCGGAACCAGACATACCTCTTATAGAGGTAAAACTCGAGGAGGGTGCCTGCTCAGAGACTGGCACAGCAGCAGGGGCGGCCTGCAACTCAGGTTGTACCGGAGCAGCCACAGTGGGAGATTCCAGGTGAGCCGTGTGACTCAGGAGCATTTGTAATGCTATGACAAACTGATACATGCGGTGATCTTGCTCATCCAATCTGGAAAAAATATTACCAACAAGTGGATTGACTGTGTCTTCTGAATTCATGGCCTTCACCTACTGTCAGAAACCATGAAATGAGACCGAGACAGAAGTACAGTTAAATCACACTTGTTTAATAATAACAGTAAAAAGAACAAATCTAGTCAAAACATAGCAAAAGTTCAGTAACCAGAATGGATAGTCAGCCAAGCAGAAGTCAGGGATCAAAGTAGTGGAACAGAAAGCAGGATCTGGAGACAGAAGGCAAGTCAGCAAAGCCAGCCTTAAACCAGGAATGCAGGCGATATTTTCTTGTGATGTGACCAAGGTGAAGGCAGGGCTCCTTTGGACTGGACAGCTTAAGTAGGCAGGACTGACAAGCAGGATCATCAACAGCTGGGTAACTGTGGTGAGAGATGGGAGCTGGCAATTAGCCGACAGCTGAGCAGCCAGCTCAGAGAAGGAAGGGCTGAGCCCAGCCCTGACAGTAAGTGCACATAGGTCTGCACGTAGGTCTGCGAGTGCACGTAGGTCTGCGAGTGCACGTAAATCTGCGATGCACATAGATCTGCGAGAGCACGTAGGTCTGCAAGTGCGCATAGGTCTACGAGTGCATGTAGGTCTGTGGGTACCTGTGTATTGTTTTGTTGATTACCTGTGTATTGTCTTGTTGAGTACCTGTGTACTGTCTTGTTTAATATTAGTGTCAGGAAGCTAGTTGTTAGGTAATTTGAACAGTGTATAATCTCCAATCTGCACTGCTGGAGCTGAGGGACTCTCCTAGCTTCCAGGGGAAGAACTCCTCCAGTGAGAGTGGGGGGGGGGGAAGCAAAGGGAAAGGATAGATAGATTCTGGTGGTAGGGGACTCAATTCTTAGAAGGACAGAGAGGCCAATCTGTAACAAAGACCCGAAGCACCAAACTGTATGTTGTCTACCAGGCACTCGGGTTCGGTACATCACGGATCTTGTGGACAGATCACTGGGAGGGGCTGGGGAAGACCCAGCTGTCATGGTGCACATTGGCATCAATGACAAAGTCAGAGGCAGATGGAGTGTCCTAAAGAATGATTTTAGGGACTTAGGAGCTAAATTGAGGAAAAGGACCTCCAAGGTAGTATTCTCAGGAATACTACCGGTACATCGAGCCACACCAGAAAAGCAGAGGGCGATTAGGAAAGTAGTGTCTGAAGAGCTGGTGTAGTAAGGAGGGGTTTGGGTTCCTGGAGGACTGGGCCGACTTCTCAGTCAATAACCAGTACTATAGAAGGGATGGTCTGCACCTAAATGAGGAGGGTGCAGATCAGCTGAGAATGAAGATGGCTAAAAAGTTAGAGGGGTTTTTAAACTAGGCAATGGGGGGAGGGTCCAGAGGTAGAGATAGTCAGTGCGGAACATATTCCAGAGGGTAGTATTGGGGGCATTAGTGATAGGCTGACCAAAGCATATAAACCCAAGGTAAGTATAGTAGCAAGTCCTAGTTGCACACTTGGAACACTCATAAGAGGATAACATGCGACCGGTCTAAACTACGTGGCATGTTCCCCAATGCCAGGAGCCTGTCAGACAAGCTGTTGTACGAGGAGGATTTGGATTTTGTGGAAATTTTAGAGACCTGGTTCAACAGCTATCATGTTTGGCTTGCAACCATTCAAGGGTATACCCTTTATCGCAAGGATAGAGAGGGTAAAAAAGGGGGAGGGGTATGCCTATATATCAAGAATAATATACAAGTGAATGCGAGAGAAGACATCACTAAGGGAACTAGGGAGTAGGTGGAATCCTTATGAGTAGAGCTCCAAAGGGATGAAGCTAAGGGGAAAATAATACTGGAAGTATGCTATAGGCCCCCTAACCTAAGGGAGGAAGGGGAGACAGATCTCCTACAATAAATTAGATTAGCAGCAAGGATGGGAAGTGTTATCATAATGGGGGATTTTAATTATCAAGACATAGACTGGGTGGTGGGAATCACGCATTGATCTAAGGCTCGCCATTCCTAAATGTCTTGCAGGACAATTTTATGGGTCAAATGGTAGACGCACCAACTAGAAATAAAGCGTTACTGGATCTACTGATTACCAACAATACAGACCTGATCACGGATGTGGCTATACGGGGCAAATTAGGTAACAGCAATCACAGGTCAATTGTCTTCAGTATAAATCACACAAATAGGAAACATGAGGGGAATACAGAGACACTGAATTTCAAAAGATGCCAACTTCCTTAAACTATGAACCTTGCTAGAAGGCATAAATTGGGATAAAATCTTAGGAACAAAGAACACAGAGGTCAGATGGGTTTGCTTTACGAGCATATTAAATAAGAGCATTAGCCAATGTATTCCATTGAATAATAAATGTAACCACTTGTTTACTGGGCACTTAAACCCCCCTCGTGTCCAGACCAATTTTCAGCTTTCAGCGCTGTCACAATTTGAATGACAATTGCGTGGTCATACAACACTGTACCCAAATGAAATCTTTATAATTTTTTTTCCCAAAAATAAAGCTTTCTTTTGGTGGTATTTGATAACCTCTGTGGTTTTTATTTTTTGTTAAAAAAATGTAAAAAGACCAAATTTAAGAAAAAAAAGAATAAAGGGTCTGGAGGATATTATTTATGAGGAACGGTTGCGAGCACTGAACTTATTCTCTCTGGAGAAGAGACGCTTGAAAGGGGATATGATTTCAACTTACAAATACCATACTGGTGACCCCACAATAGGGATAAAACTTTTTTTCGGAAGAGAATTTAACAAGACTCATGGCCACTCATTAAAATTATAAGAAAAGAGGTTTAACCTTAAACTACGTAGAGGGTTATTTACTGTAAGAGTGGCAAGGATGTGGAATTCCCTTCCACACTTGGTGGTCTCAGTAGGGAGCATCGATAGTTTCAAGAAACTATTAGATAAGCACCTGAACGACCACAACATACAGTGATATACAAGGTAATACTGACATATAATCACACACAGGTTGGACTTGGTGGACTTGTGTCTTTTATTCAACCTCACTTACTATGTAACTATGTAACACTGAAGAAATTAATATGTTGCTACAATGTAAATTAGTGAGTGTGCAGCTTGTATAACAGTGTACATTTTCTGTCCCTTCAAAATAACTCAACACACAGTCGTTAATGTCTAAACCACTGGCAACAAAAGTGAGTACACCCCTAAGTGAAAATGTCCAAATTGGGTCCAATTAGCCCTTTTTCCTCCCCGATGTCATGTGACTCATTAGTGTTACAAGGTCTCAGATGTGAATGAGGAGCAGGTGTGTTACATTTGATGTTAGTGCTCTCACTCTCTCATACTGGTCACTGGACGTTTAACATGGAATCTGATGGCAAAGAACTCTCTGAGGATCTGAAAAAAATAATTGTTGCTCTACATAAAGATGGCACGGGCTATAAGATTGTCAAGACCTTGAAACTGAGTTGCAGCACGGGAGCCAAGACCAAACAGCGGTTTAACAGGACAGGTTCCACTCAGAACAGGCCTCGCCATGGTCAACCAAAGAAGTTGAGTGCACGTGCTCAGCGTCATATCCAGAGACTGTTTTTGGGAAATAGACATATGAGTGCTGCCAGCATTGCTGCAGAGGTTGAAGGGGTGGGGGGGTCAGTCTGTCAGTGCTCAGCCCATACACCGCACACTGTATCAAATTGGTCTGCATGGCTGTCATCCCAGAAGGAAGCCTCTTCTAAAGATGATGCACAAGAAAGCCTGTATGCAGTTTGCTGAAGACAAGCAGACTAAGAACATGGATTACTGGAACCATGTCCCATGGTCTGATGAGACCAAGATAAACTTATTTGGTTCAGGTTGTGTCAAGCATGTGTGGTGGCAACCAGGTGAGAAGTACAAAGACAAGTGTGTCTTGCCTACAGTCAAGAATGGGGGTGAGAGTGTCATGATCTGGGACTGCACTGTCGGCACTGGGGAGCTACAGTTTATTGAGGGAACCATGAATGCCAACATGTACTGTGATACAGAAGCAAAGCATGATCCTCTCCCTTTGGAGACTGGGCCCCAGGGCAGTAGTCCAACATGATAACAACCCAAACACACCTCCAAGACTACCACTGCCTTCCTAAAGAAGCTGAGGGTAAAGGTGATGGACTGGTCAAGTATGTCTCCAGACCTGAACCCTATTAAGCATCTGTGGGGCATCCTTAAACAGAAGGTGAAGGAGCACAGGGTCTCTAACATCCCCCAGCTCCGTGATGTTGTCATGGAGCGCTGAAAGAGAACTCCAGTGCCAATCTGTGAAGCTTTGGTGAACTCCATGCCCAAGAGGGTTAAGGCAGTGCTGGAAAATAATGGTGGCCACAAAAAATATTTACGCTTAGGGCCCAATGTGGACATTTTCACTTAGGGTTGTACTCACTTTTGTTGCCAACAGTTTAGACATTAATGGCTGTATGTTATTTTGAGGAGACAGCAAATATACACTGTTATACAAGCTGTACACTCACTACTTTACATTGTAGCAAAGTGTAATTTCTTCAGTGTTGTCACATGAAAATATATAATAAAATGTTTAGAAAAATGTGAGGGGTGTACTCACTTTTGTGAGATACTGTATATAGATATTGTGTAGAGTCCGCCTGGGAAGGCATAATGAAACAGGGCAAGTACTTCCCTTTTAGGCCTGCTTATTAGGCACCTGGTCAGAGAGGCTGTGAAAGAGATGTCTCACAGCTGCTTGGTAACCCCTCGGATCTTGACAATTGGTGGAGAATGCAGGTAGCTTGAGGGGGTGAAGGCCAAACCCATGTCCTGGGTTAAAGTTGTACAGGCTGGAAAAGCATCAAAGTGATGGAGGAACTGATCAAACAACTAGCAGTGGCTAATGCTCAGCAAGAGCCAAACCGCTTACTGATTGAACAGATAGCGGGTTTACACAAGGCACTGACCCAGCAGGCTGAAATTATGAAAGGTAACCCTGCTGTAAAGAGTGACCTGTGGAAGCCTGTGCAGCGGACTATGCAAAAGATGACAGCCACAGATAACGCGGAAGCTTATATGGCAGTGTTTGAAAGGATTGCAACAAGAGAAGCTCTCCCTGAGAAAGACTGGGCGGATATTCTGGCTCCTTTCCTGACTGCAGATCCTCAACAGGCCTATTGTAATTTGGCCTCTGAATCAGCACGGGACAATAAACTGCTAAAGGCCAAAATCCTAGCCAGGCTGGAAGTGACTGTGGCTTTAAGGGCAAACCGTGTTCATGCCTGGCGCTTTGACAGAGCTAAGCCTGCCTGTGCTCAATTGTATCGTCTAATACACCCATTCCAGGATTGGCTGAAACCAGAGGAAAAGATCACCACTCAGATTGTAGAGCTAGTTGCACTGGATCGCTTTTTGCATGGTTTTCTTAAGGAGCAGCACCAATGTGTGGCTCAGTCCGAGCCTCAGTCCCTGGATGAGATGGCTGCTGCTGTCAAGCGCTACAGTTGTGCTGAAAGTGTCCAGGAGAGTCCCTCTATTACCAGAGAGCTGGCCCATTCTAAGGAAGTGTGTTCCAGTGCCAAGATGGCGCCGGTTGAGCGCATAGTGTCTGCTTGAGTGCCTAGCAGTCCCGCTAGGAGCCCCCTAATGTCAAACCGTCCTGAGAGTCGGCAGGGAGAGCGGGAACCCCATGAGGTTTGCTTTTTGTCCTGCCAGCAACTGAGTCATATGGCTGCCCAGTGTCCAAGGCAGGAGTAGCCAATGGAATGTGACATGGCTCTATGTTTGCTTTTGGCGCTGGTCCCATGAACAATCCAAACCCGCTTGAGAGTGTGGTCCGGGTTAATGGACAGGAGGTTGTAGCACTTCTTGACTCAGGGAGTGGGATTACCCTTCTCCGATCTGACAGGTTTTAGGGAAAGCTGATTCCCAGGAAAAATATTGGAATGGTCACTGTACACTGAGAGTTGTGGTGATCCCGGTGTTACCTTATGATTTGCTAATTGGGCAAGACTGCCCCCTATTTTGGGACTTACATGAACAAAGGTTCAAAGGTTGAAGGGCCTCCCCTAAAAAGGAGACACCCCCATGTTAAGTGTTTAAACGTAGGCATAAACCATTAGCGAGGGCCCAAACGGGGGTTGTCAACCGATCTGGCAGGGTCAGAGAGTCTAAACCTGGGGGTCAAGTGCTGATGGTTGGGCCTACTGTGGAGAGCAGGTGTCTCACAGAGGGACAGGAACCCTCTGAGAGAGTAGAAAATGTCGGCACTCCTCTCAGTGGTAACAAATGTAGAACGTGTGCTGGTGACTTTTTACAGCCGATGCTACTGGACAACCACATTGAGGGCTGCCTGGCTGAATTTGAAAACATTACATTTTTTGAAAGGTGGCCCAGAAAGCGCTGTGCTGAATTGGTGCAACTGCTCTCACAGAGGAATACCAGGAAGTGTACCGCCTAATGGAAACTGATAAAAATGACTATGATAGGTTTACAGCAGCAATCCGGTCTAGAAATTATGTGGATTCAAAGTGAGAAGGGGGCATAGACCTGGGCGCCTGCATTGTAAAAAATAAAAGAAGCCCTTTCCCAGGCCTATGGCCATTGTGGTATAAATTGTCCAGCCCCGGGGTTGGAACATGGTGGGGGGGGGATATGTGGAGAGTCAGCCTGGGAAGGGTTAATGAAACAGGCAAAGTACTTCCCTTTCAGGCCTACTTATTAGGCACCTGATCAGAGAGGTTGTGAGAGAGATGGCTGTTGAGCTATCAGAGCTGAGAGCAGCTTGAAGCTGGAAGGACCCCTGTTGCCTATGACTTGATCCTTCTGGGTGAGCTTGCCTGAACTGGAACTTTGCTATGTTATATTCTGTGGCTGGGATGCTGAGCATTTTTTAACCACTTGAGACCCGCGTTATAGCCAAATGACGGCTACAGCACGGACCTCCTTTGCCGGGACTACGTCTATTTACGTTGTCCCGTGCACGAGCGGCCTGTGCGCCACCTGATGGGCACGCGCGGCGCACTCTGTGATCGGCGAGTCTATGAGACTCGCCTGATCACAGATCCGAGCAAGGGGTCGATCCCGATCCCTTACCACGTGATCAGCTGTCAGCCAATGACAGCTGATCATGTGATACAACGGAGCCTGTAATCGGCTATTATTCCTCCTCGCGCTGACAGCGCGAGGAGAAAAAAAAGAGCCCGATCACCGGCGGCCGTGATCGGGACATTAGTCCCGATCACGGTCAGCTTACTAGTGCCCACCTGCCCCCCTCAGGGATAAATAAGTGCCCCCCGTAAGTGCCACCCAGCAGTGCCCACAGTGCCACCCAGCAGTGCCCACAGTGCCACACATCAGTGCCCACAGTGCCACCCACAATCTACCTCAACAACGGTGCTGCACCCCAGTGCCACATATCCGTGCCCATCAGTGTCATCTACCAGTGCCCATCAGTACCGCCCATCAGTGCCCAACAGTGCCACCTATCAGTGCCCATCAGTCCCATCTATCAGTGGTACCTATCAGTGCCCCTTAGTGCCACCCATCCATGCCACCCATCTGTGCCACCCATCCGTGCCATCTTATCTGTGCCCATCTTTGCCCATCAGTGCTGCCTTATCTGTGCCCATCAGTACTGCCTTTTCTGTGCCTATCGGTGCCACCTTATCTGTGCCTATTAGTGCCGCCTTAACTATGCCTATCAGTGCCCACCAGTGCAGCCTAGCAGTGCCCACCAGTGCAGCCTATCAGTGCCCACCAGTGCAGCCTATCAATGCGCCTCATCCGCGCACTTCAATGAAGGAGAAAAATGACCTGTTTGCAAAATTTTATAACAAACTATTAAACATGATTTTTTATTTTTATTTTTTTTGCATCTTTTTTTGTTTGTTTAGCAAAAAATAAAACTCCCAGCTGTAATTAAATACCACCAAAAGAAAGCTCTATTTGTGGGAAAAAAATTATAAAAATTTCATTTGGGTACAGTGTTGTATGCCCACGCAATTGTCATTCAAAGCGCAGCAGCGCTGAAAGCTGAAAATTGGTCTGGGCAGGAGGGGGGGTTTAAGTGCCCAGTAAGCAAGTGCTTAAAAGGACTGTCTTATACTGCTAAGAAGAGTTTTTGTGTGGTTTGAACTGCCTATAAAGACAGCCTGTGAATTTTCTGTTGCTTTTTGCTGAATAAAGCCTTTTAAGTTGACTGAACTGTCTCACAGCTGCTTGTTAACCTCGTGGACCGAGGACAGTATATATATATATGTATATGCGTGTGTGTGTGGGGGATCCTGCGCTGCATGGCTGCCCTGTAGCTATAAAACTGCTATAGGGCGGTCGGCAACTGGTTAAAGTGCATGTCCAACCAAGACCTTTAATTTTTGTTTTTAATATTTTGTGGAAGGGTTAAACTCCTCCTCGGGTTTACTGCTACTAGGATCCATGACTGCTATGAAGCATATGCTCATGCATAACCAATTATTAAACCAATACCTTACCGAAAAAATTACAGAGGTTCATTAGGGCCAGGCCACAAGCTTTATTGAACTTTTGCAAACATTACAAATAAATGCCTGTCAAAGTTACACTGTGAGCACATGTAGACACTAGACTGACCACAGAATTTAACTTGTGGGCATAGCCCAATAAAGCAATGTCAATTGCTGGCAAGGTCAAAACAGTCATTAAAGCTGGACAAAGCATTAAAGAGGGGATGGGCAACCCAGTTCTGTAAGCTGAATCTTATCAGGTCAAAGGAACATACCTCAGCGTAACTTTTTTCTGGAGTTCGGGCTCCATCCCTTCACCTCACGTCCTTGTAGCCAATGCAATGGAGCCAGTTATCCTCCCTGTGTTGTGTCAATGTCCACTATAAAGCCATGCTTTCGTCAGTCAAGGCTCCCACTCCCTAAAAGTGTTCAAGGCCTATATTAGAGAGATTTCTCCTTCCTTCCTGTTCTGTGGACAACAGTTTCAGCAGCCATCTAATGAAGCTAAATCTTTAGGAGAAGGAGTAGGAGAAGGTTACTTTTATCAGGTATTATTGCTGTCTGTATCCATGTTGCAAACTTTCCCTCACTTATTGTCATCTAAAACCATTGTCAGCAGAATTGTAAGTGAGGGATATTTCTGTTTAGAGTCTAGGATAACAGTAATACCCAGCAAGAACCTTTCCTACTTAATCGAAACTTTGTGTAGAACTTTAGGCTACCAAATAAAAATGGGCAAACAGGCAGGATTTTTAAATCAGAAGAGACGTGTTTTGTCTTTTTTGCATTAACTTCTTCACGCCGGCTGAGCGCACATATGCGTTCATGTAGCAGCATGTGCTGCCCCAACTGAGCATAGAATTTATATAGATTGTTCCCTAACAATTTTCTATGGACGTTTATATTTAGTTCACATGCTGCCATCTAGTGACCTTTTGTGGTAATGCACTTGTTTTCTCATGTTCCCTTTCCTGATGTTATGACACACATTAGTAAGACCTCACCTGGAATATGCAGTTCAGTTTTGAGCACCAGTTCTCAAAAAGGATATCGGGGAACTGGAGAAAGTGCAGAGAAGGGCAACCAAACTGATAAGAGGCATGAAGGAACTCAGCTATGAGGAAAGATTAGAGGAACTGAATTTATTCACTCTTGAGAAGAGGAGAATAAGGGGGGATATGATCAACATGTTCAAATATATTAGGGGTCCATATAGTGAACTTGGTGTTGAGTTGTTCTCTGTACGGTCAACCCAGAGGACAAGGGGGCACTCTTTACGTCTAGAGGAAAAGAGATTTCATCTTCAAGTACGGAAAGGTTTCTTCACAGTTAGAGCTGTGAAAATGTGGAATAGACTCCCGCCAGAGGTGGTTCTGGCCAGCTCAGTAGATTGCTTTAAGAAAGGCCTGGATACTTTCCTGAATGTACATAATATAACTGGGTACTAACATAGGTAAAGTTGATCCAGGGAAAATCCGATTGCCTCTTGGGGGATCAGGAAGGAATTTTTTTTCCCCTGCTGTAGCAAATTGGAGCATGCTCTGCTGGGGGTTTTTTTCGCCTTCCTCTGGATCAACTGTGGGTATAGAATTGGGTATTTGGATTGTACGATTATTTTTTATTTTATTTATTTGTTTTTAAGGTTGAACTGGATGGACTTGTGTCTTTTTTCAACCTGACTAACTATGTAACTATGTAACTATGTAACTTCCTTTTTGTATGTAATGCTCCACCCTTCTTTCTGAGTTTTCCTGTGTCATGAATGCAGCTAACAGACCACATGTAGCAGGAAACATGTATTCTGCATAGTAAGCTACAGAAAATATCATCTTTTTGCTGCATAAATACTACAACCTATTTATCTGTTGTATCTTGTCATCTGCTGAGTTAAACGCTCCTGCAACAGCATTTCATTCTGGTAAACCTCACTCTACTTCAACAGAGAACTTTCACACCCAAAAGGTTCCACAAGTTACTTTGAATGAATGAATGAATGAATACTTGTATAGCGCACAATGCGAACTGAATCGCCTCTAGGCGCTGGCACTTTGGCACCGAAGACTGAGAGATCAGACTTGAATTACTTTGCCAGATATATGGTATGTTGTGAGCTCATTAACAGTACCCTCTCAAGGTTTGACGACTGTCCGGAGAGCTACAGGGCCTGGAGATCAACCTTCAAGGCTGCCATTGCTGATCTCAACCTTACTACTAAGGAAGAACTTGATTTGTTCACAAAGTGGCTGGGGCTAGAATCTGCAGATCGTGTTAAAAGGCTGGGAACAGTACAAGCTGACCACCCGGATGCAGGTCTTGTTGCTGCATGGGAAAGACTTGAGCAAGCCTATGCTGGCTCTGAAGCCATAGAAAGAGCTCTATTCGAGAGACTTCAAAAATTCCCAAAAATAGGGAACAAAGACTATCGCAAGCTCCAAGATCTGAGTGATCTTCTCATGGAGCTGGAGTTGGCAAAGACAGACCCACGCCTACCTGGACTAAGCTTCCTGGACACTGCTCATGGTGTCAATCCAGTGGTGTCTAAACTGCCATACGATCTGCAAGAGAAATGGGCACAACAGGGCTCAAGGTACAAAAGAGACTATAACTTATCTTTTCCTCCATTCGCATATTTTTGCAGGTTCATCAGTGATCAAGCCTGGATGAGAAATGATCCCAGCTTCAGCTTCAGTGAACCCAATTTGCCTGCTTCATAATCATCATCTTCATCAAGGAATGATAACAGCAGCTAAACATAGACTTTAATAGAGCAATATCTGTTAAAAGGTCAGACATCTCACCACCGTATCCTCTCCTGCTCACCAGAGCGATTAGGGTGACAGAGATAAAGACCCTAATCGTCAGTGCCCTATTCACAAGAAGCCTCACCCCCTAAAGAAATGTTGTGGGCTTAGGGCAAAGGCGTTACAAGAGCGCAGGGAGATTCTTTAGAAACTTGGAATGTGCTACAGGTGCTGTGCTTGTTATGTACATTTTGCTAAAGACTGTAAAGTTGTTATCAAGTGCACAGAATGCAGTAGCGACAGACATGTTACAGCTATGCATCCGGGCCCACCCTCAGACAATTCACAGCAGCCTTCTACCTCCAGCCTTGTCTCAAGTCATAGCGGTGCGCAAGAAGATCATGCTAAAGCCACAGCTAACATTTCTTCATGCACAGAAGTCTGTGGAGAAGGCTTAGATCACAAATGCTGTGCTAAGATATGCCTAGTCAAGATATACCCAAAGGATTAATCTGAGGAAGCTATTATGATGTATGCCATAATAGATGAAAGGAGCAACAGATCCCTGGTTAAGCATAAATGCTTTGAGATCTTTGGCATAGAGGGACATGCATCACTGTATACTCTCAGAACCTGTTCTGGTCGTTAAGAGACTTTCGGTAGAAGGGCCGATGGGTTCATGGTCTCTCATATCAATAAAGGAGAGGGCATACCCCTACCAATATTAGTCGAGTGTGACCAGATGCCAGACGAAAGGGAAGAAATTCCTACTCCAGAGGCTACATATCACCATCCTCACTTGAGGCACCTTGTTAATGAAATTCCTGAAATGGACATGACTGCTGAAATCTTGATCTTGCTAGGAAGAGACATTCTCAGAGTACACGAAGTATGCAAGCAGGGCAATGGACCTAATGATGCCCCTTACGCACAAAAACTTGATCTAGGCTGGGTAATCGTGGGCGACGTATGCTTGGATAGAATGCGTACATCATCCGAAATCCACTCCTTCAAAACTTACATATTAGGAAAGGGACATGCGTCCCACTACAAACTCACCATTATGATGTAAAGGTGAAGCCTCTTGACACCATCCAAGTACCTGATGTCACTCCTAACCATTGCGAAGACAACCTAGGTACCACAGTGTTTTGCACTACAAGTGATGACAATAAAATAGCCTTGTCAGTCGAAGACAGAGAATTCATCAAAATAATGGACAGAATTCTTCCAGGATGAGTGCAACAGCTGGATTGCACCATTAGCTCTTCATGCTGCAAGAGTTAAACTCCCAACCAATCGTGTACAGGCTCTATCCAGATTCAACTCACTTCAACAAACACTAAAGAACAGGCCTGAAATTACAGACTATTTCATCGCCTTTATGAAAAGGATCTTTGACAATGATCACTCTGAACCAGCTCCACCACTTCAAAGACACGATGAGTGCTGGTACCTGCCTTTCTTCAGTTTATCATCCACGTAAGCCACAGCAAATCAGGGTAGTATTTGACTCCAGTGCCAAGCATCAAGGTGCATCCTTGAACAATGTTCTTTTCACTGGTTCAAACCTAACCAACAACCTTGTAGGTGTGCTTATAAGGTTTAGAAGAGAGTCAGTTGCCATAACTGCTGACATTGAACAAATGTTTCATTGCTTCATTGTGCATGAAGACCATAGGAACCTCCTAAGGTTTCTGTGGCACCAAGACAACGTCAACATGGATGGTTGAATACCGCATGAAAGTACCTGTTTTTGGAAATAGTCCCTCACCCATTGTTGCAACATACCGTTTACGAAGGACTGCCCTTGATGGGGGGGGGGGGGGGGGGAGTATGGCATGGAAGCTTGACACTTTGTCAAGAGAGACTTCTATGTGGATGATGGATTTAAATCTTTACCTACAGACACCTGTACAGAGAAGTCTGGGCCTACGATGGGACTCATTAAAAGACACCTTCGGTTTTCAAGTCAGCTCTGCAGACAAACCATTTACCAAACGTGGTGTTCTAAATTATTACTTAGACAGGTCTCAGAGACTATTAAAGATCGGGATGCTCCACTACCAATAGACCAGCTTTCAAGGTGGGAAAGTGCTTCACACCTTCTCAGATGCATCTACTGAGGCCACAGCAGCTGCCGCTTACCTTAAGGTAAGAGATTCTTCTACTCAAGCCCACATAGGGTTTCTGTTTGGAAAAGCTAAGTTAGCACCTAAGCCTGAACACACGATTCCCAGGCTTGAACTTTGTGGTACTGTCTTTCTGTAGAAATAGCAGATTTCATACTGCATGAGCTAGACATTCAGATAGATGACATCAGATTCTACACAGACAGCAAGGTTGTTCTGGACTACATATACAACTAGACTAAACATTTCTATGTCTATGCCAGCAACCGTGTAGAGAGAATCAGGAAATCATCTAAACCTGAACAATGGCATTATGTTCCATATGAAATTAACCCTGCAGGTCATGCCACCAGGCCACTGTCTGCAAGTGTCTTTGCAAATTCTTCTTGGTTAACAAGTATTGAATTAGTGCTGGATCATCCAGAATAAACCACAGCTGATGTCTTCAGTCTTCTAGAACCTAACAAAGATGCAGAGATTTGTCGTGAAGTCAAAACCCTCATCACTAGAACTTAACAAAGACTAGTCTTGGGCCGTCAACGATTTGAACGTTTCTCCAAGTGGAGAAGGCTTGTACGCACCAGCACAAGGTTAGTTCATATTGCATATTTCTTCCACACAAAGCCCGCAGATGATCACTGTCAAGGTTGGAACGCATGCCAAAAGCTTCTTTCTGCAAAAGATATTGCTGAAGGTGAACTGATCATAATATGCAGTGTACAACAGAGTGTCTTTGGCTCAGAAATTAAATGTATCTGTGACAAGAGGGACATTGCAAAAAACAGTCCAATTGACAATGATGGTATGTTAGGGGTTGGTGGACGTTTTAAACAAGGCTGAGTTGAGTGAATCCTCATTATACCTGCTCGCCATCACATCACCACTTTGCTCATACGGCACTAACGTGAAGGGGTTAAGCACCAAGGTAGACACTTCACAGATGGTGCCATAAGAGCTCCAGGCCTTTGGATTATAGGAGCAAAAAGACAGATCACAGCTGCATTGCACAGCTGTGTTCAGTGCTGCAAACTGAGAGGCAAACACCAGCAACAGCAAATGTCAGATTTGCCAGCTGACAGGTTAACCACTTCAATACAGGGCACTTTCGCCCCCTTCCTTCCCAGCCCAATTTTCAGCTTTCATCGCTCTAGCGATTTCAGTGACAATTGCGCGGTCATGCTACACTGTACCCAAATGACATTTTTATCATTTTGTTCGCACAAATAGAGCTTTATTTTGGTGGTATTTATTCACGACTCCATTTTTTATTTTTTGCGATATAAGCGCAAAAAAAGCGGAAATTTGGAAAAAAAACAATATTTTATTTTTTCTATTTTAAAAGAAATCCAATAAAATCAAATTTTGTCATAAATTTAAGCCAAAATGTATTCTGCTACATGTTTTTGGTAAAAAAAATTCCGTTAAGTGTATAATAATTGGTTTGTGTGATCACGGACATATGTACGCAAATGATCATGCACATATGTGTGCAGGTGATCACGTACATATGTGTGCAGATAATCATTGGGACATGTGATTTTAGTGGGACATATGTGGGGGACATGTTTTTATTATTAGGGACATGTGTATTTATTATTTGGGGACATGTATGTTTTGGGGACATGTGTGGGGACATTGTGTTTATACTGTGTGGTGTGTTTACACTGTGTGGTGATTTGTGTTTACACTAGACTGGTGATCAGTGAGTAAAAAACTGTAAAAAACAGCTCATACTCACTGATCATCAGCCGGTTGCAGCGATCTGCTCTCCTCTCCTCAGTGATGACTTCTGTGTTAGGAGAGGAGGAGCCGATTGCCTAGCAACCGGCTGTTTGTTTACATCACATGACGGCCGTGATTGGACTCGGCCATCATGTGATCAGGAGGGCCAATCACAGAGCCCTCCTGCCGATCTGAGATGCGCCGTGTCTGGGTGACACGGGCGCATCGGGATCACGCCGCTGCGCGGGCACACGCGCGCGATCCCGCTCCTTCTGATGGACGTTCCTGAACGTCCTATCAGAAGTAGACGGCTCCCACCCGGCCGTATATGTGCATTGGCCGGGTGGGAAGTGGTTAAGTACTGACCCACCTTTCACTCATGTTGGTTTGGATGTCTTTGGGCCATGGATGGTGGCCAAGCAAATAGCAAACGATGGGCAGTGCTGTTCACTTGCATGAGTGTGTGTGCAGTACACATTGAAGTAATAGAATCTATTGATGCCTCAAGTTTCATCAGTGCTTTAAGACAATTGCTAGCCATTAGAGGACCAGTCAAGACACTAAGATCTGACTGTGGAACTAATTTCGTTGGAGCTTGTTGAGAGTTACAGCTCAGCTCTAGGCCAATCCAAGACTTTTTAGCTGAAAAAAGGCTGTAGGGGAAGGGGATCACTGCTCCAGGTGGAAATGTGGATATGAGACTCTCCTTGGAACTGGAACACCAGGTGCCGGCTAAGCATACAGCAACTTGAAGCAAAAAGGAAATTGTGGACAGCTGCACTCTGGAATAAAGCCTTTATTTATAAAAAGTCCAACAGATACAAGCCACAGCAAAAAAATGGGACAAACGACTGATGCATTTCTCACTTAATAGTGCTTAGGGCTCAGTATACAGATTCAGTATCCCTGCCTGGCCAATGAAAGTGGCCAGCGATCGGCATCCAGAAGCCAGCCGCCCGAACATGTCAGCAGCTAGGCGGGGAGCTCCAGAACCTCGCATGACTGGATCCAAGGTAAGTATAGTTCCACTTTCAAATAATAAATGGCTGGACATACTTACATTAACAATAATAAATCATTTTAGTGATGCCTTTGTTTACATGTTATAGTGGTGAAGTGAGACTGTTAGATACCTACTTGGTTAATAATTGTTTTGGGTGGGTTTAACAATATGAACAGTAGATCTTACAGTACATTAACATTTTGCAATCCCCACTTTCTTTGACTACAACCTTTGGAAGTTACATTGGTAGTCTGGTTGAAATAAGACACAAGGCCATCTAGTTCAACCAATAAAATGATGTAAGTAACTAAAATAAACTTGTGGTTTTGGGTGGAAGCAATGAAATGGAGATAGACTACTCCATTATTGTAGCTTCTCTGCATACATCATTTTAAAACTGTTTCCCTATTAAGGTTCCTTTTTATCATGAGCAAAAAACACTTTTTGAGGTCGGCTGATTAGTCTGTTTGCATATACAGAGCTGAGATTTAAGCAACAAGATGAAAATAGGTTGGTTCAGCAAGAACCTGTCTGTTCAATAGAAGTCGGTCTAACAACCAGCTTTTGCCAAATGGTCATTCTGGAAACCTATCATTTGATCAGCATTTACTCCAAGTGCGGATCTGTGTATTCTGACGGGAGGGGGAATCCCCCGCTATCAAAATACAATAGCTCAGCAGGAGAGATTCCTGCAACACACATTGGGGGTTAATTACTAAAGGAAAATCCACTTTGCACTGCAAGTGCACTTGAAAGTGCACTTGGAAGAAAAATCGCTGTAGATCCAAGGGGGACATGCAAGGAAAACAAAAAAACTGCATTTTAGCTTGCACATTGGATGATAAAATCAGCAAAGCTTCCACTCATTCCAGATTTACCCCTAATGCCACGTACACATGACTGGACTTTTCGGCAGAAAAGGTCTGACGGTCTTCCCGACTGAGTTACGACAGACTTCCAAACAGACTTGCCCACACACGAACGGATCAAAGACCATTAGTTTTGAACATGATGGCATACGACGGGACTAGAAAAGGAAGTTTAATAGCCAGTAGCCAATAGCTGCCCTAGCGTCATATTTGGTCTGTCGGACCAGCATACAGACGAACAGTTTTCCCGATAGAAATGTATTCCGTCGGACAGATTTGAAACATGTTCTATTTCTAGGTCCACCTGAATTTTTGAAGAAAAAAGTCAGATATAGCCCACACATGATCGTAATATCCGACGGAATGATTCCGTCTGACCTTTTCTGCCGGAAAGTTTAGTCGTGTGTGCGCGGCATTAGATTTACAGCGACTGCACTTTCAAGTGCACTTGCAGGACAAAGTGGATTTGCCTTTCGTAAATAACCCCCATTGCTTTTTGTTGTGGACATTTGTCAAAAAAAATGTAAAAAGCGAAGACACGTCATACAGCGGGTGCCTCCCATGGAGGTGGGTCGGTCGCGTTTTTCTTTTTTGGTCCATCAGCGGAGCAAGAGAAGAAGACTTTGTGGGACATTTTTATTCTCTTATTTTGTCCCAAGCCATGTCCTGTAATTTTTACAATTTTCACACTTTTTTTTTTGTGAAATGGTAGGGGTACATTTGTACCCCATTACCATTTCACAGGGGGAAAGGCCGGGATCTGGCTTCCAGATTCCAATAAGCCCCTCCGCCCGCAGACCCCCACAACCACCGGACAAGGGCTGTGGGGCTAAGGCCCTTGTCCCCATCAACATGGGGACATGGTGCTTTGGGGGGCTTCCCCAAAGCACCCTCCCCATGTTGAGGGCTTGTGACCTGGTACAGTTTGGAGGGTGCTCTCTCATCCCCCCTCTTTTCCTGTGGCCTGCCAGGTTGCGTGTTCGAATAAGGGCCTGGTATGGATTTTTGGGGGGACCCCCACGCCATTTTTCTTTAAAATTTTAGCACATGGTTCTCCTTACTATCCATACCAGACCCAAAGGGCCTGGTAATGGACTGTAGGGGAATGCCATGCCATTTTTTTTCAATGACTTTTATGTATATTGTCAGGACCGAAAATTCATTATAGTCGTGAGTACTTTAAAATTACTTTTCCTTTTAGAAATGTAATTTTGCTCTCGGACTGTTCTAAACACGGGAAACATGTGCCACTTTACAGGCATACTATAGACACCCCCCAGGTACAACATTTTTAAAGGAATATTTTCACGTTTATTGTTTCACTTTAAGCATTATTAAAATCACTGCTCCCGAAAAAACAGCCATTTTAAAACTTTTTTTTGCATTGATACATGTCCTGTAGGGCTGGACCCAGGTCCCCAAACACTTTTTTTTAGGACAATACCATGTATTTAAGCTTTAAAAATTAGCACTTTTGATTTCTCCCATAGACTTTTAAAGGGTGTTCCGCGGCTTTCGAATTTGCTGCAAACACCCAAAATTGTTAGCTATTTGGCAAACACCTGGGCTCTTCCCTAGTCAGCGGTTTAGAAATGAATGGTTGTGTGTTGATTTACTTTGAAGGGACAGCAAATTTTACACCGTTATACAAGCTTTACACTCACTAATTTGCATTGTAGCAAAGTGTAATTTCTTCAGTGTTGTCACATGAAAAGATTAATAATTTTATAATATAAAATATTTACAAAAATGTGATGGGTGTACTCACTTTTGTGAGATACTGTATAGATAAATATAGCTCAATAGGGCATTACCATGATGATTTCTCCCATTGTTGGCAAACATTTAAGGCAGGCCATACATGGTTCGAAATCTCAGTCAGTCCAGCAGGAACCTGCCAAGGTTCAAACCGTGTATGGGCAGGCTGAATCTACCAAGTTGATTAATCGATCAACTTGGGTACAACCAGCCTACTGGAGTCATTTGCAATTATAGCTATAGCGGCTACCAATAATCACTGTCTTCTCCCATCAAAAATGAATTCCTGTCTGTGTTGATGGGGGAATCAAGTCAATTTTACCACAAATTGCAGCAAAGAAATTTGCTCCATTTATGGCCGGCTTTACTCAGCTAAGTACATGCTGGGAGATGTAGTCTGGGCAGTCAGGGTTGTGTCATCGTACTGTAGATGTGCTTTGTAGAACCCACCCTTTGAATTCCAAATTTTGAATGACCATACAGCCTCATGCACACAGGACGTGTTTTTTTTTTTTTTTTACTCACCTAGAAGCTAGCAGCGTTTAAAAAAAAAAACGATTATTGTAAAAGCGTATAAAGCTTTTACAATCTTTTAGGAGATTTTACAGGCGTCAAGCTTTTGGGCTTTAATTCATTTCTTTGGCCAGAATAATTCTGGCCATTGAAATTAATTAATGCTCAAGCATGAGCTTTTAGGCATGTTTAGCTTGCTTTTAGTAGCATCAAGTGTTTTTCCTGCCCAAACTCTGGACGCACTGGCAGTGTTTGTGGGTTTTTTTTTTCCTGCCTCTAAAAGCCTTTGCCACTAAACACTACTAAAAGCCTATAGGGTTGATTTACTAAAACTGGAGAGTGCAAAATCTGATGCAGCTGTGCATGGTAACCAATTAACTTCTAATTTCAGTTCAATTAAAGTGGTTGTAAACCCTTACAACCAACTTTGACCTACATGTAAGCCTAGATTAAGGCTTACCTGTAGGTCCAAGAAATACCTCCTAAACCTACACGGTTTAGGAGATATTTGCCGAAAGACAGGCATCGCTGTCTACGGCCCATGCGCCGTAGACAGCGGCGGGCAGGCACACTGAGTGCGCCGCAGTTAGCGGCGATTATGCCATGAGTGGCGGCTCCCATGCGCATGTGCGGGAGTGACGTCATCGCGGCTCCGACGAATGACAGTGCCGGAGCAGCGAGACCCACCAAGAAGATGGAGGCTCCGGACTACAGGGGACAGCGGTGACTTCGCTGGCTCCTGTGTCAGGTAAGTGACACATAATGGACTACTATGCGGTGCATAGTAGTCCATTATGCTTTACCTTTGTAGGGAATCAAAGAGGAAGTAAACCCATCAGGGTTTACTTCCTCTTTTAGCTTTTCCAAAAAACCTGAGCTGATTGTTTTCTATGCAGAGCTGCACCAGATTTTGCATGCTGCTGTTTTCGTAAATCAACCTCTATGTGTGCATGGACACATAGGCTAACACTGAGGGGCCTTTAGAGGCAGGAAAAAAAATAATTCAGATGCCCTTAGCAGCATTACAGAAGGCTCATTAAATTGAATAGCCTGTGAACAGTGCCTCCTGCTTTGAAATCGTTCTAAGCAGACCAAGAACTAATACCAGCCCTTTTTACCGCAAGCATAGCACACACAAGATGTTGTGATATAAGGAATAACTGTTTATTGAAACTCAGACACATACTTTATACCCCACAAGAGGGCATTCCCCTATTGAGGATATTAGCATGACAATGCATACTTCAAACACCAATCCAATTAACAGCTAACAATGATCTTAATTAAACAGTAAATTAATTAAACAGTAAGTTAATCAATAAACATAACATCCAACACAGGGGTGTATCATGAAATGAGTGGGCCTGTGTGCAAGATCATGAGTGGGCCCCAGACACGGACAAATGAAGAAATGCGGCGCACTCAGTGCACCGTGGCAAAAAGTGGGTGTGGTTTAAAGTGCACAAAATATTGGGCGTGGCTTAAAGCGGATGTGGTTAAATAGAGTTTGAGATGAATTACAGAATGTGGTAATGTTAAATAGAAAATGTACAGGTGGAGTGTTAGGATGGCAGGTAGTATGTGCGAGAGCAGTATGGGGTGTATGGAGGTGGGTGAGATGATCAGGATAAGAGTGCAGAGTGTATAGAGGTGGGTAGTATGTGCAGGGAGAGGAGTGCGAAGTGTATGGCGGTGGGTAGTATGTGCAGGATGGTGTCAGTAGGGCAGTGGATGGTGTCAGTAGTTTATTATTATTATTTTACTACAGCCTACCTGATGGGGGGGTGGGGGGTGTCCCGCTCCGTCCCTGCATACCTGCCTAAAATAATGCAGCTTTGTTTTAAAGTGCTTAGTCAGGGGAGATGGGGGGGGGGGGGGGGTTCTGGTGCTTAGTGGGAGAGATGGGGGGGGGGTCTTTGTGCTTAGTAGGGGCAGATTGGGGGCACTGTCGGTCAGTAGGGGAGGGGGCACTGGTGCTCCTTACCTGGCTGCTTGATCCATCTGGCATACTGTGTAGAATAATCCTCCCCTCTCTCGCTTTTCTTCTGGGCCAATTTTTTCCCATTTAAAGGGATGCCAGTGCTGGCTCGGACATCTCACCAAAGCAAAACTTTCTCTGCTCACTTCTCTGCCAGGCTCTGTCTGACATCACCTATTGCAGAGCCCAGCAGAGGAAGTCACTGGTGGACGTTACTGCATGGTCATCCCCAGCATACCTCCTTCAAAAGTGGAGAAGTGGCCACAGGAGTGGTGATACAGCTGTCAGTTCTCCTGTCAGCTGCAATGCGCCCCCCCCCCCCCCTTCTTTTAATGCTGTGCTCTCTGGAAGAAAATATCCCCCACTGCTGCACCAATCATACCTGAACGCATCATACATGGGTGCAGGGTGGGTCAGGGCACAGTGGGCCCCCCCTTGGAGGCTCATGTGCAGTGAACACCCTGCGTACATGGATGATATGCCACTGATCCCACAGAAACAATAGAACAATGGTAAAGACCTACTTAACAATAAACATACAACAAACCCTACCCCACCTCAGAGTATCCAGCAACACTCAATGAGACAAACTCATACAATATTCCAGCAGTCTTAAAAGGTGGAATTCATTTATTTTCATAGATATTCTAAGGGATATTGTTGATAAATATTTCTGTACCAAGTGAAGGAGCCTCTCCAACCCAGTCTGCAGGAGGGCCACTTCATTCCCTCTGATCATTATCCTGTACATGATTAATATTACACTTTTCCATCCACTCCAGAAGGGAAGCTTTATTATCATTATTCAGAGAAGTAATCCAAACCGCACTCTCAGTGTCCATTAGGTTGTTGTCCATTATAGAATGATCTACTTTCTCCAAGGGCTATAATCAGTGGCTAGGAGGCTAGACCTTATTCCTCTCCAAAAGCCTCTGTCCTGGTTGGGTCTGTCACAAAATGTAGCTTTTTTGCTATTTAATTAAAGGTTTAGGTAGACAATGAGAGGTTTTTTTTTTTGGTTTTTTTTCCTAGCAATTATAATAACGTACTTCTGGCATTTTTTTCATTTAATTTACTGTAGAAATTCATTGAGTAATACAACAAAATCTTGTGATTGGCCATAAACTGTGAAATTTTCTGAAGATATGCAGCTGATTCAAGCAGCAGTCCTGGTCACTAGGTAATGTATGGTTTAATAGACACAATGTGAGAAATATCAGTAGCACAAATATTTGCACAACTCATCCAGTGATCTGGATGATTTATTTCACTCAGTCGTATAGACAGTTAAGCATTTCAAAAGGATTAGTATAGCTATTCAACAAGGTTAGAGAACGATATCCCAGTGCAGTTTCAGATTTTCAGGTTATATGGCAGATTGTGTTGCTTAGACCAACCATATGTATTTCTTTTGTTTGTGCATTCATTGATTTTAGACTTGATATAAGATCTTGTTGAAAAGGCTTTTCTTTTATAATTTTTTAGGTTTATACAAGAAAAATGGAAAATTAGTATTTTTAGGGTTGGATAATGCTGGGAAAACCACATTGCTACAGATGCTTAAAGATGGCCGAATGGGTCAATATGTTCCTACACTTCATCCAAGTGAGTATTTTTGTTAATCGCTACATAGTTGTGAGAATTGCACCCTTAGGGTTCTTTCACATGGGCGGTCTGATCAAGTCCGCCTGTCAGTTTCTCAGACGGACCTAATTGGACCCTCCATTCACCTCTATGGAGCGGCGGATGTCAGCGGTAACATGTCCACTAACACCAGCCGCTATCCGATCCTGACCCTATTTTCCATCCGTCTGGAGGATCAGATAGGATTGGATGAAAATGGACTGGGGATATTGGTCAGAGGTCCTGGATCCTTCCTGGAGTTTTTACAGGTATGGGACATGTGGTGTTGACCATCTGTTAGCTCAGTGGTCCACACCTAGAGGTGAGTGAAGCGAGTAGCATGGAGGTGGCGGGAAAGTCACGCTTGCATGAGATTTAGGTCTTCTCACATGGATTCTTCTTTCAGTGCTTGCTGGGACTGTTAGTCCACCTTCTGCTCATCTCTGGATGTCTATATACTTTTTAATCAGATTTTTATATGGTTTTTATTGAGCCCTGTTTTGCGATTCACTCCTTTTTACAATATATGTATTTTAAATGCCAGTGATTGATTCAGTTGCAATAAATTTTTGGTGAAAGCCATATTCACCGCCTTATAAACGCGTACGGGAGGAGAAGCCATGTCCTGACGTCAGCCACTGCCACCCTGGAATCCTGCACTGCAGTGTCTGCTCTGATATGCACTGTTTAAATCAAGCCCTTGTGAGTAGCCATTTTATCAAATAAAGCCTTTGAAAAACGACATCAGTGAGCACTTAGATTTGGTTTTCTCTTAACATATCCCTGTCATGGCAGACGCTAAAATGCTTGGAAACACTGTGAGATCTTAATCCCTTTTTGATGTTATGCTAAGGGACCTGGACGTGACCAGGGACCTTAGGGGTCTTAAGTTTTGGGGCATAGAGAACGTCAACAGACAATGGGGGGGGGGGGGGATAATTATGTCCATTGCCTCAGTCAGAGAGAGGGTCTGGATTTTTGAGGCAAAGGTTTTAAAGCCTGATGGGTTAAATATCGACTTTTGAATTGAATTGCTTAATTTCCGATAGGTAGTAATTTAGTATTTTCATATATACCTTCTTTTTATTATTTTAAGTTATGTTATGATTTGTATTTCATAATGTTGTTTTATATTTATTATATGTAAATGGTACATGCTAATTGGGTGTGCGGGTATGCAGGATGGTAGTGGGTGCTATATTGTGTGATTAGATTGCGAATTTTAATGTTAAGATATGCCTTCTTTGATGTGGCCAGTAGGGGTGAGTAGTCTGACTGTTTTTAGCAATGTAAGATTGCAGTTATCTGACAGTGTTTCCTCTGGTCTTGCTGGGGGGAGTGGCTTCCGCTGCTACTCCCGAGCGCGTCATGTTTCATTGATGATAGGATTTCTTTAAATAGGACCCGTCAGGCTCATTGGCTCTGCCCCACTGACAAAGTTCTTGTGAATGTAACACGTACTGGAGAGGAGCCATGTCCTGATGTCACCCGTTGCCATCCTGGAATCCTACACCGCAGTGTCTGCTCTGATATGTGCTGTTTTAATCAAGCCCCTGTGAGTAGCCATTTTATGAAATAAAGCCTTTGAAAAACAACATCAGTGAGCAATTAGATTTGCTTTTCTCTTACCATACATACCCCTGGGGATATCGGTCGGAGGCAGGGCTGGGACAAGGGGTGGCAGGAGGGGTGGCTGCCCCTGGTGCAATGGTTTATTGCAGGGGCAGAGGGCACTGTAACCCTAAAGGAAAGGGGGACACAGTTTGGCATCTTTGCCCTGGGCGCTGGATGACCTTGTACCGGTTGGAGGTCTGGGACCCTTCCTGGAGTTTTTACACGTATGGGACATGTGGTGTTGACCATCTGTAGCTAAGTTGTCCACACCTGGAGGTGAGCGAAGTGAGTGCTCTGGAGGTGGAGGGAAAGTCACACTTGCATGGGATTTAGGTCTTGGGCTCAATAAAACGTGGGCTCAATAAAACGTGTAAAAATGTGATAAAAAGTCCATAGACATCCAAAGAAGAACTGAAGGTGGACTAACAGTCCCAGCAAGCACTGAAAGAAGAATCCGACAGGGCAATAAAACGACAGGGCTCAATAAAACGTGTAAAAATGTATTAAAAAGTCCATAGACATCTAAAGAAGAACTGAAGGTGGACTAACAGTCCCAGCAAGCACTGAAAGAAGAATCCATGCGAGAAGTCGCATGGATTCTTCTTTCAGTGCTTGCTGGGACTGTTAGTCCACCTTCAGTTCTTCTTTGGATGTCTGTGGACTTTTTATCACATTTTTACACGTTTTATTGAGCCCTGTTATGCGCTGCACTCCTGTTTTATATTGCTATTTTTGGATTATGTGAAAGATCTTTTAGTGTCCAGCTGCATTTTATTGTATAAATATTACCTTTGCGCTGATTGCATTTACTTATATTTGACTTGCCATTTAAAAGACATGCACCTGGAAGATGCATCTGGTAATATTTTGTAAAGGTCACATTGACTGCTTTATAAATATAACCCTAAATGTGCTTGAGAAGTTTGGTACATTGCCACAGTGACTGTATGCTTCATCTCTCCATAGAGCCATTATGAGAAGGGCATGAAAATGCCGATGGGATCTGTGCCATGCAATTTTTTTGAACACAGATTATAAAAAATACAGGTCCATAAAGGCCATCTGGGGAGTCTTTATAAAATACATTGGCCATAAAATGTTTTTTTTTTTCCTGCATATAAACCAGACCTAAAGTCTATAAACTGAGAAACATCTGATTCATTTCTTGGGTCCTCCTCTGAGCACAGATTGGTGACAATCACCGCTCTCTGCTGTGTCCGTCCTGCACTCACGGGGGGTGGGGGTAGGAGCAGCTGGCTCAGGCTCTCAGCGGTACATTGAGAGGCTAAGTCAGCTGCTGGTCCAGCCATCTGAGCAGACCCCAACATTACTGTCTGGACCCCTGCAGAGCCTGGACCGGCTCTGTGACATCAGGCTGAATCTGGGTCACAGGAGTGCAGAACTAAGTGCACTGCTGTGACCTACAGGAGATATATGGCCAAAATAGCTTTGGTCATACTTTTCCTTTTTAAGCAGAATGGTTATGCAGTTATACAAAATGATGATACTAAAGCAGCAATTTTACAGACTAGATGTGTATAAATATATTGTTATAGAAAGACTGACAATATGATCTCACTTATGTATTAACATATTCTTAGTATGTGCTGCAGTTTCACCACAGTCACCAATTAAATTGAAATTTTCAGTGTAGGTGTGGTTGGTTGAGTTGAGGGGAAGTGATGTCAGTCCTTACTGAGAACATGTTCATAGATATGTCTGTAAAATATTTGTGTCTGTAATTTTTGGGGCTTTTGTGATAAAGGGAACCAAATTTGAGCTGGCATTCCTGTTGGGAAGCAGAGCTTCTAAAGTGATAAGGTAAAGAAATATGAAAATTTTAACTATTTTAGTCTTGCACTGTGCCCACGTTGTTGTTTGAAAACAATTAAACTTTTTAGATATGCTTTTAAGAATCTAGTGTGCTATAACCTTCAGCTACCAACAAAGTACTTTCAATAACAGTAGCGAAATTGTTGGACTAGGGTCAAGGCTATACTGTATCCTAATTAAGCCTTTACACCAAGGCAGACACTACACACCTACAAAAATAGTTTTTATAGTACATTTTGAGCTGAAAAAGGTTCTAAAAAAATTCTTGACTAGCATATTCTACATCATGCTATACCCCCGAATCACTTCCCTAATTAAGTAATTCTGTAACTGTTGTATGTGGAACTAAAGATCCACTTGTCATTATCTAGCTGACTAATAGGGTTTTTGCAATGCCACGCATCTCAGCCTTGGTGGGCCTCTGTATTTCACAAAAGTTCTGCATCACCCTAGATCATTGCCTTGGGTGGAAAGCTGTTCTTCTGGTCATATTAGGTTAACTGGTAGTGCCACTAGTTTTAAGGCCAATAGTTAAAATACATTAGTTAATCTATTCATATTTTTTAAATAGTTGTCTTCGGATCATAAACCTAAAAAAGGCATTTGTATGCATTGAGCCACAATACACCACAATTCTTACATGCCCATGTCCTTACTCAATCCTGTGAAGTTGCCTTGATTTCTAATAATGTGATTATCTTTTTTAGCATCAGAAGAACTGACAATTGCTGGAATGACATTCACTACCTTTGATTTAGGTGGACATGCACAAGGTAAGCTGTTATAAGTATATCAACAAACAGCATATCAGAAATGTATGGTGTCATTGCAGCTAGCCATTTTTGTATAGTTTACATTATATACTAGCCTATATGAACCATCTAGCTTGACTTGAATTCCACACATTGTTATCCTGCACCCACATCCTGATTATTAGTGGAAACGGAGTATTGATTGGTTTGATTACTGTCTTTAGTGTGGAGAAGGTTACTCCCCGGTGAACTAGAAAACTTGATATAATTTTTTTTGTCATTTATTAATGCAACATGATAGAAATGTGTTCAAAATCTATTAGAAAAAAACTTCCTAAGACCTCTGTCCATGTGATTGGAGAAGAGAGAAAATGTTATTTATATCAGTGGGTGGTTGATAAAATAAGTTTGGATACCCAAGCATGTCCATAAACATGACACCCCCTTCCCCCAGCTAGGATCTTTGATTTCATTCTTGATTTGGTTTACAATATGTTCTAATTTGTCTAATCTGCAGTAAAAATATTTGCTCCCTGTTCAATTTGTAACAAGGAAACATTTCCCAGTATATTTAAAAACCTTTTTCGCTCTATAGCTAGCACTTGTGATATTTGCAAGTGTATTACTACACTTTTTTTTTTTACACGAGGTGAAAACTACATCTACAACTTCTTTATCATATTCTATTGTTTCACTTTTTTCATTTAGCACGAAGAGTATGGAAAAATTACCTCCCTGCCATTAATGGCATTGTGTTTCTGATTGACTGCGCTGATCATGACCGGCTTGCTGAATCTAAAGTAGAACTTGATGTAAGTAGTAAGTATTTAATATTTTTACTGTTCTATTTTATTTTCCTCTATACTGCTAGTTCTCAGACGTTTTCTGCTTTCTAAACAAAATTACATAAAATACTATAAGACAACTCTTAGTTGCTAGTCACACATGATAACATATGAGGCTGAATGTGTTTACTCACAGTTGGTACTGAGCACTTATTGAAAGCCTGCTGTGAACAGGTAGTTGGGAATCAGACAGTCACCTTACTTAGAGAAGCCCACAATCACAACAACTCTAATGATTTGTGGTAACTGTTATTTGCTTTTTTAAGTTGATATATTTTTAACCTTTTTTTTATTTTTTAGTTTACTATGTAAACTACACTTTACAAATACAATTTTATTATATTGTGCATCCCTATCTATAAGGATGCACAAGGCAATATGGATTTTTACAAGAAAGAGAGCACCAACACCTGTGTACATTTCCCTTTTTTATCTATAACTGATTCGTTGTATAGAGGCATGAATCATTCCTCTGACATGCATTTTTTTTATTAAGAAGCAGCTAAGAATAGTCTAGAAAATACAAAAAGAAGCCCTTATACCTGCTAGCTTGTAATGAATATGCAAAACACTTGTATGCAATATGTCATACTTGCCCAACTAAATTATTTATATTTACTGTAGCAGGGTGCCTGTGAAAATACAGGAAAAGTGATTGATGGGATATATGTTCCTCCACGGATTCTTAGATTTGCAATCTAAGATAATACCAGAAAAGACTTCAGGGTAAAGAAGGATAGTTCTTTACCCTGTATTGGTAAAGTCTGTTCCGGGGCTGGTTTTATTGGAAGTCTGATAGAGATCTGGGTGGGACAGACTCTGAAGTCTGTGGACCACAGTTTAACCACTTAACAACCGACCCATAGCCGAATGACAGCTACAGGGTGGTTCGATAACCCTGGAAGGGAGTACTATGATGTCCTCCCAGAATCACACTCTCGCGCACCCCCTGGGGCACGCACACTCTGGACCCGGCACATCCCGGATCACGGTAAATGCATAGTTGCCAACTGTCCCGAATATCCCGGGACATTCCTGGAATTTAGACCCTTTTCCCGATTTAATCGTTTCCTGGGAAATTCGTTTTTTCCCGACTTTCGCTACCGAGGTCCGCTAGAGATCCGCCATTTTCATAAAGACCGTAGAAGTAGGCTTGGCGGATGGCTACAATAGAGATTGAGCTGCGGCGCCGCCGCTGCCGGTTTCTGTGACCTGTTATGGAAAAGGGCGGGGGATGGGCGCCGCCGCAGCTCAATCTCTATTGTGACAACTTTGTCTGGATGTCACGGGGGGCCAGTCTGGATGTCATGGAGGGCCACGGGGGAGCAGTCTGGATATCACGGGGGGCCAGTCTGGATGTCACAGGGGCAGTCTGGATGTCACAGAGGCAGTCTGGATGTCACAGGGGGCCAGTCTGAATGTCACGGATGCCACAGGGGGTGCCAGTCTGGATGCCACAGGGGAGGCCAGTCTGGAAGTCATGGAGGGGTCACCAGATGTAAGGAGAACTGATGGGGACACCGGATGTAAGGAGGACTGATGGGGACACCGGCTGTAAGGAGGACTGATGGGGACACCGGCTGTAAGGAGGACTGATGGGGACACCGGCTGTAAGGAGGACTGAAGGGGACACCGGATGTTAGGAGGAATCCGCTGATGGAGACACAGATGTAACGAGGGGTTTCCATTGCTGAGGACACAGATGTGAGGAAGGCTCCGTTGATGGGGCACCTGATATAAGGAGGGACTCTGCTGGGGGCACCAGAAGGCATCTGGTGGCAGGCAACATGGCTAGTGACACGCTCAGGGCTCCCACTGATTCTGCTTTATGGTGAGTTGAATGATTTCATTTTATATTACAATGTAATAATAGAAATAACGTGCTTCAAACATCCTGGCGCCATGATTGTTATGGTGTCAGGATGTTTGAAGCACATTATTTCTATTATTGCATTGTAATATAAAATTGATTGAAAAGATTGAAGCACTAACACCAGGTACTTGGAGTATCTTTATCTGCTGATTATCAAACTCTGGAAAACACATATTGCTATTGTGGTGTAGGATCTGGGGCTGCTGTCCCTCCATTTCTCCCACCCCCCCTTTCCCCCATTCCCTCTCTAAACCCTGCATTCATCTCAGACTCTAACCACTCCCTTTGAGCCACGTCTATTTAAGCCATGCCCACTATTTTTCGCGTGCCACATTTTCAGTTTTTCTCTGTGCCACACCTACAAATGCATGCCCCACCCCTAATTATAATACAACTCCACCTACAGCCAAAAAAGTGTCCCAGAATTAAACCGGCGTGGTATCTGATTTTTTTATCTGTTCAGTGTGAGCAGAGAGGGGAGAGATCGAATGCAGCAGTGCTTGTGGGCTGGGTGTGTAGTGCCCACAACACTGCTCAGTGACAACTGCAGCCTCTGCCATCCATCCATCCCTCTGTAATAGCCATCCCGCCATCCACGCTCAGCCATCCCACCATCCACGCTCAGCCATCCCTCTGTCATACTTATCCATTCATCCATGCTCAACCATCCATACTCAGCAATAGTCATCCATCCATCCATGCTCAGCCATCTCATCCACTCCCAGCTGTACTCGGCTGTACCCAGCCATACTGAGCTGTACCCACCCATACTGAGCTGTACCCACCCATGCTCAGCCATACTCGGCGATACTCAGCTGTACCGAGTTGTACCCAGCCATACTCGGCGATACCCACTGATACTCAGCCATACCCAGCCGTGCTCAGCCATACCCAGCCGTGCTCGGCCTCTGTATGTGTCCAGGCTGTGGAAATCTCCCGAATGTGGTATCGCCATACTCAGGAGTAGGAGACTCTATTTTGGGGTGTCATTTTTGGTATGTACATTCTATGTGTTAGAAATATTGTATAAATGGACAACTTTGTGTTAAAATAAAATGCATTTTCATTTTCTTTCCATATATTCCAAAAATTTGTAGAGAAAAATGTCATGTTCAAAAGACTCAGTATGCCTCATAGGTTATACATTGGGGTGTTTACTTTCCAAAATGGGGTAATTTTTGGGGCGTTTCCATTGTCCTGGTGCTCCAGGGCCTTCAAAATTGTAAGCCCCCGTACACACAGTCGGACATTCCGATCCGATCACCAAATCTGTCAGATAATCTCCAACGGATTTTGTCCGAAACTGGTGTTGCCTACACACGGTCGGACAAAGTTGTCAGAATTTTCCCGATTGTCAAGAACATGGTGACGTAAACCCAGACGGGACTATAAACGGGGCCGTTCAGCACCATGTGCGGGCACCCTTTGGGCCCCTTCTGCTGATCTCGTGTTTATCGCGTGTCAGTAGAAGTTTGGTTAGAGACGATTTGCGCTTTTCAGACTTGTGCTTCAGATCGTTACAGCTCTACAGTTTGTACTTGCTGGTGCGTATCTGCTTATCAGTGAGTGTAGTTGTAGTTCGCATTTGTTTGTTTATTGCGGCCTATATTCATATAGTACGCCTTGATTTTCAATGCTTATTGTCTGCTCGTTTTTGGTTTTCAGTTCGTTCTTTCAGGCCTTGCTGTTTATCGGTGCTTTCTGTTAGTCCGTTCTGACCAGCCGACCATTTTGAAGCCATTTTTCATGTACGTAATCGTCATAGAGTTCTTGCTGTGCAGGGGCTTGGTGTTGGGCTTTAAGCTTTGACACAAGCCCAGTCCATGAACAGGGTGAGGAGGAGTTCATGGGGCAAGAATTGGTTGCTCCAGCGTGACCAATTCTCGCACATGCCTTCGTGAGATCCGGGAGAATAATCCTGATGATTTCAGGAATTATCTCCGGATGAAGGACGCCGTTTTTCCACCATCTGCTGGCTTTGCTGTCCCCTTATATCAGCAGTCAGGATACCTACATGCGGCAAGCCATCACTCAGGAGCAGAGGCTAGTTGCCACATTGTGGTACTTGGCAACAGGGAGAAGCCTTCAGGACCTCAAGTTCTCCACAGGCATCTCCTTCCAGGCTCTGGGGATCATTATTCCAGAGACCTGTTCTGCCATCATTCAGGTCCTGCAGAAGGGCTATATTAAGGTAAGTTTTCTCCTTTAACATCACATTCTATGTATTTAATGTTTACCCAATGTATTGTATTTCTTTCATCATTCCCTAATTACCATGATTGCAATATGCTGTAATTGATATGCTGTGCCCCTTTGTACTCATGCATGCTGGAAGCTTTTAAAGTTCCTTTTGTCCTTCATGCATATTTGCCTTCACTAACCTCCCCAGCATGCTCTTCTGGGCCCACTATAGCCTAGTCACTTAGCAATGTATTTTGTCAGCTCCATAGTATTTCTTTCCCTTAAACACCCCCTAAAATGTGTACAAATGTTATGTGTATGCTTAAAGTCATGCAGAGTGCCAGAAGTTTTTTTTATTTTTTTTTGTTTGTTTTTTTGGTTGGCCAAACTCATTAGGAACCCCCCTCCCCCAACTGCTAGGTCAGCTGATAGAGGATTGCTATCTGCTGACTTTGCCAAACCCAATGCACACTATACCTACCTCTTTTGTGGTCAGATTTATGGATGAATTCACCAAAGCATGTAGTGGAAGGGCCTGCCTCAATACTTGCAAATGCTACTGTTTAAAGTTTGTTTCTCCTATTATTATCTTGATAGGTAATAGCAGAATGTAAAAATGTGCTTTAATTTGTTCAGTGTTTTTATTTTTTTGGATTATGACACTTCTTACCTGTCCAGTGGGCTGCCAATAGTGTAAGTAAGGAGGGGTTGGCCAAAGTATCACACATTATTTATGCATTCAGCTCTCAATGAAGTGGAGAGGGTTACCTGTCCAAAACATCCCCCCCCCCCTAATTTTTTGCAATGGGCCATCAGATGGGGTGAAGAATCTAAATGGACCTTATACTTTTGGCTTTAAATACTCATTTCCAAAAATGTTATACTGATCTTGGCCAAAAATGTTTGTGTCTAATGTGCTTGCAATGTTGATGAGCAAAATAACGAATTTTTTTTTCTTGTTTGACTCAACAGTTTCCTTCAACGACACAGGAATGGCAGACTGTGGCCTCCCACTTTGCCACCCGTTGGGACTTTCCCAATTGTGGAGGTTCAATTGATGGGAAACACATCCGCATCATCCCACCCCCTAACTCGGGGTCCTACTATTATAATTACAAGGGGTATAATAGTATCCTGATGTTGGCGGTGGTTTCAGGGACAAATGACTTCCTGTATGTGGACGTTGGGAAAAATGGCTGGATGTCGGATGGTGGAGTGATCGCACAGACTGCGTTCTACTGACGTCTCCAGAGTGGCAGTTTGGGCTTGCCATCTCCCAGAGGAGAATGTGGAAGGCCTCCCCTTCGTCTTCGTCGCGGATGAAGCGTTTGCGCTGGGAAACCATCTGATGCGCCCATTCCCGATGAGGACCCTCACCCCGGATCAGAGGGTTTTTAATGTCTGGCTGGCCAGAGCCATAAGAGTAGTGGAGACACTTTTAGGATAATGGCCAGCCGGTTCCACCTATTTTTGACTCCAATCCACATGGCGGAATATAAACTCAACCATATTGTGCTTTCGTGCTGCATTCTGCACAATTTTTTGACAAAATACTCACCAAACTATGTGGCCTCAGTTGGGCCTGATGCAGACTTACCTGAACATGCCAACCTGACAGCGCTTGAAGCTGGCCGTCCTGGCTTGCCCCCCCCCCCCCCAAAGTGCCCACGAGGTCAGAAACAGATATATGGAGTACTTTGCGGGTAGGGGGGCCATTGATATTCCAGACAATGTCTGAGAGGCATTTTTTAATACATTTCTCTTTCAAACTGCAATAATATTTGTTTTCATTTAGTGCTTAGGTTTGTTTTAGGTGTCTCCTAGCTTTTTTTTTTGTTTGTTTTTTTTGTGTCTTTTTATTCAACCGTGCAAACCCAATTTCTGTGCGAGATGAGGTGACAGTCTCTTCTTCAGATAATATTATTATGTTGTGGGTCTGCTACACACGCACTTTGTTTTTGATGTTAATGTATGTAGTGCATTACTGACAAAAATATTGCTAATTTTCAACACCATGACAGAAATGTGTGGAGTCATAAAAATGGCGTGATTGGGGAAAATTAAAAAGCACTGTGGGTGTTATTTACTAAAGGCAAATCCACTATGCACTAAAAGTGCACCTGAAACTGCACTTGGAGGGCAAATTGTATTTGCCTTTAGTAAATAACACCAATTGTCACAGAAAACAACAACTTTACTACAAATACTGCTTTTGCGCATTGAAAAAGGAAGCCACACATTGTTGATAATAAAACTTTTTACTCAAAGCACATTCACATGTGCGTTTATAAAAGTGTTTTACAACAAACTAACATATTTGGTGTATATAACATTATTTTTGGTAACATTAATATATCTTGCCGTTTTTGTGGAAACAGGCATGTATCAAAGCATAACATACAAAACACAGGAACTTACAAAGTTCAACTTTGAAAAGTGAAGACATTATCAGACATGAGTATGTACAAACTGGGCTGATATTGCCTTCATCACATGGGGTGTCATCCCTGTAAAAGCCAAATTTGGAAGATGCACACAAATTGTGAATCAAACTGGGCATTTTCCTCCTGATCCCATGCCTAATGTCAACATGTGCTATCTCTCATCATGGGGGATCAATGTACGTGTTTAAGGGGTGCAACCCCTTCATCTCAGCCACTTTAGTAGCAAGGAAGGGGTTGCACCCATAAAAGATGAACATTGATCCCCCATGATGGGAGATAGCACATGCTGACACACTGTGTGCATCTTCCAAATTTGGCTTTTCTAAAAATATAAAACTGTTTTATGAAAATGGATGCTAGCTAGTTTTGGGTGTTTCAGATTCTCCCTAAAACATCAATGATGATCTTCATTTTTTGTTGAACATCATTGATGTTTTTCTTGATATTATCTAAATCGTGATTGCACCCCATTATCTCCCCGATGATGATCTGGGTACTTTCACTGGTAAATTGCGATTTTTCTATCCACATCACCTAAAAATAAACCAAAAAAAAACACTGTATTATAAATATGCAGGCATACATTGATTAGCTTACCTGAAGCTCTGGTCTCAAACACTCACCTATTATGGTGCCAATTTCATGAGAATGTAAAAGAGGAATTCTTAGCACACAGATATTTGAGGGCAGAAATAGGAATATGAAACATTGCTTGGAAATGTTGTACAATTGTGTTTTTTGGCAGTGTTCAAAGCTGAAAACATTATTTTTGACACTTTCTAAAGCTGGAATATTTACCTGTTTTGTGAAAGTTTGACAGATGGAGACACCCCTATAGTATCCACTGGAGCATGTGTGTGGGAAACCCTAATAAAAAGGGTGTTCTGGTGTCCCACACTAGTGCTCCTGAATCCAGATGTGTAAACAGCTACTGAGTGTCCTCTCCTTTGACTAGAAATAGATAGGCCTGAACAAATGTAGTTAAGTCCAACTTGCCAAAACATCGTCTTTGAAGTGGGTGAACGAACAATGTTTATTACGAACAATTGAACCCATGAACATGAATGTGGCCATTTTAAACTGTACAACATTAAATCAAAGCACATGGAGCAATATGCAAGCAATAATAATAATATGAACACACAACTACTTACTTTTTTGAAGAACTCGCTTGATCCTTCTGTACTGATCGTGCTCCCTCAGTTTCAGGTCTGACCAGCATTTTCTTAGTTGATCCTTGATCCTTTTGGTACCCCAAAATGCTTCTGAAGACTCTTCACAACTTTGCTTGATTAAAAACCAACCACAAAATAAAAAATAAAAATAAATGATTCGGGAGATCTGATGAATAAAAATATTCTATTCATGAAATCAGGAAAAAGAATAAAGAAATATGTTTTGGAGAAGTCTGTGTGAATATGAGCAGCAAAACAACTTTGTTCTTCTAGCTTTATAAAGAAAAAGGGAATGTGCTGCATTAAACAATTTTTAACATTGCAGCGTGACGAATGTGCTATAGCGATTACGAACAGTAGTTTTACCTGACCGAGCGCTTCCGTCTCAGAATTTATTCTGAGCATGCGTGGCACTTTGTCTGTCAGACTAGGCTACAGACGATTGGAATTGACGCGATCGGATAAAGTTGTCAGAAAATTTGAGATCCAGCTCTCAAACTTTGTTGGTCGGAAATTCAGACGGAAAAAGTCAGATGGAGCCCACACACGGTCGGATTTTCCGACAACATGGTCCGATCGGACATTTTTCATCGGAATGTCCAACCGTGTGTACAAGGCATAAGAGGTAATCGGGAAATTAGATGTGTAATTTATGCTCCAGAACACCTGATAGCGCTTCCTGCATGTTGGGCCTCTCTATGTTGCCATCCTGTGTAAAAGTCTCGCACATGTGGTATCACCATAGTCGGAAGGAATAGCAGAATGTGTTTTGGGGTGTAATTTGCAGTACGCATATGCTATGTGTGAGAAATAACCCGCTAATTTCACAATTTTGTTAAAAAAAAAATCTTTTTTGCAAAGAATTGTGGGAAAAAATGACAAATTCAAAAAACTCACCATGCCCCTTTCTAAATTCCTTTGAATGTCTACTTTCCAAAAAGGGGTAATTTGGGGGGTATTTGTACTTTCCTGTTAGGGTCTCAAGAAATTAGCTAGGCCGTCAGTACTTTAGGTGTGATCAATTTTTAGAGATTGGCACCATAGCTTGTGGACTCTATAACTTTCATAAAGGCCAAATAATATGCACCAATTTGGGTTATTTTTACCAAAGATATGTAGCAGTGTAAATTTTGGGCAAAATTTATGAAGAAAAAGTACTCATTTGCAAAATTTTGTAATAAACAAAGAACAGTGCATTTTTTTTCCGAATTTTCCGAATTTTTTTTCTTTTTTTCTTTTATGGCACAAAAAATAAAAAACCTTGCGATGATTAAATACCACCAAAAGTAAGCTCTATTTGTGGGAAAAAAAGGAAAAAGAAAATTAATATGGGTACAGTATTGCATGAATGAGTAATTGTCATTCAAAATGTGATAGCATCGAAAGCTGAAAATTGGTTTGGTTAAAAAGGGGTTTTAAGTGCCCAGTGGTCAAGTGGTTAATGCTTTCTTTTCAGGTATTGATTTTAATTTTAAGGTCATTTTCAGGTTTTCTTGATTGAAAACTTGATTTTCAGGTCAGGGCTGGGCTCAGCCCTTCCATCTCTGAGCTGGTCGCTCAGCTGTCGGCTAGTTGGCAGCTCCTATCTCTCCAATTACTCAGCTGTTGATGATATCCTGCTCGTCAGTCCTGCCTACTTAGGCTGACCGGCCCAGAGGATCTCTGCCTTCATCTTAGTCAACATCACAGAGACGCTCTTCTGCATTCCTGTTAAAAGACTTTCTTGGCTGACATCCCTTCTGGCTCCAGATCCTGCTTCTTGCTGTTTTACTACACTCATCTCCAGCTCCCTGACGTTTGGCTTGTCTGACTATCCATTCCAGTTCCTGAACTCTGGCTATGTTTTGACTACATTTATTCTATTTACTTTTATTATTAAACAAGTGTGATTTAACTGTTTTGCTGCCTCGGTCTGATTTCATGGTTTCTGACAGTAGGGGAAGGCCATGAATTCAGAAGATACAGTCAATCCACTTGTTGGTAATATTTTTTCCAGATTGGATGAGCAAGATCACCGCATGGATCAGTTTGCCATGGTGTTAAACGCTCCTGAGTCGCACAGCTCACCTGGAATCTCCCACTGTGGCTGCTCCGGTACAACCTGAATTGTAGGCCATCCCTGCTGCTGCTCCAATCTCTGTGCAGGCAGCCCCCTCGAGTTTTACCTCTATAAGAGGTATGTCTGGTTCCACTCTGCTTCCCCAGCAATTTGGAGGTGATCCAGTTCAATGCAGAGGGTTTCTCAACTAGTTTGAGATATACTTTGAGATGCTGCCCCAGGCATTTCCCACAGACAGAAGCAAAGTAGGTTTCATGATATCTTTGCTTTCTGAGAGAGCCTTGGCCTGGCAAACCCTCTATGGGAGACGCAAAAACCTGTTGTCTTGAGTTACCCTGAGTTTGTGGCCTCTTTTAAAATGGTATTTGACGTTCCTGCATGCACCGCTTCAACTGCCAAGTGCCTCATGTCCATCAGAGTATGAGAACTGTTGCTGACTACACCATTGAATTACGTACTCTGGCAGCAGAGGTTGCTTGGAACAATGAGGCCCTCATGGCTGCTTTTTCTCATGAACTGTCGGATTCCATCAAGGATGAGATAGCAGCCCAAGATATACCCACTGAGCTGGAGAAGTTGATCTCGTTTGCCATCCTCATTGACATCAAACTCCGAGAGATTCTCTTTAAAGGAGCGCTTGAGGAAGCCTCCTGTACCTTTTAAAAGGAGGGAGGGATTGTGCCTGTATTGTGGCCAGGCGGGTCACTTTTTGAAGTCTTGTCCTACCCGTCCAGGGAATGCCCAAACCTTGAGGTCCTGTCACGGACAGACCTTAGGTGGCATTGTTTCATTAACAGTTATCCAGAAGGTTTAAAACCTGGTTTTGGTCACCCTTTCTTGGGCTGGGTCATCCCTCGATACAGGCTCTAATCGAATCTGGGGCTGCAGGCTGTTCATTGATGCTGCCTTTGTATCGCAGCACTCGATTCCGCTGCAGCTGCCTGAAACTCCACTTGCCATTGAGGCTCTTGATGGGAGACCCCTGCCTGCCCATGTGACTCATGAGATGGTTCCATTGTCCATGGCAGTAGGGGCTCTTCACCATGAGATAATCCAGTTCCAAGTTATTTCCTCACCTAAGTTTCCACTGGTTATTGGTTATCCTTGGTTACAGAGGCACAACCCCTTTTTTGATTAGCTCCATGCTGAGGTTCTCTCCTGGTCGCCACAATGCAGTAAGATGTGCTTCCAGAAGGTAGCCAAGGTCCTGTGCACCTCTACACTCTCCTCCCTGCCGGAGGAGTACCGTGATTTTAGTGATGTCTTTAACAAAGGTCAAGCCAGTAGTTTGCCTCTATACTGACCGTATGATTGTGCAATTGACCTTCAACCTGGTGCCATACCCCCTCGTGGCCAGGTTTACCCTTTGTCAGTCTTGGGGAATAAGGCCATGGAAGAGTATGTTCTAGACACACTTCATCAAGGTTTCCTCCGCAAAGCCTCGTCCCCTGATGTTTTCTTCTTCATGAAGAATAAGAAGAGTGGTGAACTGAGACCTTGTATTGATTATAGGGGTCTCAATCAATTCATGATTAAGAATGCCAATTCGATTCCTTTGATTACGGAGTTATTTGACAGCCTCAAGGAAGCAACGGTTTTCACAAAGCTTGATTTGAGAGGGGCATACAATCTCGTGAGGATTAAGGGGGGCGACGAGTGGAAAACTGCATTTTAATACCAGAACAGGCCTTTATGAGTACCTCGTAATGCCTTTTTGGCCTTTGTAACGCCCTGCCAGTTTTCCAGGAATTCATTAACTATGTCCTCCGAGATTTGTTGCGTTTATGTGTGGTGGTTTATCTCGATAATGGCCTCATATTTTCCAAGTCCCTGGCGAGCCACCACACAGATGTCTGTCGTGTGCTTCAAAAACTAAGAGAACAATCTCTATTATAAATTAGAGGTGTCCTTTTATGAAGCAGTGAAATCTATTCACTGCTTCATTCTCCGGCATTCACATAGGAGATCTTTCTCCTCTGTGTGCCACTTTATGAAGCGGAGTAGATCGCTTCACCCTTAGAGGAGTGAAGCGATCTACAAACGCTTTTAACTCTGGAGAACGGCCCCTAATACTGGAATCTCATGAGACTTTACGAGATTACAGTACTAGAAATTCACCAATACACAGAGATGTCAATTTATTAAGCAGTTATAAATTATCACAGCTCAATACACTGACACACGGTGTATTCAATGTTAGTGAAATAAAGAGTCCCCCTACATAATATATAAATGTATACACACACAGACATTATACATACATGTATATACACACACCTTATATATATATATACATATACACATTATATATATATATGTATATATATGTATACACATAAATATGACAGGGGGACATGGTTACAGTGTTGGGGGGTCTGAACGAGGCATAAGGAAATTAATTATCTTCCTCTTTCCTCCTCAGATCCCCCCACATTCTCTCTTCACTCCCCGGTTCTCCACCTCTGAGCTGGTGAATCGGGGAGTGTGAATTCTGACACAGATCACCAGTGAAGCGCTGAGATCGCAGCTTCATAAAGTGACCGTTACTGTGTCAGTCTATGAGGATTCTCAGTGTGCAGAGATAATCGGCGGGAGAACAAGTTCAAACACTTCTCCCCTGATTATCTCTGGTTTATATACTGTTTATGGGCTATGATCAGCGGCGATCCTCTGGATCTCCACTGATCACTGCATCATAAGCGGACACCAAAGTGCGAGTTCCATTGTGAACAGGTTAAATTCCTGTGTTATGTCATTTCCACTGCTGGTTTTTCGATGGACTCAGAGAAACTTTCAGCAGTAGGTTTACGTCCTCTTCAGCATTTTCTGGGCTTTTCCAACTATTATCGGCAGTTTATTCATAACTGCTCATCTCTAGTCAAGCCCCTGACTGATATGACCAGAGAGGACGGTAACCCACAGAGTTTGTCTCCGGAGCCCGTTAGAGCCGGTTCACACAGCGGGCGATGCGAGGCGACACGACTCGCCTCGCCTCGCTCTCGCAAGTCGCCCCCGTTCTGTACAATGGAACCGTTCTGAGAGGAGCGACTCGAGTCGCTCCGACTCAGAAAAAAGGTTCCTGTACTACTTTTGGGCGACCTCGGGGCGACTTGCATTGACTTCTATACAGAAGTCATCTGCAAGTTGCCGCTGAGGTCGCGGCAGGTCGCGGCGAGGCAAGTCGGAGTCGCCTCGCCTCGCCTGCAGTGTGAACCGGCCCTTAAGGTCTTTGAGAGTCTCAAGGCTGCCTTTATTCCTGCTCCTGTGTTGTCACATCCTGATACTACATTACCTTTTTATCCTAGACTGGAGTTGGAGCCCTTCTGTCTCAATGTTCTACCTCTGAGAGCACTATGCATCCTTGTGGCTATTTTTCCAAGCAATTGTCATCTGCGGAGTGCAATTATGAGATTGGTGACAGAGCTGTTGGTGATCATTTTAGCCCTGAAGAATGGAGACATCTCCTGTGCCGGTTCTCATTATTACTGACCATAAGAATCTCACATTCTTGTCTGAGGCTAAACAACTCTCTCCCAGAAGGGTGCGATGGGCTCTTTTCTTGTCAAGTTTCAATTACATTGTCTGATTCTTACCCGTCTAAGAATGTAAGGGCTTGACACCTATCACTGCAATTTTCCTCCACTTCCAAGTTGCAGTCAGGTTTTGATTCCTGTGATTCCTCCTGAACGTATTCTGGCTATGTTTCGCACCAGTCTCACTTCTCCTTTGGGTGACAATATTCTTGCTGCTCAGGTCCATGCTCCTCCTGAAAAACCTTGCGACCGCTACTTTGTCCCAGAGAGTCTCCTTACTGTCGTGCTCCAGACTTACCATTCTCCCAAGGCTGCTGGCCACCCTGCGAAGAATCAACTCTTTTCCAACAATTCTGGTGGCCTAGTCTACGTGCTGATATAACCGCCTTCGTAGCTGCCTGTTCCATGTGTGCTCAGAGTAAGACTCCACAACATCTTCCAGTGGGCCTCCTACAACCCATACCAAATGGAGAGAGGCCCTGGACCCACCTGTCTATGGATTTCATTGTGGAGTTACCCAACTCCCAGTTATCCTTATGGTGGTTGACCAGTTCTCAAAATGTCTCATTGTATTCCACTTATGAAGTTGCCCACTTCTAAGGAACTGGCTTCCATTTTTGCTTTGGAGATCTTTCGCTTACATGGGCTACCCAAGGTGATTGTCTCAAACAGGGGTAGTCAGTTTGTGTCCTGGTTTTGGCGAGCCTTTTGTGCATAGTTGAGAATTAAGCTTGCTTTTTCCTGTGTACCACCCGCAGTCTAATGGAGTCATAGAACGTGCCAATCAGTCATTGAAGCAATTCCTGCATTGCTATATTTCTGACCATCATAACTGTTTGCTCACAATAGTGCCTTGAATTCTGCTTCCCCATTGTCCCAGTTTATGGCGAACTATGTTTTCCAACATTCCATGTTGCCTGACTCATTTGTTCTGTAGAGTATTCCTGCATTAGAGGAGCATCTCCGTGGTTTTCATTCTACTTGGGCACAAGTCCAGGAGGCTTTGCGACATGCTAATGATAGGTACAGACTCCATACTGACCGCAGACACCTGCCTACGCCTTCCTACCAGGTTGGGGACAGGGTCTGGCTGTCATCTCGCAAACTGCGACTTTGTGTTCCCTCACTGATGTTTGCACATCGGTTTATTGGGCCTTTCCATAATCTTCCCAGGATTAACCCAGTGGCTTACGCATTAGACCTTCCTTCTAACATGCGTATTTCGAATGTATTTCATGTCTCCTTATAAAAAAATTTGGTCTGAAACCGCTTTACCACCTAGTTGCCACGTCCTCAACTTGTACAGGTTGAAAACCATGAGGAGTATGAAGTACAGTCCATTGTTGACTGACTCCCATAGGTTCCGTGGGTGCATATAGTACCTGGTGCATTGGAAGGGGTACGGTCCGGAGGAATGCTCTTGGGTCTCATCCTCGGACGTACATGCCCCTGATCTCTGTGATTTTCATAGATGTTTTCCCCTCAAACCTGGTGATCCTCCAAGGGGGAGGGGTTGTTGAGGAGGGGGTACTGTCAGGGTTGGGCTCAGCCCTTCTCTGAGCTGGCCGCTCAGCTGTTGGTTAATTGCCAGCTCCTATCTCTCCACAGTTACTCAGCTGTTGATCATATCCTGCTCGTCAGTCCTGCCTACTTAAGCCATCCAGCCCAGAGGATCTCTGCCTTCACCTTAGTCAACATCATAGAGATGCTCTCCTGCATTCCTGTTAAAAGACTTGCTTGGCTGACATCCCTTCTGGTTCCAGATCCTGCTTGCTGTTTTAATACGCTCATCCTCAGCTCCCTGACATTTGGCTTGTCTGACTATCCGTTCCGATTCCTGAACTCTGGCTATGTTTTGACTAAGTTTGTTCTATTTACTTTTATTAAACAAGTGTGATTTAATTGTACTTCTGTCTCAGTCTGATTTCATGGTTTCTGATAGGCAGTTGGTTCTAGCTCTCAGAGAGAGAGTGTGTCTCCATGTGAGGAGTAGGGATGAGCTTCGTGTTCGAGTCGAAAGTACGTTCGACTCGAACATTGGCTGTTCGTCCGTTCGGCGAAATCCGAACACTTGGTCCGTTCGCGTCAAAATTCGCATGGCGCTCACGGCCCACAATGCACTGCGATGGCGCAGTGCATTGCTGGCTCATGATTGGCCAAGCATGCACTGTGACCCCGCATGCTTGGCCAATCGCAGCGCCAGCAGCGAGGAGAGCCATGATTGGGCACAGGCAGGATGCCTGTGGCCAATCATAGCTGAGGCTGTGTAGTGCACGCCCCACACTATATAAGGCCGCCATTGAGGCGGCCTCGTGTAGTGTGTTAGCATCTGAAGCAGTGAGTGTTCTGTGTACCTTCAACACAGTACACACCGATCGTTTTTGGCTGATTTCCTATCTTGCTGTTGTGTAGTGGTTATTGTCTGTGCCCTGACCGCAGTATACACCACTATATTCACTATTCACTTCACTATATTTATATATCTTTAATAATAGAGCTTGCAGTCAGTAGTGTTAGGAGATAGTGCGTGTTGTCTGCGTGCTCTGTACCCAGTACATACCGCTATAATCCACCTACATAGCTGTTCTCTATTTGAGCCCAATTGCCATCTGCAGGAGTTATTGGAAGTTGTGTGTGCCTCCAGCACTGCACAGTATACATCTGTATATACCCCTTTATCTCTGCTGTTTTCTGGTTATTGTCTGCGTGCCCTGACCGCAGTATACACCGCGATATTCACCTAACCTATATAGCTAGTGATCTATCGTTAATAATAGAGCTTGCAGTCAGTAGTGTTAGGAGCTTGTGCGTGCTGTCTGCGTGCTCTGTACCCAGTACATACCGCTATAATCCACCTACATAGCTGTTCTCTATTTGAGCCCAATTGCCACCTGCAGGAGTTATTGGAAGTTGTGTGTGCCTCCAGCACAGCACAGTATACATCTGTATATACCCCTTTATCTCTGCTGTTTTCTGGTTATTGTCTGCGTGCCCTGACCGCAGTATACACCGCGATATTCACCTAACCTATATAGCTAGTGATCTATCGTTAATAATAGAGCTTGCAGTCAGTAGTGTTAGGAGATAGTGCGTGCTGCCTGCGTGCTCTGTACCCAGTACATACCGCTATAATCCACCTACATAGCTGTTCTCTATTTGAGCCAAATTGCCATCTGCAGGAGTTATTGGAAGTTGTGTGTGCCTCCAGCACAATATAAACTACCCAACTGCTGTTTTACCCAACTCCCTTCAGGCCATTACCATGTCTGGAAGGCCAGCAAGGAGAGGCAGACAGGCGCGAGCCGATAAAAGAGGGCAAGCAGGCTCTGTGTCTAGAGACAACAGTGCTGGTCGTGGACGCGGTGCATTGTCATCAGCACGTGGCCATGGGACATGCTTGTCCTTCTTTTCGGCAGCTGGACATGTTGAACCGCAACATGCCAACAACTTGGTAGAGTGGATGACCAAGCCCTCTTCATCCTCCTCATCCTCTCTCACCCAGTCTCAGGGTAGTAGCAAAGCAGCTGCCAACACATCGTCTTCCCTCCTCTCAATGTCATCATCAGTGACTCCTTCCCTAGACCCACCACGTCCTCCTGAGGAGTCTCCTGAACTCTTTGAGCACAGTGTTGGGTACATGCTCCAGGAGGATGCCCAGTGTTTGGTGGGCTCTGATGATGACACTCAGCTAGAGGAAGGCAGTAGCGTGAGCGCAGAGAGAGGGGATGCTCAAGAAGGACAGCAATCTGGCAGTCATGTTCCACAAGCTGCAGCATACTGCCAGGTTTGCTACAGCGATGAAGAGGGAGGGGATGATGAGGGCACTGACTCCACGTGGGTGCCTGGAAGGAGGGAGGAGGAGGAGGAGGCACATGTCCAATGAGGCAGGATGCCCTCCAGGGGCCAGCTTAGGGGCAGCACACTGACTGAATCACACCGCAGAGCTCCGCCTGTGCAGAGCGCGTTATTCTAAAAGTTCTTTGGTGTGGGCCTTTTTTGAGACGAGTGCATCAGATCGCACCGCTGCTATTTGCAACATATGTCTCAAGCGTATCTCACGTGGCCAAAACATCAGCCGCTTGGGCACCACATGCTTGACCAGACATATGTTGACATGCCATGCAGCTCGTTGGCAAGCGTACCTCAAAGACCCACACCAAAGAACAAAGCGGACCTCTCCTTGCTCCTCATCAGCTGGCATCTCCAACCCCATTAGACCTTCAGTCCTCTCTGAAACCTGCTCTGAGAGGAATGAAGGTGTAGAATTAGGTGTGACACAGCCAAGTGCTTCCGGGAACTCTGCTAGCGGTACACCCACGTCCGATTATAGCAGGCAAATGTCCCTGCCCCAGCTGCTGGACCGGCGGAAGAAGTTTACTCCCAGCCATTCACATGCCCAGCGGTTGAATGCTAGCTTGGCTAAATTGCTAGCACTTCAACTGCTGCCTTTTCAGTTGGTAGACTCGGCCCCCTTCCGTGAGTTTGTACAATGTGCGGTTCCTCAGTGGCAGGTCCCCAAACGCCACTTTTTCTCATGGAAGGCGATTCCGGCTCTCTACCGGCATGTGGAAGGCAATGTCCTTGCCTCGCTGGACAGGGCGGTCAGCGGTAAGGTGCATATTACCGCTGACTCATGGTCCAGCAGGCATGGACAGGGACGTTACCTGTCTTTCACGGCCCATTGGGTCACTCTTCTGGCTGCTGGGAAGGATGCAGGACAAGGTGCAGTAGTGTTGGAGGTTGTTCCGCCACCACGCCTCCAAAATGCTACTATTGGTTGTGACACACCTCTCTCCTCCACCCCCTCCTCTTCTTCTTCCTCCATGGCCTCTTCCAGTGCTCTGTCCTCAGAACCAGCGGTGCTCCGTAGGCGTTGCAGGGGCTACGCAAGTACGCAGGCAAAACAATGCCATGCCGTGCTTGCGCTGGTTTGTTTGGGGGACAGGAGCCACACTGGGGCGGATGTTTTGTCAGCTCTGCAGGGGCAGGCCGAGAGGTGGTTGACGCCACGCCAGCTTAAGCCAGGAATGGTGGTTTGCGACAATGGCACCAACCTCCTCTCCGCCCTCCGACAGGGACAACTGACCCATGTGCCCTGTGTAGCTCACGTCCTTAACCTGGTGGTGCAGCGGTTCTTGGGCAGGTACCCCGGCTTACAGGATGTCCTGAAGCAGGCCAGGAAAGTCTGTGTGCATTTCCGCCGATCATTTAATGCCTGTGCTCGGCTGGTTGAGCTCCAAAAGGAGTTGAACCTGCCCAAGAACCGCCTTATATGTGACATGCCCACCAGATGGAACTCAACATTGGCCATGCTGCAGCGGCTGCACACGCAGCAGAGGGCCATCAATGAGTACCTGTGCGACTACGGCACCAGGACAGGGTCAGGGGAGCTTGATTTTTTCTCACCACGCCAGTGGGGCATGATCAGGGATGCATGCACTGTCCTGTCACCGTTTGAGGAGGCCACAAGGATGGTGAGCAGTGACAGTGCATGCATCAGTGACACTGTACCTCTTGTCCACCTCTTGGAGCATACGCTGCGTGGAATAATGGACAGGGCACTTGAGGCAGAACAGAGGCAGGAAGAGGAGGACTTCCTTGCCTCTCAAGTCCCCCTTTATCCAGACAGTGTTCCTGCTGTGCCACCCATCACACAGGAAGAGGATGAGGAGGAGGAAGAGGAGGAGGAGGATGATTGTGTCAGCATGGAGGTGGAGGCTGGCACTCAGCATCAGCAGCAGCAGCAGCAGTCTTATAGGGATGATTTACAGTCCCAAGAAACACGTGGACTTGTACGTGGCTGGGAGGAGGTAGCTGTGGATCATGTTGTCCTTAGTGACCCAGAGGACTCCGGACCGAATGCCTCAGCTAACCTACGCTGCATGGCCTCTCTGATCCTGCAAAGCCTGCGGAAGGATCCTCGTATTCTTCGGATCAAGGAGAGGGACCATTACTGGCTGGCCACTCTCCTTGATCCACGGTACAAGGGTAAGGTTGCCGACCTTATCTTGCCATCGCAGAGGGAGCAGAGGATGAGACATCTCCGGGAGGCCTTGCAGAAAGCTCTGTGCAACGCGTTCCCAGAGACTGGGAGGTTACAAACTCCTGGTCCTGGACAACGTGTTGCTGAGGCATTGGTCAGAAGGAGCGGTGGAGAAGGTGGCCGTCTGACTGATGCTTTCAGACAATTTTTTAGTCCGCAGCCCCAAGGTATGATTGGTTCCAGCACCCATCGCCAGCGTCTGATTTACATGGTGCAGGAATACCTAGGGGCAAGGTCAGACTTGGACACCTTTCCCACCGAAAATCCTCTGGCTTACTGGGTCTTGAGGATGGATCACTGGCCAGAGCTTGTACAGTATGCAATTGAGCTACTGGCCTGTCCTGCATCCAGAGTTCTTTCGGAACGCACCTTCAGTGCTGCTGGTGGCTTTGTTACCGATCACAGGGTGCGCCTGTCCACCGAATCAGTTGATCGACTGACCTTCATCAAGATGAATCAGTCTTGGATCACCCACAGCTACCAAGCACCTGAAGCTGATGTAACCGAATAATTTTTTTTGAAATACCACATCCCTTCAAGACTGCCTATGCTGATGCTGAGTGACTGTCCTGTTATGTTGATTGTCTATCCTCTTCCTCCTCCGCTGATATGTTGGAAGAACATTTTTGGTTCTGGGTGATGCCAGCAGCCCAATTTTTCTGCCACTGTTTAACAGGGGCGTTTAATTACAATTTTTGATGCAATGCTTTGCAGCAGGGCTAATTCCTGCAATAAAACTAGAGTATATGGCAGAGGTTGCAGTGTGGTGGCACCAGCACCAGTGCCTAAGGCCCAATTTTTCTGCCCCTGTTTAACAGGGGCGTTTAATTACAATTTTTGATGCAATGCTTTGCAGCAGGGCTAATTCCTGCAATAAAACTAGAGTATATGGCAGAGGTTGCAGTGTGGTGGCACCAGCACCAGTGCCTAAGGCCCAATTTTTCTGCCCCTGTTTAACAGGGGCGTTTAAGTACAATTTTTGATGCAATGCTTTGCAGCAGGGCTAATTCCTGCAATAAAACTAGAGTATATGGCAGAGGTTGCAGTGTGGTGGCACCAGCACCAGTGCCTAAGGCCCAATTTTTCTGCCCCTGTTTAACAGGGGCGTTTAAGTACAATTTTTGATGCAATGCTTTGCAGCAGGGCTAATTCCAGCAAAAAAACTAGAGTATATGGAAGAGGTTGCAGTGTGGTGGCACCAGCAGCAGTGCCTAAGGCCAAATTTTTCTGCCCCTGTTTAACAGGGACATGTAATTACAATTCTTGATATATTATTTCACAGGAGGGCCCCTTCCTGTGCCCACCCAGAGTAACGGTAAGGACTTATAGTGTTGTGGCACCAGCACCACAACCACCAAAGGTCAATTTTTCTACCACTGTTCAACAATGGCATGTAATTACAATTCTTGATATAATCGTTCACAGCAGGGCGCTCCAGCGCCCACCAAGAGTCACTTTGAGGGCTTACAATGTTGTGGCAAAACCAACACCTTGTTCCGCCATTTCTGCAGAGCATATAGGGCAGGCCCCTACTTTCAAACATCCAACTTACAAACATCTCCTACTTGCAAACGCAAGGAGACAGCAGCAAGTGAGATGAAAAAAGATGGACGACAAAACAAATTATACAGGGGTGATAACCCTTCCCTATGTTTTCCAAAAAGCTTAAAAATAGTTTTTTTGACTGGAGCTACACTTTAAAAATGTACCAGTTGAAAATTACAAACAGATTCAACTTAACACAACAAACCTACACAGTCCCTGTCTTGTTTGCACCACCTGTATACTGCTGTTCTGAGTATATAGGGCCTGGGGGCCACACGCATTTCCTTTTTTTAATATGGGTACAGGGTTCCCCTTAATATGCGTACAAGACCCAAATAGGCTGGTAATGGGCAGGGAGGGCTACCCATGCCATTTTTCTGAATGATTTTCAACCATATTGCAGGAACCAGATATAACATTAAAACCGCAAGCAGTTTTAAATGGTGTTATTTCCGTTAAATGTCATTTTGTGCAGGGACTGTTCTAAACACGGGAAACACGTGGCACTTCACAGGCATACTACAGACACCCCACAGGCACCATATTTAAAGGAATATTTCACTTTTTTTTTTTCACTTTAATCGTCATTAAAATCAGTGCTCCCGCAAAAACGGCCGTTTTTAAAACTTTTTTTTGCATTGACCCATGTCCCCTGGGGCAGGAGCCAGGTCTCTAAACCCTTTTTAGGACAGTATCTTGCATATTAGCCATTAAAATTAGCACTTTCCATTTCGAACGTTCGAGTCCCATAGACTTCAATGGGGTTCTAACATTCGTAACGAACGTGGGGGTCCATTCGAAAGTTCTGGTGCGAACCGAACCGGGGGTGTTCGGCTCATCCCTAGTGAGGAGGCAGCTAGGAGCATGGCTGCTTATCCCTGACTTTGGATACAAAGTATTTTGCATTTGTAAGGACACTTACTACAAAACCAAGGACTGGTCAGGCTACGGACACCATAAGGCTCAGTAGAGCAGAAGTTTGTTTTTGTTTGATGGCAGATGCCTTTTTTCTTCTGTTTGGGAATATCCTGTGTATTAAACATGATGTTTTCTTAAAGAAAGTGTGTTTATCCCTGCATTGAGCCTGATTCCCTACAAATTGGTGGCTTGGAGCGGGCACAAGACCCAGAGACTGTACCTCTCGCAGCAGCATTATTGAAAAAAAAAAAGATTTTTGAATTTACTGGTACCAGTATACTGTTAGTAGAATCAAGGAACTAATCAAACAGCTGGTACAAGCACCAAGCACGCACAGACCAACAAGAAACAAACAGCTTGTTAACTGCTACCCAAGTGGCCACGCAGGAGCAGAAGGAGTTCAATAAGCTCATACAGAGTCAGGTCCAGTCCCTGACTGACAAGGTCCTACATGTGGACAATGTTGCTGATTTACGCAAGCGCGTGAAGGCTGCACTACAGAAAATGACAGCCAAGGATGGTGTGGAAGCTTTCCTCAGTTTTTGAGTGGGTGGCAGAGCATGAAGGGCTACCCCAGGACCAATGGGCCGAGGTCCTTGTCCCCCTTTTTACTGGGAACCCACAGAAGGCCTATTTTGATATGAATGCTGCTGAGGCCCGGCAATATAAAAGTCAGAAAAATTAGATTCTGGCCCACCTTGGCCTAACAATGGCTGTGAGAGCTCAGCACGTCCATGCTTGGCAATTTAGGTGGACCAACCTGCAAAGTCCCAGATGTATGATCTCATTCACCTCACACAGATGTGGTTATAGCCCGAGGTCTCCCCAGCCCAAATTGGGGAAAGAGTCGTAGTGGACCGCTTTGTGAGAGCCCTCCCAACCCCTATACAGCGGTTTGCCGGGAGAGCTGATCCTAAAGATACCAATGGATTGGTGGCCCTCGTGGAGTAGTACGTGTGTACTTTCTTTGGAGGGTAGTACCTAATGAATCCTTTTCCAAGAGGCAGAAGCCCACCAACCCTGGAAAGGCAATCGTGCCCTAAAGTGGCGGAAAAAGGAGATAAATGCAATTGAGGTTCATGAGGCGCAAGGTGTAAAGAGGCTCAATCACCAAAGGGAGACCCACCAGGACAGGGGTCCTATAGTGTGCTGGCATTGCCAAGAACCAGGGCACCTGGTCACCCATTTTATGCTAAATAAGGAATCAATGGATTAAAGTATGACCCAGCAAAGCTCTTTTGTTGCTACACCAGGAGGCACCCCACAACAGTCAGATCTGTGTAATTTTAAAGTGGACAGTTGCCAGATGACTGCCTTGCTGGATTCTGGCAGTCTGCTAACTCTAGTGTGTGCCAGTCTTTTGATGGTGCAACACCCAAGAGGCACTAATCGCCCTGGATGAGTGTGCTCTAACATGAGAAGGAAGAATTTTCTTCTTTAAGCTGAAGCTTGAAAAATCACTTGACAAATCCACTTGGAAAATAGTGGATCTTGATGCTGCCTGTCCACATCTTGGACATTCTGGCAGTACAAACAAAACCTTTGTTTTGTGAACCTGAACAGTCGCCTTTAAATAGACTCTGATCACTCTTACTACATCAAGAGAATGTAGTGCCTTCTCTTCCCTAGATTAAGGCTCTGGGGAGAAAGATGGAAGAATAATATCTTGGTTTAAATGAAAAACTGTTACCACTTTTGGTAGGAATTCAGGATGAGGACATAAAACCACCTCATCCTTATGCATGATGAATTATGGCTCTTACAAGACAGAGCCGCTAGTTCCAATACTCTTCTAGAAGAATAAATGGCAACCAGAAGAAATGATCTTGTCAAAAGAATCAAGGAAATTTCTTGTAAAAGGTTCAAATGACAGATTCAGCAAAGCCAATAAGACCAATTTTAAATCCCAAGGATTTAGAGGTGCCTTGATAGGGGGAATAAACTGTGTTACCCACTGAATAAGCTACGCACCAAGAGTGGGAAGCAAGAGGCCATAGGAAAAAACTGACAAGGCCGGGATCTGGCTCTTGATAGCAGTCAAGGCCAGCTTCATTTCAGATCCACTATGCAGGAAATCAGGAATCCTGCCTATGACATAATTCCTGGGGTGCCAACCCCTGGATCCACACCAAGAAACATATGCCTTCCAGACTCTAAAGTAAGTGATTCTGGAAGCCGGCTTCCTGGCATTAATCAAAGTAGACAATACAGAAGGAGATCACCCACAATCTTTTATAGTCAAACCTGTTACATTTTTCATCCGTAAGGTAGGATGAAATACTGGACCTTGTGCAAGAAGGTCTGGCTATAATGGCAGAGTCCGAAGGACTCCTACTGCCATCTTTATGATCTCGGTAAATCAAGATCTTCTGGGGCCCGATGGAGCCACCAGAATCACTTCCTTTCGTTCCTGCTTGACCCTCCGGAGAAGGAGCAGAAGTAGCAGAACTGGAGGGGATGCATAGATAAGTGAAAAACTGATCCCATGGAAAGACTAATGCGTCTGTTCCGCCTGCTAGCAGACCCCTTGTTCTTGACATAAAATTGTTGACTTTGTTGATGAATCTGGTTGCGAATAGGTTCATGTCCGGAATACCCCATCTCTGACATCTCGCTAGGAAGATGCCGGGGTGAAGAGATCATTCTCCTGGAAATAATTGTTGGCGACTCAAGCAGTACGCCTGAAAAGATTTGCTGATAGGCAAGGAATGTTGTGTTCTGCCCAAGCTGGAACATTATTCACCTCCTAAAAGTAGTAATTATAGATTATCCTCGCGCCACAATGTTTCAAATAAAGGAAAAAAACAGGAAAAGAAAGTTGTAGCTGCAGCAAAACACCGACAGGGGCTCAAACCCTCCCCTAAATAGATAGACTGTGTGTATGTTGAATGGTGTTACGCTCCACAATTAATACAAATAGATAAATTAAATAAATATAGATGTATATGTCAACATACAATGCGCAAATAATTATATAATAACTGCTATCTCTTTCAAATAGTGAGTAAATGCTCCCTCAATAGTATCCAAACGCATGCAATCTATCATTTAAACCCTCTTACACTAAAGTGCATCTAGTGACAATAAGCAATAAAGTGCATCCAGTGCCAGAAAATACATATAATCAAGCTAAAAATGTGTATATATATTAAATACAAGGTATAATACGATCCATAGTGCATATAGTGTAAAACACAAAATTTAAAATTAAATAGTATGAAAAATGTGTAATAGCAAAAAAATAGTCCAAACAATGAATAATCAGATATCCAATAAGGTGCAATGAAGTAATTCGTATCAATAGTGACAGTGTCTATTTCTGTAAAAAAGTTCTCAGTCCATATCAAAGCACATATGATGACTCCGTGAGCAAACAATAATTCCACCGGTGATCTCGTGAATAGGTGTCCACACACTAGGTGCAATGACTACCTTACCTCACTGCTGTAAGGTAAACAGCAGATATTTCTTTCAACAATCAGATGGTATAGGCAATATGGGTGGTCCCCTCTAGGTCCTCAGCCACAAACCATTATTCACATCCATAGGAGAAAAGAAGGAGCTCCAATAGTGAAGTATGTAATAAAATCAAACTTTATTCTAAAAAGGACATAGTCCTGGGTACTCACATTTAGAATGAAATATAAAGGCAGAGTATAAACAAAGCAACAGCAACAAACGAACGGACACCACGTTCGTACTCTGGACATCACTTCCGGTATCCTCCTAGTCCAATCCTACGCGTATCGTCACTTGGACATGTGACTTCATCAGGGAATAGACTATAGGAGGAAAACTAACTCTTAAATACCGAATGTGGATCACGGCCATTTTCTTGTAGTCTGCTGAATATCATAGCACTAATTACATAATGAACACCCACGACCATCTTCCTGTGGCCCATATGGTAAAAATATGCTTGGCGACCATTTTTCCATATTCCGCTGCATATCGCTAATGGCCAAAAGACAACAGCGGCCATCTTCCTGTAGCACATAACATCTCATCATGTAGGTTCGTCAATGGCGGCCATGTTTTTATAGCTCGCCATTCGACGTCGTGCTGAAGGTCATAGACCCCACCCACGGCCATTTTCCCATAGCCTAATTGCATTCAATCATGGGAGGGCCCACGGTCATTTTCCAGTAGATAGTACAGATACAATGGTATCTATGGTGGCCATATTTATGTAGCTCACCATTCGACCACACCCGTGGCCATTTTCCCATAGCCTAATTATACATATAATAGACTAGAATACCCAGACAAAAGCCGGCGGCCATTCGAAAGTAAAATGTGCCATTATGTCAAGGTCACTGCTGTAGTACACAATCGCAGTGACTGCTGCAGTACACAATCGTGGTCAGACCCGTCGGTGTAAATGCTCACAATACCGTCGGACAAAAATAAATATTCGGCAAGATTAATAAAAGACAATTAAAACCATCAGATAAACAGAAAACAAATACTAGCAGCACTGAGATAATAGTAAAAAGTAAGAAAACCGTTTAAAATATAAATGATATACCTACCAAATAGTTTATACTATACCCACAGACCTGAACGGTCAGATAAACAATAATATCGATAATATAAGCTACTAATTTCAATATTAGTACCACTGAAAGAGCCAACCCTAAAAAATTAGTAATATTTGAAATCCTATAATATTGCACAAACCAGTAATCTTAGATTCCAGAATCTGAAATAATTAATCATTAATCATCATGTAGAATAAATTCCTATAGTATTCCCAAGTGGTTATACCAATTTAAACTGATATCTGCACCCCGACACGCCCTAGATCAAGCAGCACATCAGTAGCAGAAGGAAGGACCCAGTCCAACACAATAATCATATCATAGTGGAATATATAATTCCACTAAAGAGAGAAATTATTGGAAAGATCCAAAAAGAAATCATCTACAATAGTGCAATATACCACAGACTAGTATGTGTGCATCCAATTTAGTGGGGGATACCGAAAATGAAGTCCAAAGTACCCATTATGCCACTTTCTAATATACAGAACTAAAAGGAAATACACAGAGATACCAAATATCAAGATAATCTAAAAATCGCTAATAAAGCAGTTGAGATCAAAATCCACATTAAGCCCCTGGGGTACAAAGTGAGTGAAGATCCACCTGGATTCTAATTGACTTAATGTCCTAACCTTATGGCCTCCCCTCCAGTGCTTTTTATAGGGCTCAATACCCCAAAATGTAAGGTGGGTGGGGTCCTTGTTGTGGTGTGTACAGAAATGTCTCGATACACTGTGTTTGTCGAACCCATTAATAATATTTTTAACATGTTCTTTTATGCACACTCTTAAGGGTCTTTTAGTGCGGCCTACATACTGCAGGCCACAAATACATTGTAAAACATATACAGCTCCTTCTGTATTACAACATATAAAATCTTTCACGTCGTAGGAATTCCCAGTGCTTGTAGACTGAAACCTACATTTCTTTTCAGGTGGGCGTTTCGTTTTCATACACGCATAACAGCCTTTGCAGGGAAAAAAACCTTTTCCCGTGAAGGAGGTCAGACCATTAAAAGGTGGATCGGGGACATTCTTAACGACCTTATCTCTCAATGTTGGTGCCCTCTTATACACAAATTTAGGGCATTGTGGTAGCAAACTCTTCAAATGTACATCTGAACATAGAATGTACCAGTGTTTCTTAATGATCTTTTCGATCTTCCTGTATTGAGCATTATAATTCAAAACAATAGGTACCTTGTTGTCTTCTGCATTCGAGGTTTGTTTATCTCTGGTAAGGTCTATCCGATCCAGTCTTTTAACTTCCAAAATCTTTGTTTTGAGATATCCAAACGATCAAAGAGACCTAAGGAGAAGCCCAATAAGAAGAGAGGAAAGAGGGCCGGAAAAAGAATACAGGCAAAAAAGAGATTAAAAGGTGAGGGGATTTTTAATATCAGTGGCCTGCCCCTATCTCAAGAAGAAATCGGCGTGTTGGACCAAGGACTTAAGTATGCCCCTACAAAGAACCTAGATAAATTTGAGACTTAGGTAGGAATACAGAAATATGTTAGGACACTGAATATTAAAAAATATCTAGCCAGTAATCGAATTAAAAAGCGATTCCAGACTGAAGATGGAGGTATTATACATAGTGATCTGAGGAACAAATCAGTTTTCAACCCACCTGTTCCCAACAATAAACATGTTGAGGTGTTCAAGAAAGTAGTGATACAAGACTTGAAAGACTTAAAAATTAGGAAAATAGATGAACCGAAGTATATAAAGAATGGTATTACGAAGTTGACGAAGAGAAAAGACATAGTTATTCGCCCAGCAGACAAGGGAGGGGGCATTGTAATCCTCTCTAAAGCCCAATATAAAGAGAATATGAAGAATCTATTGGGAGATAGCACCACATATACAAAGTTACCGAGGAATCCAGTATTCAAATGTAGAAAGGAATTGGAGCAGGTGGTACATCTGGGGCTGAAGAGAAATATTTTGAATAAAAAGGAGGCAAAATATCTGATTCTGGAGGCATGTAGGACCCCGATTATCTATTCATTACCTAAGATGCATAAAGATAAAATAAATCCACCTCCTAGACCCATAGTAAATGGGATTGACTCCCTTATTTCAAGAATGGGTGACTCTATAGATAGGTACCTACAACCAGTGGTCAAACAAACAAGAGCTTATCTGAGGGATACCAAACAGGTATTACAAATTATAGAGGAACTATCAGAAAAGGAAGGACCATGGAGTATGGCATCAGCTGATGTTTCTTCGTTATATACAATGATCAAGCACCATCAAGCCTGTGAAGCCGTAAAATGGGGTCTAAGAAAATATAGCACCTTACCATGTTCTCAACGAAAATACCTTGTTAAATGTTTAGATTTTTGCCTGAAGAACAGCTATTTCTGGTATGACCGGGAGTACTACCATCAAATAACCTGAGTAGCGATGGGGGCCAAGTTTGCACCTAATGTGGCATGTTTATTCATGGCCCAATGGGAAGAGGAAGCTGTATACCATGATGGACCTGAAGAATTGATCTTGTTCAAGAGGTATATCGATGATATTATTATATTCTGGAAAGGAGATACCAATAGTTTACTCATTTTTTTGGAAAGTTTGAACCTAAATAATAGGAATATAAATTTATCGTGGGAAGTCAGTAATAAGTCTATATCCTTCCTGGACCTAGAAATCATACAAGAGAACAATAGATTACGCACGAAGATGCACTTTAAAAATGTAGATAAAAACTGTTATTTGCCAGTGGGGAGTTGTCATCATCATAACTGGTTATGCAATATACCTAAAGGGCAAACCATGCGGTTACGAAGAAACTGCACAGATACCGAAGACTATCTGATACAAGCTGAAAGGATAGGTCAAAGGTTTACGAGTAAAGGCTATAGGGAAGAAGAGATCAGAACAAAGATTTTGGAAGTTAAAAGACTGGATCGTATAGACCTTATCAGAGATAAACAAACCTCGAATGCAGAAGACAACAGGGTACCTATTGTTTTGAATTATAATGCTCAATACAGGAAGATCGAAAAGATCATTAAGAAACGCTGGTACATACATGTTCAGATGTACATTTGAAGAGTTTGCTACCACAATGCCCTAAATTTGTGTATAAGAGGGCACCAACATTGAGAGATAAGGTCGTTAAGAATGTCTCCGATCCACCTTTTAATGGTCTGATCTTCTTCACGGGAAAAGGTTTTTTTCCCTGCAAACGCTGTTATGCGTGTATGAAAACGAAACGCCTACCTGAAAAGAAATTTAGGTTTCAGTCTACAAGCACTGGGAATTCCTACGATGTGAAAGATTTTATATGTTGTAATACAGAAGGAGCTGTGTATGTTTTACAATGTAGTTGTGGCCTGCAGTATGTAGGCCGCACTAAAAGACCCTTAAGAGTGCGCATAAAAGAACATGTTAAAAATATTATTAATGGGGGGGCGTGGCTTGCGCATTGAAGAAGATGGCTGCTTAAGCCTAGAGCTCTCCACAGCCGGCCGTTTAACAGCAAAAAACAGGCAGGTATTTTCCTCTAAAAACATACCTAAATACTCTGCAGTACTCCTGGGACAGTAGGGGCAATATTGTCTCGCAAAAGAGGACAAGAAAGGGGACCAAAAAAGCTGTCATCATTTACATTTAAACAGAGCAGTGAGCTGACTAAAATCCAAGATGGTGCCGCCGGAGCTGTGAGGAAAAATAATAAAACTCACACAAACCTTTCTGCTAGCCATCCACCTGAAATGGATGAGGAATTATCATCCTCATATTCTAATGGCTCCTCTCAACTATCCCCAACATCTCAGGGACCCGCAAAATCGCAGATGAAGCTGGATTTATCTTGTCAGGCAGCTGATACTGTGAACACAGCTCTGCATAGTGATAATGATATGTCCTCATTACAGACATCTATAGCTGCTTTCCCAACATCAGGTCAGCCAGTACTAGATAACACAATGAAAGAAATGCTTGTGTCATTACAATCATCTATTATATCTAATCTATCCTCCATGATTCATAAATTCTCTCTTGATATGAAACATATGGATGGTAGACTGCAATACGTTGAAAACAAAATGGAGGAATGCACTGAAACAGTGAATGAGCTAGTGGATGCATGTACAGAACAAAAATATGATTCCATGTGGGTCAAGAGGAAAGTGGCAGATCTCGAGGATCTACATTTTTCTACATTATTGCCAGAATTATTGCCGATTTAACTTACAATCGATCGAATTCATAGAATTCCCAAACCAAAACATCTAGAAGAATCAATTCTAAGAGATGTTATTCTGCGAATTCATTTTTATCAAGCTAAAGAGCAAATTTTCTCCAAAGCGAGGGAGCTAACTACTCTGCCACCACCATACTCAGATATACAATTATTCGCCAATCTCTCGCAATTTACACTACAAATGAGAAGACAACTCAAAACTGTAACAAAGGCATTATCTAATCATAAGATCACATACAAATGGAGACATCCAGCCACTAGCTTGACCACTTACAACGGGAAACATTTTGCTATATCTACCATTGAAGATGGCAGGCAATTACTCCAAACATGGGGTATTATAGTTGATCTTCCACATAACACCCCTGCCTTGAAGGAAAAACCTAATTTGTTCCACTTTGGACAAAAACGTGAACAAAATAGAATTAGATACAAATGAAATACTCTATGAACTACTATGCCTGTTAAATGCATTACTGACATATACGGTCTGGTTTGATGCTCAATACCTTACTACTTGAACTTCACCCCCTATCTTGGTCAGCATTCCTTTGAGTGGATTACTGCTGACTCTTGGAAAATATTTTTTTCTTTACTCTTTTATTTTTTAGTTTTTATTCTCTCCTTTTTTTTTTTTATTAATTATTTTTTATTTTTTTTCCCTCTTCCAATATATATTGCCAAATAACTACTAATAGAGTAATAACTCGTTTTTTCATAGGTTTGAAAAAAAATAAATCTACATTGTTGTGTGCATGATTTAATAGTAACTGTGAACTGATCATATAACAAATACTTAGATATTTAGTTTAAGCGTTATAGAAACTACAGAATATTCTTTTAGGATAGATATATAGAATTATAGTAACATCTAATTTTGATATATATTAATATGTCTTTCAAAATATTGTCCCTAAATGCAAGGGGACTGAATCACCCAGAGAAACGAACCTCTATGTGGAGGTCTGCCTTGTCCTTTAATTGTGACATATTATGTGTTCAAGAGACACATTTTGCTAAAGATGCATCTCCCAAATGGCAACATAAACATTTTCCTCATATTTTTCAAACAAAATTCTCCAAAAAACAAAGAGGGGTGTTAATAGCTCTTAGAGATACTATTACATTTCAATTAGATAATTCTATCACTGACCCTGAAGGTCGCTATATTTTTTTGATTTGTACCATTAACAATATTCAATACACCCTTGTATCTATTTATGCTCCGAATATGAGGCAAATACATTTCATAAAAAAACTATAGAGGAGGCGAAGAAAGTTCAAAAAGGACACCTCCTGATATGTGGAGATTTCAATTTGATTCCAAACAATGATATGGATTCTTCTGCTAAGTCCAAATGCTTTGCTTCTCCCCTTGATATGTTCATAACTTCAAACTACTTATTTGATGTGTGGAAATGTGGACATGCTAATGAAAGGGATTACACATATTTGTCACCACGGCACAATACCTACTCTAGAATTGACTTATTCTTGACAGATAGATGGCTTCTTGACAAGATTTCATCCTCCCATATACATACGGCCACGTGGTCAGATCACGCTCCCATTAGCATGTCTATAACAACCACATCATCCCAACCAAATTCATATATATGGAGAGCTAATAACTATATTCTCCAAAATGAAAATTACTCCACAACACTCCAACAACACCTTACTGAATTCTTTTCAATTAATTTGACGTCTATATCTGACCCAATGATATTATGGAATGCTCATAAAGCTGCTATGAGAGGGTTGTTTATGCAATTAGGTTCTAAAGCTAAAAGAAAGAGAACTCAGAGAATGGATGAACTTACTAAGGAGATAGCCAAAGCTGAGGAACACAATAAAAATGATCCTTCTCCTTTCATTAAAACACAAATTTTCCAGTTACGTAATGAATTAAGAACCCTACTTCTAGAGACACATGAGAAATCCTATAAAAAAAATTCAGAGCTACCACTTATGCAACAGGGAACAATGCAGGGAAAACAATGGCATTAAGCATTAAAGGTTATCGATCTAAGACTAAAATTCCATTCCTCTACCATCCTCACACTAATGAAAAATTGCTTAAGCCTTCAATAGCTGAAGCATTTAGCTCATATTATAATGATTTATATAACATTAAGAACGATGGCAATACCCCTCAACCTTCTCAGGAGGAGATTGACACCTTTTTGGAGAGTGTCAAACTTCCATCGATTTCCCCACAACAATTAGAATTTCTCAATTCTCCCTTTACTATCCCTGAAATTCTACAAACTATCCTTATTCTTCCTAACTTGAAATCACCTGGTCCAGATGGATTTACAGGGGAATATTTAAAAAAAATTCAAAGTACTCTAGCACCTATACTATGTGACATTTATAATTTAGCAGCCAATTTTTCATCATTTCCCAATGAAATGCTGAATGCTCTTGTTGTAACTCTTCCAAAACCAGATAAGGAACCATATTCACCTAAAAATTTTAGACCAATTTCCTTACTCAATTTAGATGTTAACATTTATGCAAAACTTATAGCCAAAAGACTAGATAGTTTGTTACCCTCTCTTATCCATAGAGATCAATCGGGTTTCACCAAAGGAAGACAAGCATCGGATGCTACTAGAAGAATGATAAATATAATACACCACGTAGAACTCACCAAATCGCCATCCCTGTTTCTGTCGCTTGACGCTGAAAAAGCGTTTGATAGAGTTCATTGGGGATACCTGTCATCCGTTCTGACTAAATTTGGCTTAACAGGTCAAATCAACAAAGCAATATTAGCCCTGTACTCTGTCCCCTCGGCTCGAGTGTATACTACGGATTCTTTATCACCTCCATTCCCAATAACAAATGGTACACGACAAGGATGCCCCTTATCCCCCCTAATTTTTAACCTTGTTATTGAACCCCTAGCTGATAGTATTAGGTCCAACAAAAAAATTCTAGGAGTTACCATTGCTGAACAAGAACATAAAATCAACCTTTTTGCAGATGATGTTGTTCTGATGATTACTGATCCTGTGAAATCCTTACCGGAAATTCAGGAAACACTAAATATGTTCAGCAAAGTTTCTTATTACAGGCTTAACGCGAATAAATGTTGTATATTGAACTTGGGGATAGATGAAAATACTACTAAACATCTTAAATTAAAATTCCCTTATACATGGACTGAAAGTACAATTAAATATTTGGGTATTCAATTATCAAATTCATGTAAAACACTGTTCCAATATAATTATATTCCACTTCGTAATGCATTACAAGAAAATCTCACTAAACTAGCATCCCATGAATTTTCATGGATGGGACATTTGGCAGCATTTAAAATGCTTCACCTTCCACAAATTTTATACTTTTTTAGAACTCTCCCGATTCCAATTCCGTTAAAATATTTCCAATCCCTTCAGACTCTGTTTTCTAGATTCATCTGGCAGGGTAAAAAATCTAGATGTGCTCATTCAAACTTAGTGAAGAAACGTCAAGCTGGGGGAACAGGGTATGTGGATTTCCAAGATTATTATTTAGCCTCGGTTCTTACACAGTCTAAGGAATGGTTTCTATCTCCTCCATCTACAATTTGGGGGAAGATGGAAACTGCTAAGATCCCAGGAAATAATCTATCAATATGGATTCCTTCCATGGCACTTGGAGCCAAGATACCTTCTCGCATCTCCCCAACAATATTAGTGACACTTAAATCCTGGGTTCGATTTCTGCATCTAACTTCCTCACACCCTCTTCCTACCAAAGTCCAAATTCAGCTAAATACTCTACATAATTTCATGAAGACAACCTCATTTACACCATGGATAGAGAAGGGAATTAAATATCTATCTGATTTACTTGATAATGGGGTGATCAAACCATTTCCTACACTTCAAAAGAAATTTCAATTGCCAAATTCAGATTTATTCCTCTATATCCGAACTAAGAATGGCATTTCCAACCTCCCATCATGGACCTATAATGTTCCCCAATTGGCTTGGTCCTTCCTTAAGATCCCCATACATCAAATAAAAAGGGATCTCGCTTTTCTATAATCTTCTTCAACAAAAAAGTGTGTTTACAAAGACTATCCCTTTAATTAGATGGGAAGAAGACTTAGGATACACCTATACAGTTGACCAATGGGAAAAAGCTTGTAACACCACATATAAATCCACATGCTGCTCTACATTATGGGAAGTATCCATTAAATTGACCCAACGCTGGTATCTTACTCCTGAGAAAATATCTAAATTCAACGGCACATTTGACGACAAATGTTGGAGATTGTGCGGCAAAAAAGGTGATATGTTGCATACATTTTGGACATGCCCTAAACTTGGGAAGTATTGGGAACAAATCTTTCAAGTTATGTCTGAAATTACCAAAACAGTCATTCCTACAAATCCCTCACTGGCTCTATTATCCATTGATCTTGATCGATATCCTATCCAGTTTAGAAATGTGTTTACACATATTTTGCTGTCAGCCAGGATCAGTATAACGAGGAATTGGAAAAATCCTGATCCTCCTTCCATAAAAGAAGTGATAGAATCGACTCAAACTCATTACATTTATGAATCAATTCTAGCTCTTCGGCCTCACAAAAAAGAACATACTCATAAAATATGGCAGCCATGGTTAAAATGGGCTAGTCCCCAAAACATTGGACGAGTTCTTTGTTCCTAGATAACTTGAATTAAAAAATTACTTACCCCGCTCTAATATTTTAATCTTTGTTTTGTATCTATTAAATGACAGGTTACTATTACTGTCCCGAACACAGTTTAGCACCCATAGGGTGTTCGGGAATATATTTAGGTTCATCATCTTTGAATTACTTAAATTGGCAGTATATAAATATATGAAGATAATATTTATATTACTTTTGTGTATTGTCTCCACAATGGATGTATTAATAACCTCCCGATAGTTATCTTTATTATCCCGATTATAATCGAGATAATTAATATGGTTTTCTTTGTATTATATTTTTTATTATTTTTGGATACTATTATCTATGTATCTAAATACTGTAACTGATCTGTTATTTAGTCATAATTTCTGTCGTTTGTCTTGATAAAAATGTAAACTTTAATAAAAACGATTGATTAAAAAATATTATTAATGGGTTCGACAAACACAGTGTATCGAGACATTTCTGTACACACCACAACAAGGACCCCACCCACCTTACATTTTGGGGTATTGAGCCCTATAAAAAGCACTGGAGGGGAGGTCATAAGGTTAGGACATTAAGTCAATTAGAATCCAAGTGGATCTTCACTCTAGACACTTTTGTACCCCAGGTGCTTAATGTGGATTTTGATCTCAACTGCTTTATTAGCGATTTTTAGATTATCTTGATATTTGGTATCTCTGTGTATTTCCTTTTAGTTCTGTATATTAGAAAGTGGCATAATGGGTACTTTGGACTTCATTTTCGGTATCCCCCACTAAATTGGATGCACACATACTAGTCTGTGTTATATTGCACTATTATAGGTGATTTCTTTTTGGATCTTTCCAATAATTTCTCTCTTTAGTGGAATTATATATTCCACTATGATATGATTATTGTGTTGGACTGGGTCCTTCCTTCTGCTACTGATGTGCTGCTTGATCTAGGGCGTGTCGGGGTGCAGATATCAGTTTAAATTGGTATAACCACTTGGGAATACTATAGGAATTTATTCTACATGATGATTAATGATTAATTATTTCAGATTCTGGAATCGAATGCCGCGTACACACGGGCGAACTGTATGGCGTACTTAGTTCGTCATACAATCCGACGGACAGTCCGTCATACTTTCAACTGAACGGACTTGACCACACACGGATGCACAAACAGTCAGTCGAAAGCTTGCGCGATGACGTGTACAGCACGTACGACGGGACTAGAAATAGGAAGTCCAATACACAGCAAAGCACCCTTCCGCCGTGTAAATCCTTTCTGAGCATGCGCCATTCTTAGTCCGTCGAACTAGCATACTGACGAGCGGATTGTCCGCTGAAACCAAAGTACGACGGACAGAATTTAGAAAATCCGAAATTCTTAGTACGCCAGACTGCACGCTGAAAAAGTCCGCTGAAGCCCACACACGAGCGGACTGTCCGCTGAAATGTGTTTCGACGGACTAAGTACGCCATACAGTCCGCCCGTGTGTACGCGGCATAAGATTACTGGTTTGTGCAATATTATAGGATTTAAAATATTACTAATTTTTTAGGGTTGGCTCTTTCAGTGGTACTAATATTGAAATTAGTAGCTTATATTATCGATATTATTGTTTATCTGACCGTTCAGGTCTGTGGGTATAGTATAAACTATTTGGTAGGTATCTTATCATTTATATTTTAAACGGTTTTCTTACTTTTTACTATTATCTCAGTGCTGCTAGCATTTGTTTTCTGTTTATCTGATGGTTTTAATTGTCTTTTATAATTTTGCCGAATATTTATTTTTGTCCGACGGTATTGTGAGCATTTACACCGACGGGTCCACAGCAGTGACTGTGATTGTGTACCGCAGCAGTGACCTTCACATAATGGCACATTTTACTTTCGAATGGCCTCTGGCTTTTGTCTGGGTATTCTAGTCTATTATATGTATAATTAGGCTATGGGAAAATGGCCGCGGGTGTGGTCTGTGACCATCGACGTAACGTTGAATGGTGAGCTACATAAATATGGCCACCATAGATACCATTGTATCTGTACTATCTACTGGAAAATGAGCGTGGGCCCTCCCATGATTGAATGCAATTAGGCTATGGGAAAATGGCTGCAGGTGGGGTCGAATGGTGAGCTACATAAATATGGCCACCATAGATACCATTGTATCTGTACTATCTACTGGAAAATGACCGTGGGCCCTCCCATGATTGAATGCAATTAGGCTATGGGAAAATGGCCGTGGGTGGGGTCTATGACCTTCAGCACGACGTCGAATGGCGAGCTATAAAAACATGGCCGCCATTGACGAACCTACATGATGAGATGTTATGGGCTACAGGAAGATGGCCGCTGTTGTCTTTTGGCCATTAGCGATATGCAGCGGACTATGGGAAAATGTCCGCCAAGCATATTTTTACCATATGGGCCACAGGAAGATGGTCGTGGGTGTTCATTATGTAATTAGTGCTATGATATTCAGTGGACTACAAGAAAATGGCCGCGATCCACATTCGGTATTTAAGGGTTAGTTTTCCTCCTATAGTCTATTCCCTGATGAAGTCACATGTCCAAGTGACGATACGCATAGGATTGGACTAGGAGGATACCGGAAGTGACGTCCAGAGTACGAACGTGGTGTCCGTTCGTTTGTTGCTGTTGCTTTGTTTATACTCTGCCTTTATATTTCATTCTACATGTGAGTACCGAGGACTATGTCCTTTTTAGAATAAAGTTTGATTTTATTACATACTTCACTATTGGAGCTCCTTCTATTCTCCTATGGATGTGAATAATGGTTTGTGGCTGAGGACCTAGAGGGGACCACCCATATTGCCTATACCATCTGATTGTTGAAAGAAATATCTACCTTACAGCAGTGAGGTAAGGTAGTCATTGCACCTAGTGTGTGGACACCTATTCATGTGATCACCGGTGGAATTATTGTTTGCTCACGGAGTCATCATATGTTTATGACACAGAGTGGACACACAAAGTGCTTTGATATGGACTGAGAACTTTTTTACAGAAATAGACACTGTCACTATTGGATACAAATTACTTCGTTGTACCTTATTGGATATCTGATTATTCATTGTTTGGACTATTTTTTTGCTATTACACATTTTTCATACTATTTAATTTTAAATTTTGTGTTTTACACTATATGCACTATAGATCGTATTATACCTTGTATTTAATATATATACATATTTTTAGCTTGATTATATGTATTTTCTGGCACTGGATGCACTTTATTGCTTATTGTCACTAGATGCACTTTAGTGTAAGAGGGATTAAATGATAGATTGCATGCGTTTGGATACTATTGAGGGGGCATTTACTCACTATTTGAAAGCGATAGCAGTTATTATATAATTGTTTGTGCATTGTATGTTGACATATACATCTATATTTATTTAATTTATCTATTTGTATTAATTGTGGAGCGCAACACCATTCAACATATACACCTTATTCACCTCCTTTTTGGGCTGCACGACCTCTTGTGCCCCCCTGGTGATTGATGTAAGCCATCGCCGTAGCCTTGTCAGACTGAATCCTGACAGGACAGTCCCGTAGTCCTGACCCTCCAAGATTCTAGGGCCAGACATACTGCCCTAAGCTTCCAAAAAAAGTTAATAGGCAAGGTCCTCTAACTTGGACCATCTCCACTGGACAGAAGGTACACTAACCTGACCAAGCCCTCCACCTGCTCTGTGCTTCCACAGCCAGCATCAGCTTTCACACATAGCGCTGTGATAAGCTTCCTCCATGTGTGGCCGGCATCTGATGCCGTTAGCCATGCCCCCTGCGAATTACGCCCCCCTTCCTTTCCTTTCAAGGAACGTGTTTTCCCATGCTAGCGGCGTCCTGTGGACCTGTAAGCATGGTGGGGGAGGGGTAAATCCTCCGCTGATGTGTCCACGGTGTGCCCTTTATATTTTTTCATTTTTTTTTTTTTTTAAAAGAGAGGCGCTTGTCTTGGCATGCCCCCTGAAGGGGAACAAGGCCAATCTGGGGGCACAGGAAGAGACCAGACCCCCCCTTTCTTACTAGAGGGTCTGTTCTGGCTGGAGTAGAGGAGAGTGAAGGCTTCTGCTGTTTCCAGCGTCAGGGCGGTGAGTGGTCAATACAGCCCCCAGTGGTAACACATAGGCATGACAACATTATACATAGAACCCTGCCAGTAAAAACTTTATGGCCTTACTACCAAAAAGTACTGGATCGCAGGGCCCAGTTCTCTAAGAGAAGCATTCGCAAGCAAAGCCTTGTTTCTTCGGACACGAGGCCCGGGTACCATTCATTTAGCCCATGAAAAGACACCAGAATGGATCCGGTCAGCATGGCTAGCCCTCATCAATGGAGCTCAGCACATCTTTACTTGTGACCAACACCTTAGACACTGGCGAAAAAATGGGAGGGGTTATATAGGGGAGTGGGGGCTTGCCAGTGTCCAGCACCTGTCGGTCCGATATAACCCACATAGTAATTATTATGGCTTTGTGTCCCCTGATGTAAGAAAAAAATATTTACTTTTTAGGCGCTAATAATAAAAAACTAATTTTATTTGTAACAATTTATACATGCAATTTTAGAAAATAACATTTAAAAAAACTGCAATCTACAGTGCTAAACTAGATATCTCCAATGATAGCTGTTGGTGTCAGATGTAGCAAGCCTTAACAGCCTGAACAGAAAGACACGGCTGGACAAGGATAAGTAACAATGGATCAAGCTTTACATGTTTTGCGAGGACCGTTCTTTCAAGAACTTGTAAAAATGGAGACATTCAGTAAGTACAGTATATACATATTTAGATATACAATATTTCAGTTTAGTAAGAAGCAATATATACTGTAACATAAATGTGTTTGAGAGATGGCAAACCACAAAAGAAGGCATGCATAGTCAGGGCCGGCGCTACCACTAGGCGGACTAGGCAACCGCCTAGGGCGCACTGCCGCCTAGGGCGCCCGGCCGCTGGTTATTTTTGGCTGCATACTGTCCTTGCAACAACTACTACCGTCAGTGCCATGTCAAGCAGCAGCGACATCCGCCCTCCCCCCGCCCCGCTCTGGCTTTCCAGTAATCCTCCTCTAATCTGCTATCACCTCGCTCACGCAGTGAGCCAGTAACGATCATGTGTCCAGTCACTGTTCAGTAACCTACAGGGCCCCGCACCGCCTCTCAGTGTCTCAGTGTCAAAGGCAGCAGCCTCCCCCCCTCTTCCCCTCCGCTCTCTGTCAGACTCAGTCCTCTGTGACATTAGTCATCATGATGATGACACACACAGCAGCAGCCGCTCCCCCCCACTTCAGTCCGAAAGTCTGTGAAATAAAATAGTTATGACACACAGGCAGACACAGCAGCAGCCGCCCTCTCCCCCCCCCCCCTCTCAGTCTGACGGTCTGTGACATTAGTTATGAGGCTGACACACAGGCACAGTAGCAGCCGCCCCCTCCCCCCTCCACCCCTCTGCTCTCTGTCAGTCCTCTGTGACATGACACATGCCATTTGATAGCACAGAGCCCCTGGCCCCACCCCCATGCTCTCCTGGAACGAAGGATGGATGGAGGATGGATGCAGCATGCATCATCATGGGATACAGCATGACGGCGTCACCGTGGTGCCTGACGGCCGCTCTCTGGGCTTCGGGTCAGGTACGTGCAGCCTGGAACAGGAAGAGAAGAGGCACCACACGAGGCAGGTACACAGGCTGGCAAATACAGTAGAGTTAGTGCCAGCAACAGGCGTTACTGGTGTGACCGTGAGGTAAGTAAAAAACTGTTGCTTTCTCTCTCAGTTAGGCCCCTTTCACACTGGGGCGTTTTTCAGGCGCTACAGCGCTAAAAATAGCGCCTGTGTAGCGCCTGAAAAAAACGGGCCCTTTCACTCCAGTGTGAAAGCCGGAGTGCGGAGTGTGGAGCGGTGCGCTGGCAGGACAGTGAAAAAAGTCCTGCTAGCCACATCTTTGGAGCGGTGAAGGAGCGGCGTATTCACCGCTCCTACCCATTGAAATCAATGGGGCAGCACGGCTATACCGCCGGCAAAGCGCCACTGCAGCAGCGCTTTGTGGGCGGTTTTAACCCTTTTTCGGCCGCTAGCGGGGGTCAAAACTGCCCGCTAGCGGCTGCAGCCCGCCGCTAAAACAACAGTAAAGCGCTGCTAAAAATAGCGGCGCTTTGCCGCTGACGCCAGCACCGCCCCAGTGTGAAAGGGGCCTTAATGTGAATGACACTATGTGAATGTGATGACCATGAAATGTCATTTTAAAATGTGAGTGTATATATATCTATTATATTGACTGTTGACTGATCTGCCAAATGTCTGTAATTTATGGGCGCTGGTGAAGTGGCATTGATGGGCGCTGGTGAGGCGGAATTGTTGAGCGCTGGTAAAGCAGTATTCATGGGCATTGGTGGCCGCTGGTGAGCCGGCATTGTTGAACACTTGAGTACTGGTGAAGCGATATTGATGGGCACTGGTGAGGCGGCAATGATGGGCACTGGTAAAGCGGTATTGATGGGCACTGGTAAAGCGGTATTGATGGGCGCTGGTGAGGCGGCATTGATGGGCGCTGGTGAGGTCGCATTGATGGGCGCTGGTGAGGCTGCATTGATGGGTGCTGGTGAGGCTGCATTGATGGGCGCTGGTGGCAGGGGAGGGCTGGCAGCCTTAGGCCTGGGGGGCAAGTCCAGTCAAGTGGCCCATTTAACTACCAAATTAGCTCCACATTGCCCACACAGAGAGAGAAATCGCTCCACATTGTCCGCACAGAGAGAGAAATCGCTCCACATTGTCCGCACAGAGAGAGAAATCGCTCCACATTGCCCGCACAGAGAGAGAAATCGCTTCACATTGCCCGCACAGAGAGAGAAATCGCTCCACATTGCCCGCACAGAGAGAGAAATCGCTTCACATTGCCCGCACAGAGAGAGAAATTGCTTCACATTGCCCACACAGAGAGAGAAGTCGCTCCACATTGCCCACACAGAGAGAGAAATCGCTCCACATTGTCCGCACAGAGAGAGAAATCGCTCCACATTGCCCGCACAGAGAGAGAAATCGCTCCGCATTGCCCACACAGAGAGAGAAATCGCTTCACATTGCCCACACAGAGAGAGAAGTCGCTCCACATTGCCCACACAGAGAGAGAAATCGCTCCACATTGCCCACACGGAGAGAGAAATCGCTCCACATTGCCCACACAGAGAGAGAAATCGCTCCACATTGAATACACAGAGAGAGAAATCGCTCCACATTGTCCGCACAGAGAGAGAAGTCGCTCCACGTTGCCCACAGAGAGAGAAATCGCTTCACATTGTCCCCACAGAGAGAGAAATCGCTCCACATTGCCCCCACAGAGAGAGAAATCACTCCACATTGCCCACAGAGAGAGAAATCGCTTCACATTGCCCACACAGAGAGAGAAATCGATCCACATTGCCCACACAGAGAGAGAAATCGCTCCACATTGCCCCCACAGAGAGAGAAATCGCTCCGCATTGCCCCCACAGAGAGAGAAATCGCTCCACATTGCCCCCACAGAGAGAGAAATCGCTCCACATTGCCCCCACAGAGAGAGAAATCGCTTCACATTGCCCCCACAGAGAGAGAAATCGCTCCACATTGCCCACAGAGAGAGAAATCGCTCCACATTGCCCACACAGAGAGAGAAATCGCTCCACATTGCCCCCACAGAGAGAGAAATCGCTCCGCATTGCCCCCACAGAGAGAGAAATCGCTCCACATTGCCCCCACAGAGAGAGAAATCGCTCCACATTGCCCCCACAGAGAGAGAAATCGCTCCACATTGCCCCCACAGAGAGAGAAATCGCTCCACATTGCCCACACAGAGAGAGAAATCGCTTCACATTGCCCGCACAGAGAGAGAAATCGCTTCACATTGCCCGCACAGAGAGAGAAATCGCTTCACATTGCCCGCACAGAGAGAGAAATCGCTTCACATTGCAGGCACAGAGAGAGAAACCGCTCCACATTGCAAGCACATCGAAAGAGAGAAATCGCTTTACATTGCCCACACAGAGAGAGAGAAATCGTTTTACATTGCCCACACAGAGAGAGAAATCGCTCCACATTGCCCACACAGAGAGAGAGAAATCGCTTCACATTGCCCACACAGAGAGAAATCGCTTCACATTGCCCACACAGAGAGAGCGATTGCTCCATATTGCATTTTCTCTGTGGAAGCAATGTTGAGAAGTCTCTCTGTAAAGGCCAGTGCACCAGTCCCCAGGGTCAGATTAAGGGCACCATGGGCCTGGTGCAGCAGTGAAGCAGGTTTAGGAGTGGCAGGGATACGATGTAAATAACGTCATATCCCAGCTCTCCTGTTACTAGGCACCATGCTGCATCTCTAGGAGCCTGTGCTGGCTTGTGCCCAGACTTAGTCGCAGCTGCACAGGTGTAATGCTAGGGAAGCCTGGCATTTGATTTACCAAACTTCCGTAAGAGCCGTGTGTGGGTGTGTGCTCTTAGGTGAAGGTTTCCGAGCCATCAGAATACAGTGATCACTGCTGGCAGCTATAGCAGCCAGCAGTGATCGTCAAAAAAAAAAAAGACACGCTGGTTGTACTGAAGTCAGTTGATCTTTCAAATTCTGTACAACCAGTCTGCCCATCAGGGCCAGTGCTACCACTAGGCAAACTAGGAAGCCGCCTAGGGCGCACTGCTGCCTAGGGGCGCCCGGCCACTGGTGTTACTACTCTGTTCCCTTTGCAACAAGCAACTAAGTCTCAGCATCAGCAGGCAGCCACCGCTCAGTTCGTACATAGTGTCGGAGGCGCAGTGGCGGCGGAGGACTGTGTCTGTGTCCCAACTCCTGAATGAATGGAAGCAAGCAAACATTCATTGATGGGCACAAGTAGGCTGCATTGATGTGCACTGGTGAGGCTACATTGATGGGCGCTGGTGAGGCTGCATTGATTGGTGCTGGTGAGGCTGCATTGATGGGCGCTGGTGAGGCTGCTTTGATGAGCGCTGGTGAGGCTGCATTGATGGGCACTGGTGAGGCTGCATTGATGGGCGCTGGCGAGGCTGCATTGATGGGTGCTGGCGAGGCTGCAATGATGGGCACTGGTGAGGCTGCTTTGATGAGCACTGGTGAGGCTGCTTTGATGAGCGCTGGTGAGGCTGCTTTGATGAGCGCTGGTGAGGCTGCATTTATGGGCGCTGGTGAGGTGGCATTGATGGGCGCTGCTGAGGCTGCATTTGATGGGCACTGGTGGGCTGCATTTGATGGGTGCTTCATTAAAAAGGTGGGGTATACATGGGCAGGACAAAGGGGTGAAGTCAGGGGTGGAGCCGGGGGGAGGGGCGGCAAAATTAGGTTTCGCCTAGGGTGTCAAAAATCCTTGCACCAGCCCTGTGCATAGTGAGCTGTGAGCAGATTGCAAGGACATGCCTGATACATACATGTGAGTCAAGTGTGGGCAAGGTAAATATGACATCAAAAGTATGTTAATAAAATGAAAAGAATAGAAAAAGAAAGGCAGGAGCAGAATATCCCAGTCACCTGCTAGTGCTACAGGCCTGTAATATCCCAGGTCAGTAATTCCAATGGTTACCTACATCTGCTAGGCTTTAGTGATATCATAGATTGGAAAAACGTAAAGGCAGAATCACAGTAAGGATGTAAAATAGCTGTATTATAGCTATATTGTGCCAAAATAAAAAAACATAGAAAAAGGGAAGAGAAAGGGAGAGAGGGGAAAGCTGGGAGGGGAGGAGAGAAGAGAGACAAAGGAAGGGAAGAAGAAAAGGGAGAGAGAGGAAGAAGGAAGGGGAGAGGGGAGGAAAGAAAGTTTCTCCAATGAAAGAGTAATGCCGTGTACACACAACCAGACGTTTTGACAGCAAAGGTCCGACGGAACGAGTCCCTCAGACAATTCGATCGTGTGTGGGCTCCATCGGACCTTTGCGTGACAAAAATTCAGCGGATTTTAGAAATAGAACTCCGCCGGACCGATAAATCTGTTTGTGTGTATGCTGGTCCGACAAAAACCGACACTAGGGCAGCTATTGGCTACTGGCTATGAACTTCCTTATTCTAGTTCGGTCGTACGTCATCACGTTCGAATCCGTCGGACTTTGTTGTGATTGTGTGTGGCCAAGTCCGTTCATTCAGAAAGTCTGTCGGAACTCCGCCGAAAGTCTGTCAGAAAGACCATCGAACCTAGTCCCTCAAAGTCCGGTCGTGTGTACGCGGCATTATTCCAATTCTCCTTTTTTTCCCTTTCCCCTCTTAACTGTCCTAGTTTGTCCTTTTCCACCACCATGTTTCACTGTGGGGATGGTGTACTTTGGGTGATGTGTTGGGTTTGTGCCAGACATAGCATTTTCTTTGATGGCCAAAAAGTAAAATTTTAGTCTCATCAGACCAGAGCACCTTCCTCCATACATTTTGGGAGTCTCCCACATGCCTTTTCGCAAACTCAAAACGTGCCATTTAGTTTTTTTGCTAAAAGTAATGGCTTTCTTCTGGCCACTCTGCCATAAAGCCCAACTCTATGGAGTGTATGGCTTATTGTTGTCCTATGCACAGATACTCCAGTCTCTGCTGTGGAACTCTGCAGCTCCTCCGGGGTTACTTTAGGTCTCTAATTAATGCTCTCCTTGGCCAGCCCGTGAGGTTTGGTGTGTGGCTGTCTATTGGCAGGTTTGCTGTTGTGCCATGTTCTTTCCATTTGGTTATGTCAGATTTGATGGTGCTCCTAGGGATTATCAATGATTTGGATATTTGTTTATAACCTAACCCTTACTTGTACTTCTCAACAACATTTTCCCTTGTTTGGAGAGTTCATCCATCTTCATGGCAGTGTTTGGTTAGTGGTGCCTCTTGTTTAGGTGTTGCAACCTCTGGGTCTTTCAAAAAGGTGTGTGTATATGTAATGACAGATCATGTGACCCTTTGCACACAGGTGGACATCTTTTCACTAATTATGTGACTTCTGAAGATAATTGGTTGCACCAGCGCATTTTATGGGCTTTATAAAAAAAGTGAGCGAATACATACGCACATGCTAATTATCCGTTTTTTATTTCTGAAAAATAGTTTTATGTATATATTTTTCTACTTTTACTTCACCAACTTTAGACTATTGTGTTCTGATCCATCACATATAATTATGATAAAAAAAAACATTGAACTAAAGACTGTAATGTAACAAAATAGGTAAAAAGCCAAGGGGGTGAATACTTTTGCCAAGCACTGTACAGGCTGCTCTCCAAAAAGACGGTGTGGTTGATTTTAAGGAGCATAATTCAACAATACTTGAACAAAAAAGAGCTGCATGGTTCAGCTGCCATAAGGAGGCCTTTACTGTGCCAATATCACAAAAAAGCCAATGAGGCATGTCAATGTATTGTTGGGCATATTGTAACCAGGCTTTTTTTTATGAAAATTGTACAGTAAAGGCTTCTTTCTGGCAAAACTTGACCATGCAGCTAATTTTTGTTCAAGTATCATCGTATTGTGCTCCTTAAAAACAACCACACCATATTTTTCCAGAACAGCCTGTATTTCTCCAGAGGTTACCTGTGGGTTTTTTCTTTGTATCCCAAACAGTTCCTGTGGCAGTTGAGGCTGAAATATTTCTTGGTCTACCTGACCTTGGCTTGGTATCAAGAGATCCCCAAATTTTCCACTTTTTATTAAGGGGTTGAATAGGCATATTCAAGGTTTTGAATATCTTTTTATATCCTTTTCCATCTTTGTAAAGTTGAATTACCTTGTTACACAGGTCTATTGATTGTTCTTTTATACCTCCTCATGGCTCAGTGTCTAGCCTGCTTAGTGCATCCATGTGAGAGCTAACACTCTACTGACTATTTATAAACAGAACTAATGATTAACAAGAAGGGATCGGCACCAACAATGTAAATATAAATAATCATAAACCAACAATGGAATAAATTAAAAAAAGGGTGCTAACCGATAAATCTAGTGATAAATTATTTATTTCATAAAAATTCCAAAGCTTTGGTGTATATTCAAAATAAATGTCCAAAAAAGTGAAAGACTAAAAAATATATAATATTTAAAAATGCCAAAACAAAAAAATAAAATAAAATAATGTAAAATTAATAGTAACAGTCCAATGTATAAACGCCAACACCATGATTCAGTGAAGTAAAGTGCTTCATTACTCAAAGAAATGGTGCTCCACCCAAAGTGAGATATTCAAATGCACTCACCAGATAAATTCAGCCAGCAAGTGACCATCAGGCATGGATAAGATGAGTATGAATTCCCTTCAATCGATAGGTATGATAACCACAATAAAAGCTTCTATCGATTGAAGGGAATTCATATTCATCTTATCCATGTCTGATGGTCACTTGATGGCTGAATTTATCTTGTGAGCGCATTTGAATATCTCACTTGGGTATTTTGGTCTTTCACTTTTTTGGACATTTATTTTGAACATACACCAATGTTTTGGATTTTTTTATGAAATGAAAAATTAACCTTTAATTGCCATATTAACCTGTGTGTGCCACCTTCTGTGTCTGTACCAAAGCCAAACATTCCAGGGTATGTAAACTTTTTATCAGGGCCAGTCAGGGTGATTTCTGTTATCATTATGATTTAAAAAGGATACAAAAACTATGTGATAATAAATGGCTTCATGTAATTGCTATCCTTGAATAGTTTTTTGGCATGATCAGTCATATTTTCTATATTAATGCCAAAATTTCACTATTTCTGCCAGGGTATGCAAACTTTTGAGCACAACTATATATGTACGTATTGCGGTCGGCAAGTGAAGCATCAATGTTTTGAGCAAGTGTGAACAAGGCCTTAAACTTTTAAGAGTAAACACCCTGCCTGAGTGCAGTTGCCGCTAGATGCCCACTATTTGTTTGTAAAGCTAGCATACAAAACAGATTTTTTTGTTCATCCAACCTATCAAGCAGAATAAAAAAAAAAAAAAAAAAAAGCATCTAACAGACTACTGCTATTGACAGCTTATTAAGGCTGGGTTTACACTCAAGAATGCAATGGCTCACAGCAGGAGTCTGGTGCCTATCCATTCACCGTTTCAGGTCAGAGTTCAGCCTGTATTGCGGTCTGCAAGTGGTTAAGCATCAGTGCTTTGATCAAGTGTGAACAAGGCCTTAAACCTTTAAGAGTAAACATCCTGCCTGAAAGAAGTCGCCACAAGATGCCCACTGTAATTTTGTAAAGCTAGCATACAAACATAGTTTTTTGTTCATCCAACCTACCAAGCTGAACAAAAGAAACAAAATATCTAACAGACTGCTGCTATTGACAGCTGATTGAATTCAGCTGCTGTTCAACTAGTAATCTTCCACTTAATTGGTAGAAGTTCTCCCACCCCGTCTGAAACCACCTGTGACACATCACAGGTCTCAGAAGGCTGCGGGCAGTGGCAGAACTACCAGGGTCACAGCAGTCGCCGTGGACCATGGAGTTCTGCCGCGGTGTCGACTGGCCATGTCCGGAAGTTAACCATAGATCAGAGGCCCACCTGCTTATTCTCCACTGTCAGGGGCCCACCTGTTCTTCACTGTCAGGAGCCTGCTCATTCTTCACTGTCAGGGGGGCCCTCCCGGCTGTTCTCCACCGATTGGGCTGTGCTTAACTACCGTTGCCCAGTCCTTCGTTCCGCTGCAGGGGAGGGGGGGGTTGTTCCACTTCTGGCCACTGAGGAAAGGCTGTTATCTCTGGAGAGGAAATCCATGTAGGGAGGCTGAGACGGACGCTGGAAGAGAAAGTCAGCTGAAAGTCAGCTGACATAGGAGTATCCCTGGAGGCAAAGGAATATTGAAGGGGAAGGAATTGAATGACTAACTGACAAAGTAAGTGACAAATTGGCAGTGCAACTGATCCTAACCTCTACTTCTTACTGACCCCCCCACCACCTCAGATCTCATCCCTATCCCCATCCCCAGTCACATCACCTGTACAAGTGATGATAGGGAAGAGATCGGTGGTGGTGGAGGGGTGGCATCAGTAAGAGGCAGAGGTGAAGGTGGGGGAGGAAGACACCATCACCGCCACTGATCCCACTCCCCTCTCCAGTGCCGCCACCACTGATCCCAGCCCCCTCATCACCATCACCACTGCCGCCACTGATCTCACCCCCTCACTAATGCCGCCACCACCACTGATCCCACCCCCCTCATCAACACCGCCACCACTGATCCCATCGTCCCCCACCACTGCTGCTGATCCCACCCCCCATCACCACCATTGATCCCACTCCCCCTCACTGCCACCACTGCCACTGATCTAACCCCCCTCACCACCACCACTGATCCCACCCCCCCCTCCACTGCTGCCTCTCATCCCATCTCATCCCCCCACCACCACTGCTGCCACTCATCCCATTCAGCAATGCTGCCACTCATCCCATCCACTCCACCACCACTGCCATTCATCCCATCCCGTTCCCCCATCACTACCATCACTGCTCAGTGCCAATCATCCCAGTCCCATGCACCAGGGAGCCCATGCCTCACCCCTGTACTCAGTGGTCAAGTCCTGGGGAAAAAAGTGTGGGAACTCCCACTCAAGATCCACTCCCCCACCAAAAAAATTAAAAATAGGACATTGTGGCGCATGGCACATCGGGGCACATTATGGGGCACATCAGGACACATTATGGGGCACGTAGCACATAAGGGTATGGGGCACATCAGGCCACATGGCACATCAGGGCACAGGGCACATAGCACATCAGGGCACATTATGGGGCACGTTGGGGCACATAGCACATCAGGGCATATGGCACATTATGGGGCACATCAGGGCACATTATGGGACACATCAGGGCACATAGTACATAAGGGCACAAGGCACATAAGGGCATGGGGAAAGTGAAAGTGAATAAGTTCTTGAGGGTTTCAAAGGCTGTTTGAGCTTCAGAGGACCAATGAAACCAAATAGCCTGCTTAGTTAGTTTTGTAATGGGGGCAATGATGGCTGAAAGTCCTCTGATAAATTTCCTATTGACATTTGCATACCCCACGAAGCGTTGGATACCCTTCTTGTCCACAGGGACTGGCCAGTCAAGAATGGCAGCTGAGGATCCATCTTAATATCCATCCATCTTAATACCTTCCACTGAAATAATTAACCCCAGGAACTGGATACTTTTGGTGCTCGAATTCACACTTTTTAGGTTTTGTATAAAGGCCGTGCTGTCGAAGCCGGTTTAACACATTCTTAACATGTTCGTGATGCTTGTCCAGATATGGGGAAAATATCAGGATATCGTCCAGGTATATTATGACAAACAGGTCAAGGTAGTCTATAAAAATGTCATTAACAAAATGCTAGAATGTGGCAGGAGCATTACAAAGCCCAAAGGGCTTCACTAAATATTCAAAGTGCCCGAAAAACATTCTTCCATTCATCACCGTTTCAGATGACCTATGTGAGGGAGAGTCTCTGCACCTTTTTTACTGGAGACATCCAAGAAGCTATGGTATATTTCTGGAACAGATTGACGGGTTTCAGCATCAGAGTCCAGGTTCCTGTGCCCCAATCGATTTGTGGGTTATGTGCCTGTTACCAGGGCATGCCCAGAATGATGGGAAACAGGGGAGACTCGATGACATCCAGACACAGTAGCTCCTGGTGATTACTGGCAATGATAGTGGTTAGAGGCACGGTTTCCTGTGTGACTGGTCCAGATATAATGGTTGACCCGTCGGCCAGATGCACAGAAAGTCCCTTTGCCCTGGGACACAGGGGAACTTGATACCTGGCAGCAAATAAGTCCATAAAGCAGCTGCAAGCTCCAGAATCGATTATAGCGCTGACCTGGGTACTCCCTCCAGGAAGCTGCAAAAGGTTGGAGATAGCCAGGTGGGAAGAGTTGTTTGGCAAGACAGGTGCATGAACGGAAAATATGGAGAGACACCTATGGAGTTTTGCGGAGCATACCCTTATGTAATGTCCATATTCTCCGCAATAGAGGCACAGATTGTTGATCCGCTGGCGTTGGTGCTCCTCAGGTGTGAGCGAGGGGCAAAGTAGGCCCAACCGCATTGGTACAGGGTTATTGATGGTGGTAGGTACTGGAGCCAAGGAGACCCATTCAGACCTGCGTTCTCATAGACATCTATCAATTTGAATGGAAAGGTTGATGAGGGCATCCAACGTCTCAGGGGTGCCTACTCAAGCCAGCTCATCTTTTATTGATTCAGAAAGGCCCCTATGAAATTAGTAACGCAGAGCGGCATAGTTTCTAGCTTACATCGGTCTGCCAGCGCCTAAATTCAGATACGTAGTCTTCAGCCGACCTACAGCCTTGCTGGAGAGCATACAGGGCTGCTTCTGCGGTGGCAGTCTGAAGAGGATCCTCATATAGTTGGGACATAGCATGGAAGAAGGTGCTCAAGTTGTTGAGGGAGATGTCCTCTTGTTCCAGGAGATGGTGAGCCCAGGACTGTGGCTCACCTAATAGGAGGGAGATAACGAAAACCCCCCTTGATGGTGTCCAGAGAGAAAGTCTGTGGTTGCAGGGTGAAGAAGAGTTTGCAGGCATTATGAAAGGCACTGAATTTAGTTCGCTCCCCAGAGAATCTCTCAGGCGTAGGGACCTTGGGTTTGGTAGACAATATTATTACTGGGGGCGTAGTAGAAGTCCCAGACGAGATGGAGGCTGGAGAAGATAAGTCCTGGATACGTCCTTCCAGTCAGGTATAACCTCCTTGCAGGTCCTTGACAGCCTGGGTCAGTCCAGCAAAATGCTAGCAAAGTTCATCCATAGGGGAGGCTCCCTGCGCGGGCTCGGACATGGCTGTCGGGTACTGTCAAGTACCTGATAGTAGAGCTTGATATGCAGGGAGAGGCCTCTTTTACAACTCTGACTCAAGAACCCTTGATAGAAAAGACAGGAGGCTCGGGAGTACAGAGTGGCACAAGTGCCTGACAGGAACATTGATGCAGGAGCTGAGCTTCCGTAGACTCTGCAAGATACTGGCAGTGCAGAAGATGGCTGGAGCTGCAGACTGGCTGAAGACAGGAACAACTGGAAGCTGGACATTGCAATCAGAGAGGGAGGTGTTTTGTAGATCGGTGCACTAGCAGGTACAGACAGGCCAGGCCATACACAGGTGGACTGATCAGGTACAAATTCAGAGGCAGAGTCATGGTATGGGCCAGGTCAGTAGCAGGTGGGCAGCAGGCAGACCGAGGAAGAGGCAGAAGCATAGTCAGGATAAGCCGGGATCAAAGGCAGGCAGAAGGCAGGGGTAGTCAAACAGGAAAAGGTATGCAGGCGCAAGAAGGTAGCAGGGGGTCCCAGGAAATGCTGTAGACCAGACGGCAATGGACCTGGACATCAGTCTCCTTTTTAAATAGCGCATCTGGCGCCAAGAGTCGTCACAATGCGCGCATGTTCCTGTGCAGGTTCGCACACCGTCTATTGCTCGTCTGCACATGCTCCAAACGGCTCTTCTTGTGGGAAGCCTGCGCACAGGTGTTCTTCCGCCATCTTGGTTGCTGGCTTGCCCTTCTTGACACAAGGCTTTCTGTTATTTAAAATATGAGTTAAATTAAGTATTCACAGAGAGGTTTATGCCCTGAAGAGAATTGTCTGCATTAGCAGTTTATTGTTGACAATATTATTTATTTACAGGTCCTACCAGGGCGTACTGTACGTAACTAATGTTTTAAAGAACAAAGTCTTGAATTCTACCCAAAATACAGTGAGCAGCTTTCAATGTGACATGGCACAGTAAATGAATCTCACTGCAAGAGATTTAAGTACCATGTGGACAACTGAGTAAGGATTAGACCAAGTAGTTTTATGCCTGAGGGCAATTGTCTGCAGTAGCAGTTTGTTCACATTTCATATGAGAAGCTTATTTACTTAGCCTATGTTCATAGTGATTTCATCATGTACAAGAATAAACTTAATGCTTGGCAGAGTACAACTCATTTTAAGGATGTATGGTCTCTGCTTAGCATTACGTTGTTTTTTATAAGGTCTATGTAAAAAAAAAGAAAAAAACGATTGACAATGCAAGAAATATTTTTTCATAAAGCACATGCACTGTATATTTAAAGTTAATTCAGATATGTATTCTGTATTAAATAATATTTTAACCTTTGATACTATGATCAATAAGAGCATTGGGACTTTTCAGGTGCCAGATTCTCATTTTTTTTTTTACACCTGCGTACCCCCTCCACAGGTTGGGGTGGCATTGAAGTGGAGCCAACAGATTTACAGTGCCTTGAAAAAGTATTTATACCCCTTGACATTTTCCAAATTTTTGTCATGTTATAACCAAAAACGTAAATGTAATTTACTAGGATTTTATACGATAGACCAACACAAAGTGGCACATAATTGTGGAAGGAAAATGAGAATTGGTTTTCAATTTTTTTTTTACAAATATCTGAAAAGTGTGGCATGCATTTGTATTCAGCTCTCATGAGTCAATACTTTGTAGAACTAACTTTCGCTGCAATTAAAGCGGCAAGTCTTATTGGGTATGTTTCTATCAGCTTTGCACATCTAGAGAATGAATTTTTTGCCCATTCTTCTTTGCAAAGTATCATGGTTTAAATGCTTTTGCAGATGCATGAATCCAGCAATAATTTCTTTATCAAGGTTAAATAATAGATTGGTATAGTGGCCTGCATAACAACAGCTGTTTAACTGGCATGTTTAATATGCTAAAATATTTCCATACAATATAACAATATATATTCAGTTCATTTTACAGCTTAAATATGAAATATAACATATACTTCTTAACTTAACTACTTGCCGATCGCCAGCTGTCAAATGACGGCCAGGCAGCGCGGCTCTGGTGGCAGGAGGCCCTCATATGACGACCTCCCATTTAAACAGGGAATGCACGCGATCATGCGCGCGCATCCCTGTTCCTTCGGTGGCGGCGTGTCACGGAGACACCGCTCGCCACCAAGGGGGGTGAACAGCCATTGGGTATTGGGTGATGAAGTCACGGCCAATCACAGATGGTTACACCCCCACTGTGCACGGCGCGTGCACGTCGGTGGCAGTGTGTTCCTGGGAACACTGCTTGTCACCGATGCTGGTAAACAGCCATTGGCCGGCTGTTTACCCACGTGATCGGCTGTGATCGTTTCACAGCCAATCACTAAATGTAAACAAACCGCGGTAATGAGATGTTACCGGGTTCTCCTCCTCACACACCAATCGTGTGTGAGGAGGAGATTGCGTTAACATCTCATTACCGCTTACAGTGTACACCAATCACACTGATTCCCCCCCAATAAAGAGGACCTGTCACCACCCATCATAGTACCTGTCACTCACAGTCCATCAGAGTACCCGTCACAGTCCATCCGAGTACACGAGTACCTGTCACAGCCCATCTGAGTACCCGAGTACCTGTCACAGCCCATCAGAGTACCCGAGTACCTGTCACAGCCCATCAGAGTACCCGAGTACCTGTCACAGCCCATCAGAGTACCCGAGTACCTGTCACAGCCCATCAGAGTACCCGAGTACCTGTCAGGAAATATCTTATAAATTTACAACTTTGTGTAAAAAAAAAAAAAAAAAAATGTGTTTTCTTTTTTTTTCCACGTATTCCAAAAACTTCTGGAGAAAAATGAACCATTCAAATTACTCATTATGCCTTATAGATTATACATTGGGGTGTTTGCTTTCCAAAATGGGGTCATTTTGTGGGCAATTCCATTGTCCTGCTACTCCAGGCCTTCAAAAGTGAAATCAAATCAGCCCTGCAGGTGTGTATCTACAGAGGCAGTGTGTGAGAGGGTTAACTACACAGCCAAGCCCCACCATTCTAATAGAACATCCCCCTTCAGGCTGCAAATAACAGCTATTCATAGTTTCATAGTTAGTAAGGTTGAATAAAGACACCAGTCCATCCAGTTCAACCTGAGTGAGTGTCTACAATTGTCCCTATCCCTGTGCATTGCACACTCACATTGGTCCCTACCCTCAAGGAGCCCACAATCCAAGGTCCCCATTTATATACTAGGGCCAATTTTGGACAGAAGCCAATTAGCCTACCTGCATGTCTTTGGAGTGTGGGAGGAAACCAGAGTACCCAGGGGGAAACCCACGCAGGCACAGGGAGAACATGCAAACTCCAGGCAGGTAGTGTCATGGTTGGGATTCAAACCAGTGACCCTTTTTACTGCTAGCCGAGAGTGCTGACCACTACACCACTGTGCCGCCCTAACCGCCCTGGTTGTGAAATGAGATGTGTCATTTTTGCTCGTAGAAAACCTGAAGGTGCCACATCAATGTTGGTGCTCTGTATGTGGCCAGGCTGTGTAAAAGTCTCACACATGTGGTATCGCCATACTCGGGAAGTAGCAGAATGTATTTTGGGATGTAATTTCTTGTATGTATATGCTGTGTGTGAGAAATAATATGATAATATGACAATTTTGTAAAAATAAATAAAAAAATATAAATAAATCTTAATTTTGCAGAAACCCACTAATGATTAAATACCACTAAAAGAAAGCTCTATTTGTGTGGAAAAAAAGGATGCAAGTTTCATATGGGTACAGTGTTGCATGCCTGAATAATTGTCATTCAAACTGTGAGACCGCTGAAAGCTGAAAATTGGTCTGGTCAGGAAGGGGGTGTAAGTGCACTGTATTGAGGTAGTTAATAAAGATCACAAGTCATACTGTACATATGAGGGGAACCATTTTAGCTATAAACACACAACAGAGCTGCTGGATCACTTTGTAGAATTCCACAGGGTGTCTTGAATGCTCTTGCTGCCGACTGACAAAGTCCTGGGAGTGGCATAATTTTGTCCATGTATATCAGTCACCACTCTGTTTTTACATGCTGTTAAAAGTATAGTGCCTTTTTTTTTCTGGTCCTAAATGCCGCTCTGTTAGCCTAGGTGTCTATTTACACATAGGTGTTTATGTTACCCTACTGTATGTGTTGCTTGCTACAATCACATTTTTACATTTTAATTTGTGTGTTGTATATACTTATTTCACGCAGGTATTTATTATATCTGGATAGTGCTGACTTCCTTTATTATTTTATTAGAGGCAGGGCATTTAGGGAGCAGAAATGGCATCTTATAGAATACAGTGTGCATGTGGCCTAAATGTATAGCACAAGTGGTTTCAGGGCAGCCATCAGAAATGTTGGAGCCCCTTACACAGCTTTAGGTCTGGACCCCCCTGGATTCCTCAAAGCCCGCCCACTGGCTGCCCAACTGAATCCAACTATTGGCTATCTCACCAAGTTCTTCAGTGCACCCACTTTTATTTTAACTCTTGCAACCAAATATGTCCTCCATCCCATGTCCTCTTCCTCCTCCACTCCCATATCCTCCATCCCTTGTCCTCATCCATCCCATGTGCTCCTCTTCCTCTTCTAGTCCCTTCTCCCCCATCCCATGTCCTCCTTCTCCAGTCCCATGTCCTCTTCCTCCTCCACTCCCATATCCTCCATTCCACATCCTCCTCCTTTTCCATCCCATGTGCTCCTCTTCTTCTTCTTAATATTTTAATGAGTACAAGAGCGAGAAAGAGCGCACACCAGCCCTAGTGCATTAACGTTTATTAAACTTAGTAATAGATTAAAAAACGACCTGAAGAAGGAGGCCACGCCTCCGAAACATGTTGTCACGGAAACAGTCTGCTAGAGCCAGTGTTAGAGTCAGCACACACGCCGATAGATCCGCCCCCCGCTGCGAGTGACGTCATCCACAGCCGGCAGGTCCGTGCGTGTGAGGCATGGAGAGAAGGATAGCGTACCTGCAGCAAGCAGGCGAAGTGAGTGCCTGGTCATCTATGTTGTCAGCTGCTGCAGGGAGCTTGAAATCGGGGAAGGAGGCAGCCGTGGAGGCTTTAATTGTTAATGCAACTACCAAATCGGCTGTTTGTGAGTGATATACTTGGCTTTTTTAATCTATTACTAAGTTTAATAAACGTTAATGCACTAGGGCTGGTGTGCGCTCTTTCTCGCTCTTGTACTTTTAGGATTGTCTGCCACCCAGTGGACCTTAGTAAGAACAGCAACGCCCGGAGTGGATGTAACAAACATATATATTGTTTAGAAGTTTTCTGGAGGAACTGGATAGGCTGGGACAGCGCCGTGCTTGATATATTTGCATTTTTTTTATATTTTAATGGCAGTCTGCGGGGTGACCAGGGAGTGATGTTGAGAAGGTAAGGGTCTGAGTGATGTCCGATGTCCGTCAGCTGGATATATGAAGTGGTCTGGGGGTGATGCAAGCTGGCGGGAGTAGGAGGCTGATATGTGGTCAGATAGTGATGTTTATAATTAAAAAAATATTGTGCTCATCTACTAATATATACAACAATACATAATACAAAATTGGTATGTAAAGAAAGCATCCTCCTGTTGTAAGATGTATATAATCCAACCCCTAGCACTCTATGTATGTCCAGATAACGTGAAATGTATTTATGACAATTCATGTAACCCTGTGTTATCCAAGCTCTGAGTCTGCACCATCAGAAGTATAAACTCATCACATAAACACAAAGTTACATGAATGGTCATAAATTACCTTCACTTTATCTGTCCAGAGTGATTGTGGGTAGGGATGAGCTTCGTGTTGGGTCGAACATACGTTCGACTCGAACATCGGCTGTTCGTCCGTTCGACGAATACCGAACGTTATGGGGCGTTCGCGCCAAATTCGTGTGGCGCTCACGGCCCACAATGCACTGCGCCATCGCAGTGCATTGCTGGCTCATGATTGGCCAAGCATGCACTGTGACCCCGCATGCTTGGCCAATCACAGCGCCGGCAGCGAGGAGAACCATGATTGGCCACAGGCAGGATGCCTGTGGCCAATCATAGCTCAGGCTGTGTAGTACACGCTCCACACTATATAAGGCCGCCAGCGCGGCGGCCTTGTGTAGTGTGTTGGCGTCTGTAGGAGTTAGTGGGTGTTCTGTGTACCTTCAACACAGTATACACCGTTCGTTATCGGCCAATTTTGCGTTCTTGCTCTTCTGTAGTGGTTGTTGTCTGCGTGCCCTGACCGCAGTATACACCATTATATCCACCTATATAGCTAGCTATATTGCTCTTTTTAAAAAGAGCTTGCAGTCAGTTGTAGGAGATTGTGCGTGCTGTCTGCGTGCCCTGACCGCAGTATACACCGCTATATCCACCTATATAGCTAGCTATCTTGCTCTTTTTAAATAGAGCTTGCAGTCAGTTGTAGGAGATTGTGCGTGCTGTCTGCGTGCCCTGACCGCAGTATACACCGCTATATCCACCTATATAGCTAGCTATCTTGCTCTTTTTAAATAGAGCTTGCAGTCAGTTGTAGGAGATTGTGCGTGCTGTCTGCGTGCCCTGACCGCAGTATACACCGCTATATGCACCTACATAGCTCTTCTCTAATTGAGCCATCTGCCATCTGCAGGAGTTAGTGGGTGTTGTGTGTGCCTCCAGCACAATATACACTACCCAATTGCTGGTTTTCCCATCTCCCTTCAGGCCATTACCATGTCTGGAAGGCCAACAAGGAGAGGCAGACAGGCGCGAGCCAATAAAAGAGGGCAAGCAGGCTCTGTGTCTAGAGACAACAGTGCTGGTCGTGGACGCGGTGCATCGTCATCATCAGCACGTGGCCATGGGACACGCTTATCCTTCTTTTCGGCAGCTGGACATGTTGAGCTGCAACATGCCGAAGACTTGGTAGAGTGGATGACCAAGCCCTCTTCATCCTCCTCGTCCTCTCTCACCCAGGCTCAGGGTACTAGCAAAGCAGCTGCCAACGCATCGTCTTCCCTCCTCTCAATGTCATCATCAGTGACTCCTTCCCTAGACCCACTACGTCCTCCTGAGGAGTCTCCTGAACTCTTTGAGCACAGTGTTGGGTACATGCTCCAGGAGGATGCCCAGTGTTTTGTAGGCTCTGATGATGATACTCAGCTAGAGGAAGGCAGTAGCATGAGCGCAGAGAGAGGGGATGCTCAAGAAGGACAGCAATCTGGCAGTCATGTTCCACAAGCTGCAGCATACTGCCAGGTTTGCTCCAGCGATGAAGATGGAGGTGATGATGAGGGCACCAACTCCACGTGGGTGCCTGGTAGGAGAGAGGAGAGAGGAGGAGGAGGAGGAGGAGGAGGAGGAGGAGGCACATGTCCAACGAGGCAGGCTTCCTTAACCTGGTGGTGCAGCGGTTCTTGGGCAGGTACCCGGGCTTACAGGATGTCCTGAAGCAGGCCAGGAAAGTCTGTGTGCATTTCCACCGATCATTTAATGCCTGTGCTCGGCTGGCTGAGCTCCAAAAGGAGTTGAACCTGCCCAAGAACCGCCTTATATGTGACATGCCCACCAGGTGGAACTCAACGTTGGCCATGCTGCAGCGGCTGCACACGCAGCAGAGGGCCATCAATGAGTACCTGTGCAAATACGGCACCAGGACAGGGTCAGGGGACCTTGTTTTTTTCTCACCACGCCAGTGGGGCATGATCAGGGATGCATGCACTGTCCTGTCACCATTTGAGGAGGCCACAAGGATGGTGAGCAGTGACAGTGCATGCATCAGTGACACTGTACCTCTTGTCCACCTGTTGGAGCATACGCTGCGTGGAATAATGGACAGGGCACTTGAGGCAGAAAAGAGGCAGGAAGAGGAGGACTTCCTTGCCTCTCAAGGCCCCCTTTATCCAGACAGTGTTCCTGCTGTGCCACCCATCACACAGGAAGAGGATGAGGAGGAGGAGGAGGATGATTGTGTCAGCATGGAGGTGGAGGCTGGCACTCCGCAGCAGCAGCAGTCTTGTAGGGATGATTTACAGTCCCAAGAAACCCGTGGACTTGTGTGTGGCTGGGAGGAGGTAGCTGCGGATCATGTTGTCCTTAGTGACCCAGAGGACTCCGGACCGAATGCCTCAGCTAACCTATGCTGCATGGCCTCCCTGGTCCTGCAAAGCCTGCAGAAGGATCCTCGTATTCTTCGGATCAAGGAGAGGGACCATTACTGGCTGGCCACTCTCCTTGATCCACGGTACAAGGGTAAGGTTGCCAACCTTATCTTGCCGTCGCAGAGGGAGCAGAGGATAAGACATCTCCGGGAGGCCTTGCAGAAAGGTCTGTGCAACGCCTTCCCAGAGACTGGGAGGTTACAAACTCCTGGTCCTGGACAACGTGTTGCTGAGGCATCGGTCAGAAGGAGCGGTGGAGAAGGTGGCCGTCTGACCGATGCGTTCAGACAATTTTTTAGTCCGCAGTCCCAAGGTATGATCGGTTCCAGCAACCATCGCCAGCGTCTGATTTACATGGTGCAGAAATACCTAGGGGCAAGGTCAGACTTGGACACCTTTCCCACCGAAAATCCTCTGGCTTACTGGGTCTTGAGGATGGATCACTGGCCAGAGCTTGCACAGTATGCAATTGAGCTACTGGCCTGTCCTGCATCCAGCGTTCATTCGGAACGCACCTTCAGTGCTGCTGGTGGCTTTGTTACTGATCACAGGGTGCGCCTGTCCACCGACTTAGTTGATCGACTGACCTTCATCAAGATGAATCAGTCTTGGATCACCCACAGCTACCAAGCACCTGAAGCTAATGTAACCGAATAATTTTTTTGGAAATATCACATCCCTTCAAGACTGCCTATGCTGATGCTGAGTGACTGTCTTGTTATGTTGATTGTCTATCCTCTTCCTCCTCCGCTGATATGTTGGAAGAACATTTTTGGTTCTGGGTGATGCCACCAGCCCAATTTTTCTGCCCCTGTTTAACAGGGGCGTTTCATTACAATTTTTGATGCAATGCTTTACAGCAGGGCTCATTCCTGCACTACAACTAGAGTTTATGGGAGAAGTTGCAGTGTCGTGGCACCAGCACCAGTGCCTAAGGCCCAATTTTTCAGCCCCTGTTTAACAGGGACGTTTAATTACAATTTTTGATGCAATGCTTTGCAGCAGGGCTCATTCCTGCACTACAACTAGAGTATATGGGAGACGTTGTATGACGTAAAATACTAATGCGCTCCACCTAACTAATTACTAAATGTCTAAGAAATATATATTAAGGAAGCAGCCAGCACGAAATAGTGATCTCTACACCAAAATTAATAAATAAAATAAATAAATAAATGCGGCGCTGCCTAAAAAAATTTATATACTAAAGTGCAATAACTAAAATGAATTATAGACTAAAAGTGCAAAGGTGAATCTGTCTCACTAAAGTGATAAAATGTGCAACAATGGAACAATGAGTATAATACATCTAATATGCAATATAATAAATAATCATATACGTGCATAAATAATCAAAATTCATAAGTGAAATTCATTCCAAAATATAAAATTGAAAAAATAAAAATTGCCAAATAGGCAATAATGTGCAAAATGCAATAATAGACGGTGATCATCAAATAAAGTCCATGCATATAATTGGTGACCATATAACAAAGTCCATGCAAAAAACTTATGAAGTGATTTCCAATACGTGACAATCCACTGCAAACTTCAGTGCCCAACTTGTGCACCATCAGTTTCCCCCAGCCTCTCACCTCAAGTATATGGCAAAAAAGCGCTGTATATACCCAGATGTTACTCCATCCTTATCCATCCAGCCTCAGTTATATACCGCTGTATATGTACAGTTATTGCTTTCCCAATTTCTCCAAATACATCCAGTTATAATTGGTGGTACATATGGGATGGAAGAAAAACAAGGGGGGCTCTCATGTGTAGTATTAAAACACAGCTTTAATAGAAAAATATATCCTCACTTACATGTAAGCAAATGACAGCAAACTCGTAGCAGACACGAACTTCCGGTCACGGCTGCGACCGGAAGTGATATGTGCAACACCTAGCTCCTTCCCTGACGCGTTGCGTCACAACCTCGTGACTTTTTCAAAGTTGCACATTTTATCACTTTAGTGAGACAGATTCACCTTTACACTTTTAGTCTATAATTCATTTTAGTTATTGCACTTTAGTATATAAATTTTTTTAGGCAGCGCCGCATTTATTTATTTATTTTATATGGGAGAAGTTGCAGTGTCGTGGCACCAGCACCAGTGCCTAAGGCCCAATTTTTCAGCCCCTGTTTAACAGGGGCATTTAATTACAATTTTTGATGCAATGCTTTGCAGCAGGGCTCATTCCTGCACTACAACTAGAGTATATGGGAGAGGTTGCAGTGTTGTGGCACCAGCAACAGTGCCTAAGGCCCAATTTTTCAGCCCCTGTTTAACAGGGGCGTTTAATTACAATTTTTGATGCAATGCTTTACAGCAGGGCTCATTCCTGCACTACAACTAGAGTATATGGGAGAGGTTGCAGTGTCGTGGCACCAGCACCAGTGCCTAAGGCCCAATTTTTCAGCCCCTGTGTAACAGGGGCATGTAATTACAATTCTTGATATAATAGTTCATAGGAGGGCCCGTTCCTGTGCCCACCCAGAGTAACTGTGAGGACTTATAGTGTTGTGGCACCAGCACCACAACCACCAAAGGTCAATTTTTCTACCACTGTTCAACAATGGCATGTAATTACAATTCTTGATATAATCATTCACAGCAGGGAGCTCCAGCTCCCACCAAGAGTCACTTTGAGGGCTTACAATGTTGTGGCAACACCAACACCTTGTTCCGCCATTTCTGCAGAGCATATAGGGCAGGCCCCTACTTTCAAACATCCAACTTACAAACGTCTCCTACTTGCAAACGGAAGGAGACAACAGCAAGTGAGATGAAAAAAGACAGACGGCAAAACAAATTATACAGGGGTGATAACCCTTCCCTATGTTTTCCAAAAAGTTTAAAAATAGATTTTTTGACTGGAGCTAAACTTTAAAAATGTACCAGTTGAAAATTACAAACAGATTCTACTTAACACAACAAACATACATAGTCCCTGTCTTGTTTGCACCGCCTGTATACTGCTGTTCTGAGTATATAGGGCCTGGGGGCCACACGTATTTCCTTTTTTTAATATAGGTATGGGGTTCTCCTTAATATCCGTACAAGACCCAAAGGGGCTGGTAATGGGCAGGGGGGGGCTACCCATGCCATTTTTCTCAATGATTTTCATCCATAGTGCCGGAATCAGATATAACATTAAAACCGCAAGCAGTTTTAAATGACGTTATTTCCGTTAAATGTCATTTTGTGCAGGGACTGTTCTAAACACAGGAAACACGTGGCACTTCACAGGCATACTATAGACACCCCCCAGGCACGATATTTAAAGGAATATTTCACTTTTTTTTCACTTTAATCATCATTAAAATCAGTGCTCCCACCAAAACGCCCATTTTTAAAAACATTTTAGGCATTGACCCATGTCCCTTGGGGCAGGAGCCAGGTCCCCAAAACCTTTTTTAGTATAGTATCTTGCATATTAGCCATTAAAATTAGCACTTTTAATTTCGACGGTTCGAGTCCCATAGACTTCAATGGGGTTCTAAAGTTCGTACGAATTTTCGGTCCGTTCGAAAGTTCTGGTGCTAACCGAACCCGGGGGTGGTGTATGGCTCATCCCTAATTGTGGGATGTTTATATAGATAGGGATGTGTGCCAGTTTGGAGGATATCTGCTGGAGACACTGCAATACCTACAAGACAAATCCTACGGAAGTACCTATTTGCAGCCCATGTCTCATAGAATATACGTTGGGGTGTTTGCTTTCCAAAATGGGGTCATTTTGTGGGTAATTTCACTGTCCTGGTGGTCCAGGACCTTCAAAAGTGTGATAGGTAGGAATGAAATGAGATGTGTCATTTATGCTCCTAGAATGCCTGAACGTACTACTTCAATGTTCGGCCTCTCTATGTGGCCAGGCTGTGTAAAAGTTCTACACATGTGGTATCGCCATACTCGGGAAGAGTAGCAGAATGTATTTTGGGGTGTAATTTTTGCTATATACATGCTATGTGTTAGAAATATCTTATAAATTGACAATTTTATGTAAAAAAATATGGGTTTTAATTTTTTTTCCACATATTCCAAAAACTTCTGGAAAAAAATTAACCGTTCAAAAGACTCATTATACACAGATTATACATTGGGGTGTTTGCTTTCCAAAATGGGGTCATTTTATGGGAAATTCCATTGTCCTGGTACTCCAGGGCCTTCAAAAGTGTAATAGGTGGTTGAGAAATGAGATGCATAATTTTTGCTCGCAGAACGTCTGAAGGTACTACATCAATGTTGGTGCTCTGTATGTGGTCAGGCTGTGTACAAGTCTCACACATGTGGTATCGCCGTACTCGGGAACAGTAGCAGAATGTATTTTGGGGTGTAATTTGTTGTATGCATATGCTGTGTGTGAGAAATAACCTGATAATATGACAATTTTGTAAAAAAAAATAATTAAAAAAAATCTTCATTTTGCAAAGAATTGTGGGAAAAAATGACAACTTAAAAAAACTCACCATGCTACTTACTTAATACCTTGGAATGTCTACTTTGTAAAAAGGGGTCATTTGGGGGGTATCTTGTTAGTGTCTCAAGAAATGAGATACACCTGATGTACTGAAGGCCTGATCAGATGTGATCAATTTTCAGCGATTGGCACCATAGTTTGTAGACTCTATAACTTTCACAAAGACCAAATAATATATACTAATGTGGGTTATTTTTACTAAAGATAGGTAGCAGTATAAATTTTGGCCAAAATTTATGAAGAAAAATTACTAATTAGCAAAAATGTATGACAGAAACAAAGAAAAAGGCATTTTTTTTCACAAAATGTACGTTTTATTTTATTTATAGCACAAAAAAATAAAATACCCACTAGTGAATAAATGCCACTAAAAGAAAGCTCTATTTGTGTGGAAAAAAAGACGCAAGTTTCATATGGGTACAGTGTTGGATGACTGAGTAATTGTCATTCAAACTGTGAGAGCGCTGAAAGCTGAAAATTGGTCTGTTCAGGAAGGGGGTGTAAGTGCACTGTATTGAGGTGGTTAATGTACACTACAGCAGTCGCTCCAACTTCAAAAAAGGTTCCTGTATGACTTCAATCCGACTTCTAGGTGACTTGTACCCATTGATTTCAATGGAAGTCGCCTCCAAGTCGGATCTCCATCTATATTGAAGCGATAATGTCACCTCTCTAATATTATAGGGGCAAACCAGGCCCTTAGGTCTGGTATGGATTTTAAGGTGAACCCCTGTACACCAAAAAAACGCATGGGGGTCCCCCCAAAATCCATACCAGACTCTTATCCGAGCACGCAGCCCGGCAGGTCAGGAAAAGGGCTGGGGACGAGCGAGCACCCCCCCCGAACCGTACCAGGCCGCATGTCCTCAACATGGGGGGGGGTGGGTGCTTTGGGGAAGGGGGCGCCCTGCGCCCCACCACCCCAAAGCACGTTGTCCCCATGTTGATGAGGACAAGGGCCTCTTCCTGACAACCCTGGCCGTTGGTTGTCGGGGTCTGCGGGCGGGGGTCTTTTCGGAATCTGGGAGCCCCCTTTAATAAGGGGGACATATATCAATAGTGGCCGTTCCTATATGGGCGGACCTCAGTAACTGGAGATGGTGATGATCTAAGAAGATATTATCAATGCGCGAGTACGACCGGTGTGTTTTAGAAAAGTGAGAATAATCCCTGCCTCTGGGGTGGAGCATCTGCCAAACATCGATCAATTGTAGATCGAGAAGCCTGCGTTTAAGTGAGGAAAGTCTTTTAAATGGGATATTGGATCGGCCCTGTGAGGTGTCTAAGATAGGGTCTAGAGGTATATTGATGTCCCCCGCTAGGATAGTTATGCCAACAGCAAATTGCGCTAATTTTGAGAGAATCTGGGAGAGGAAGGCAGGTTGGTGCTGGTTGGGACAATACACGTTCGCCAGGGTGCAGCGTGTGTTACCTAGAAAACCCTTTAAAAAAAGATACCGACCATGATCGTTCGCTAACATTTCATCAAGACTGAAGGGAACACTGCTGTTTAAACCTATGGCCACACCCTTCATCTTGTTAGTATCAGACAAGCTATAGTACCATTGCGGGAATTGGGGGGAGGTCAATTTAACTGGCTTTGTATGAGTCAAGTGCGTTTCTTGAAGAAAGGCAATTCAGCAAGCGTTTTTTTTTTTCAATTCACGGGTAATTTGGTGTCTTTTTGTGGCGACATTTAATCCCCTCACATTATATGAAGTTATTGTTAGTGAGGCCATGACATCAACAGAGTGTAACCTTTAGGCTTAAATTTCCACGCAAGCCAACCTGGGAGGGGAGAGAAGGGGGAGAGAGAAATAGAGGAACGAAAGAGAGAATGAGATGGAAAAAGCAGTCTGAAGTATTGAGAAATCACATCTGTAAACAAACCATTGGGAACAATTAAGAAGTCACGCAGAGGTCTGCCGTGATCCCTGAGGGGAAGGGGAGAGAAGGTGGCAAGCCCGGCCTCTAACAAGGAGTCGGGAGTCATAATGTGAAAGCCGTCCTCTCTCACCAACCCCAGAAGGAGAGGGGGTAAGGGGTTTACCAAGCAAAAGGCACATGGGAGCAATGTGCCCCGCCAGCGCTCAGCTAAGCGTATAGGTCAGAGAGAACACAAAAATGGAATAGAAAACATAATAAGTATCAGCAACTGAAACCAACGGCTGCACGTAGATACCATTGAACTAAATAAACAATGTCCGGGTAAACAGATAGCAATACTTACTGGACCGCTCCAACAGTCCGGAACAGGACAAAGGTCCCAGGATAGGGGGGTCTCCACCTGCTGTTATGTTTACACATGCAACTTATTTAAAGGAATTATTTCATATTTACCTGCCAAAAAACTACTTTAAATATTGCATGTTTGTGTCCAGTTCATTTAATAGTATTTCACATTTTAATTGCAGTTTTTTTTATTTCATGTGCATTCATACAGTGCCCTAAAAAAGTATTCATACCCCTTGAAATTTACCACATTTTGTCATTTTACAACCAAAAACAGAACATTTATTTTATTGGAATTTTATGTGATAGACTAACACAAAGTGGTACATAATTGTGAAGTGGAAGGAAAATGATAAATGATTTTCAACATCTTTTACAAATAAGTATGTAAAAAGTGTGGCATACATCTGTACTGTGCCCCCCTAGTCAATACCCCTAGAGGCGATTCAGTTCGCATTGTGCGCTATACAAGTATTTCATTCATTCATTCATTCAATACTTTGTAGAACCATCTTTCGCTACAATTACAGTTGCGAGTCTTTTTGGGGATGTCTCTACCAGCTTTGCACATCTAGAGAGTGACATTTTTGTCCATTCTTCTTTTCAAAATAGCTCAAGCTCCGTCAGATTGGATGGATAGCATCTGTTAACAGCAATTTTCAAGTGTTATCACAGATTCTCAATTGGATTTAGGTTTGGACTTTGACTGGGCCATTTTAACAAATTAATATGCTTTGATCTAAACCATTCCATTATAATCTGACAATTATGTGCCACTTCGTGTTGATCTATCACAGATAATCCTAATAAAATATATTTACGTTTTTGGCTGTAACATGACAAAATGTGGAAAATTTCCAAGGGGTATAAATACTCTTTCAAGGCACTGTATATGCTAGGGGTAGGTAACCTCATGTGGCAGGCGCAGCACTATGAAGTGCCTTATGCGCTGTGGCATTAAAAGAATTTTAATTTATGACCTTTTAGTCTAAACAGTACTAAATCTAAAGCCGCGTACACACGGGGCGGACTGTCTGGCCAACTTAGTCCGTCAGACAATCCGACAGACAGTCCGTCATACTTTCGAATGAACGGACTTGACCACACACACCACTTTTTGAGCGGACTAAAACGGCGTACTAAGTCCGCCATACTATCCGCCCTACTTTTGAAATGAACGGACTCGCCCACACACGCGGAGGAAAGTCCGCTCATTTCGATCGCGTCTCCAGGTAGGCGGGGCCCGCGAAGGAGACGTCGCTGGCCCCGCCGCCTGGTATGGACTTAAAGGGGAACCCCAACGCCGAAAAAAAACGGCGTGGGGGTCCCCCCCAAGTCCACAACAGACCCTTGTCTGAGCACGCTACCCGGCCAGCCAGGAAAGGGGGGCGAGCGAGCGCCCCCCCCCCTCCTGAGCCGTACCAGGCCTCCGGCGGACTTTTTTGACCCGAAAGTACGGCGGACTTAGAAAGTAGTTTTGCACTACAATCTTCCCGCCGGACTTGCATTTCGGCGGACATCCCGGCCGTGCGTATGCCAGTCCGCCGTACTTTTGAAATGAGCGGACTTTTCCCGCCCGGAGAAAAGTCCGCTCATTTTGAGCACGTCTCCAGGTAGGCGGGGCCTGTGAAGTATGCGTCGCTGGCCCCGTCACCTGGTATGGACTTAAAGGGGAACCCCAACGCCAAAAGAAATCGGTGTGGGGGTCCCCCCAGGTCCACATCAGACCCTTGTCCGAGCACGCTACCCGGCCGGGAAAGGGGGGGACGAGCGAGCGCCCCCCCTCCTGAGCCGTACCAGGCCGCGTGCCCTCAACATGGGGGGGTGCCTTGGGTTGGTCACATGGGTTGATGTCACATGGGGACTATGACATCGTAAGGGGGCGGGGTCACCATGTGACACCAACCCATGTGACATAAAGCCATGTGACACCGCCCCATTGTCCCTATATAAGTGGCCGCGCAGTGCGTCCCTGGCATTCCGGCCGGAGAGATCGTCGAGGCAACATCTCCTGGAGAAGAAGAAGAAGAAGAAGAACGGAAGGCGGCGACGGCGGCGGCGGCGGCGACAGAAGACCGGGCCACCGCCTGTAAAAGAGCTATAAGAAGGCGCGGTGGCCCGGCAGAAGAACCGAAGAGGGGGACAAGACCCCCGAAGTCGGGAGAAGAGGCCGGTGGCAAGGAAGAAAGCCGGACTCCTCCGCTAGCAAAAGAGCTACAAGAAGATAGCGGAGGAGTCCGGCGAGAAGACCCCCGAAGACGGAAGACTCCCGGAGCTGTGCAATAAAGTATTTTATCTCGTGTGTTGTGTTTTTTTTGTACTTTTATTTTACAGGTGAATGGGTAGGGGTACATTGTACCCCATACTCATTCACATAGGGTGGGGGGCCGGTATCTGGGGGCCCCCTTATTAAAGGGGGCTCCCGGATTCCGATAAGCCCCCCGCCCGCAGACCCCGACAACCAACGGCCAGGGTTGTCGGGAAGAGGCCCTTGTCCTCATCAACATGGGGACAAGGTGCTTTGGGGTGGGGGGCCGCGTGGCCCCCCCTTCCCCAAGGCACCCCCCATGTTGAGGGCACGCGGCCTGGTACGGCTCAGGAGGGGGGGGCGCTCGCTCGCCCCCCTTTCCTGGCCGGCCGGGTAGCGTGCTCGGACAAGGGTCTGTTGTGGACTTGGGGGGGACCCCCACGCCGATTTTTTTCGGCGTTGGGGTTCCCCTTTAAGTCCATACCAGGCGGCGGGGCCAGCGACGTCTCCTTCGCGGGCCTCGCCTACCTGGATACCCGCTCGAAATGAGCGGACTTTTCTCCGGGCGGGAAAAGTCCGCTCATTTCAAAAGTACGGCGGACTGGCACACACACGGGCGGATTGTCCGCCGAAATGCGAGTCCGACAGACAGTATTACGGAAATTCCGAAATACTTAGTCCGCCAGACTGCACGCTGAAAAAGTCCGCTGAAGCCCACACACGAGCGGACTGTCCGCTGAAATGTGTTTCGGCGGACTAAGTAGGCCAGACAGTCCGCCCGTGTGTACGCGGCTTTACTCTATAATTCCTCTAGCACCGTTCTATGGAAGCAGTAGGTTTAAAGAGCACACCAAACCTCGATGATATCTTCTTTATTAACTTCAGATTTTCTTCATATAAACATTGACAATTTAGCAGCAGGCAGTGCATGTACAAACATGTGTTCTGTAAAATATAACAAAATTGTTGTTCGATCTTGTCATTCTACATAAAAATGGTAGCTATATTTCTCTCTTCAGTATTTGTACTTTCACTTTAAATACTTTAGACACTTTATGATCTCTCTGAGATTTCTTGTTTGAACGCTTGCTATGATGTTTGTTTGCTTGAACATTTGCGATGATGTTTGGTTGAACTACAAGTGAACTCATAACTAGTTCAGTATACAGTTCTAATTACATTATTTAACAATAGTAACATATATAACTGTATTAAATACCTATTTTGGCAACTTGCTTCCATAAAACTGAACTCTGGCTGGATCTGTAATCTGTTCAGGTCTACTCTTTGAGTGGGTAATTTCCAGACAAAATAATAGGTGTAAGGCTGGCTGTGATTGGCCAAAACTCCTGTGAGTCACAAAGGCTTAACTCTGTGTTTTCTGGTTTCAATTCTGCTGTGTCTTTGAGCTTATCTTTTACTGTCCTATAATGAATCTTAACCACTTCCCGACCGGCGCACGCCGATGGACGTCGGCAGAATGGCACGGGCAGGCAAATGGGCGTACCTGTATGTCCCTTTAAATTTGCCGCCCTGCCGGTCGGGACCCCTGTGAGTCAAGTCGCGGGTCCTGCGGACTCGATCACCACGGACATACCCGCAATCGTCTCACAGGGCGGCTAAACTAGGAGATGCCGTTGTAAACAGCATCTCCCAGTTCTGCCTAGCAACAAGTGATGCTGATCTCTGCTCCATGTGATTGAAGCAGAGATCAGTGTTCACTAAAAGAAAGCCCAGCCCCCAACAGTTAGTAACACGCCCCTAGGAACACTTAACCCCTACACTGCCACCCACTGGTTAACCCCTTCACTGGCAGTGTAATTTACACAGGAATCACTGCATTTGTATAGCAGTGATTGCTGTATAAATAGCAATGGTCCCAAAAATGTGTCAAAAATGTCCGATGTGTCCGCTATAATGTCACAGTCACAATAAAAATCACTGGTCGCCGTCATTACTAGTAAAAAAGTATATTAATAAAAATGGCATAAAACTATCCCCTATTTTGTAAACGCTATAACTTTTGAGCAAACCAATCAATAATCGCTTATTGCGATTTTTTTTTTTTTTTTACCAAAAATATGTAGAAGAATATGTATCGGCCTAAACTGAGGGAAAAATGTTTTTTATATATTTTTGGGGGATATTTATTATAACAAAAAGTAAAAATAATGCTTTTTTTTTCAAAATTGTCACCCTATTTTTGTTTATAGCGCAAAAAATAAAAACCGCAGGGGTGATCAAATACCACCAAAAGAAAGTTCTATTTGTGGGAAAAAAAGGATGTCAATTTTGTTTGGGAGCCACGTCGCACGACCGTGCAATTGTCAGTTAAAGCGACGCTTCGTGTATAAAGTCACAGTAAATAATTCTGCTTTTATCTCTCACACGTGAGCATATAAACTATATTAAGGTTATTAGCAGGTCTAGCTGTATATGCATGTAAATCACATTAGCAGCTTAGGACAGGTCTTAGCTGGCCAGCTACACTCCCACCAAATTACCTATAATTTTATGTTCTTATAGTAGGGTTTGAACATGAATTTAGGGGATTTCCCATCAGATTCTCAACTTCCAAGTATCTTTTATCACTCTCAAGTAGAACAACTAACTTCTGCATAGGACGTTTCAACTTGAGCGGAATAGTAAGACGTTTTCCCTCTTTGTCTAGTTTTGAGTCTCCTATTTGTAACAATACTCTTTATATTAGTTTGTCTTTATCTTTTTGAACTTCTAGAACTTTGGCCAATTTCCATTGACTTCTAGGTAGATCTTCTTTCGCTAATACTGTGTCACCAACTTGTACATTTCTTCTGGGTGTTTGCCATTGATTTCTTAACGTAAGATTGGCTCAGTACTCTTTCCTCCATCTATTCCAAAACTGTTCTGATAGATATTGAATTCTTTGCCATTTCTTTTTGGCATATAAATCCTCTTTGGTAAACTTGCCAGGTGGTGATTGTATGTAATCAGACTTAAGGTGAATTAGATGGTTGGGAGTTAAAGGTTCCAAACTTGTTGGATCATTGATGTTGTCAACTGTAAGTGGGCGACTGTTAACCATAGACATTACTTCATAGAATAGGGTCCTAAATGAAGCATCATCTAGTATTCCGGAGCTCTTTCTCAACACTGAATTTAACACATTTCTTACAGTTCTTATTTGTCTTTCCCAAACTCCTTCTGTGTGGCTTGCATGCGGAGCATTCATATAAAAATCACATTGACTCTGTGACAAATACTCAGTTACCTTTTCTTTATCGATCTCTTTTAGAGCTTTCTTCAATTCATTCTTTGCTCCGACAAAATTAGATCCTTGGTCAGATCTAAGCTTTCTGACAGCACCTCTAATGCCTATAAAACATCTCAAGGCATTAATGAATGCGTCAGTTGACATATCTTCTAACATTTCCAGATGAATTGCTCTGGAGCTTAGACATGTAAATATTAGTCCATATCTCTTGTACTCCTTGCGGTTTTGCTTGGTGATGAATGGGCTGAAACAATCCATTCCATTATAAAGAAATGGTGGTGATGGGCTTACACAATCTTCTGGTAAATCTGCCATTCTTTGTTCTTCGGTAGGTCTACGTGCCTTTCTACAGGGTATGCATTTACTTATATACTATGCTATAACTTTGCTTCCCTTTACCTTCCAGTAACCACCTTTTCTCAAACAGTTCTGGGTTAAGCTTCTTCCTTGATGCAAGGATTTGGTAGTGATCGATACTCAATCTTGTGAAGGTAGAATTTCTGGGTAGAATTGCTGCATGCTTCACTCTGTTGGGTAACGATGCATTTTCCAGTCTCCCTCCCACCTTCAGTATACCATCCTGTAGAACAAGATTAAGCTTGTACAACGGGTGGTTGTTAGGAAGCCTTTTAGGTTCTTGACTAAGTTTCTTTAACTCTTCACTATAGAATCTCTGTTGAATGAGTCTTATGACTGTTTCTTCAGCTTTCATCCTTTCCTCTACATTTAATGATTCTTTCTTTCTGATTCCCTTTGCCAAACGTTGAATTCACTCTACTATGTTTATGACTGTATTCCATTTTAAACATCTGTCTAGTCTTTCAAGTATGTCATCCTGACACTTGGTGGCAGTGCTCAATGTTTGTATAATTTTTACTTCTGGATCACCTATAGACAATTCTGTGTGACTTTCACTGGGTACGATTTCCTTTTCCCAAAGGAACTCTGGAGCGGTGAACCAGTTTGAATTTTTCAATTCTATTACATTCAGGCCTCTCGAAGCATGATCTGCTGGGTTATGCTTTGTATCAATGTGATGCCAATGTTCCGGAAGTGTTGCTATTTCCTGAATTTTCTGAACTCTGTTGGCGACAAAGAATTGGAATCTTCGAGCTTCGTTGTTTATGTATCCTAGGACAAATTGCGAGTCTGTCCAAAAATATTCTTCATCTATTTTTAACTCTAATTCTTCTCTCAGAAACTTGCTTCCTGATGCTGAAACAACTGCTGCTGTCAGTTCAAGTCTTGGTATTGTCTGAATTCTGGTAGGTGTGACTCTGGTCTTTCCCATAACCAGGGCACGGTGTATTTTTTCTTCTATCACTCTGATGTAGTAGCACTGTCCATAACCATAACTACTGGCGTCTGAAAAGTGATGAAGTTCTATTTTCTTGTACTTTCCGAAATCATGAGGTACAAAACATCTAGGTATCCGAACTTCTTTCAAATTTTGTAAGTCTTTTATCCAAGCCTCCGACCTTGGCCTCAAATCTTCAGGTATGGGTTCATCCCATCCCAACTTCCGTCTACGTAATTATTGTAGTATTTTTCTTGCTTTGAGGATTACTGGTGCCAAGAAACCCAATGGATTATATATAGAAGCCACTGTGGAAAGAATTATACGTCTAGTTGCAACCTTTTCTTTCAAGGATGTTTCAAAGAATAACCTGTAATTTTCTACATTCCATCCCAATCCAAGTACATTCTGAACTGGAAGATGATCATAATTGAGATCTACATTCTTCATTGTTGATGCACATTCAGTGTCACTGATGGATTCCAGTACCTTTCTGTTGTTTGAGATGAATTTGTGAAGGCGCAAGTTTCCTCTTGCACATAACTCTTGGCTTTCTTTCGCTAGTTTGATTGCAGATTCTGAGGACTCTAAACTTATAAGATCATCATCTACGTAAAAGTTTTTCCTAAATTTGCTACTGATGGGCAATCCTTTTCATTTTTATTGGCCAGGTACATCATACCATAATTGGCGCAACCTGGAGACTACGCTGCTCCAAACAAGTGTACTTGCATTCTGTATTCTGCTGGCTCTGTATCTGTATCTCCATCCTCCCACCATAGGAATCTCAGGAAGTCTCCTATCTTCATTCTTCACATGAAACTGGTGGAACATCTTTTCAACATCACACATGACCACTACAGAATACTTTCTGAATCTACAGAGTACTCCAGGCAGAGTGTTTGTAAGTTCTGGTCCTTTTAGTAGATGATCGTTCAATGCAACACCATCATACTTTGCTGAGCAATCAAATACTACTCTAATCTTATCTGCTTTCTTTGGGTGGTAAACACCTTGATGTGTGATGTACCACACTTCTCCTTCTTTAGGCTGATTATTAAGCTTTTCTGCATGTTCTTCTTCAACGATGATTTCCATGAATTTCAAAAAATCCTGCTTGAATTTGAGATCTCTTCCCATCCTTTTCTTCAAACATTTCAATCTTGCTAGGGCAAGATTTATGTTATTTGGCATACAAGGTTGTTCTCTAAAAGGTAAGGGCATGTCAAGATAACCTCATTGGTTCTGCTGAATACTTTCTTCTAGAATTTGTACGAACTTTATGTCTTCTTGGGATACACTTTTTTCTTTAGAACTTATGCATGCAAAATCAGATTCAAGGATCTTGATTACTGCTGCTGAACTTAAAGCTGGTAACTCTTGGACAGATATTCAATGACACAATACTGTCACCTGTCTTGAGTTTACAATCTACCGTTTTGCTCCAACAATGCCCCATCCTAGATCAGTTTGATTGGTGTAGGGTTCACCCTTTTCTCCTGTGATTACCCTTATGCCGCGTAAATGCGATCAAACAATCGGGTGGAAAAGTCCGGCAAACTCAAGTCTGCCGGACAATCCCCCCGTGTGTAGCCTCCGGCGGACTTTTTTGACCCGAAAGTACGGCGGACTTAGAAAGTCGTTTTGCACTACAATCTTCCCGCCGGACTTGCATTTCGGCGGACATCCCGGCCGTGCGTATGCCAGTCCGCCGTACTTTTGAAATGAGCGGACTTTTCCCGCCCGGAGAAAAGTCCGCTCATTTTGAGCACGTCTCCAGGTAGGCGGGGCCTGTGAAGTATGCGTCGCTGGCCCCGTCACCTGGTATGGACTTAAAGGGGAACCCCAACGCCAAAAGAAATCGGTGTGGGGGTCCCCCCAGGTCCACATCAGACCCTTGTCCGAGCACGCTACCCGGCCGGGAAAGGGGGGGACGAGCGAGCGCCCCCCTCCTGAGCCGTAACAGGCCGCATGCCCTCAACATGGGGTGTGCCTTGGGGAAGGGGGGCCACGCGGCCCCCCCACCCCAAAGCACCTTGTCCCCATGTTGATGAGAACAAGGGCCTCTTCCCGACAACCCTGGCCGTTGGTTGTCGGGGTCTGCCGGCGGGGGGCTTATCGGAATCCGGGAGCCCCCTTTAATAAGGGGGCCCCCGGATACCGGCCCCCCACCCTATGTGAATGAGTATGGGGTACAATGTACCCCTACCCATTCACCTATAAAATAAAGTTAAAAAAACACAACACACAAGATAAAATAGTTTATTGCACAGCTCCGGGGGTCTTCCGTCTTCAGGGGTCTTCTCACCAGACTCTTCCGCTATCTTCTGCTAGCTCTTTTACTAGCGGAGGAGGTTGTCGGGAAGAGGCCCTTGTCCTCATCAACATGGGGACAAGGTGCTTTGGGGTGGGGGGCGCCGCGCGGCCCCCCTTCCCCAAGGCACCCCCCATGATGAGGGCACGCGGCCTGGTATGGCTCAGGAGGGGGGGCGCTCACTCGTCCCCCCCTTTCCTGGCCGGCCAGGTAGCGTGCTCGGACAAGGGTCTGATGTGGACCTGGGGGGACCCCCACGCCGATTTTTTTCGGCGTTGGGCTTCCCCTTTGAGTCCATACCAGGTGACGGGGCCAGCGACGCATCCTTCGTGGGCCCCGCCTACCTGGAGATGCGCTCAAAATGAGCGGACTTTCCTCCGCATGTGTGGGCGAGTCCGTTCATTTCAAAAGTAGGGCAGATAGTACGGCGGACTTAGTACGCCATATTAGTCTGCTGAAAAAGTGGCGTGTGTGGGACAGTAGCCCGGTCGGTAAGTCCGCCGGATAGTCTGCTACGCGTGTATGCGGCATTAGTGATACCAAAGCTTCGGGACCATTATAAGCTATCAACAGTCCAACACCAAACTCTTTCAGCAGGGACATTTCATGAGATATGACAGATAAGTGTTCCCATTTATTGGCTGTTTCACAGGTAGGTATACGATCTCGATCTAGAGGTATATCATCTTTTGTATAAGCTGGAGGTAGATCCAATGTGAGGTTTGAATGAAGTCCTCTAACTCACAATCCATTGACCCTTTGACTGTTCACTAATGTGTCTCTCCCCATCATTGCGGTGCGTTTAAGCTTCACTGGTTCTGTAGCCACTTGTAATTTCTTGCAGATTTCTTGATCAATGAAGGTGACATCGCTTTGGGCATCCAGTAATGCATAGGCATATACCTTCTTATTCTTCCTTTTAGGATTTGAAATGCACACTGGTACAACCATTGATGTGCCATTGCTTTCCCTCAATCTGCAAGAGAATACCGATGCTTTCTTTTCTTCCTCAGCATCTTTAGATATTGAGGATGTACCCTTCTTTGGACGTTCTTCATGTAGTGGTGTAGGATGGTGTCCTTTGCACACACTGTATGTTGCCCTTTCTTACACTCCTTAGTGATATGGCCTTTTCTTAGGCACCCAAAACACAGTTGGTTAACAAGTACAAACTTTTTCTTTTCATTTGGGGATTTCTCATTCAATTGTTGGCACTTGTGTATAGAGTGGTTCTCTCCACAGATCATACACTTAAAAGTAGTCTGAGAATTTGTCGTTTCTGTCTCTCTACTGATCCCAGTAGTGACTTTGAACTTGCTCTCGTAGGTATCTAGACCTGTTGTATCGGTTGCAAAGCTAGTTGCTCTTGCACGTCTTATATCTCTTGCAGGCCTTTCTTCTAAGGATTTTAGGGCATAAGATGCTGTTACTAGATGAAATGCTATTTGTGCTTCCTCATTAACGAACTCAAAGAACTTTTCAAAACTTGGGAAGTTCTTGCTTAGATCTAAGGCCGCGTACACACGGGCGGACTGTCTGCCGAAACTAAGTTCGTCAAACAGTCCGCGTTGAACGAACTTGCCCACACACGGCACTTTTTGAGCGGACTAAGTTCGTCGTACTAAGTCCGCGCAACTTTTGAAATGAACGGACTCGCCCACACACGAGGAGGACAGTCCGCTCATTTCGAGCGCGTGTCAAGGTAGGGCTCCGCCGCCTGGAATGGACTTAAAGGGGAACTCCAATGCCGAAAAAAATCGGCGTGGGGGTCCCCCCAAAGTCCACAACAGACCCTTGTCCGAGCACGCTACCCGGCCGGCCAGGAAAGGGGGGCGAGCGAGCGCGCCCCCCCTCCTGAGCCGTACCAGGCCGCGTGCCCTCAACATGGGGGGTGCCTTGGGGAAGGGGGGGCCGCGCGGCCCCCCCCCCCCCACCCCAAAGCACCTTGTCCCCATGTTGATGAGGACAAGGGCCTCTTCCCGACAACCCTGGCCGTTGGTTGTCGGGGTCTGCGGGCGGGGGGCTTATCGGAATCCGGGAGCCCCCTTTAATAAGGGGGCCCCCGGATACCGGCCCCCCACCCTATGTGAATGAGTATGGGGTACAATGTACCCCTACCCATTCACCTGTAAAATAAAAGTACCCAAAAAAAACACAACACACGAGATAAAATATTTTATTGCACAGCTCCGGGGGTCTTCCGTCTTCGGGGGTCTTCTCGCCGGACTCCTCCGCTATCTTCTTGTAGCTCTTTTGCTAGCGGAGGAGTCCGGCTTTCTTCCTCCCCGCCGCCGGCCTCTTCTCCCGACTTCGGGGGTCTTGTCCCCCTCTTCGGTTCTTCTGCCGGGCCACCGCGCCTTCTTATAGCTCTTTTACAGGCGGTGGCCCGGTCTTCTGTCGCCGCTGCCGCCGTCGCCGTCGCCTTCCATTCTTCTTCTTCTTCTTCTTCTTCTTCTCCAGGAGATGTTGACACGTCGCTCTCTCCGGCCGGAATGCCAGAGCCGCGCTGCGCGGCCACTTATATAGTGACAATGGGGCGGTGTCACATGGTATATGTCACATGGGTTGGTCACATGGTGACCCCGCCCCCTTACAATGTCATAGTCCCCATGTGACATCAACCCATGTGACCAACCCATGTGACATATACCATGTGACACCGCCCCATTGTCACTATATAAGCAGAAGAACCGAAGAGGGGGACAAGACCCCCGAAGTCGGGAGAAGAGGCCGGCGGCGGGGAGGAAGAAAGCCGGACTCCTCCGCTAGCAAAAGAGCTACAAGAAGATAGCGGAGGAGTCCGGCGAGAAGACCCCCGAAGACGGAAGACCCCCGGAGCTGTGCAATAAAATATTTTATCTCGTGTGTTGTGTTTTTTTTGGGTACTTTTATTTTACAGGTGAATGGGTAGGGGTACATTGTACCCCATACTCATTCACATAGGGTGGGGGGCCGGTATCCGGGGGCCCCCTTATTAAAGGGGGCTCCCGGATTCCGATAAGCCCCCCGCCCGCAGACCCCGACAACCAACGGCCAGGGTTGTCGGGAAGAGGCCCTTGTCCTCATCAACATGGGGACAAGGTGCTTTGGGGTGGGGGGGGCCGCGCTGCCCCCCCTTCCCCAAGGCACCCCCCATGTTGAGGGCACGCGGCCTGGTACGGCTCAGGAGGAGGGGCGCGCTCGCTGCCCCCCTTTCCTGGCCGGCCGGGTAGCGTGCTCGGACAAGGGTCTGTTGTGGACTTTGGGGGGACCCCCACGCCGATTTTTTTCGGCGTTGGAGTTCCCCTTTAAGTCCATACCAGGCGGCGGAGCCCACGACGTCTCCTTCGCGGGCCCCGCCTACCTGGAGAAGCGCTCGAAATGAGCAGACTTTTCTCCGGGCGGGAACAGTCCGCTCATTTCGAAAGTACAGCGGACTGGCCCACACACGGGCGGACTGTCCGCTGAAACCAAGTTTCAGCGAACAGTTTTACGGAAATTCCGTAAGACTTTGTTCGTCAAACAGTCCGCTGAAACTGTCCGCTGAAGCCCACACACGAGCGGACTGTCCGCTGAAACACTGTTCAGCGGACAAAGTTGGGCGAACAGTCTGCCCGTGTGTACGCGGCCTTACTGTTCAGTCACATAGTGATTCCATCTAGAAGCCACTTCTTCAGGTAGCTTAGCTAGCATCCTGTGATTTTCTAGATAGTTGTTCAGTACTTCTAGTCCTCGTACATGTGGGATGGCATTGCTGCATGTTTGCAGTTTGTAATGTTCTTTAGGACCTACTTTAGGCCAGTTATTCAATTTCTCCCTAAAGGCTCTTTGTACTAAGAAATGTTGACCATACTTCTTCGTCTGTTCTATAGAAGTTACATTCGAGAACTTTCTTTGCTTCGCCACCAACATATTTCTGAAAGTGGTTCTGCACCTAAAAAAAAAATATTAAAAGCCAGCAGCTACTAATATTGCAGCTGCTGACTTTTAATAAAATCACACTTACCTGTCCCAGGGTCCAGGGATGTCGGCGGCAGATGACGAGCGATCGCTTGTCTCACTGCTGCCCCCGCCACAATCCTCTGTCAGGGAATCTGGAAGTGAAACATTGCGGATTCACTGCCCGGTTCCCTACTGCGCATGCGCGAGTCGCGCTGCGCGTCTCTTCTGGTCCCCCGCTGTGTCCTGGGAACTGTGTGTTTCCCAGAACACAACGGGGGGGGGGCATCTGCGGGGGGTCTGCGGCGGTCTGCCCGGAAGTGGGTGCAGATACCTGGATTATCCAGGTAACTGCACCCCCCTCCCCCCTGAAAGGTGCCGATTGTGGCACCGGAGGGGACGAGGGATCAGATTAGCGGAACTTCCCCTTTAGGGTGAAGAAGCACTTGAAGGTAGAATAACTTGTCAACTGACCTGGAGCAATAATGCTCAATGATCATTTCAAAACTTGCCTTCCACTCTATGAACTTCAGTATGTCTCCTGAAAATACAGTAGGTTCTGGACTGTTCTCTGTCGTCTTGCTGGGACCATAGTCGCAACATTCTCCTGATCATTGCAGTGACATCTAGGAACAGAATTATCCTGTTTTATTTTTTCACTTAGTTCTGAATTGGGTGAGTCTCTTTTCGTTTTTCTGAGCAGGGACGGAAGGGCAATTACTTCTTCTACATTACATGCTGGTGATTTCCTTCCATTCTCCTGGGCGTATGAAAGGAAGTAGGACTTTGCATCTTCGCTTAGTACAGATTTGGACTTATGATTACTATTCATGTCCTCTTCGTGTACTCTTAGTCTGGCTTCTATAATCTTGAGTTCCTTCGGCCTTTACATTTCTGCTATTCGCATACGCTGCACCTCGATTGCAGATTCCATCTCAATTTCTGCTTTCTTGACAGCGAGTTGTTTGACAAGTTCCTTTCTTTTTGCTATTAAAGTACTTGAGGACTCTGATATTTTACTGGTACTTCTGCTAGTGGAAGAAGTCCTACTTGTGATTGTGGTTCCTCCTAAGGACCTAGCATAGTCTCTTATAAAAAGCTTGTTCATTCTCTTTCTTGCCTTAACTTCATCATATTTAGCTTCAGATGATAGTTCTCGCATGAGCTTTACTAAATCTTTAGTGACGGTAGTATATGTGTCCATGTTCCTTACAATATCCTGGGGAGGTGCCGTAGATGACCGTAAGTTGACATATGCTGCCATAAGCTCTGATTCAGATTCTTCTACTGTCCCTATCGTATCACTCAAGTTTACTTTTATACTTTCTTGCTTTAGCTTTCTATGAACATCTTTAACCACTTGGGATCCGCGCTATTGCAAAATGACGGCAATAGCGCGGACCCACATTTTCGGGACTACGTCTATTGACGTAGTCCCGGTTACGAGCGGCCTGCGCGCCCCCTGAGGGGCGCGCGCGGCGCGCTCTGTGATCGGCGAGTCCGTGAGACTCGCCTGATCACCGATCCGTGTAAGGGGTCGATCCCGACCCCTTATCACGTGATCAGCTGTCAGCCAATGACAGCTGATCATGTGATAAAACGGAGCCGGTAATCGGCTAGTATTCCTCCTCGCGCTGACAGCGCGAGGAGAAAAAAAAAAAGCCGATCGCCGGCGGCCGTGTTCGGGACATCAGTCCCGATCACGGCCAGCAATTTGAAAAGGACACCTGCCCCCTGCCAGTGCCCACCTGCCACCCGCAGTGCCATCCTGAATAAAGTAAGTGCCCCCCTGTCAGTGCCACCCAGCAGTGCCCATAGTGCCCACAGTGCCACCCAGCAGTGCCCACAGTGCCACCCAGCAGTGCCCACAGTGCCACCCACAGTGCCACCCAGCAGTGCCACCCACAGTGCCACCCAAAATCTGCCTCAGGTGCTGCACCCCAGTGCCGCCCATCAGTGCCCAGCAGTGCCGCCCATCAGTGCCCAGCAGTGCCGCCCATCAGTGCCCAGCAGTGCCACCTATCAGAGCCACCTATCAGTGCCACCTATCAGTGCCCATCAGTCCCATCTATCTGTGGTACCTATCAGTGCCCATCCGTGCCACCCATCCGTGCCACTTATCCGTGCCACCCATCCGTGCCATCTTATCTGTGCCCATCTTTGCCCATCAGTGCCGCCTTATCTGTGCCCATCGGTGCCGCCTTATCTGTGCCTATTAGTGCCGCCTTAACTATGCCTATCAGTGCCCACCAGTGCAGCCTATCAGTGCCCACCAATGCAGCCCATCAGTGCCCACCAATGCAGCCCATCAGTGCCCACCAATGCAGCCTATCAGTGCCGCCTAATCAGCGCACTTCAATGAAGGAGAAAAATGACCCGTTTGCAAAATTTTATAACAAACTATTAAAACATGATTTTTTTTTTTTTTTTTTTGCATCTTTTTTTGTTTGTTTAGCAAAAAATAAAACTCCGAGCTGTAACTAAATACCACCAAAAGAAAGCTCTATTTGTGGGAAAAAAATGATAAAAATTTCATTTGGGTACAGTGTTGTATGACCGCGCAATTGTCACTCAAAGTGCATCAGCGCTGAAAGCTGAAAATTGGTCTGGGACTGAGGGGGGTTTAAGTGCCCAGTAAGCAAGTGGTTAATGTAAGATTTCCACCTATCATACATTCTGGTGAACTTTTTTCCTTTTAATGCTGCTTCTTGCTCCAAGTTTTCCAGCATCTTTAGGGTCAGTTTTCTTATACGTTCTGAGCATCTTAGTTCATTTGTTTGGGATATCTTTCTTTGGGCCATGGCTATTGCCAGGCTGTTTGCTGCCTTGCCATGCTATGTGCTGACTTGCGATGCTTTGTGCTGCAGGCTTTGGGCCTAGTGATGGGAAACTAGCTGGCTGCAGTACGTGGCCTCTTCGTGCGTAGCGGTGTAGGCGCTCTAGCTCTGGACTTTGGTCTCCCACCATGCGTCCATTTCTCTCTCTAGGGATGACAGGAGGGTTGGCGCTCTTTCTGTAACTATCTTGCCTTCGCCATTCTGCCACTTTAAGAGTCGGCTGCAGATTGACTAAAAACACACGTTCTATGGCCTCTATGGTAGCTCCGCTGCTCAACATGTGCTCTTTTCTGTGCAAGTTGAGGAGCACTATCGCTTCACCCTCAAAGGCAACTAATAGTTCCACTGTGGCAGGTGCAGCACTATGAAGTGCCTTATGCGCTGTGGCATTAGAAGAATTTTAATTTATGACCTTTTAGTCCAAACAGGACTATCTCTTACTCTATAATTCCTCTGGCACAGTTCTGTGGAAGCAGTAGGTTTAAAGAGCACACCAAACCTCTATGATATCTTCTTTATTAACTTCAGCTTTTTTTCATATAAACACTGACAATTTAGCAGCAGGCAGTGCATGTACAAACATGTGTTGAATAAAGTATAACAAAATTGTGGTTCAACTGTTCGATCTTGTCATTAACCACTTAACACCCGGCCCATAGCCGAATGACGGCTACAGGGCGGTTGTTTAACTCTGGGAGGCCATCATATGATGTCTTCCCAGAATTCCGCTCTCACGCGCCCCCTGGGGCGCGCACTCGAGAGCATCCGTGACCGCCGGGTCCACAGGACCCGGCGCATCATGGACCATGGTAAACGGACGCTCATCGCGGCCGTTTACCACGTGATCGCTCCGTCTAATGACGGAGTGATCACTTGTAAAAAAAAACGGCGTCATGTTATGACGCCGGTTCCTCCCTCCCCCTCTCTGTACCGATCGGTACAGCGGAGGGGGAAGAGATCGGTGTCAGCAGCGCTGTGGGCTGCATCTGCAGTGCCCACATCGCTGCTCACCGAAAATTAACCCCTCAATTCCCTGCCATTACTCTGCAATACCCTGCAATACCCTGCAACGCTCTGCAATACCCTGCAACACTCTGCAATAACCTGCAACTCCATGCAACGCCCTGCAACACCCTGCAATACCCTGCAACACTCTGCAATACCCTGCAATACCCTGCAGCACCCTGCAACACTCTGCAATACCCTGCAACACTCTGCAATGCTCTGCAACACCCGCCAATACCCTGCAACATTCTGCAATACCCTGCAACACCCGCCAATACCCTGCAACACCCACCAATACCCTGCAACACTCTGCAATGCTCTGCAACACCCGCCAATACCCTGCAACACCCGCCAATACCCTGCAACACTCTGCAATGCTCTGCAACACCCGCCAATACCCTGCAATGCTCTGCAACGCAATACTCTGCAACGCCATACTCTGAGATACCCAGCCATACTCAGAGATACCCAGCCATACCCAGCCATAGTCGGTGATACCCTGCAATACCCAGCCATAGACACCCTTCCTCCCTTCCCGCCGCCCTCCGGTGCTTCTACCGACTCGCCAATACGATCAAAGCCAGAATCTTATTTTATTTTTATTTTTTTTCAGGCTTCCCAGCTTAGAGGTGAGATGCGGGGTCTTATTGACCCCATATCTCACTGTAAAGAGGACATGTCATGCCATATTCCTATTACAAGGGATGTTTACATTCCTTGTAATAGGAATAAAAGTGATCAAAAAATTTATTTTTGGGGAAAAAAATTTCAAACTAAAATAAATAAAGAAAAATGAACAATAATTTTTTTTTTTTTTTAAAGCGCCCCTGTCCCCATGTGCTCGCATGCAGAAGCGAACGCATACGTAAGTCCCGCCCACATATGAAAACGGTGTTCAAACCACACATGTGAGGTATCGCTGCGAACGTTAGAGCGAGAGCAATAATTCTAGCCCTAGACCTCCTCTGTAACTCAAAACATATAACCAGTAAAAAAAAAAATCGTCGCCTTTGGGGATTTTTTAGTAGCGATGTTTGGCGCCATTCCACGAGCGTGTGCAATTTTGAAGCGTGACATGTTAGGTATCTATTTACTCAGCGTAACTTCATCTTTCACATTATGGAAAAATTGGGCTAACTTTACTGTGTTTATTTTTTTTAAAGCACAAAACTTGCTGCGCAAATACCGTGCGAGATAAAAAGTTGCAACAACCACCATTATATTCTCCAGGGTGTTTACTAAAAAAACATATATAATGTTTTGGGATTCTATGTAATTTTCTAGCAAATAAATTATGATTGAGAAATGTCAGAATTGTCCTGGGTGCGCCAGAACGCCTGATGGTGCTCCCTGCATGTTAGGCCTCTGTATGTGGCCACACTGTGTAAAAGTCTCACACATGTGGTATCGCCGTACTCGGGAGTAATAGCAGAATGTGTTTTGGGGTGTAATTTGTGGTATGCATATGCTGTGTGTGAGAAATAAACTGATAATATGACAATTTTGTGAAAAAAAAAAAAGTACAAAAAATGTTGATTTTGCAAAGAATTGTGGGAAAAAATGACAACTTCAAAAAACTCATCATGCCTCTTACTAAATACCTTGGAATGTCTTCTTTCCAAAAAGGGGTCATTTGGGGGGTATTTGTACTTTTCTGGCATGTTAGGGTCTCAAGAATTGAAATAGGCCGTCAGTACTTCAGGTGTGATCAATTTTCAGATATGGGCACCATAGCTCCATAGCACCATAGCTTGTGGACTCTATAAATTTCACAAAGACCAAATAATATCCACCAATTTGTACTTATTTTTACCAAAGATATGTAGTAGTATACATTTTGGCCAAAATGTATGAAGAAAAAATTACTAATCTGCTAAATTTTATAACAGAAACAAAGAAAAATTCATTTTTTTTACAGAATTTTCTGTATTTTTCTTTTATAGCACAAAAAAATAAAAAACCGAGCGGTGATAAAATACCATCAAAAGAAAGCTCTATTTGTGCGAAAAAAGGACAAAAATGTCATATAGGTCCAGTGTTGCATGACTGAGTAATTGTCATTCAAAATGTGAGAGCACCGAAAGCTGAAAATTGGTCTGGTTATTAAGGGTGTTTAAGTGCCCAGTGGTCAAGTGGTTAATATAAAATACATAAAAATGGTAGATATAGTTCTCTCTTCAGTATCTGTACTTTCACTTTAAATACTTTAGACACTTCATGAGCTCTCTGAGAGGTATATCTGAGGCTTAAGATATTGCTATGATGTTTGTTTGCTTGAACATTTGCGATAATGTTTGATAATGTTTGGTAATGTTTAATGATGTTTGATAATGTTTGGTCAAACTACAAGTGAACACATAACTAGTTCAGTATACAGTTCTAATTACATTATTTAACAATAGTAACATATATAACTGTATTAAATACCTATTTTGGTCACTTGCTTACATAAAACTGAACTCTGGCTGGATCTGTAATTTGTTCAGGTCCACTCTCTCTGATGTAATGAGATCTAGCAATGTGCTGGGTAATTTCCAGACAAAATAATAGGTGTGAGATTGGCTGTGATTGGCCAAAACTCCTGAGAGTCACAAAGGCTTAACTCTGTATTTTCTGGTTTCAATTCTGCTGCGTCTTTGAGCTTACCTTTTAGGCCTCATGCACACGAGACGCAGTTAAACGCGCGTTCAGATGCAGTTGGACAGTTTTTTCAACTGCCCCTGAACTCATTCAATGTTATCCTATGTGTCCATGCACACAGTCTCGTTTTTTTCCGTTTTTATGCAGTTGCGTTTAGTCTCGTTTTTCCAGAAGCAAAAAAATGCGTTCAGAAACAAAAATTTCCACGTTTCAGACGCAAAACGCGGCAAAACGCGGCAAAACGCGGTAAAACGCGGCAAAACGCCGCTACCGCGTTTAGCCGCGTTTGCGTTTATATGCGTTTTTAAAGGTGACCTTTTTTTTTACATTAAAAATCTAAAAAATGATTGCAAATGATGAAAAACCAAAAATATTTTAAACAATTGCAATTGCAAGTGGACAATCCACAACTTGTGGCAAGTGACATGGCAGGTGGCAAGTGACGTGGCAAGTGGACAATCCACAACTTGTGGCAAGTGACATGGCAGGTGGCAAGTGATGTGGCAAGTGGACAATCCACAACTTGTGGCAAGTGACGTGGCAGGTGAAGTGGCAAGTGACGTGGAAAGTGGACAATCCACAACTTGTGGCAGGTGACGTGGCAAGTGACCTGGCAGGTGACGCGGCAAGTGACCTGGCAGGTGACGTGGCAAGTGGAAAATCAACAACTTGTGGCAGGTGACTGGCATGTGACGTGGCAAGTGGACAATCCATAACTTGTGGCAGGTGACGTGGCAAGTGACGTGGCAAGTGGACAATCCACTTGTGGCAGGGGACGTGGCAAGTGACGTGGCAAGTGGACAATCCACTTGTGGCAGGGGATGTGGCAAGTGACGTGGCGAGTGGACAATCCACAACTTGTGTCAGGTGACGTGGCAAGTGGACAATCCACAACTTGTGGCAGGTGATGTGGCAAGTGGACAATCCACTTGTGGCAGGTGACGTGGCAGGGGACGTGGCAAGGGACGTGGCAAGTGGACAATCCACAACTTGTGGCAGGTGATGTGGCAAGTGATGTGGCAAGTGGACAATCCACTTGTGGCAGGTGACGTGGCAGGGGACGTGGCAAGGGACGTGGCAAGTGGACAATCCACAACTTGTGGCAGGTGACGTGGCAGGTGATGTGGCAAGTGATGTGGCAGGTGATGTGACAAGTGGACAATCCACATCTTGTGGCAAGTGACGTGGCAGCTGACGTGGCAAGTGACGTGGCAAGTGGACAATCCAAAACTTGTGGCAGGTGACGTGGCAAGTGACGTGGCAGGTGACGTGGCAAGTGACGTGGCAAGTGGACAATCCCCATCTCGTGGCAAGTGACGTGGCAGGTGATGTGGCAAGTGACGTGGCAAGTGGACAATCCACAACTTGTGGCAGGTGATGTGGCAGGTGATGTGGCAAGTGATGTGGCAGGTGATGTGACAAGTGGACAATTCACATCTTGTGGCAAGTGACGTGGCAGCTGACGTGGCAAGTGACGTGGCAAGTGGACAATCCAAAACTTGTGGCAGGTGACGTGGCAAGTGACGTGACAGGTGACGTGGCAAGTGGACAATCCACAGCTTGTGGCAAGTGACATGGCAGGTGGCAAGTGATGTGGAAAGTGGACAATCCACAACTTGTGACAGGTGACGTGGCAAGTGATGTGACAGGTGATGTGGCAAGTCACGTGGCAAGTGGAAATCCACAACTTGTGGCAGGTGATGTGGCTGGTGACGTGGCAAGTGGACAATCCACAACTTGTGGCAGGTGGCATGGCAGGTGACATGGAAAGTGGACAATCCACATCTTGTGGCAAGTGACGTGGCAGGTGATGTGGCAAGTGACGTGGCAAGTGGACAATCCACAACTTGTGGCAGGTGATGTGGCAAGTGACGTGGCAGGTGATGTGGACAATCCCTAACTTGTGGCAGGTGACGTGGCAAGTGACGTGGCAAGTGGACAATCCACAACTTGTGGCAGGTGACGTGGCAGGTGACGTGGCAAGTGGACAATCCACTTGGGGCAGGTGACGTGGCAGGGGACGTGGCAAGGGACGTGGCAAGTGGACAATCCACAACTTGTGCCAGGTGATGTGGCAAGTGATGTGGCAAGTGGACAATCCACTTGTGGCAGGTGACGTGGCAGGGGACGTGGCAAGGGACGTGGCAAGGGACGTGGCAAGGGACGTGGCAAGTGGACAATCCACAACTTGTGGCAGGTGACGTGGCAGGTGATGTGGCAAGTGATGTGGCAGGTGATGTGACAAGTGGACAATCCACATCTTGTGGCAAGTGACGTGGCAGCTGACGTGGCAAGTGACGTGGCAAGTGGAAAATCCAAAACTTGTGGCAGGTGACGTGGCAAGTGACGTGGCAGGTGACGTGGCAAGTGACGTGGCAAGTGGACAATCCACAACTTGTGGCAGGTGACGTGGCAGGTGACGTGGCAAGTGGACAATCCACTTGGGGCAGGTGACGTGGCAGGGGACGTGGCAAGGGACGTGGCAAGTGGACAATCCACAACTTGTGCCAGGTGATGTGGCAAGTGATGTGGCAAGTGGACAATCCACTTGTGGCAGGTGACGTGGCAGGGGACGTGGCAAGGGACGTGGCAAGGGACGTGGCAAGGGACGTGGCAAGGGACGTGGCAAGTGGACAATCCACAACTTGTGGCAGGTGACGTGGCAGGTGATGTGGCAAGTGATGTGGCAGGTGATGTGACAAGTGGACAATCCACATCTTGTGGCAAGTGACGTGGCAGCTGACGTGGCAAGTGACGTGGCAAGTGGAAAATCCAAAACTTGTGGCAGGTGACGTGGCAAGTGACGTGGCAGGTGACGTGGCAAGTGACGTGGCAAGTGGACAATCCACATCTCGTGGCAAGTGACGTGGCAGGTGATGTGGCAAGTGCTGTGGCAAGTGGACAATTCACAACTTGTGGCAGGTGACGTGGCAGGTGATGTGGCAAGTGATGTGGCAGGTGATGTGACAAGTGGACAATCCACATCTTGTGGCAAGTTACGTGGCAGCTGACGTGGCAAGTGACGTGGCAAGTGGACAATCCAAAACTTGTGGCAGGTGACGTGGCACGTGATGTGACAGGTGACGTGGCAAGTGACGTGGCAAGTGGACAATCCACAGCTTGTGGCAAGTGACATGGCAGGTGGCAAGTGATGTGGAAAGTGGACAATCCACAACTTGTGACAGGTGACGTGGCAAGTGATGTGGCAGGTGATGTGGCAAGTCACGTGGCAAGTGGAAATCCACAACTTGTTGCAGGTGATGTGGCTGGTGACGTGGCAGGTGATGTGGACAATCCCCAACTTGTGGCAGGTGACGTGGCAAGTGACGTGGCAAGTGGACAATCCACAACTTGTGGCAGGTGACGTGGCAGGTGACGTGGCAAGTGGACAATCCACAACTTGTGGCAGGTGACGTGGCAAGTGACGTGGCAGGTGATGTGGCAAGTGACGTGGCAAGTGGACAATCCACAACTTGTGGCAGGTGATGTGGCAAGTGACGTGGCAGGTGATGTGGCAAGTCACGTGGCAAGCGGACAATCCACAACTTGTGGCAGGTGATGTGGCTGGTGACGTGGCAAGTGGACAATCCCCAACTTGTGGCAGGTGGCATGGCAGGTGACATGGAAAGTGGACAATCCACATCTTGTGGCAAGTGACGTGGCAGGTGATGTGGCAAGTGACGTGGCTAGTGGACAATCCACAACTTGTGGCAGGTGATGTGGCAAGTGACGTGGCAGGTGATGTGGACAATCCCAACTTGTGGCAGGTGACGTGGCAAGTGACGTGGCAAGTGGACAATCCACAACTTGTGGCAGGTGACGTGGCAGGTGACGTGGCAAGTGGACAATCCACAACTTGTGGCAGGTGACGTGGCAAGTGACGTGGCAGGTGATGTGGCAAGTGACGTGGCAAGTAGACAATCCACAACTTGTGGCAGGTGATGTGGCAAGTGACGTGGCAGGTGATGTGGCAAGTCACGTGGCAAGTGGACAATCCACAACTTGTGGCAGGTGATGTGGCTGGTGACGTGGCAAGTGGACAATCCACAGCTTGTGGCAGGTGGCATGGCAGATGACGTGGAAAGTGGACAATCCACATCTCGTGGCAAGTGACGTGGCAGGTGATGTGGCAAGTGACGTGGCAAGTGGACAATCCACAACTTGTGGCAGGTGATGTGGCAAGTGGACAATCCCCAACTTGTGGCAAGTGACGTGGCAAGTGACGTGGCAAGTGGACAATCCAAAACTTGTGGCAGGTGACGTGGCAAGTGACGTGGCAGGTGATGTGGCAAGTCACGTGGCAAGTGGACAATCCACAACTTGTGGCAGGTGACGTGGCAAGTGACGTGGCAGGTGATGTGGCAAGTGACGTGGCAAGTAGACAATCCACAACTTGTGGCAGGTGATGTGGCAAGTGACGTGGCAGGTGATGTGGCAAGTGACGTGGCAAGTGGACAATCCACAACTTGTGGCAGGTGATGTGGCTGGTGACATGGCAAGTGGACAATCCACAGCTTGTGGCAGGTGGCATGGCAGATGACGTGGAAAGTGGACAATCCACATCTCGTGGCAAGTGACGTGGCAGGTGATGTGGCAAGTGACGTGGCAAGTGGACAATCCACAACTTGTGGCAGGTGATGTGGCAAGTGGACAATCCCCAACTTGTGGCAAGTGACGTGGCAAGTGACGTGGCAAGTGGACAATCCAAAACTTCTGGCAGGTGACGTGGCAAGTGACGTGGCAGGTGATGTGGCAAGTCACGTGGCAAGTGGACAATCCACAACTTGTGGCAGGTGACGTGGCAGTTGGACAATCCACAACTTGTGGCAGATGACATGGCAAGTGACGTGGCAGGTGATGTGGCAAGTCACGTGGCAAGTGGACAATCCACAACTTGTGGCAGGTGCCGTGGCAAGTGACACGCTAAATACAAGTACACTGCAGCTCTCACAGCTGCTGCTACTCACTCTGGTCTCACAAAATTGCTGAAATAGTTAATTTTTGAGCTGGGGAGGGTCTATGATGTTAGCTTAACTAAACGCTTCTAGACGCAAACGCGGTAAAACGCGGTAAAACGCCGCTAAATCGCGGTAAAAATCGCGGCAAAACGCGCGTTTCTAAACGCCGGTTTCAACATGTGTCCAGCAGCGTTTGCATCTGCGTCTCATGTGCATGAAGCCTTACTGTCCTATAATGAATATTAAAAAGCATATGTTTCTCGTTTGCTTCTGTGAACACAATATACAACTGTTATATGACATTCGTGTATAAAATCACAGTAAATAACTCTGCTTTTATCTCTCACATGTGAGCATATAAACTATATTAAGGTTATTAGCATGTAAGTCACATTAGCAACCTAGGACAGGTCTTAGCTGGCCAGCTACACCTCGGCCCTCCAGCTGTGGTGAAACTACAATTCCCATGAGACATTGCAAGAACCTTACAATCACAGGCATGACTCCTAGAGGCAGAGGTATGGTGGGATTTGTAGTTTCATCACAGCTGGAGTGCCGAGGTTGCCTACCCCTGCTATATGTTTTTCTCCACATTTATATGCAAACTATTCTAATTAGGAAAAGAACCCAACCTTGTCACTCTTATTATTCTTTGTATTTTAGGCACTACTTGCTGATGAAACCATTGGCAATGTTCCAGTACTGCTGCTTGGCAACAAGATTGACAGACCAGAGGCCATCAGTGAAGAAAGGCTCCTGCACACTTTTGGACTTTATGGGCATGCTACAGGGAAGGTATTGACCCTGTAATTTCTAAAATGTTATCCTGTCAAAGCTAGAGCAAAATGTTGTGGGACATTATGAAATATTATAAAATTGACCTACATTAACATTACACTGCTGATGTATTAGCAATTCAAATATTAAATATTAGATACATTTAAATGAAACAGGAACTCTGAATAACAGACTTTTGAAAGGAGAGAGTGGGGAGAGAGTGGGGAGAGAAGGAGGGAGGGAGAGAGAGGGAGAGAAGGGGGAGAGAGAAGGGGGAGAGAGGGAGAGAAAGAGGGGGGGGGGGGAGATGGGCAGGGCTGGACTTACCATTGGGCTTGACTGGGCTCAAGCCCATGGGCCCTGCCCAATAGGGGGCCCCGTGGGCCCTGCTGGGATACATAGCAAAGTGCACTCAACTCGGCTCACAGTCGCACCCAGTTCTGCCCTATGATGGACATAACACAGGGACAGGGCATGACTGTGAGCCCAGCCGAGTACACTCGTCTACTCTTGGCTCTGCGAGAGAACCTGAGAGCCGCCAAGAGGACCCGAGAGCCGCCGAGAGGACCAGATAGCTGCTGAGAGGACCCGAGAGCCACCGAGATACACAGGACTCTGTATCTCGGCTGCGCCATTTTGAAACTTCAAGACTGCAATGGCAAGGCTGCAACTGACAAGGCTGCAATGACATTGGACAAGGCTGCAGATGGACACTGATAAGGCTGCATTGATGGGTATTTAAATGTAAGTTTTTTCCTTAAACTTCTCTCCTAAAAGTTTTTTTCCCTTAAAATTCTCTCCTAAACTTGAGGTGCGTGTTATACACTGGCACGTGTTATACGCCGATAAATACGGTAATGTATAGAAGGTAGGGCCCGAAAGTGACTCAAGCCCAGGGGCCCCCACCACCCTAAGTCCTGCCCTGGAGATGGGGGAGGGATCGGGGGAGAGGGAGGGAGATGGGGGAGGGGGAGAGATAAAGAGGGGGAGAAGCGGAGAGAGAGGGAGATGGGGGAGTGGGAGAGGGGAAGAGATAAAGAGGGGGAGAAGGGAAGAGGGAGTGAGATAGGGGAGTGGGAGAGGGGAAGATATAAAGATGGGGAGAAGGAGAGAGGGAGTGAGATGGGGGAGTGGGAGAGGGGAAGAGATAAAGAGGGGGAGAAGGGGAGAGAGTGGGGAGAGGGATTAGAGGGAGAGAGAGGGAGGAAGGGAGAGGGGGAGAGGGGGGAGAGAGAGAGAGGGGGGGAGAGGGAGGGAGGGGAAGAGAGGGGGGAGGGAAGAGGGAGGGAGGGGAAGAGAGAGAGAGGGAGGTGGGGATAGAGAGGAGAGGGAGATAAGGGGGATAAGGCGATATTTGGGGGGGGAGAGAGGGTTTTTAACCAAATGATAATATTCCCTATAGACTTGATGGATTACAGGTTGTGTCATCCCCATCTGCCTGCTGTATATATTCCACATTCTCCTCTGGCCAGTTGCTGAAAGGCTGCATGAGAAAATCTATTACAAGATAAGTCACCCAGGAAATATTTTGTTGATGAACATTTAATGACACCACCTTATATTGCACTTACATAAAAGTAAATAATGCATAGCCATTATGCATAAGCCATTATGCATAATGCAAAGCCGGAGGGCTTTCACACTGGAACGGTGCTCTAGCAGCACGGTAAAAAAGTCCTGCTAGCAGCATCTTTGGAGCGGTGAAGGAGCCGTGTATTCATTGCTCCTTCACCGCTGCTACCCATTGAAATCAATGGGACAGCGTGGCTATACAGCTGGCAAAGCGGTTTTAACACTTTTTTGGCTGCTAGCCACGTTAAAACCGCCGCGCTAGCAGCCGAATACCACCGCTAACACGACAGTAAAGCGGCGCTAAAATAGTGACGCTTTACCGCTGGCGCCCGCACCGCCCCAGTGTGAAAGGGGCCTTAAGGTATGCTGCCAGCCCATTTAAAAAGAATTGAATGCAGTGCACCTTAATGCTCAGTCAGAAGCATGTTGCCTTAATGAGGGTGCATTCAGAAAGAACATATTGTGAAGAGGCCCATTATTCAGGTTTAAAAAAAAAATATATATATATATACATATACATACACATACAATAATAAAAAACACTATGAAAAAGTCTGCAAAGATTACCTATGAGTAATTATTATATAATTATTTAATACATTTGTAAAGTGTTAAATGGAATGTTCTCATTCTTAGGGGAAGGTACCAAAGAAGCAGCTAAATACCAGACCTATTGAACTGTTTATGTGCAGCATATTGAAGAGACAAGGCTACGGGGAAGGATTTCGCTGGCTATCGCAGTATATCGATTGACAAAAAATGTGCTTTATTCTCTCTTTTTTTTAATTTAATTAAGATTTTATAACTTGAAAGAAATTTCTATACATCGGTGCCATTTCAAGAAGATATGATTAAATTGCAATAAAGTACTATTTTATTTTAATAACAATGTTTTACTGAGTTTGTACACATCTATCAGATGCAATGTGACTAGCTTAAATAAATACCATTCGCTTTCTATAGTGTTTAACACCATAAATGCAGTTATTAGCTCAAGTTCAGGGCAGAATAGTAAGGCAGTAGCATAGCTAGCAGTTATTCCCTGACCCATGACACTGGGGCAGAAAAACAGGGTATCTTCAACCTTAATTTTAGAAGGAATGCCTTTTTGTTTAAAGTCTAATTTTCAAAGTTAGAATAAACTGAAAAAAAAGAAAGGAACATAGAACAAGTAAACCACAGTGAACAGTACAATCATGAGAAAAGATGGCCCGCGACTCCTTGCTTGCTCTTTAAAATCTTTAAAATGTATTGATTCTCCATAAAAGACACAGACAGCAGATGTAAATGCGTTTCAGCCTTGCGGGCCTTGTTCCCTACAAATGCCATATACAAAAATGCCACAATATATAGTGTATAAACATGTCATTAATTTGCCAACTAGTAGATAATCTGAGTTACATGGAGAGGTGAAACACCATACATGTACAGACATAGATTCAAGTCACGATACAAACATGATTGGTTGTATAATCAAAAAGGCACATTAAAATCCAAGAAAATAACAGTTCAAAAACTAAAGCTGAATAAACAGAAAAATGTGAAAAAGTTAAACCGTGAACAGTGCCCATGCTGATGTGAAGTGTAACTCTACTTTTGTTAAGAAAAAAAATTATGCCCTATGGGTGATCAATGTACAGTGCAAGGATTTTAACAAATGAATGCTTTTCTCTTCTGAAGCTGTTCTTTGCAAGAATGATTTCTGAATGGAAGCGCTTGCACTCATAAACACCTTGTGCACTTTCAGTGTTCCAAGAAGAAAGTTGCTGTGTTAGCATCCCTTTAGAAGTATTTAACTCTTAGGGAGCCAAAAATCTTTTATAATTGGCTCACTTATTCTCTCAGATAAGATAAGATACAATAAAAGCAGGAAATTACACATTCTGGTTGCCATATTTCATTGCCTTTTTTGACGGTTTTAGAAAATTACAAGGTAAGGATAGTTATAACAATAAATTACAAAATAGCTTTTGTGGCATGTTTATATGCAGATGTGATGTATGCAGGCTACATTGGGGCGCACTGTACTGGCTGTTATATTTCTCAGTGTGAGGTATCCAGGCCGGAATAAAGGAATTCATTTAACCTCCCTGGTGGTATGATTATGGTAGATTTTTGATGCCGAAAGCAATTTGGCGTTTTATATTTTAAGCCTGTAATTCTTAGGAATAACTCACTTAAATCTGTCCAAACAAGAGTCTAATAGACATTCCAGGAGTGATAAAGTTTGAAACACGAAATCATAAATTATAATATAATAAATACCTATAAATAATTCTAAATCCACACACACTTAAAATCTCCAAGACCCTGGGGCATGTTCCTTCATATAAATCCCCCTCCCATATTACCTCCCTCACCCTCCTGATTCTCCTAACCTCTGGATACATATGCCCAAATCCTGGGCCTCCATCATTTAACTGTACCCCATGCACCCATCACCCTGCACCCTCTGGCAGTAGCCACAATCAACACAATTTAGTTCCCATTTCTATTCTTCCCAAGACCAGACTCCGTTTCTCTTGTGCCCTTTGGAACGCCCGCTCTATCACCTCTCTCCATGACCTCTTTATCGCCAAATCATTTAACCTACTCGCCATTACCGAAACCTGGCTCCATAAATCCAACACTGCGTCTTCTGCTGCCCTATCCCATGGTGGTCTTCTCTGGACTCACTCCCTCAGATCCAGTGGACATAAAGGAGGAGGTGCCCGAATCCTTCTAGCCCCATATAGCACCTTTCAGGAACTTCAGCCACCTCCTTCTCTGTCACTCTCCTCTTTCGAAGCACACTGTATTCATCTTTTCACTCCAGTTTCTCTAAGGATAGCTGTGATCTATAGGCCCCCTGGACCAGTATCAACCTTTCTTGATGACTTCTCTGCCTGGCTACCCTACTTTCTTTCCTCTGAAATCCCCACAATCATTCCAAACTTCTCAGTCTAACCTCCTCCTTTGACCTGAAACAGTGGATACATGCTCCTACTCACTCCGAAGGCAATGCCCTTGACCTCGTTTTCTCTCACCTTTGCACTACATGCAACCTCTCTAACTATCCATTCCCTCTCTCTGATCACCACCTTATTAGTTTCACTCTCTCCCTCTCCTCCACATCCTCTCCAACCACCTAAAAGTTACCCGTAGAAACCTACGTCTTCTCAACCCTTGCCTTCTCTACTCTGCTATCGACAACCTCTACGACAAAATCTCACCCCTATCCTGCACCAATCGAGCCACTTCTGTCTACAACGCTTCACTTCTAGCCTCACTGGACTCACTGCCCCCCTCACTATACACAGAACAGGCCAAGACCCCTTCAACCTTGGCAAACAGATGATACTAGAAGTCTGAAAAAATGTAGTTGTGTGTCAGGGCTGGCTTAGCCCTTCCTTCTCTGGGCTGGCCGATCAGCTGTCGGCTAATTGCCAGCTCTTCTCTCTCCACAGTTACCAGCTGTTCCTGATGATGCTCATCTGACCTGCCTACTTAAAGCCTTCCAGCTCACTTCACCTCTGCCTTCACCTTGTTCACATCACTGAAACCATCTCCTGAGGTTTGTTTAAATACTGGGTTGATGACATCCCTTCTGGCTCCTTATCCTGCTTGCTGTGCTCTACTTGGATCCCTGACTTCTGGCCTGGCTGACGATCCGATCTGGTTACTGGACTCTGGCTATGCTTGACTACGCTTTTTCTATTTACCTTTTTATTTTTATTAATAAACAAGTGTGATTTAATTGTACTTCTGTCTCAGCCTGATTTATGGTTTCTGACATCGTGCTCATGAGCGCCTGTGGCATAAGACTAAGTCTCAGAGGGATTTCAACCAATTTAAATCTGCCCTCCAAAAATACGATTCCAGCCGCCTCTCTGCCAAGCAGACCTATTTTATTTCATCACTCTCATTAGCAACTTATCATCCCATCCCCGTCAACTCTCTACTTCATTCTCCACCACCTCCACCCGCCAATTCACTCACTGCCCAGGAGATCACCAATTCCTTCAAACAGAAGATTGATAAATTTAGGAGATCTCTATTGTTCCAATACCCTCCACACTTTACAGTTCATCCCCACAGGCACAATCATTACTTCCCTCTTTCAACCCCACCACTATAGACGAGGTTGCTAAACTACTTGGTAACCTCACAAATGCTATGTTCAACCTCTGGCTCTATGCTACACTCTCTAACCCACATCTTCAATCTCTCCCTCTCTTCTGGCATCTTCCCCAACTCTCTAAAACATGCACTTGCCAGACCCATGCTTAAAAAGCCCTTACTGGACACATCCATTCTTAACAACCTATGCCCCATCTCCTTGCTCCCCTTCTTATCCAAACTCCTTTAACGTCTGGTCAAAACCGACTGAGCATCCACCTTGCTGATAATAGCCTTCTTGATCCCCTTCAGTCTGGATTTCGTCCTCGACACTTCACAGAAACTGCTTTCCTAAAACTAACAAACGATCTACTAATGGTCAAAACCAATCAACACTGTTCTGTACTCCTACTCCTGGACCTTTCTGCTGCCTTTGATACGGTTGACCACCCCCTCCTCCTCAAAAAACTCCACACCTTTGGTCTGACTGTACTCTTCGCTGGTTCTCTTCCTACTTATCCAACCGCACGTTTAGCATTTCTTACAACTCTACTTCCTCCTCTCCTCTTCCTTTCTGTTGGGGTCCCTCAAGGTTCTGTTCTTGGACCTCTCCTATTTTCTACACCTCCTCCCTGGGTCAACTGATAGCCTCCCATGGCTTTCAATACCGCCTCTATGCTGACAACACCCAAATCTATTTCTCTACCCCTCAGCTCACTCTCTGTCTCCTCACGCATCACTAATTTACTATTAGTATATATATGTCTGGACGTCACACCACTTCCTCAAACTCAATCTATCCAAAACCAAAGTTTTCCTCCTCCATATGCCCCTTCCCCTGATCTTTCTGTCAAAATCAATGGCACAATTATAAGCACATCCCCGCATGCCAAGGTTCTAGGTGTAGTCCTGACCTCTGAACTCTCCCTTAACCACTTTCAGACCGGACCATTTTGCTGGTAAATGACCAGAGGTCTTTTTACACTTTGGCACTGCGCTGCTTTAACTGGTAATTGCGCGGTCATGCAATGTTGTACCCAAACAAAATTTGCGTCCTTTTCTTCCCACAAATAGAGCTTTCTTTTAAAGGTATTTGACTGACTCTGCGATTTTTATTTTTTGCGATATAAACGTAAAAAGACCGCAAATTTTGAAAAAAAATGATATTTTCTACTTTTTGTTATTAGAAAAATCCAATAAACTCAATTTTAGTCATACATTTAGGCCAAAATGTATTCAGCCACATGTCTTTGGTAAAAAAAAAGTCAATAACTGTATATTTATTGGTTTGCGCAAAAGTTGTCACATCTACAAACTAAGGTACGTTTTCTGGAATTTACGCAGCTTTTAGTTTACGACTGCCTATCTCATTTCTTGAGGTGCTAAAATGGCAGGGCAGTACAAAACCCCCCCAAATGACCCCATTTTGGAAAGTAGACCCCCTAAGGAAATTGATAAGTGGCATGTTGAGCCCATTGAATATTTTATTTTTTTGCCTCAAGCGATTGAATAATGACAAAAAAAAATATTATTATTTTTTTTTACACAAAGTTGTCACTAAATGATATATTGCTCACACATGCTATGGGCATATGTGAAATGACACCCCAAAATAAATTCTGCTGCTTTTCCTGAGTACGGGGATACCACATATGTGGGACTTTTTGGGAGCCTAGCCGCGTACGGGGCCCCGAAAACCAAGCACCGCCTTCAGGCTTTCTAAGGGCGTAAATTTTTGATTTCACTTCTCACTACCTATTACAGTTTTGAAGGCCATAAAATGCCAAGATGGCACAAAATCCCCACAAATGACCCCATTTTAGAAAGTAGACACCCCAAGCTATTTGCTGAGAGGCATGTTGAGTCCATGGAATATTTTATATTTTGCCACAAGTTGCGGGAAAATTACAAACTTTAATTTATTTTTTTATTTTTTTTCACAAAGTTGTCACTAAATGATATATTGCTCACGCATGCCATGGGCATATGTGAAATGACACCCCAAAATAAATTCTGCTGCTTCTCCTGAGTACGGGGATACCACATGTGTGGGATTTTTTGGGAGCCTAGCCGCGTACGGGGCCCCGAAAGCCAAGAACCGCCTTCAGGCTTTCTAAGGGCGTAAATATTTGACTTCACTCCTCACTACCTATTACAGTTTTGAAGGCCATAAAATGTCAAGATGGCACAAAACCCCCACAAATGACCCCATTTTAGAAAGTAGACACCCCAAGCTATTTGCTGAGAGGCATGTTGAGTCCATGGAATATTTTATATTTTGCCACAAGTTGCGGGAATATTACAAACTTTTTTTTTTTTTTTTTTTTCACAAAGTTGTCACTAAATGATATATTGCTCATGCATGCCATGGGCATATGTGAAATGACACCCCAAAATAAATTCTGCTGCTTCTCCTGAGTACGGGGATACCACATATGTGGGACTTTTTGGGAGCCTAGCCGCGTACGGGGCCCCGAAAACCAAGCACCGCCTTCAGGCTTTCTAAGGGCGTTACAGTTTTGAAGGCCATAAAATGCCAAGATGGCACAAACCCCCCCCAAATGACTCCATTTTGGAAAGTAGACACCCCTAAATTTAGGGGTACACTAGTGAGACTAGGTAATAAATGGCGGGTGCCCTGAAACTATAAAAAAATAACTAACCAACCAGCGTCACCTGTAACAGTTATATGGTGATCACTGGTGAAAGGGTTAACTAGGGGGCAATCAGGGGGCTTTATGTGGTAGTATATGGGGGTCCCTGGCGCTATAAAAAGCTGCGGCGAACCTAAATACCTACCTGCCTAACTAGTGTCACCTGTGACACTAATACAGCGATCAGAAAAACGATCGCTTATTAGGCTGGGTTCACACTGGAGCGATGCGGGAACGCCACGAATCCGCGGCGGGTTCCCGCATCGCATGCCTCCCGGCGGCAGTTCACACTGCCCTATGCAAACTGCTGGGAGTGTCAGTGAAATGTTAATGACACCCCCAGATCAGTTCGCATATCGCAGTGCGATCTGCAAACTCGGATCGCATGGTGTGAACACCCATGCGATCCGATTCTGCTGCGGACCAAAAAAAGGGTCCCGTGCGAGTTTGCGGCGGTTGCGGCGGGTGCAACGCGAATTCAGCCATACTATCTGTATGGCTGAACTCGAATTGCACAGAGATCGGATGTGGTTTGCACTGCAGTGCGGTGCGAATCACATCCGTTCTCATAAACCGCTGCAATGTGAACCCAGCCTTAGTGACACTGGCGACGGGGGGTGATCACGGGGTTAAACCTTTATTGGGGGGGTTAGGGGGGTACCTTAGAACTAAAGGGGGCTAACCCTAACTGCCCTAACAGTTATTACAGTCACAAATGACACCCGCTGGGTGATCAGGGGGTTAAACCTTTATTAGGTAATAAATGGCGGGTGCCCTGAAACTATAAAAAAATAACTAACCAACCAGCGTCACCTGTAACAGTTATATGGTGATCACTGGTGAAAGGGTTAAAGAGGAAGTAAACCCTGATGGGTTTACTTCCTCTTTTTTTCCCTGCAAAGGTAAAGCATAATGGACTACTATGCATCGCATAGTAGCTCATTATGTGTCACTTACCTGACACAGGAGCCAGCGAAGTCACCGCTGATCCCTGTAGTCCGCCGCATCCATCTTGCTGGTGGCGTCTCGCAGCTCCGACCAATGACAGCGGCGAAGCCGCGATGACGTCACTCCCGCGCATGCGCACGGGAGTCGCGTCTCGCAGCTCCGCCTCTGCCATTCGGCGAAGCCGCGATGACGTCACTCCCGCGCATGCGCACGGGAGTCGACAAATTAGGCAAATCCATTCTTGGATTTGCCGCATTTAGTGCGCCTGCGCGCCGCTGTCTACGGCGCATGCGCCGTAGACAGCGGTGCCCATTTTCGGGCAAATATCTCCTAAACCATATAGGTTTAGGAGATATTGCTTGGACCTACAGGTAAGCCTTAATCTAGGCTTACCTGTAGGTCAAAGTGGTTTGAAGGGGTTTACTTCCTCTTTAACTAGGGGGCAATCAGGGGGCTTTATGCGGTAGTATATGGGGGTCCCTGGCGCTATAAAAAGCTGCGGCGAACCTAAATACCTACCTGCCTAACTAGCGTCACCTGTGACACTAATACAGCGATCAGAAAAACGATCGCTTATTAGGCTGGGTTCACACTGGAGCGATGCGGGAACGCCACAAATCCGCGGCGGGTTCCTGCATCGCATGCCTCCCGGCGGCAGTTCACACTGCCCTATGCGAACTGCTGGGAGTGTCAGTGAAATGTTAATGACACCCCCAGATCAGTTCGCATATCGCAGTGCGATCTGCAAACTCGGATCGCATGGTGTGAACACCCATGCGATCCGATTCTGCTGCGGACCAAAAAAAGGGTCCCGTGCGAATTTGCGGCGGGTGCGGCGGGTGCGGCGAATGGCTGAACTCGAATCGCAGAGATCGGATGTGATTTGCACTACAGTGCGGTGCGAATCACATCCGTTCTCATAAACCGCTGCAATGTGAACCCAGCCTTAGTGACACTGGCGGCGGGGGGTGATCACGGGGTTAAACCTTTATTGGGGGGGGGTTAGGGGGGTACATTAGAACTAAAGGGGGCTAACCCTAACTGCCCTAACAGTTATTACAGTCACAAATGACACCAATGCAAAAAAAAATAAAAATGCATTGGTGTCACTGTGACTGGGGGGGCAGGGGTAATTGGGTGGGTGATCGGGGGGTAAAGGGGGGGTGTGAGTGTGCCTGGCATGTTCTACTATGAAGTGTCGTGTTGGTGCAACTCACCGATCCTCTCTCCTCGGTGTCGGAACGAAAAATACCGACACGGAGGAGAGATTACATCACTTCCTCTCCTGTGTTTACATTACAGGAGAGGAAGTGATGTCACGAAGGATTTCCATTCGCCGGGAGCGATCGCGAGGGGGTGGCCATGAATGAATGGCCGCCCCCTCATCCCGGATCGCTCCCGAACGAATACCGACCGCCGCAGGCACCGGGGGGGGCCCGATCGGGCCCCCCACCCGCGGGAAGGCAGGGACGTACAGGTACGCCCATATGCCTGCCCGTGCCATTCTGTCGACGTACATCGTCGTGCGGCGGTCGGCAAGTGGTTAAGCAAATCTCCAAAATGCGCCCCTTTCTAACCTTTCTCTCACCTCAACTACTGCAACTCCCTTCTCATCGGCTTACCTCTACATAGTCTATCACCTCTTCAATCCATCATGAATGCTTCTGCCAGACTCATCCACTTTACCAATCGCTCTGTGTCTGCTACTCCTCTCTGTCAATCCCTCCACTGGCTTACGCTTGACCAAAGAATTAAATTCAAAATACTAACAACTATGTACAAAGCCATCCACAATTTCACCTCCAGCTACATCACTAGCCTAGTCTCTAAATATCAACCTACTCCTTCTCTTTGTTCCTCTCAAGACCTCCTGCTCTCTAGCTCCCTCGTCGCCTCCTTCCATGCTTGCCACCAGGACTTTTCCAAAGCCTCTCCAATCCTATGGAATGCCCTACCCAATCTGACCACTTATCTCCTACTTTATTAGCTTTTAGACGATCCCTGAAAACATCTCTCTTCAGAGAAGCCTACCCTACCCACACCTAACAACTGTATTTTAATTTTCTCCATTAGCTCATCCCCCACAGTTATTACCTTTTGTTTCCACTTGACCCTCCCTTCTAGAGTGTAAGCTCTAACGAGCAGGGCCCTCGGATCCTTCCTGTATTGATTCGTATTGTAAGCGTACTGTCTGCCCTCATGTTGTAAAGCACTGTGCAAACTGTTGGCGCTATATAAATCCTGTATAATAATAATAATTCATTATAACAAATAATAATAGAATGTATTAAATAATGTAATCAAATCAAAAACACTGAAATTTTGCTAAATTGTCACAGTCGTCACTTTCAGTGTTTGATGACTAATATCCCCGCAAATCACTATCGCTCAATTCTGCAAGTGATTCTAATTTATTATCGATATTATCCCTATTTTCTGGCTGGTTTAAAACCACTTTTCACGTAATGGGACACTTTTTAGTTGCCACAGACACACAATCTCCAGTTTCCAGGCAGAAAGAACTGTGTATATAATATAAAACTGAATGCTGGGCACTGGTCAAAGCATTAGGGACAATAGGGATTTGAAATAATTTGATACAGTACACTGTAATCTTACAGATTACATTTCTGTATGTGTTTTGTTTTTTTCACTTTTTGAATTTGGCGCTATGCTCCATTCCCGTACGTTGCGACGCTCACAGGGAACAGAGCTCGGTACTGTGATAGATCGAGCAGAGGACCCAGCTCGCACACACAGCGGGTAGATCACAGGATCCTGGGGACAAGGTAAGTAACTTTGCCTGAATTCTAAGATGAGATCTCGAGTGTGGATTGGGGTTACCGCTTTTGGTCATGAAAATTCCCCCCCGAGCCACACGGGAATACCACCAGGGAGGTTAGGTATAATGACCTGCATTGAGTTGTAGTATACTAGACATATAAGACATTGTATAGAATGAGATACTGTGTATAATGTTATAGGGAAATTAATAGTAAAGCAGATGCAGATTTCCAGGACTGGACTAACAAGTGTTTTTAGTGAAAGCAACTGGTGTTTTCTATTAAACAAGGTCTAAATGGGCAACTGACATGCATCACAGTTGAACTTAGGAATGTGTCTTTGCAAAGTTAAACTAAATGAAATCCTTTCTTATTTTTGCTTGGGGATAGAGTGCAGAGGGATTAAAAGTCTTGTCAGTTTTTGGCACTGTCTGCAGGGTGCAGACACCTCCCAAATTTTGCCACTTTCTCCTTCAAATGTATTCACTTCCTGTCACATAGCTAAACAGGAAGTAAGAGTAAAAGCCTACCAATGTCTTTCCTTGGGGACACACAGGTCAGTCTAAATAGTTTCCCCATTGCTCTGTACACCCCAAATTATTAGTTGGACTTGGGGTTTATTTACTAAAGGCAAATCCACTTTGCACTACAAGTGCACTTGCTGGAGGTTCAAAGGGGACATGCAAGGAAAATAAAAAAGCAGCATCTTTGCTTCTACATGATTGGATGATAAAATCACCAGTGCTTTCCCTCAGAATTACAGCGAGTATGTGGATTTGCCTTTAATAAACCCCAGAGTACCAAAATATTGGGTGTACACAACAAAGTGCTAGAATGCAATTTGCCCACTAGTTAGATTGGCCTGTGTGTCCCCAAGGAAAGACATCCTGCTTGGCTGTGACAGGACGTGAAGCCAATTTTCAGAAAAGGGACACAAAGCTCTAAAAAAAGACAATCAGGGGTTCTAACACTCACTTGGTTTCCCTCAAATGTACACAATTAGATTAGGATTGTCTTGAGCTGGATTTTAGCTCAGTGCTCTAAATCAGTGCTTCTCAACCCTGTCCTCAAGTACCCCCAACAGACCATGTTTGCAGGTTTTTATTCATCTTGCACAGGTGCTTTAAATCACAGTCAATGGCTTGCTATTTTGGACAGCTATTTTAGCTAAGATAAATTCACAAACCATGTCCTGTCAGGGGTACTTGAGGACTGAGGATGAGAACCATTGTGCTAAAATGGAAAATTGAATACTTACCACTCTGTAATTTATTTTCATACATCAGGGGACACAGATCCATAGTAGTTACTATGTGGGTTATAGGGCCACTGATAGGTGATGGACACTGGCACACCCTAAGGCAAGAAGTGCACTCCCTATATAACCCCTCCCACTACTGGGAGTCCTCAGTTTTTTCGCCAGTGTCTAAGGTGTTGGTCACGAGTAAAGATGTGCTGTGCTAACTGATTTGGCCATGACTGCTCTGCTGATTCCAGTCCACCTATGGTTTATTGTATGCGCCCTGCACCCGCCATGAGCTCTCTAAAGTTCCTTATGTGGAATGTCAGAGGCATGCGGAATAAGATAAAACGCACTGCCGCCCTGACATTCCTTAAGTCCCAGCGTGCTGACATAATCGCGCTTGTTTAGACCCATGTTACTGGCCATCTTCAATCCTCTCTCAAAAAGCCGTGGATGGGTTGGGCATATCATGCCACCCACACCTCATACTCCAGGGGGGTTTCGGTCCTAATTGCTAAAAGGGTGCCGTTTGACCTAGTGCTGCTCCAGATGGATCGGCAAGGCAGATATGTATTTCTACACGCCACCATCAACGGATCCCCTATTTTGATATTAGCCTGCTATGTACCCCCTCCCTATAACTCAGTTGTAATTAAGGAGGGCCTTGCATTTATGGCACAATACCCCTCGGTGCCGGCAGTGTGGATGGGGGACTTTAATATGACCCTCACTCCCGCTCTGGACCAAATGGGCACACCGGACTCCCCTACTGACCCGCCAGCCCATACCAGACTACATCGTATATTGACCGACTTTGCTCTTGTGGATACTTGGCGCCACAAGCATCCGCATGCTAAAGCATATTTGTGCTTCTCAGCCAGCCATAACACATTGTCTCAAATCGACTTCATTCTCATCTCACAGACTTTGACACCCAAACTGGTAGATGTGGGCTTCGCTCCGAGAATCCTCTCAGATCATGCCCCCTACTGGATTACGATGCAACTCCTGAAGGCCTCTCCCCCTCCTACTTTTGTGGCTGAACCCATTTTGGTTGACCGCAAGCAAGAAGACATCCCTACGGAACATTATTTTACAGTTAACAGGGACTCCGCTACGCACGACATAGGTTGGGAGACATTTAAGCTTTACGCCCACTCCCTGCTCACCACGCGTATTAACAGACTTAAGCGGTCGTCAAAACTTGTTGTCCAACAGGCTACAGAACACCTACAAAGACTGGAGGAGGCGTTTCATTAAGACCCCTCACACGACACAGCTAATAATCTTAAGATTCGGCTACGACAGGTCTCCCAACTGAAGGCCAAGCAGCGCATCTTTTTCTGTAGGCAAAGGATATTTGAGTATGGAGAAAGATTGGGCAAACTACTTGCTTACCTTGCCCACTTAGATTCCTGTCCCCCAGTTGTGGTATCACTGAAAGACATCCAGGGGAATGATATTACTTATCCACAACAAGTGGCGGAGGAATTTGCGAGATTTTATCGCGCACTCTACACCACCCGGGTCACTCATACTCCCCAAGACACCAGAGACTACTTAGCGAGAATTACATTTCCCAAACTGACAGACGCCCAACGTGAGCTCTTAAAGGCCCCCATTACTGAGGAGGATATTTCCAGGGCTATCTCCTCTCTGGCCACCTCTAAAGCACCAGCACTGGACGGTCTACCGCTTGAATTTTATGCCACCTACTCTGAAATTTTGACCCCACAACTCCATAACCTATATGAATCCATATTTGACACAGGACTCCTACCCCCCTCTATGAGAGAAGATCAAATAGTAGTAATTCCCAAGCCCGGGAAGGACCCAAACTATCCGGATCATATAGACCTATCTCCCTACTACAGGTCGACATTAAAATACTGGCTAAGATTCTTGCCTCCCGCCTTAACCAGGTCATCCTTTCACTGATCCACCCTGACCAGACTGGCTTTATGCCAGGAAAAAACACCGCCATGAATATCCGTAGCTTACTCATGAACATCCAGGGATCCCATGATGAAGTCGGCTCACGGGTCGTGGTGGCTCTAGATGCTTCCAAGGCCTTTGACTCCGTGGAGTGGAACTACCTGTGGGAGTACCTCTCGGGATTTGGACTTGGCCCCAACTTTATTCGATGGGTCCAACTCTTGTATCAATCCCCAAGGGCCAAGGTGTTTGTGAACGGTTGGCTCTCTGACCAGTTCCCGCTGGAAAGAGGGACCCGACAAGGCTGCCCCCTTTCTCCCATGCTATATGCATTGGCTGTGGAACCACTGGCTATTATGGTTCGCGCAGACACCAGAATCCATGGCCTTAGGATAGGGAATCTGGAAGAAAAGATCGGGATGTATGCCGACGATAACCTCCTATACTTAGCCGACTCGGGTCCCTCCCTTCTTGCAGCCCTTCACACCATAGACTGTATTGGTAGTCACTCGGGTCTGAGTATCAACTTATCTAAATCCCAGACCCTCCCGCTTGATCATTTCCCCCCTGTACCCACGTCCCCTCCCCTGAATCTCCCTAGGGTCTCTGTGATCAAGTATATAGGAGTGCAGGTCACTAGATCGCTGACAGACTATGTACTCCTAAACATTGAACCCCTTTACCCCCTGATCAAGAACAAGACACAAACCTGGGCCAGACTACCTCTGGGTGTTATGGGGCGCATCAGTCTGGTCAAAATGATACTCCTACCTAAGATACTTTATTTGGTGAGGCTTGCACCCCTGTATATACCACAAAAGTTTTTCAAAACAATTGAATCAATTCTTAATTCATTTATATGGGGTCATAGCAGACACAAATTGTCTTGGAGAATTCTGAAGAACCCAGTGACATTGGGAGGGGCTGCTCCTCCAGATTTCCAGGATTATTATCTTTCCTCCCAATTGTCCCATTTTTATCATTTTGACAAGAGCGAGCTACCAAGATACCAGACATTACTTTGTAAATGCCCTGACGACGCAGCCCATACCCCACTTCAGTCAGTCCTTAGGGCCCCATTGTCAAGACGTTCCCCCCATCACAAAGTAGACATGCTGACACACCACCGGACGATATGGCGGACGGCCCTAAAAAAACTTGGGACCCCGCAGGTCCATTCTTATACTCCTCTCTGGTTCAACAATCATTTGCCTGAACTGTTGTCCGTCCCAGACCCCGTGGCTTGGATACGTTATGGGATCCTGTACATGCACCAAATTATGACTAACACTGGGCTCAAATCATTTCAAATGCTAAAGGAAGAATTCTCACTCCCTAACCATCTCTTCTTCAGACACTTACAGCTCCGACATGCTTTACAGACTCAATTTGCTGGCTCCAACCCAACCCTGACAGTCCCTCCTATAGTTGACATAATCACAGGTGATGAGCCAACCAAGTTGATTTCCACCCTCTACTCCACCATCTGTCTCCCAGGCACCGTGACATTGGCTTATGCTGCTAAGACCAGATGGGAGGTGGATGTTGGAATAATTGAGGATGAGGAGTGGGATGAAGTCTGTGGGGATGTGAAGAGAGTCTCCCCCAGGCTGTCAGACCGCCTCACACAGTTGTACATCATACATAGGACATACCTGACTCCCCAGAGGATAGCACGGTTCAAACCCATGTATATTCCAGGATGCCGCTTATGCGACCACACCCGGTCTCCTTTTATCACCTTATATGGTCCTGTCCAGTTATCCAAACATACTGGATACAGGTGATTCGCTTTCTCCATGATCAGATGGGCTCTCCTGCTAGCCTTGACCCAAAGATGTGCCCGCTTGGTCTGTTGCCAGAGTTAGACGCTGACAAACCCCTTCACACGTTTTTACATGAAACGCTGTTCCTAGCGAGAAAAGTGATTGCTCGTGGCTGGATGCAGGCCCTCACCCCACAGTCCAATGCTGGAAGAAAGAGATTAACGATACTCTTCCGTATAAGAAATTGATCTATGCACATAGAGGATGTCCACTTAAATATGAGCAGATCTGGGGTAGATGGTTGGGGGATGGGGAGACATGTACCTGAATCATTGCTATATTGATCCCTTGCCCCCCTCCCCCTCTGCTTCTCCCTTTCTGTGTTTCTTCCACCCCATGGGCCTCCTCTTATTATGTTCCCTTCCCCCTCCCCCCTTTTTTTTCTTTTTTTTCTTTCTCTGTCTGCACCCCCTTCCCCGGTTGACACAAAATGGCTTTATAACGACTTTACCCATGATGAGTATCTAACCTTTTACAGTGCAGCTAACCCAATGCACTCATGTATGCAATACTGCTTTGGCCAGGTTGGCCCATGTTACTTGTTGTACCGTAGGTATGCTTACTATGTCTGCCTTTTTCCCTGTTTCCTTCTCCTTTCAATAAAGTTTGTTTTTCGATTAAAAAAAAAAGATGTGCTGTGCTGAGCTCCACTGGAAGCAATTCTTGCTAGGGCTAGCCATGCTGACCGGATCCATTCAGAGTGTCCTTTTATGGGCCAAAGGAATGGTACCCGCGCCTTGTGTCCGAAGAAACAAGGTTTTGCTTGCAAATGCTGCTCTTTTTAGAGAGCTGGACCCTGGGATCCAGTACTTTTCGGTAGTAAGGCCATAAAGTTTTACTGGTAGGGTGCTGTTGCAGGTCCAGGATTGTGGTTAACTCCTGTTCCTGAAGGTTTAGGAGCCCACCGTGAAAGGTGAAGATTGGGTTTATCTCAGATAACCCTGCAGCGAGGAAAGGTAAGTGGAGATTTTCTTATGAATTTGTCCTTTTAAGTTATAATGTTGTCATGCCTATGTGTCACCACTAGGGGCTGTATTGAGCACTCACCGCCTGACACTGGAAACAGCACTGTGTCAGAAGTCTTCATCCCTCCTCTCCTCCAGCCACAACAAGCAGATCCTCTGGTAAGAAAGGGGGGCTGGTTCTCCTCCTGCGCCCCCAATGTTGGAATCTTCCACATCGGGGGACCTATATGCCGAGAGCATTTTCTTAAAAAAAAAAAAAAAACACGACAGAAAGTGTGGCCGCTCAGCTGTGGTTTTTACCGCCCCTGCCACCATATCAGCGGTTTACAAGGCGCCTGAAGTCTGCCGCTCGTGCGGGAAACCACTTTCTTTTGAAAGAAGTGGGACCGTAATTAGCGTGGGGGGCTAACGGCATCAGACGCTGGCCACACGTGGAGGAAGTTTTTAAAGCAGCGTGTGTGTAGCTGTGGTTGGCTGTGGAGGGACACATGAGCAGAAGGCTGGCTTATTTCAGGTTTGGTGACACAGGCATTCCCTTTGACACATTATTACTTTACCAGGCTAGGTATTAATAGCAGCTTATAACACTGGACTATAACCTAGCAATGTACATTCTTTTGGGTAGTGCCTCTGCTTTTGTGCTTCAGGCTATGAGTAGAAAAGAGACCAGGAACTCCCCTAAGGGTTCTAAAGGGTCAGTGGTTTCACAACAAACTAAATCCATTTCCAAAAGAATGTCATCCTCCTCTGAGAGTGATGCGGCTGGTCAGATTGAGCTGTCAGGGGAGACTGTTGTTGCATCTGCACTAGACACTTCATCAGTAGAACATTTATTTTAAAGAGTACTTAAAAAGACAAAAATATAAGGCCCACTTATCAGATTCCTCATCCCCTCTGATGGCCCATTGATAAAATTGTATGGGGGGGGGGGGGGGGGTTTGAGGTGAGCCAAAAAAAAAAAGCCTCCAACACTGCCTGAATTTAAGGACATACGTAGGAAGGCCTGAATTTATGGGAGGAGCCCGGAGGGTATTTAACCAGCCCGCTCGCCTGTGGTCTTTGTCGGTTTCCGGTGCGCGGCACTACGTCACTAGGCCGACTGCTCGTGTTTCGTTGTCGCTCGGACAAAACGTCTCTCTACTAGAATCTCGTGGTTTACGTTTCCCGTTCGTTTTTGTACAAACGTCGCCGGCTCGACTGCCGCAGGTAAGGGTCTCGATTGACCTTCCTGTACTATTTTTGAGTGTCTTTAAAACCTGAAATATCGAATCGTTCGTTATGATACCGGGTTGTTATCACTCAAAACGCACTATTTTCGCAGCGCCCTTCAATTCACGGGCGTCATTTCGGTAGATATTGCTTGTAGGAAAAACTGCACTGTTTTAGTAACTTGTTATAGTCTCGTTGCCGTGTTCCACAGTCAAATCGTTGCCAGTCGTATCTCACGGCACAACGACTCGTACCTCTGCCATAGCTGGCTCACGTAGGTCATTTCATCATTTCACTCATTTCTGTCACGCACTGCGCTCCGATTCGAATCCAGTCGCATCCCTAAATGCGGCGATTCGTTCCGGTGTGCCCCTAGTTGCTCGGCCTCATTTCGGTACATGCTCCAGAGCCCGCTCGTTGCTAATCGACCCGGGTCTCTGTCATGGGAGTCATTTCACCTCACCTATTACGTTTGAATCGAAACCAGTCGCTTTTCTCAAAACGCACAGGTTCGATCGACGTGTCCCAGTTGCGTTGGCCTCATTTCAGTACATGCTCTAGAGCCCGTTCGTTGGCGGTCGCAGGTTGCGTCCTCTCCGATTCGTATCTCTATCATGGGAAACATTTCATTGTCACGTAGTACGTTCAGTTCGAATCCGGTCGCATCCCCGTGCATCGATTCGTCCGGACGGCCCCAGGTATTTTCGGCCTCATTTCAGTACATGCTCTAGAGTCCCGTTCGTTGTCAGTCGCAGGTTACGGCGCACCGATTCGTGCCTCTGTCATGGGAAATCATTTCACTGTCACGTATCACGTTCCGATACGAATCCAGTCGCATCTACGATGCACCAATTCGTCCCGGCGTGCCCCAGGTATTTTTTCGGCCTCATTTCAGTACATGCTCCAGAGTCCCGTTCGTTGTCACTCGCAATCGCGGCACGACCGGTTCGGGCCTCTGTCATGGCAAACTTTGTCACTCATTTCACTGTCACTTACCGCGCTCCGATTCAAATCTAGTCGCATCCGTGATGCACCGATTAGTTTCGATGTGCCCCAGTTGGTCACGGCCTCATTTCAGTACATGCTCCAGAGTCAGGATTCATTATCGGTCGCAGTTTTCGGTTCTCTGATTCATGACTCTGTCATGGGAAATCATTTCACTGTCACGTATCACGCTCCGATACGAATCCAGTCGCATCATGCGCTAATTCGTCTCGGCGCACCCCAGGTATTTCAGCCACATTTCAGTACATGCTTCAGAGCATGCACAATTAACGGATAGTCGCATCAGCGGCATGATCGATTCGTGCCTCCGTCATGGCAATCAAAATAATTTCACCACCACGTACCGCGCTCCGTTTCGAATCCAATTGCATACATGCACCGATTCCTTACGGCGTGCCCCAGTGCTATAGCCTCATTTCAGTGCATGCTCCAGAGTCCGGTTCATCTTCAGTCACAGTCACGGCATGACCGGCTTATGCCTCTATCATAACAGTTTTTTTTTTCCCCATTAAATTGACCATCATATACCATGCCCCGATTCGAGTCGGTCGCATCTGACATGCACCGATTCATTCCGGCGTGCTCCAGTTGTTTTCATTCGTACGACCGATTCATATCGGATTCATTCCATACACATCCTAGAAACAACGTCTTGCAAAATCGCTGCTAGCGTGCACCTAAGCATACACTCCCTGCAATCATTGCAAACACATTCCCAGGCACAGACTTCTCGCAATCGTTGCAAGCATGCATTCAAGCGTAGACTTCTTGCAATCTTTGCAAACACGCATCCAAGCATAGACTTCTTGCAATCGTTGCAAGCATGCATCCAAGCATAGACTTCTTGCAAGTCGTTGCAAGCACACATTCAAGCATGGACGTCTTGCAGTCGTTGCAAGTTCGCATTCAAGTGTAGACTTCTGGCAACAGTTGCAAGCACGCATTCAAGCATAGACGCCTTGCAGTCGTTACAAGTACGCACACAAGCGTAGACTTCTTGCAATCATTGCAAACACGCATCCAAGCGTAGACTTCTTGCAATCGTTGCAAGCACGCATCCAAACATATACTTCTTGCAATCGTTGCAAGCAAGCAGTCAAGCATGGACATCTTGCAGTTGGTGCAAGTACGCATACAAGCGTACACTTCTTGCAATTGTTGCGAACACGCATCCAAGCGTAGACTTCTTGCAGTCATTGCAAGCACGCATCCAAGCGTAGGCTTCTGGTAATCATTGCAAGCACGCATCCAAACATAGACTTCTTGCAATCGTTGCAAGCACGCATCCAAGCATGGACTTCTTACAGTCGTTGCAAGTACGCATACAAGCGTAGACTTCTTGCAATCGTTGCAAGCACGAATCCAAGCATAGACTTCTTGCAAATCGTTGCAAGCACGCATTAAGCATTAACTTCTTGCAATCGTTGCAAGCACGCATTCAAGCATGGACGTCTTGCAGTCGTCGCAAGTACGCATACAAGCATAGACTTCTTGCACTCATTGCAAACACGCATTCCAAGTGTAGACTTCTTGCAATCATTGCAAACACGCGTCCAAGTGTAGACTTCTTGCAATCATTGCAAACACGCGTCCAAGTGTAGACTTCTTGCAGTCATTGCAAGCGCGCATCCAAGCGTAGACTTCTTGCAATCGTTGCAAGCACACATTCAGGCATAGACCTCTTGCAGTCATTGCAAACACGCATTGGAGCATAAGACCTCTTGCAATCATTGCAAGCAGATGTCCAGGCACAAACTTATTGCAATCATTGCTAGCAGGCAGTTCTGGTTGGCTCAATAGATTGCTTTAGGAAAAGCCTGGATACTTTCCTAAAGGTACATTATAACGGGGTACTTATATTTATAGGTAAAGTTGATCCAGGGTAAATCCGATTGCCTCTCGAGGGATCAGGAAGGAATTTTTCCCCTGTTGTAGCAAATTGGGCTATGCTCTGCTGGGGTTTTTGCCTTCCTCTGGATCAGCTGTGGGTGTAGAATTGGGTGTGTCGGGTTGTGCAGTATTTTATTTGTTTGATTCGTGGTTAGGACTGGATGCACTTCTGTCTTTTCCGACCTGGCTACCCATGTATCTTACCATAACTCCTTGCAATTGTTGCAGGCACGCATCCTGGCATAACTCCTTGCAATCATTGCAGGCACGCATCCTAGCATAACATCTTGCAATCATGGCAAGCACGCATCCTGGTGCGGCTCTTTGCAATCGTTGCAGGCACGCATCCTAGCATATCATCTTGCAATCGTTGCAAGCACGTATCTTGGCATAACATCTTGCAATCGTTGCAAGCACGCATCCAAACACATGTTCAAGCACAACTCCTGCAGTCTTTGCAAAGTACATGCGGTAACACAAATTTCTCATAGTCACTACCAACACATCTCCAGTGACAAACTCCCGCGCAATTGTCGCAAGTACACGTTTAAACACTACTTTTGCAATCATGCAAAGGCTCGCGACTTAGCATAACTTCTTGCAATCATTCTTTTGCAAGCACATTCTCAGTGGCACACAAACTGGCTACACGTCGTTTTCAGCAGCACTTAATTGACCACTTGTCTCCTGTGGCTTTTCTTACAAGCCACTCACCGTTTCCTGTCTGTCTGTCTCTCCCTTAGGACAGTTGAGTGCAACTTCCATCCTGCACCAGGATCATATTGACACACGCAACTGGCTTCTTCCTGTAACACGCTCAGGCTATACCTAGCCAGTGTTCAGCATTTCTTATCCTTACAGGGCCCGGAGAGCCATCCGTCTTTACGGCCCATACAGCAAGATCCCCACTACGAGGCATCCAGAGGCATCGCCCATAGCCAACGGCAAACGACGCCCATCACAACTGCCATCTTTACGGACATATAAAAATCCTTGCATATTCCCCAGTCTAGTCATCCAAGCGGCCATCTACCTGGCCCTTTGTGGTTTTCCATGGCCTAGCCAATTTATTGTTGGTAGCACTGGCAGCCAGGTTCTACACAGACACTACCTGACGAACGTTCAAATCGGCAATACGGGCCATTCCCCAGGGTCGATCTTTATGTCACGCCTCCTGGTCCTCCTCTCACGGACACAGGACCCTTCTCAGATCCTTAATTTAGATGCCGTGGCAATAGCAGACCTATCTATGTCGGAAGGTTCCTTACTGCATGGATTGGTGTAGCGATGTTTAGACCATCTACGATGCCCCTGTCACCCCTGGTAGTGACGGATGCCACAGCCCCCACAGGCTCGCTGCAATTTTTGGCCACCACTGGTTACAGAACCATGGCATCAGGGATACTACTAAACCCCGGGTTTACCTGGACTTCCTCCCTCTTCAAGCTATACCCGGTCATGACAGCCTCTCGAATCTGGGGTTATGTCAGGACAGGACAGGCTGTGGCTTTCACCACCGACAACTGGGCCGAGGCTCACCTTGTTGATGAAGCCAGGTCTGGACCGCTCTCGGTTGGGTCCTTCCTGCGCAGACTGCTGCAGTTATCTTGGGGGCACCAGTTTAAAGTCCATTGTATGGGCATTCCAGGCCTTCAGCAATCCCGCAGGCCAAGTCCGGCATAGTCGTCTTGGCTCGCTACCAACACCATTTCATCCTCCACCTTGCAGTGTCTAAAACCCAGCAATCTGGCTCCAGGATAGACGTCCATTTCTATAGAATAGGCAGTGCTTGGTGTCAAGTAACCATACTCGACTACCTACTGTCACTCCTACCGGAACGCCTAAACTCCAGTTCCCTATTGCCTTTTCGTGCTAACACTTGTGTACCTGCCAGTTTCCCAAACACATGGGGTTCTTCTACGCAGCCTACACCTCAACCCCGGTCCATACCGTGGTCACTCTTTAGTATTTGAGCACCCTTGGCAGCATGTTGGCATGGGTCCCAAGTCACGTCATTGAGAGTCTAAGCAGTTGGAACCCTGCCTACCTCGCCCGGTACATCCCCAATCCTCGGATGGAAATGGCACAAGCATTCACCAAACTTGCTCAACTAATTAAGCTAAAACTAATAAAACTACACCCCTACCTGAATGTTTTTGCCCCCTTATTTTGGTATACCGACCATGAGACCAGGGCACACTTCAGGTCCATTTCATGTTGTTAATCTTATGGTAAAGTCTATTTGTTTATATCCGTATCGGCCATAGGGCTTTGACCATAAGTAGGAAGGCCAGTGTGGTGGCCTGAATTTATGGGAGGAGCCCGGAGGGTATTTAACCAGCCCGCTCGCCTGTGGTCTTTGTCGGTTTCCGGTGCGTGGCACCCACCCTCCCATCCCCTTTTTCAGGGCATTTCTCAAATTCATTTCTCTTCACAAACATTAATTTCTAATCTAGGGTATGCCCCCTTATTTTGGTATACCGACCATGAGACCAGGGCACACTTCAGGTCCATTTCATGTTGTTAATCTTATGGGAAAGTCTATTTGTTTATATCCGTATCGGCCATAGGGCTTTGACCATAAATAACATTTGGAGACATTTTAGGGTGTGTTTCGGGGAAAGCAGTACAATGGAACTGACAATATACATTGTTTAAGGGACTAGGCTATAGGTGTATATGGGCCCAGTATAGCATGCTGGGGAGGTTAGTGAAGGCAAATATGCATGTAGGCCCAAAAAGGAACATTAAAAGCTTCCAGGATGCATGAGGATAAAGGGGAAATTAACAGCATATTCCGATCATAGTAATTAGGGAATGATTAAATAAATACAATACATTAGCAAGCATTAAATACATATAATGGGATGTTAAAGGAGAAAATTTACCTTAATATAGTCCTTCTGCAGGACCTGAATGATAGCAGAACAGGTCTCTGCAATAATGATCCCCAGAGCCTGGGGGGAAATGCCTGTTGAGAACTTGAGGTCCTGCAGACTTCTCCCAGTCGCCAAATACCGCAACGTGGCGACTAGCCTCTGCTCCGGAGTGATGGCTTGCCTCATGTAGGTATCCTGCCTACTGATATAAGGGGTGAGCAAAGCCAACAGAGGGTGAAAAACGAGGTCCGTTATCCTGAGATAATTCCTGAAATCATCAGAATTATTCTCCTGGACCTAACGAAGCAAAAGCATGTGCGAAAATTGGTCACGCTGGAGTAACCAATTCTAGGTCCATGAACTCCTCCTCGCTCTGTTTATGGACTGGGCTTGGATCAAAGTATGATCCCCAACACCAAGCCCCCACACAGCAGGAACTCTACGAGTACGTACACGCACCATGGTTTCAAAAGGGTTGGCTGGTCAGAACGAACTTAACAGGACACACTGAAGAACAGCAAGGCCTGTGAAGAGCGAGCTGAAAATCAGTAATGAGCGGACCAGAACGTACTGAAAAACAGATACAAACTGACTACACTTACTGAAAACCACATACAAACACACAAGCACAAACTGAACAGCAGTAAAACGATCTGAAAAAGCTGGAGCCTGAAAAGCATGAATCGTCTCTAACCAAACTTTTACTAACACAAGATCAGCAGAAGGAGCCCAAAGGGTGGTGCACTGGGTCTTGAACTTCCTTTTTCTAGTCCCGTCGTACATGATGTATGTTACCGCTAGGGATGAGCCGAACACCCCCCGGTTCGGTTTGCACCAGAACTTTCGAACGGACCTAAAATTTGTGCGAACTTGGGGGGGCGTGGCCTGACACCAATGGCGGCGGACGTCTAGCTGAGAGCTCCTGACACCCACGGAGCTATCCATCGCCATCCACACACCAGCGCGCACAATCCGCCCTCCTAAACTACCCCAACCAGATTGCATCGTCCCGCTGCAGTGTCCTGGGCGCTTATAGCAAAGAAAAAAGGCACACAGCTGCCCGAGATTCGCCGCATTGATCTCCTCCGGCCGCCGTCATCTTCTTTCCCCAGGGCCTCCCGGAGATTCAGGAGCCGCATCGCCTGGAGAGATAAGGGGCTTCCATTGGTTCCCTCCCATTATTTACCCTCCTGTCCGGGACTCTCCTGGGGCTGTTCCGGGCCTCCGCGACGCTCGGGGAGGCCACAGCCGGCTTCGGCCTAGTCCAGCCTACCAAGGCCAAGTGATCCCCGGTGTTTCCTGCAATCCACGGCCGTTCCAGCCTACCACTGCGGCCGAGGACTGATCTATTACACCGGCCAGGCCACCCTTCCACCGCCCCTTTACAGAGGTTTGTACTGCTGGACATTTTATTACAGTTTTTAGCCAGCATAAGACTGTTACCCCCAGCTTGCTCCCACTGGCCCACTACCCCAGGCCTCCACATTACAGGCAACCCCTACAGTTTTATGATCCCTCTGCTCACTCAGTATACACCAGCTTTTACTGTATACTAATATACTCTTTTGGAGCAGGGGCCTGACAATCCACATTGTTACTACCTGGATAATCCATCAGCCATTCCAGCTAATAAGTCAGTATACCCCCCAGCAGCTATCCGGTGGGGGTCTTAATCTATCCTGACACCTTGGATTCTCTCACGGATGTGACTGCATGGCTACATCTTGCCAAATGCAAGATTCACCAAAATGAACTAAACTTCCACTTCTAGTCATAAGGGGGCGCATACTGGGCAAGATGCAGATCGGCCACAACATGTGATTATTTCTCCGGTCCAGTGAAGATTTTAAACACTCTACAAGGGGTTCCACCACCGCTTTAATTGCCTCCCCTGCAGATCAGCATAGTGCATGCCATCGGGCAAGAAGGTGCCCCGTCGCCACTCACAACAACACTCATTAACCTCATATCCCTTGCGCAACAAAGAACACAAGAAAATGGCTCATAAAGGAGCTGGCACCTCAAAGGATGAGCGTTCTCCTGTGTCCATGGGAGCCCCTCTACTGCAGAATGCTTCCACTCAAAACAACAGTGATAACCCGGCTCAGATCACAAAAGCCGATTTAGATGCCAGTTTAACTAAGATTTATGAAAGACTTGCAGATAAAATACAATTTGAGCTTCAAAAAACAACAAGTACACTTACACAAGAAATAGCCACCCTCGGTGGGCGTACAGATGTACTTGAAACCAAACATGACAAGCTTTCCCTGGCTCATAAGGACCTCAGGAAAGACTTTGAGCTTTTAGCTGAAAACTATTCATATCTGCAATCACAAGTGGAGGATCTTGATAACCGTAACCGTAGGAACAACCTCAGTATTCGCAGTATTCAGAATTAATGCCGGTGGTATCCAAATTGTTCCACAATCTCCTACCAGAAGCCCCACCGTCTTCTTTTGCCTGTGATAGAATCCATAGGGCCCTGCGCCCCAGACCACCACCAGATAAGCCCCCACGGGATATCATATTGTGCATTAAAGACTTCATCACAAAAGAGAACATTTTAAGAGCATCCAACATGCACAATATTGAATTAGATGGCACTAAAATTCAAATATTTCCCGACATTTCCCAGGCCACGCTAGAAAGAAGACGCAAAATGAAGGAAATAACCACGGTGCTACAGTCAGCTCACATAAGATATAGATGGGGATTTCCCTTCAAACTAACAGTGCCCCACAATGGCACCACCTATACCGTCGTCAATGTCTCAGAAGGAAAAGACCTCCTGGTGAAGTTGGGACTTTTGGACGCGGCTGCGGATGCAAGACCTCCTACTCCCCGTGCCTCACCCATCTGGGCTACCCCAGCAACACGTCGAGACCAAAGAAGATGGCGACAATCCTTTAGAAATCTGGAAGCTTGATTGAGATGTCTCTATCCCTCAGTTACCCTGTATTCCTCCCTCCTTGGATGTATCTAAGATAAGAAAAGTTCTCAAACGAATTCAATGATCTTAGTATTCTATTTCCTCTATCAGACTTGAAGAAAGGGGGGAAAAAAAGGGTATTATAATGCTGCAAGTGTGCAAGTTAACTTAGCAGCTTAAACCAAACAAATGTTTCACCCCTCCGTGGGGTTACTTGTTGATAGTCTACATCTCCTGTTTATATGAGGTTATATACTTTTTTGTTTTTCATTTTTTCTACTTTTGACGCAATGCACATCCACACCTTTTCTGAATTATAGAATCTTCGCTGAGGCTGGTCTGTTCCGTCTCAGTTAGTTTGTCCCCCTACTCACTTTGGGTTCCCAAGCTATGGTCCAGTTCGCAACACTGCGCACCTGATCATTATATCTTTTTTAGGTATTGATTGGGACCCCTTTGTGAGTTCTGGACATCTTTGTCCACTCCAAAATGTTTTTTTGTCAGGTAGTGTTTTCCACCCTGACTCCCTATCCTACAATAATTGTTTTCGCAAGTTTTCTCTTAAAAAAGGTCAACTAGGATTAACTCATTCCTAGGGGGGGCGTGGCCTGGCTATGGAGGAGTGAGGACGCGGCGTGCCTGAGCTCCGTCCGGTCCGCGGGATAAACAGCAGCTAAAGGGGTGACGATTCCCCCGTTTCTCACCCAGGGTATGCCACACCGACGCCGGACATCCTCCCAGCCCCAGAAAATGTCTCAGCTCGGGCAGGGCTCGCTGGACTCGTTCCTCGCCGACACTCCTCGTCAGCAGAGGGGGAGATCCAAGATGGCGCCGGAACGAACGGCCTCGCAGCAGCAGCAGCACGAGGCTCAGCTCACACCGCCAGCGATGTCTCCTATTCCCTCTCCCAGGGAGGTAAGCAAATCCATTCCTCCTGCATCCCCCCACTCCATCTCCTCTCAAGATCAGGGCACGGAGATAGCAGACCTGGCTAGGGATAAGGACATCAGGAAGCATCTATGGTCCCTCCCCACTAAGGAAGATTTAGAGCATTTTACCAGCAGGATTGAAAGGGCTTTCAAGCAGGACATTGAGCAGTTAAAGACAGACACCACTGAGTTGGGACACAGAGTGGAGACCCTAGAGCAGAAATTTGACGATACTGTGCCCGCTATCGCTCAGCTCAGAGAGCAGTCCCTGACCCACGGCCATCAGATTGAAGCCCTTCTCTGCCAATTAGACGATATGGAAAACCGCAGTAGACGGGCGAACATTCGCATACGCGGCTTACCGGAGGCCACGGCACCCAAGGACATTATACCAACGCTGCAGGGGGTGTTCAGAGAAATTCTAAGCCTTCCTCCCTCAACACCGATTGAAATAGATAGGGCCCACAGGGCTCTTAAACCCCCATCTGAGGACCCAGGCAACCCCAGGGACATCATTTGCAAACTCCATAAATATACGTTGAAGGAGCGAATTATGCAAAAGATGCGCAACAGACCGGTCTTTGACTTTGATGGAGCCCAGCTGTCCTTTTACCAGGACCTCTCCAGGCATACTCTCATGCAAAGGCGGGCTGTCCGCCCACTCCTGGTGGTGATTCAAGCCGCAGGCCTCACCTATCGCTGGGGCTTTCCGTTTAGCCTCCAGGCGTCCAAAAATGGCCGTTGGGCTGTGCTGCGAACCAAGGATGACCTCCCCCGCTTCCTTCACATCTTGGAGCTTGGCCCTGTGGACTTTCCGGATTGGCGCTACGTTCCGGATATCCCACTTCCACAGCTACCGCAACCATGGATCCAGGCGACAGGCGGGAATCGCCCCCGGGGGCGCAAAAGGCAGACGGCTGGACCTTCCCCGGGCACCTCTGCCCTTGGAGATGGACTATAGTGTCGCAGAACTCATGGACGAACTGTTGCCTCTTAAACGGACCGAGCTAGCCCACCTTTTTCTAACGGGCACCTAAACCAAGTGAAGGGACCCAGAGGCACAAGGCTGTAAGCTTGGACGTATCTCAAGGTTGTTATTGCATCTGACTACCTCTGAGTTCTTATTCAGCATTGAGCTGGGATTTCCGCTGAGTGTTGGACTGGGAGCCCACTTTGTCACCTACTGTTTGGATGTCGTCTCCCTTTGCTACCCCCCCTCCTTTCTGCTATTATATCCCCAGACGTCAGTTTTTGGTTTTTTTTTTGCACTATTGGGGAGCACAAGTTATAGTTCTTTGTTCTTACACCCTGTTCATTTGGACTCTTGGACCGGGCGGGGCGCTGGTCCCCGTGTCCCCTTGGTGGTTGTCTACGTTCCCCACTTAGGCCCCACCTACTTTGGTGTTTGTCCCGACTGGGACCTCTAGCTAACGCCCGGGAGGTGGATGCTCCCCCTCTCTCCCTGGGCGGGCTGTTTAGTTAATTTACTGTACCGTGTTCCAGGCCCGCTAGATGGGGTCTGGCCATTGTTTACCTCCCTTCCCCCCCCCCCTTCCCCTTCCTTTTCCCCCCCGAGAGTCACCTCCACCTCCCTTCTCATTACCCTTCCTCAGTGCCCTTCCCTTCCCCTCCTCTCCACTTTCCTCGTTCCCCATCCTGTCCCCCCTACTTCCCCTACCTACATCAGTGTCTCTCACGGCGCTTCAGCCAACTAACGGTTTGTTGCTTTGTTCTTTAGGTTACCTTTCTCATATACAGGGGAACCTGGTGTGGATCAGACCGGTTGAGCGTCAGCGACTTCAGGTATGTGGTCACTAAAAATACTGTCCTACAACGTTAGGGGGCTCTGCTCTCCACAAAAGCGCGGCAAGCTGTGGCTCGAACTGAAACGTCTCGGGGCCCAGGTAGTGTTCTTGCAAGAGACTCATTTTCGACAGCCAACACCTCCTAGGGTCCCCGTGCATCTTTATAATCAGTGGTTCTTTAGCAACTCCCCAGTAGCGAAATCGCGCGGCACTGCCATCGCATTCCACAAATCCTGCCCTTTCCGGCCCTCAGAGAGCTCTGTGGATCCACAAGGCCGGTATGTCTTTGTGAAGGGGACTTTGGCCAATGCAAAATTCATGTTTGCAACTCTCTACGCACCCAATACCCGGCAACTTTCCTTCATAGATGTGGTATTAAATAAACTGATGGAGTTTAGGGAGGGCCACCTAATACTTGGGGGTGACTTTAATGTTAGCCCGGACCCTCTACTGGATATATCTCATGGCCGGCCTACGCACTCCCAGGCCTTCCTCAGGCATTTTCGCAGATCGTTACAAAATAGTTTCCTTATAGACACATGGAGGGCGATGCACGCATTAGATAGGGACTATAGCTTCTACTCGAGGGTACACGATGTATACACACGCATTGATCTCATGTGTGTGGACCACGGTACCCTGGAGTTGTTGCGGTCAGCTGAAATAGGGAATATCACCATATCGGATCACGCCCCCATTCTGGCTGAGATCCGAGTTCCCGATGGGTCACCGAGGGCTTGGTCATGGCGTCTTAATGAAAATCTTCTGGATGACGCCTCAGTGGTGGCCAAGGTTTACGAAACTATCACACACTACTTTGCGGAGAATGTATCTGGGGAGGTGGCGGAGGGAGCGGTGTGGGAGGGTCATAAGGCCGTACTTAGGGGGGAACTGATCTCACTGGGCTCTAGACTCAAAAGGGAGAGACAGATTGATTTTCAAAGGGTCCTGTCAGCTTTGCAACAGGAAGAACTTAAACATAAACGCCAGGGGGATGCTGAGGCCCGTAAGCGACTATTAGAGCTGAGGGAGTTATTCGCACTCCTCCTTGACCGTCGTGCCCACAGGCAACTACGCTACTTATCCCATAAATACTACGAACACGGCAACAAGTGCGGCAGACTGTTGGCCAGGGCCCTTAGGCAGCATAGACTAGCCTCACACGTACACAAGCTTCGTTCCCCGGACGGTGCGATCTCTTTACTCTCTTCAAAGATCGCATCTATTTTTAGAGATTATTATGCTGACTTGTACCACCTGGACGGGGGTATCTCCCAGACGGCACAGACTGCCAGACAACGACTCATTGGAGACTATCTTGCCTCGGCAGGACTCCCCTCCCTGACGCTAGAGCAGCAGACGGAACTTGAATTACCCATTTCCTCGCAGGAGGTGATGGGGACGGTGAGGGCCTTGCCTAGTGGCAAGAGTCCTGGCCCGGATGGATACACTAAAGCGTATTATGCCAAATTTCTTCCCCTGCTACAGAATCACATGTGCAGGTACTTTAATTCCTTTGCTACAGGCCAAACAATCCCACCCGAAGCCTTGTTGGCTCATATCACCGTGCTGCCCAAGGACGGCAAGGACCCTGCCCTCCCGCAAAGCTACCGCCCTATATCGCTACTTAATGTGGATATAAAAATTTTCTCAAAAATTATGGCAAACCGACTTAAGTATATCATTCCCTCTATCATCCACCCAGATCAGACAGGATTTATCTCAGGTAGGGAGGCCAGAGATAATTCCATCCGGGCCATACAACTCATTCACTGGGCACGTCTCCACAATGCCTCCACTCCATACCTCATCCTGTCCACAGATGCCGAAAAGGCCTTTGACAGGATAGATTGGTCTTACCTGAAGGCGGTTTTAGAGACCTTGGGTCTGGGTACCCGTCTGCTGCACTGGATCATGGCCCTGTATACGTCCCCCAGTGCGCAAGTTAAGGTTAACGGCCATCTGTCTCCGGGATTCCCTATTCGGAATGGCACCAGGCAGGGGTGCCCCCTATCTCCCCTCCTGTTCGCTTTGGCTATGGAGCCCCTGCTCAGAACAGTGAGGGCGAGTGGGGATATTACCGGGGTGCAGGTGGGGCTCACGGAGCACAAACTTTCAGCGTATGCTGATGACGTGCTTTTCCACCTGACCAACCCCCTCATCTCACTCCCTAACCTTATGAAGGAGCTTGACATTTTTGGACAAATATCCAACTTCAAGATTAATTACGCTAAATCTGAAGTCCTGCCGATCACTATTCCGGAGATGATGGCCGTTGGCTTACAGCAGGCTTTCCCATTCCACTGGGCCAAGGCTTCCATTAAATACCTAGGGATCCAGCTCACGGACCAATTTGATACACTGTACTCCGCTAATTTCCCTTCCCTGCTGAGCACAGTGCATAGAGACTTGCAGAACTGGAACAAGGCCTCCTTCACATGGCTAGGCAAAGTAAATATACTTAAGATGAATATCCTCCCCAGAGTGCTTTTCTACCTGCAGATGCTTCCTGTTCCCCTCCCCAGAGGCTTTTTCTCGCAACTCCAAAGCCTCATGATAGGGTTCATATGGCATAACAAAAAACCTAGGCTTGCCATGTCCGTGCTGCAGAGATCTAAGGAGAGGGGCGGGCTGGGCCTCCCAGACATTCGTCGTTACTACAGGGCTATTGCGCTTCAACATATGCTGAATTGGCGCCACCACTCTGCCACCAAATTGTGGGTCCCTCTGGAAAAAACCCTGGCGGGTCGCGACCTCGCATATGCCCCTTGGCTTCCGTGGGAACATAGGGGACTTTCACGGACAACTTCGCCGCTGACCACCCATGCCCTCAGGGTATGGGATCGGTCAAATGCCATGTATGCCCTGGCGCCCCCGGGATCTCCATTGGCTCCTCTAGGAGGGTTCAGGTGGTTTCCCCCTGGGGAGCAGGTAGCCTTTTTTGGGGCTTGGGCCCCTGATGGCAACTATAGCTGTGGCAAATTTATAGACAAGGGTAAGCTGATACCCCTAGATGCCTTGAGGGATAGATACGGACGCTTTCCAATGGACTGGTGGAGATACAAGCAGCTTCACCACTTCACCACGAACCTGGGCGCTACGTTAAGAGACATAGAATCTCTTACGTCGCTTGAAAAGGTGTTTATGGCAGAGGAACCCCACTTAGTTTCTGAACTTTACCGGCTCCTGGGGGCGGTTTCTGGCCCCATCCGACCAGTTTTTATGAGGGAGTGGGAACGTGATCTGGGGGTCGATTTTACACCAAGCCAACGATCGCTAGTGTACCGATTGGCACACTCCAGCTCCATTGATTCCCGGGCACAGGAAACCAACTACAAACTTTTGACTCGTTGGTATCGGGTGCCGGCGGCGTTGGCCCGCATCTACCCCTCGGTCACGGACCTTTGCTGGCGGGGTTGTGGCCAGAAAGGCACTCTCTTACATATTTGGTGGGATTGCCCTGTAATACACACATTTTGGGTCGACATTCACGCCTTTATTAAAAATGCTCTGCAGATCGAGATCCCTTTCACCCCATCGCTCTTTCTCCTGCACCTCCCCGCCCCTCCTCTGAGCCGCTATACGAAGAGTGTACTCCCCCACCTCTTGAATGCCGCTAAGCGTCTAGTACCTATATACTGGAAACGCTCACAGACTCCTACCATTACTGAGTGGCTCAAGAGGGTGGAAGATATTAGGGAGGCGGAGGAGTGGGTGGCGCGGTGCAGGGACAGAAGTGACCGTTTCGGTAGGATTTGGGCCTTGTGGCAGCAGCATACTGCTGGCACGGGCCCTATGCCATCTAGCTTGGATGTTGCGCTGTTGGAGCTAGCAGAGCCTTCACTGAAGCTGAAGAGGCCAGTGAGCGGTGACGTACATACCTGAACATGACTTTTTGCCGAGCCAATCGCAGTGTGATGACCTTCCTCTTGCAGAGTCTCAGGGCCCTGGGGGGGGTGATTTGCCCCTAGGGGCGACGCAGCCTCTGTGGCCCGTTGCTGGGGCCCACGCCTTCGGCCGCTGTCTCCTGGGCATTCTGACGGGCGACCGGTGCCGTGGGGGACTTGGGCGGGGTTCTGGGTGATGCTTCCCGGGTGATGCTTCCCCCCCTGACAGAGTTATGCTGGAGGCTTGAGGCCCCACTCCGGGGGGGGCGTTGGCCGGGACCCTGCTGAGGGCCGTGGGCGTTTTGCCCCAATTCGGGTATTGACAGCTGTTGGGGGGTGGATGCCTTGGGCTGGGCCTCTGACGGGGGTCCTCCCCATGATGTGCATCGCACTGGTAGGGCCTGTTTTTTCCCTTCCCCCCTCAAATGTTTTATCCAGTTATAGGGTTACTGTTTTTCCCCTTCTGTCTTGAGTTTATCTGATGTTTTGCACAATGTTAGATCTGTTTAACGTGGTCAATTACTCAGGATAGTGATACATTGTCGATTGTATTGTGCACTATATGTTTTGTTATGTTCTACAGAAACTAAAATAAAAATAAAGATTATATAAAAAAACTCATTCCTAGGTTCAATGTATTTAATGATGTGGTATTCTAGTGACAGTTCATTCTATATAGTAAAGTGTAACAACTTGATCTTTCTCTTGGGTCCCACAGTAACCCTAGGGCCAACAGGGATGATGAGATTGGTAACCATATATTTTACATATGCAGACTGTGCCCTGGCCTCATGAGCCTTTTCTATCACCCTATTATTATCACAGTCTCCTACCGTCTTTCCAATGGGGCTTAGGGTGATATCTCACAATGCCCAGGGCATTAACTCTCCTCACAAGAGGAGGAAGGCGTTCCGTCATTATAAGAGATTAGGAGCTGACATTATCCTGTTACAGCAAACCCATTTTGCTACAGATAAACATCCTACATTTTTTGACAAGAGTTACAGCCAATTCTATTGCTCAACGTACAATACTAAATCTAGAGGAGTAGCAATTTTTATAAAAAAACTCAGTTGTTTTTGAAACCCAAAGTGTTTATAAAGATCCGGACAGCCGATATTTGATACTAAGAGGTTCAATAAAAGGCCATGCTATTACTATAGCCTCAGTGTACGCCCCTAATGACGCACAATCAAGCTTTTTTATTAAATTCTTTGAGACCTTGGATAGATTTCACTCCACACATCTAATAATAGGGGGCGATTTCAACCTAGCTGCACACTCAGCTCTGGATAGAAGTAGAGTAGTTCCATCTTCTAAAGCTTTCCCCAAATCACTAAATCGTGCTTTACATACACACCAGCTAGTAGATTCGTGGAGAGCCCATAATGTGGGCATCAAGGCCTACACATTTTATTCTCACCCACATAATGCACACGGCTTGATTATATTTTCTGTACCCCTATCTTACTAGCCAACTCCTCAAAAGCAGGAGTCCACCTCTGTCCCTGGTCAGACCACCATATAGTTTCCTTTCACACCTCGCATATAGGCCTTACAACTACAACTCACAATTGGCGAATAAACGACTCCCTCCTGACCGACCCATCTATTACACATGAAATCCTGTTACACCTTGAGCAATACTTTGCACTTAACATAGCCCCAGACACGCTTCCCACAACTTTATGGATGGCACATAAGGCGGTCATGAGAGGCCACTTGATAAAAATCGCCTCAACCAAAAATAGAACTAAACTCGCTGATATATGATCTATTACCAAAGATCTAGATCTCTTGTATCATCAAAACAACCAAAACCCTTCCAGGGATCTTTTTAATGTAATTTAAGAAAAACGCACAGCATTAGACTTATTACTTACATCAGACACTGAAAAAGCCCTTAGATGGTCTAAAGCAGGATTCCTACTTAATAGCAACTCCTATTCGACCATGTTCGCCAGGAAATTAAATCAATCCACAAAACCCCCTCACACCTATAAACTACGTAACCCTTCAGGCAACTTGGTATCCCATCCCAAAGAAGTTATGAACATATTTTTAGACTTCTATAAAAAGCTTCTCTCCACACCTCCATCCATATCTAAACAATCTTCTCTGAACTGGCTCAATGATATTTCTCTGCCCACTTTATCTAGTCATCAAATAGAGATGCTCAATGCTCCCTGCACAGATTTAGAAGTAAATAGAATCATAAGCTCATTAAAAACCTCTACTGCTCCAGGCCCTGATGGATTTTCCTCATTGTATTATAAAAAATTCCCCTCCACACTAACCCCACACCTAACAAAACTATATAATCACATCCTACAAGGAAATCAATTCCCATCAGAAATGCTCTTAGCAAATATGTCCCTTCTTCCCAAACCAAAGATCATTCCGTCCCACAAAACTATCGCCCCATCTCAGTTATAGACAATGATCTTAAAATATTTGGCCATATGTTAGCCGATAGACTTGCTGCAGTCATCCCCCCTCTAATTAATCCAGACCAAACAGGATTTATTCCAAACAGACAGATAACAGACAACATTAGATTGACCACAAACATAATTCAAAACTCTAACCTAAACTCTACTTCCACACTTCTACTCAGTCTTGATATTCATAAAGCCTTTGACAGCGTCAGCTGGTCATATTTAGATATGTTACTCCCTAGATACGGCATAAACAGAGTTTCTTCATGGCTTTAAAGCTCTATACCATAACCCACAAACACGCATCAAACTCCCAGGCTCCAATTCTGACTTTTTCCCTCTGAGCAAGGGTATTAGACAAGGATGCCCACTTTCCCCACTCCTTTTTGCCCTTGCAATAGAGCCCCTTACTTGTGCGATCAGAAATAACACAGACATCAAAGGATACACTAAAGGGTCCAAGGAGTTTAAACTAAGCCTCTATGCCGACGACGTCCTTCTCTTTCTGACGGATCCCCTCATTTCCTTACGGAATCTGACCAAAACACTGGACATCTTTTATGACCTGACTGGCCTAAGTGTTAATTTGTCTAAATGCTCTGCCCTTCCCATTAATATCCCACCAACCATGATCACAACACTTAAAGACAAATTTCCATTCAACTGGTGCTCAGACTCATTTAAATACCTAGGAATCCCTATTACACCCTCTTTTAAAACACTATTTCATGCTAATTACCCTTCAATATTTAATAACATCAAAAATTTAATGAACACATGGTCTTCATATCAAATATCTGTCATGAAAATCTCACAAAGAGATTGTCCTCCAGGTCTTCTGAGGTACGATCGTCGCGGGTACGCACGATCGTACGAACGCCCTTACGTTCGTACACAGGTGCGCGTGCGCGGGCACGCGCACGGTCGCGTGCGTGCGTCCGTATTGGCGCCAAACGGCCTATTTAAACCAGCCTCTTGCCAACAGTCTTTGCTGTCTGCTCTACAGCGTTATATCTGTGAGACCTGATCCGTATTGTTTGTTCCTGTTTGACCCGGCCTGCCTGTGACCTATCTGCTATCCGCCTGCACCCGACCTCGGCTTGTTGTGACTATTCTCCTGCCTGTTCCCTTGTACTTCGTTCCTGTCTGGTATCCGATCCGGCTTGCTCTGACCATCCGTCTGCTAAAAGGGTAACCTGCTTATACTGAACTGTTCATCTGCTATAAGTGCCTGCTCATATTGAACTACCTATCTACTGCAAGTCACCTGCTTATACTGAACTGTGTCATCTGCTACAAGTGATCTGTTAGTATTGAACTGTTCATCTGCTATAAGTGCCTGCTCATATTGAACTATCTATCTGCTGCAAGTCACCTGCTTATACTGAACTGTGTCATCTGCTACAAGTAATCTGTTAGTATTGAACTGTTCATCTGCTATAAGTGCCTGCTCATATTGAACTACCTATCTGCTGCAAGTCACCTGCTTATACTGAACTGTGTCATCTGCTACAAGTAACCTGCTAGTATTGCACTGTCCATCTGCTCCTAGTGCCTGCTTATATTGACTGTTTATCTGCTGCAAGCACTTGTGTATATTACACTGTTCACCTGCTACAAGTGGCCTGCTTTCCTGCACTGCTTATTGCCAAGTTACCTGCTCCTTTGAACTGTGTATCTGCTATAAACTACCTGCTGATCCCTTCACTGTGATTACCTGCTCCACTGGACCTCGCCTACCCATCCTACCCATCTGTTGATCCTGCCAGGCACCTGTACTCCTCCTTACTCCTGTGTTCCCTGTTACATTGCCAGGAAACCGGTAGTGGGAGTCGTAAAGGAGGCCTCTCTCCACAATCCGGGCTCGCTACTAGAAGGTACGTGACAATATCATTCTCTGGCAGAATAGTGGCTACAAAAATGGTTATACTACCTAAACTTCTATTCTTTTTTAGAGCCCTTCCCCTTTCAGTACCCCAAAAAACATTAGATTCTTTCCAAAGAGAAATCAACAAATTCATTTGGAAAAACAAAAAACCAAGGTTCAGTTACTCCCTAATGTTTACACCCCAAATAAAGGGAGGGCTGAATATCCAAAATGTATGGATATACTATCTGTCAGCCAGATTTAACCAATTAGCACAATGGTATGCCTCTTCCTCCCAAATTCCCTGGCTCCTGTTCGAAGAACAATCAGTCCTCCCTTACCATCTACAAGGACTACTTTGGTCCAAGTCTATTTTGCCACAAAAAATAAGACCATTGAATATTATCGTTACACATACATTACAACTGTGGAACAGACAAAACACCAAATTTAACATGTCCTCTCTCCCCTAGCTTCCTTTCTAGGAGAACCTCACTTCGCCTTAGATTATCACCAATACTCATTAACTATATGGAAACAACACAACCTAACAAATTTAAAAGCATTTTTTCATAACAAAACATTCTACTCCTTTTCTGATCTTCAAATAAAATACAACCTGGCTCCTACAGAGAAAGAAACGTATTGTAAGATAAAACAATTCTACCAAAAATACTATTCCCTGACTCTATGCATTCCCCCTTCACAATTTGAGCAGATTTGTATTTCTGCTCCACGAGTTAAAGGTCTGCTCTCCAAAATCTATAAATACCTAAATGAATTCAATATGCCTGAAAAATCGCACCCCATGCTCCAATGGGAATCAGACCTAAATGTTTCATTCTCCCCCGAACAATGGGATACTATATTTGAAAATTTACACAAATCTACCAAAACTACTACGATTAGAGAATCTGCCACTAAACTGCTCTGTAGATGGTATCTTACCCCCTCCAAACTCAACTCTTTCTACCCTTCAACATCCCCACTCTGTTTCAGAGGCTGTCTCACACATGGGACTTTGCTACACATATTCTGGGACTGCCCCCTTCTTAATAACATTTGGCACAATGCTAGGCTGATGACTGAGGGCATTTCAGGTAGAAAGATCCCACTAACTCCCCAATTGTGCCTTTTATTCTTCCCTATAAAAGATATTCCATTAGCAAGTTCCAGACTAATACATACTTTATTCAGCTCTATCCACTGGACCATCCACTCTAATTGGCTCTCACCCATTGTTCCATGCTAATATCAAGCTGTCCGAGAGAATTCACCACACGTTATATGACACTATGCATATTTACCAAAATAAATGGACTCTATGGGAAAGTTCACTATTGATGTAATTTCTACCTTTGTTATCTTAATCAAGCACATCTACAGACCCTTTTCTGTCAATATCGTACTGATTTTAAGTCCATTGTCTGTACTTTGTTATTTGATCTGTCACTGCCTAAGGTACAATGGATTAACAAACTGTATCTTTTACATGTACTACTCATTCTACTGTCAACTTTTTGTACTTTGACCTTTTCTATAATAAAAACCGTTTGTAAACAAAAAAAATAATTTGTGCGAACTTTTGAACCCCATTGAAGTCTATGGGACTCGAACGTTCGAAATAAAAAGTGCTAATTTTAATGGCTAATATGCAAGATATTGTCCTAAAAAGGGTTTGGGGACCTGGCTCCTGCCCCAGGGGACATGGGTCAATGCCTAAAATGTTTTTAAAAACGGCCATTTTTTTTGGAAACATTGATTTTAATGACGATTAAAGTGAAAAAAAGTGAAATATTCCTTTAAATATCGTGCCTGGGGGGTGTCTATAGTATGCCTGTGAAGTGGCACATGTTTCCTGTGTTTAGAACAGTCCCTGCACAAAATGACATTTAACGCAAAAAAAGTCATTTAAAACTGCTTGCGGTTTTAATGTAATATCTGGTTCCGGCAATATGGATGAAAATCATTGAGAAAAATGGCATAGGTAGCCCCCCCTGCCCATTACCAGCCCCGTTTGGGTCTGGTACGGATATTAAGGGGAACCCCATACCCATATTTAAAAAAGGAAAGGTGTGGGGCCCCCAGGCCCTATATACTCAGAACATATATATATATACAGGTATACAGGCGGTGCAAACAAGACAGGGACTGTGTAGGTTTGTTGAGTTAAGTAGAATCTGTTTGTAATTTTGAACTGGTACATTTTTAAAGTGTAGCTCCAGTCAAAAAAACTATTTTTAAGGTTTTTGGAAAACATAGGGAAGGGTTATCGCCCCTGTATAATTTTTTTGGCCATCCATCTTTTTTCATCTCACTTCCTGTTGTCTCCTTCCGTTTGCAAGTAGGAGACGTTTGTAAGTTGGATGTTTTAAAGTAGGGGCCTGCCCTATATGCTCTGCAGAAATATGCGCCTAAGGTGTTGGTGTTGCCACAACACTGTAAGCCCTCAAAGTGACACTTCGTAGGCGCTCGAGAGCCCTGCTGTGAACAATTATATCAAGAATTGTAATTACATGCCATTGTTGAACAGTGGTAGAAAAATAGGGCCTTTGGTGGTTGTGGTGGTGGTAGTGGTGCTGGTGCCACAACACTGTAAGTCCTCACAGTTACTCTCGTGGGCGCAGGAACGGGCCCTGCTGTGAAATTTTATATCAAGAATTGTAATTACATGCCTCTGTTAAACAGGGGCTGAAGAATTGGGCCTTAGGCACTGCTTGCTGGTGCCACAACACTGCAACCTCTCCCAGATACTCCAGTTGGAGTGCAGGAATGAGCCCTGCTGCAAAGCATTGCATCAAAAATTGTAATTACATGCCCCTGTTAAACAGGGGCTGAAAAATTGGGCTGGTGGCACTGGTGCTGGTGCCATGACACTGCAACCTCTTTCATATACTCTATTTGTAGTGCAGGAATGAGCCCTGCTGAAAAGCATTGCATCAAAAATTGTAATTACACGCCCCTGTTAAACTGGGGCTAAAAAATTGGGCTGGTGGCACTGGTGCTGGTGCCACGACACTGCAACCTCTTCCATATACTCTATTTGTAGTGCAGGAATGAGCCCTGCTGCAAAGCATTGCATCAAAAATTGTAATTACACGCCCCTGTTAAACAGGGGCTGAAAAATTGGGCTGGTGGCATCACCCAGAACCAAAAATTTTCTTCTAAGATATCACCTGAGGAGGAAGAAGATAGACAGTCAACATAACAGGACAGTCACTCAGCATCAGCATAGGCAGTCTTGAAGGGATCTGATATTTAAAAAAAAATTATCCGGTTACATCAGCTTCAGGTGCTTGGTAGCTGGTGGTGATCCAAGACTGATTCATCTTTATGAAGGTCAGTCGATCAACCGAGTCGGTGGACAGGTGCACCCTGTGATCGGTTACAAAGCCACCAGCAGCACTGAAGGTGCGTTCCCGAAAGAACGCTGGATGCAGGACAGGCCAGTAGCTCAATTGCATACTGTGCAAGCTCTGGCCAGTGATCCGTCCTCAAGACCCAGTAAGCCAGAGGATTTTCGGTGGGAAAGGTATCCAAGTCTGACCTTGCCCCTAGGTATTCCTGCACCATGTAAATCAGACGCTGGCAATGGTTGCTGGAACCGATCATACCTTGGGGCTGTGGACTAAAAAATTGTCTGAACGCATCGGTCAGACAGCCACCTTCTCCACCACTCCTTCTGACCGATGCCTCAGCAACACGTTGTCCAGGACCAGGAGTTTGTAACCTCCCAGTCTCTGGGAACGCGTTGCACAGACCTTTCTGCAAGGCCTCCCGGAGATGTCTCATCCTCTGCTCCCTCTGCAACGGCAAGATAAGGTCCGCAACCTTACCCTTGTACCGTGGATCAAGGAGAGTGGCCAGCCAGTAATGGTCCCTCTCCTTGATCCGAAGAATACGAGGGTCTTTCCGCAGGCTTTGCAGGATCAGGGAGACCATGCAGTGTAGGTTAGCTGAGGCATTCGGTCTGGAGTCCTCTGGGTCACTAAGGACAACATGATCCGCAGCTACCTCCTCCCAGACACGTACAAGTCCACGGGTTTCTTGGGACTGTAAATCATCCCTACAAGATGCTGCTGCTGATGCTGAGTGCCAGGCTCCACCTCCATGCTGACACAATCATCTTCTTCCTCCTCCTCCTCCTCCTCCTCATCTTCCTGTGTGATGGGTGGGACAGCAGGAACACTGTCTGGATAAAGGGGGCCTTGAGAGGCAAAGAAGTCCTCCTCTTCCTGCCTCTGTTCTGCCTCAAGTGCCCTGTCCATTATTCCACGCAGCGTATGCTCCAACAGGTGGACAAGAGGTACAGTGTCACTGATGCATGCACGGTCACTGCTCACCATCCTTGTGGCCTCCTCAAATGGTGACAGGACAGTGCATGCATCCCTGATCATGCCCCACTGGCGTGCAGGGCCGCTGATAGAAATCATGGGGCCCCGTACAGCCTACCTGACGGGGCCCCCTTCAGCTCCACCCCTGGCCCGCCCATGGTCCCTCCTTCAGCCCCGCCCCGTCCCAGCCCCTCCCCAGACCCCGCCTTGAAACAAAGTGCAGGTTTGTCTACAAGCGATAGGCATGGCTGGCACTGTCTGTAGCACATTACGGCATTGGCGGCATGGGTGACACTGTCTGTAGCACATTACGGCATTGGCGGCACAGGTGGCACTGTCTCTGCAGGCAGCACATGCGTTATGGGCCATAAAGCATGTGCTACCAGCAGACAGTGCCGCCAATGCTGTAACGTGCTGTAAACAGTGCCAGCCGTGACACTAATGGCATAACGCATGTGCTACTTGCTGACATAATGCCATTGGCAGCATGGATGGCACTGTCTCTGCAGGCATCACATGCGTTATGACATTAGCGTCATGGGTGTCACTGTCTGCAGCACAATATGGCGTTGGCGGCATGGGTGACACTGTCTGCAGCACATTACGGCATTGGCGGCATGGGGGGCATGGTCTCTGCAGGCAGCACATGCATTATGGCCCATAATGCATGTGCTGCCTGCAGAGACCGTGCCACCCATGATGCCAATGCCATATTCTGCTGTAACAGTGCCACCCATGCCGCATGCGTTATTGCCCATAACGCATGTGCTACCTGCAGACAGTGCCACCCATGCTGCCAATGGCATAATGTAAAGATGCTGCTGCAGTAGTAGTAGATCTTGAATCCACCCCCCCCCCAAGCAAGCACACACCTGTCTGTGTTCTGTGTTAGCCGGGCCCCAGGAGTCACTTCTTCCTTGATCCTGTTGCTGGTGGCTGTCTGGACTGGAGTACGAGTGTCCACAAAAGTTTCCAGTCAGATGCCAGATCGATCTGCTACTTTTTTTTCTTCCGCTCGGCGCTCGTCTCTCTGCTTTTTCTCTAGCCGAGCGAAGAACATAGCAGAAGGGGAGGAATCACTCCGCGCCAGGGAAGGCAATATAGAGGACGCGCTGGCCGGAACTTGAGCCAGCATGAGGAGCGGGCGCAGAAAGGACATTCTTCCATTTCCGAAATAGAGAAAATAGTCCCTCCCCCTGCCTATTGAGCTATCAGCCTAAAAAAAAATGTAAAAAGAACGGCAAGGGGTGGGGGGAGAGAGTCAGTCAAGGTGGCTGGGGGATTTTTTTTTTTTTAACATTAATTGGATTTTTTTTTTTAACATTAATTAGGTCTCCGTTTAGGTTGCCCGGGCCCCCCTGCTGGCCGGGCCCAGTACAACAGGGCCAGTTGTACTGGCCTATCAGCGGCCCTGCTGGCGTGGTGAGAAAAAACTGAGCTCCCCTGACCCTGTCCTGGTGCCGTAGTTGCACAGGTACTCATTGATGGCCCCCTGCTGTGTGTGCAGCCGCTGCACCATGGCCAACGTTGAGTTCTACCTGGTGGGCATGTCACATATAAGGCGGTTCTTGGGCAGGTTCAACTCCTTTTGGAGCTCAGCCAGCCAAGCACAGGCATTAAATGATCTGCGGAAATGCACACAGACTTTCCTGGCCTGCTTCAGGACATCCTGTAAGCCCAGGTACCTGCCCAAGTACCGCTGCACCACCAGGTTAAGGACGTGAGCCACACAGGGCACATGGGTCAGTTGTCCCTGTCGGAGGGTGGAGAGGACGTTGGTGCCATTGTCTCAAACCACCAATCCTGGCTTAAGCTGGCGTGGCGTCAACCACCTCTCAGCCTGCCCCTGCAGAGCTGACAAAATATCTGCCCCAGTGTGGCTCCTGTCCCCCAAACAAACCAACGCAAGCACGGCATGGCATCGTTTTGCCTGCGTACTTGCGTAGCCCCTTGAATGCCTACGGAGCACCGCTGGTTCCGAGGACAGAGCACTGGAAGAGGCCATGGAGGAAGAAGAAGAGGAGGGGGTGGAGGAGAGAGGTGTGTCACAACCAGTAGTAGCATCTTGGAGGCATGGTGGCGGAACAACCTCCAACACTACTGCACCTTGTCCTGCATCCTTCCCAGCTGCCAGAAGAGTGACCCAATGGGCCGTGAAAGACAGGTAACGTCCCTGTCCATGCCTGCTGGACCATGAGTCAGCGTTAATATTATGCACCTTACCGCTGACCGCCCTGTCCAGCGAGGCAAGGACATTGCCTTCCACATGCCAGTAGAGAGCCGGAATCGGCCTCCATGAGAAAAAGTGGCGTTTGGGGACCTGCCACTGAGGAACCGCACATTGCACATATTCACGGAAGGGGGCCGAGTCTACCAACTGAAAAGGTAGCAGTTGAAGTTCTAGCAATTTAGCCAAGCTAGCATTCAACCGCTGGGCATGTGGATGGCTGGGGTGAACTTCTTTCTATGGTCCAGCAGCTGGGGCAGGGAAATTTGCCTGCTACAATCGGACGTGGGTGTACTGCTAGCAGAGTGCCCGCAAGTACTTGGCTGTGACACACCTAATTCTACACCTTCATTCCTCTCAGTGCAGGTTTCAGAGAGGACTGAAGGTCTAGTGGGGTTGGAGATCCCAGCTGATGAGGAGCAAGGAGAGGTCCGCTTTGTTCTTTGGTGTGGGTCGTTGAGGTAAGCTTGCCAACGAGCTGCATGGCAGGTCAACATATGTCTGGCCAAGCATGTGGTGCCCAAGCGGCTGATGTTTTGGGCACACGAGATATGCTTGAGACATATGTTGCAAATAGCAGCGGTGCGATCTGATGCACTCGTCTCAAAAAGGCCCACACCAAAGAGCTTTTAGAATAACGCGCAGAGGCAGCTCCCTGCACAGGCGGAGCTCTGCGGTGTGATTCAGTCGGTGTGCTGCCCCTAAGCTGCCCCAGAGGGCATCCTGCCTCGTTGGAGATGTGCCTCCTCCTCCTCCTCTCTCCTACCAGGCACCCACATGGAGTCAGTGCCCTCATCATCCCCTACCTCTTCATCACTGGAGCAAACCTGGCAGTATGCTGCAGCTTGTGGAACATTACTGCTATATTGCTCTCCTTCTTGAGCATCCCCTCTCTCTGCGCTCACGCTACTGCCTTCCTCTAGCTGAGTATCATCATCAGAGCCTACAAAACACTGGGCATCCTCCTGGAGCATGTACCCAACACTGTGCTCAAACTGTTTGGGGGACTCCTCAGGAGGACGTGGTGGGTCTAGGGAAGGAGTCACTGATGATGACATTGAGACGAGGGAAGAGGATGCGTTGGCAGCTACTTTGCTAGTACCCTGAGCCTGGGTGAGAGAGGATGAGGAGGATGAAGAGGGCTTGGTCATCCACTCTACCAAGTCTTCAGCATGATGCAGCTCAACACGTCCAGCTGCCAAAAATAAGGACAAGCGTGTCCCATGGCCACGTGCTGATGATGATTTACCGCGTCCATGACCAGCACTGTTGTCTCTAGACACAGAGCCTGCTTGCCCTCTTTTATTGGCTCGTGTCTGTCTGCCTCTCCTTGTTGGCCTTCCAGACGTGGTATTGGCCAGCAGGGAGATGGGAAAACCAGCAATTGGGTAGTGTATATTGTGCTGGAGGCACAAAACACCCATTAACTCCTGCAGATGACTTTATTATAGAACACCAGCAATAAAGGGCAGATACAGGTGTATATTGTGCTGTGCTGGAGGCCCACAACACCCACTAACTCCTGCAGATGTCTTTATTATAGAACACCAGCAATAAAGGGTAGATACAGGTGTATATTGTGCTGTGCTGGAGGCACACAACACCCACTAACTCCTGCAGATGCCTTTATTATAGAACACCAGCAATAAAGGGTAGATACAGGTGTATATTGTGCTGTGCTGGAGGCACACAACACCCACTAACTCCTGCAGATGCCTTTAATATAGAACACCAGCAATTAAAGGGTAGATACCAGTGTAAACTGTGCTGTGCTGGAGGCACACAACACCAACTAACTCCTACAGATGCCTTTATTATAGAACACCAGCAATAAAGGGTAGATACAGGTGTATATTGTGCTGTGCTGGAGGCACACAACACCCACTAACTCCTGCAGATGGTTTAATTAGAGAAGAGCAATAAAGGTAGATACAGGTGTATACTGCGCTGAAGGCACACAGACAACACCCACTAACTCCTGCAGATGGCAGATAGCTCAATTAGAGAAGAGCAATATAGGTAGATACAGGTGTATACAGTGCTGGAGGCACACAACACCAACTAACTCCTGCAGATGGCAGATGGCTCAATTAGAGAAGAGCAAAATAGGTAGATACTGGTGTATACTGCGCTGGAGGCACACAACACCAACAAACTCCTGCAGATGGCTCAATTAGAGAAGAGCAATATAGGTAGATACAGGTGTATACTGTGCTGGAGGCACACAACACCAACTAACTCCTGCCAATGGCAGATGGCTCAATTAGAGAAGAGCAATATAGGTAGATACAGGTGTATACTGTGCTGGAGGCACACAACACCAACTAACTCCTGCAGATGGCTGATGGCTCTATTAGAGAAGAGCAATATAGGTATATACAGGTGTATATAAATATTGACAGGGAAAAGGGGAAATGAGGAAAAATAAAAAATAAAAAAAATAAAAAATAAAAAAAGAAATGAAAAAACCTTCACACAAAAAGACCTCAAAAAAATGTGGGTTCAGTTGGACTTTTTAGGCATAAAGAAAGTTGTAAACACAACCAGTATGAAAAATAATTATTTCTATTTAATTAAAATAAAAAAGACAATTTAAAAAGAACAGGAAAAAGTTCAATTTCCCTTTTACACAAAAAAAGGGAAAAAGTTTCCTCCTTAAAATTGCACAATTAAGACCTAATTGACATCCTATCAAACATAATAACAGCCTTTTCAAATTTCCAAAAAGGAAAAGAAAAAAACAAAGTATATATCTATACAAATGAGGGATCAAGGATATCAATCATACAGTCAACGGTTACATATATTTTTGGTGCTCTACATGTTTCGTGTCTACAATGACACTTCTTCAGGAGCTGATAATAATGTTCTGAATTCTAAGGAGAGAATATAAATGAGTAAAAGGAAAACAGATATATGTATAAAATACTAGAAAGAAAAAACATACATCTATAAACATTCGTATAAATAACATACATATATCCAACAATTTTCGTTAGGTCACCCATCAAAATACTAAGGTGTAAAAAAAAAAAAAAAAAAAAAAAAAAGGGGGGGGGGGGGAAGAGAGGGGGATTTTTCCTGAGACCACAATGTGGGGGCGGGTATAACATTCCTATTTAATGCCATATAGTATCAGCCACTCGATACTTACATTCCTTCGTAAAAGGGTGTCCTAAATAGGGAGATCACCGTTTCCAAAGGAGGAAATTGGTACGATTGATTACACAAAACTTTTCTCCACAGAGGGAAACAAGAAAGGGAAGAGAGAAGAGGGGGAGAGGAAGAAAAAAGAAAAACAATTGTTGAGCAAGTATATAAACAAAAGTTAAATAAAGAAATATATTTTTTGAACTTAGTGAAATCGCTATAAAGGTGTATTCACCTCATAAAGATTAGATCTTCAGTGTGTGCAGCGAATGGAGACAGTACCAGAAGGGACTGTGAGAACAGCCCACAAGTCCCTATGGTAGAGCGCCAAACCCCATATCCCAAATGGGGTAATTAGGGGTCGCGCTCGCGTGGTCGCACATTGTGGTCAAGGAATAATAAAAAAAAAAAAAAAAAAAAAAAACACCTAAGCATTGATGAAGTAATAATTACAGTGAACTCAAAATATACATAATTCTTTTTAAGCAAATTAGACTGTTACAGAGAGGCAGATCGAATTTAAGTTGATCAGCCAGATCATTAATTATTAATTACATCCAAATGCGGTGTGTATAAGATTCAAAACAGACAAAACAACATCCATATATTCAAAAAATATTTACATTCCGCATTGGGTTATTGTGCATATAAGCGAGAGACAAAAAAAAAAAAAAAAAAAAAAAGGGGGGGAAAGGAGAAAAGGAGGGGGGACAGATGTACTCTACAAAAAAGACTTGTATGATTGAGTCTCATTTAGGCCAGGGGCTTGGGTAGCATTGAGTTTCTCAATCCAAATCGTTTCACGTTGTAAAATGCGTTTGTCCCAATTTCCTCCACGTGGATCCTTTGGAATGATCTCTAAGATACTAAAAAGGACACATGTTGCATCAAAAGCATGACATAGATCAATGTGTCTACTCACTGTTGTTAACATTTTCCCATTGGAGGATACATATACATGGTCCTTGATGCGTTGCCAAAGACATCTCATAGTCTTTCCGACATAAAAAGCTCCGCATCTGCATGTCATTAAATAAATGACACCCTGTGTTTTGCAGTCTGCCCTGGATTTTAAATAGACAAATTCACCATTAGGAAGTGCGACTTCTGCACCCTGTTTGACCCAGGGGCAGAAATCGCAGGTCCCACATTTGTACAGACCCCTGCCATTTTTGATATCTCGTCCTTTAGGTAAATAAAAGCTTGATACCAAATGATCTCTCAGCGAGGTAGTGCGTCTAAATGTCAGTTGGGGTCTTTTCCCTATGTATTTTTTGATTACCGAATCTTGGTGTAAAATATGCCAATGGTTTGTAAGGATATTGCGGACCTCTTCATGTTGAGATGTGTATACTGCGCTGAAGGCACACAGACAACACCCACTAACTCCTGCAGATGGCTGATGGCTCAATTAGAGAAGAGCAATATGTGGGAAGGCCTGTATTTGTGGGAGGAGTCTGAGGGACTATTTAACCCTCCTCCTCTATCAGGGCCAGGGTTGGTGTTTTCTAGGTTGCCATTTCTGGGTGGTGGGGGGTGCGTCAGGACCTGCTTAGTCCTCCTCCCTTTCTCCCCTCTGCTACATCAGGCCAGTGTGCAGGCCACCCGGTTCCCGTGGCACTCATGCTAGGGAGGGGGGAGGCGTCCGCCCGCTTGCTTTTCTCAGTCCCCCCTCAGCGCCGTGTGGCCAGCCTGCTCCCGCCCGCTTTTCCCGGCTCTCATGCCGGGGGAGTGGGGGGGGGGGGCGTTCATCTGGCCATCCGTCCTCCTTTCCAAATCTCCCCACAGCTCCGTTGGGCTGGCGCGCAGCCCGCCCGTTGTTCCCAGCACTCATGCCGGGGGAGCGGGGGGGTTTCATCCGGCCATCCATCCGCCTTCCATGATATCCAATAGCTCCGTGGGGCTGGCGTGCGGCCCACCCGCTCTTCCTGGCGCTCATGCCGGGGGAGGGGGGGGCGCTCGGCCATCCATCTCGATATCTCCCCAGTCAGTTCCCAGCTCCACTTGGCCAGCATGCACGCCGTGCGAGCGCGGGGGGGGGGGGTGGTTTGTGATCAGCCGCCTGCTCCTCTCCTCATGTATGTTTGGTTTATGAGGGGGGCAGGCTGTCGGTTTACTGCTGGTGCTCCCGGGGGATGGGCAGTCTCCCGCCAGTCACTACTTTCTTCCCCTCAACCGGCGTCTTTGCTGCAGTGTCAGTGGGGATCAGACCACCCACTGCAGCCATGGCAATGGCCAGACCTGAGGCCAGGTTTGCTGCTTTCACTTGTTCACTTTCTTTGATCAGTGTTTTTATCGCAGCTAGCGGTCTGTCCAGAGTTTTTTTTGTCATAGCAGCATTTTCTGTTGCAGCGTTTGTCCAGCATTTCCGTTATGGCGTTCTGTCGTTCGGTCCAGCATTTCCGTCATAGCGTTCTGTCCAGCATTTCCGTCATAGCGTTCTGCCCAGCATTTCTGTCTCAGCGTTCAGTCCAGCATTTCCATCATAGCGTTCTGCTCGGCCTTTCTGTCGCACCGTTCTGCTCGGCATTTCTGTCGCACCATTCTGCTCGGCATTTCTGTCGCATCGTTCTGCTCGGCATTTCTGTCGCACCGTTCTGCTCGGCATTTCGGTTGCACCGTTCAGTCCAGCATTTCTGTCGCACCGTTCAGTCCAACATGTCTGTCACAGCGTTTCTGCCCAGCATTTCTGTCACAGTGTTCTGCCCAGCATTTCTGTCACAGCGTTCTGCCCAGCATTTCTGTCACAGCGTTCTGCCCAACATTTCTGTCACAGCGTTCTGCCCAGCATTTCTGTCACAGCGTTCTGCCCGGCATTTCTGTCACAGCGTTCAGTCCGGCATTTCTGTCACATCGTTCAGTCCGGCATTTCTGTTGCACCGTTCCGTCCAGCATTTCTGTCGCACCGTTCTGCCCAGCATGTCTGTCACAGCGTTCTGCCCAGCATTTCTGTCACAGCGTTCTGCCCAGCATTTCTGTCACAGCGTTCAGTCCAGCATTTCTGTCACAGCGTTCAGTCCAGCATTTCTGTCGCACCGTTCTGCTCAGCATTTCTGTCGCATCGTTCTGCTCGGCATTTCTGTCGCACCGTTCTGCTCGGCATTTCTGTCGCACCGTTCTGCTCGGCATTTCGGTTGCACCGTTCAGTCCAGCATTTCTGTCGCACCGTTCAGTCCAGCATGTCTGTCACAGCGTTTCTGCCCAGCATTTCTGTCACAGTGTTCTTTCTGCCCAGCATTTCTGTCACAGCGTTCTGCCCAGCATTTCTGTCACAGCGTTCTGCCCGGCATTTCTGTCACAGCGTTCAGTCCGGCATTTCTGTCACACCGTTCAGTCCGGCATTTCTGTTGCACCGTTCAGTCCAGCATTTCTGTTGCACCGTTCAGTCCAGCATTTCTGTCGCACCGTTCTGCCCAGCATGTCTGTCAAAGCGATCTGCCTAGCATGTCTGTCACAGCGTTCTGCCCAGCATTTCTGTCACAGCGTTCTGCCCAGCATTTCTGTCACAGCGTTCAGTCCAGCATTTCTGTCACAGCATTCAGTCCAGCATTTCTGTCGCACCGTTCAGTCCAGCATTTCTGTCGCACCGTTCAGTCCAGCATTTCTGTCGCACCGTTCTGCCCAGCATGTCTGTCACAGCTTTCTGCTCAGAATTTCTGTCACATCGTTCAGTCCAGCATTTCTGTCACAGCGTTCAGTCCAGCATTTCTGTCCCACCATTCTGCCCAGAATTTCTGTCACAGCGTTCTGCCCAGCATTTCTGTCACAGCGTTCTGCCCAGCATTTCTGTCACAGCGTTCTGCCCAGCATTTCTGTCACATCGTTCAGTCCAGCATTTCTGTCACATCGTTCAGTCCAGCTTTGCTGTCACAGCGTTCAGTCCAGCATTTCTGTCACAGCGTTCAGTCCAGCATTTCTGTCACAGCGTTCAGTCCAGCATTTCTGTCACAGCGCTCAGTCCAGCATTTCTGTCACAGCTTCAGTCCAGCATTTCTGGCTCATCGTTCTGCCCAGCATTTCTGGCACAGCGTTCGGCCAGCATTTTTCTCTGATAGCGTTCGGTCCAGCATTTTTTCAGTCATAGCGTTCGGTCCAGCATTTCAGTCACAGCGTTCTGTCCAGCAGTTCTTTCTTAGCGTTTCTGCCCTGACATGTCTGTCATAGCATTTCTGCCCTTGGATTTCTGTCTTAGCATCTCTGCCCCTGGATTTCTGCCTTAGCGTTTCCGCCCCTGGATGTCTGCCTTAGCGTTTCCGCCCCTGGATGTCTGTTTTGGCGTTTCCGCCCCTGGATGTCTGTCTTGGCATTTCCGCCCCTGGATGTCTGTCTCGGCGTTTCGGCCCCTGGATTTCTGTCTTGGCGTTTCCGCCCCGGTTTTCTGTCTTGGCGTTTTTCCCCTGGATTTCTGTCGTAGCGTTTCTGTCCCTGGATTTCTGTCGTGGTGTTCTACCCCTGAATTTCGGTCATGGTGTCATGTCATTGCTGCCTCAGCGTTCTGTCATTGCATTCTGCTCCTGGGTTTCTGTTCGTTTCTGCCTCCGCATTCAGTTCAGCATTTCTGTCGCAACATTCTGTCATAGGGTTGCTGTCCTTGCATTTCTGGCTCAGCGTTTCTGTCACTCATGGCATACTACGGTACCTGTTTTCATATTTGTTGGTTGTCATGTCTCATTGTGCCTGTGTTCCTGTTTGTACCTAGGGTAGTTAGCTAGGGCTCACACGTCAGGATCTGTCACGTCTACAGATCCATACGGGCTGAGGTTTCGTTATTAATGATTGTTGACCACAATCTTCTCACCCGTATACCATACATCATATGATGCATGTTTCATTCACCACACCTGTACGTCTACCCACCACGGTCCGTGGGTACTCTAGGCCTGAGTTTCTGTTAATTACCTGTCTCTGCGCTGCAGGTTACTCGGGCTAACTCACTACTCACACGGGGGGGGGGGGGGGGGGGGGGTTTCGTCATCAGGTTCATTTATGCGCTGTGGTCTTGATTTTCTGATAATGTTCTCATTCTTAGGTAGGCAGAGGGGCGTTGTTGTTCTCATGTCTGGTTGTCTGTCTTTCCTTCTAGTTGCATTCTCAGGTTGGGCCGTCTTGGCATCCATACCGATATCAACCATGCCTGCACTCACTTACAGATGTCGTTTCGCCACTGGGCTCACCCTCGGGTCGGAAGCAGACGTCAATTTTCTTCAGTTGACATCCTGTTGCATTGAGGCCCTGGTTACCGCCCTGGGATTTATACTCTCTCAGGGTGTGTCCTAAGCCACGGTCCTTAGGTGGTAGGTTGGGGGACATCGCCATGATTCTGGATTCCACTCTCAGCTCCGATCTCTTGTCTAGGAGGTTTCTTGGAGTACTGCTCAGGGACATCAGTCCAGTCATCTTTGCTGATCCCCGGTCTGGTCCAGGTGGGGAGGGGGGGCTTTAGTCACTTTGGGCATGGCTGGATCATGCCATGGGACTTATTTCCCTGGGTTGGAGTCTGTTTCTCCTTCTTCGGTGCAGGACTCCGTCTCGGTTGGTAGGTCTCAGGCAGTAGCATGACCTGTTCGCATCCGGTGGGACCAATCTGTCTTGGTGTCTCCATGTTGATCATGCTCATTGCCATGGCACCTACTCCATCACATCAATCGGGCAGCCAGCTTTTCCTCTCCTATCACTTATATTTTTGGCACTTACCCTCTCACTTCCGCTTGCCAGGTATGGGTAGGCCGGGGGGTGGGGGTTCCACGGTGCTTCTTCTGGTGTCCGTTGTGGGTTTTTCAGTCTGCTCTGCCATCTTCTTGCAGGGGATCCTCGGGTCAGCCCTTGTTCCCTTTTCCCCACGTATCCTCTCATTCACAAGCAGTTCATTCTCATGTCTGGGTTACCTTGGGCATCAGGCTCATCCTATCCTTCACAGGACATTCATTTGGGTTTGTGTAGCTTGCAGGCTCTAAGGGGGTTCCTTCTCATTTCCAGGTCAGGAGTCGGTGGGTTCTACTCTCACAGCGGATACTTACCGGTTACTTACAGTTGGCGCTTGGGCATACGTCATTTTATGGATGGGATCTTTGCCTTCCCTTTTCCACCTAAATTTGTGTCTTTTTGCCCTCTTTTCAGGCATACTGACCAGCCAGGCCATGGCACAATTCAGGCCTTGTGTCACGTACCTGGTGGTAGAGCCCGACTTGCAGAAGGAGACCTCTCTTGCAGCTCAGACTCGAGGGCCCTGGTAGTGTATACAGGTGACACAAGAGTCAAGAGGGGCACGAGTGTCTGGCAGGATCAACAGCTGGGTCAAGGAGTGCTGGATCGGAGGGGAACTGGAACAGCAGGCAGGTGCAGGAAGCTGAAGCAGGACAGCAGGCAGAGAGGCTGAAGCAGGACACAAGTGCAGGAGTTCTGGCAGAGGTAGGACTTCAGGCAGGTGCTGGAACCACTACAGGAGATGGAGCAGCAGATGGCACTGGAACAGAAGGCTGGAAGCAGAGTAGTCAGGCAAGCCGGGTCGGAGGTCAGGCGGTCAGCAGAAGTACCAAGGATCAGGCAGGTGGATGGTCAGACGAGCCGGGTCGGTAAACGGACAGGCAGCAAGGCACCGAGGGAACAAACAGAAGGGAGGTCAGGCAGGCCGAGGTCAGATGCAGGCGGATAGCAGGAGCAGTAGGTAAACAAGCCGGGTCAACAGGTCACAGGAAGCAGGTTCTCAGGATCAGGGTACTAGCACGCTGTAGATCAGACAGCAAGAACTGGATGTGACCAACTGGACTAAATAGCCCCCCTGGCGCCAACAAGCGCACACACGCGCGCACGACCGCGCGCGCGCACGCGCACGGACGCGCACGCGCGCACCCGCGGACGCGCGGCGGAAGGTCCGGGCTGACCGCTGCTGGCAGGATCTTCGTGACATTGCCCCCCCTCAAGGGGCAGCCTCCGGATGCCCAACCGGGCCCATCTTTCAGGGTGCAATCTTCTGAAAGCTTGGATTAAAGTCTTTGCATGGTTATTTTCCACAGGCTCCCAAGAATTCTCCTCCGGGCCGTAACCTCTCCATTTAATTAAAAATTGAGCTTGGTTATTCCTTTTCCTACAATCCAGGATAGCTTCAATTTCAAATTCTTCCTCCCCGTTCACCATTACAGGGTCTGGAGGGTTCACATTCCGGTCGGGAAAAGGATTGGGGACAAAGGGTTTCAACAGGGAGACGTGAAAGACAGGGTGGATCTTGAGTGAATCCGGGAGCTCCAGCTCATAGGCCACCTCGTTGATCCTCCTCCTTACAGGGAAAGGGCCCAGGAATTTGGGGCCCAATTTCCTGGAAGGACACGACAATCGAAGGTTTGCGGAGGATAACCATACGCGGTCACCTGGTTCGAGCAGCAATTCATCCCGCTTCTTCCTGTCGAACACTTCCTTATTCTGTTCCTGGGATCTTGCCATGGTCTTCTGTAGTAGTTGGTTGTTTGAAGAGAAAACATTTATAGTCTCCAAGACTGCTGGCACAGAACATTCGGGAATGGAATTAGGAAGGAAAGCTGGATGAAACCCATAATTAGCAAAAAACGGACTTTGCTTGGTAGCAGAATGCACGGAATTATTATAGGCAAATTCGGCCAACGGGAGCAGTGTGACCCAGTCATCTTGGGAATAGGATGAAAAACAACGGAGGTATTGCTCGAGAGTCTGATTGGTCCTCTCGGTCTGACCATTCGTCTGAGGATGGTAAGCGGTGGAGAATGACAGCGTACTTCCCAGGACTTTACACAGCGCTTTCCAAAACCGTGAGGTAAATTGCACTCCGCGGTCAGACACTATATTAGTCGGGATTCCATGGAGTCTAATTATTTCCCTGATAAACATCTGGGCCGTCTCGGAAGCAGAGGGGGTACCCTTCATCGGGATGAAATGGGCCATTTTAGACAGCCGATCTACCACCACAAAGATGGCAGTATGCCCAGCTGCAGGGGGCAGGTCGACGATGAAGTCCATAGACAACATCTTCCACGGCCTATCTGGAATGGGCAGAGGTTTCAGTAACCCCCAGGCTCTGGACCTACAGGTTTTGCTCCGGGCACAGGTGGTGCAGGACTCCACGTAACTCCTACAGTCCTTAAGTACTTGGGGCCACCAGAAGGTACGTTGAACAAGATCAGCGGTCTTATAGGCACCAAAGTGCCCTGCTAGAGCATGGTCATGGCAAAGTTCGAGAATGCTCACTCGTAAGCATTCGGGTACAAAGATCTTGCTGCCGTACCAAAACAGTCCATCCCTGACCTGTAACTCAGTTCCAACGGTGGGTGTTGGCCCCATGGAAGCTTGTTTCAACCGCGAGAGCAGATCTTCCTGTAACAGGAGAAAGTTCCCTGGGGCCAGGATAGTGTCAGGGGGTGAAGTTCCTTCGGATTTGTGAAACATCCTAGAGAGGGCATCGGGTTTCGTGTTCTTGGAGCCGGGCAGGTAAGTAACATGGAATGAGAACCTGGAAAAGAACAAGGCCCACCTAGCTTGTCGCAGTCTCAGCCTCTTTGCAGACTTCAGGTATTCCAAGTTCTTGTGATCTGTGTAGATCAGGATAGGATGAGCAGCTCCTTCTAACAGGTATCGCCATTCTTCCAGGGCAGATTTAATGGCCAGTAATTCCCGGTCGCCTACGTCATAATTTCTCTCCGCGGGGGACAGCTTTCGGGAAAAGAAGGCAATAGGAAAAAGTGAAGCTTTGGTACCTTGTCGTTGGGAAAGGACAGCTCCAACAGCGATTTCAGAGGCGTCTACTTCCAGGACAAATGGTAGGGAAGAATCAGGGTGTTTTAAGACATCCGCGGAGGTAAACAGTCTCTTGAGGGACTCGAAAGCGACTTGAGCTTCCGGGGACCAGTGAAAACGCACCCCTTGCTTGGTTAGTTGCGTGATTGGACAGATGATAGCGGAGAACCCCTTGATAAATTTCCTATAGAAATTGGTGAAGCCAACAAAACGTTGGACCCCTTTCTTGTCAGTGGGAGCTGGCCAATCAAGGATTGCAGAAATCTTTTGTGGATCCATCCTTATTCCTTCAATGGAAATAACTAGGCCCAGAAATGAGATACTTTCTTGTTCAAAAGCACACTTTTCAGCCTTGGCGTACAGCCCGTGTTGCCGGAGCCGGTTCAGGACACATTTAACGTGTTTGCGATGAGAGTCTAGAGAAGGGGAAAAAATGAGGATATCGTCAAGGTAAACAATGACAAACAAGTCTAAATAGTCCCGGAAGACATCATTAATAAAATACTGGAAGGTAGCGGGAGCGTTGCACAGTCCGAAGGGCATCACCCGATATTCGAAATTCCCAAAGCGGGTACGAAAATCTGTCTTCCACTCATCCCCACTTCTGATACGGACCAGATTGTAGGCCCCTCTGAGATCCAGCTTAGTGAAGATAGAGGCAGTTCCCAGTCTCTGAAATAATTCCGGTACCAGAGGAAGCGGGTATCGATTCTTTACAGTTATCTTATTTAACTCTCTGTAATCAACACAGGGCCGGAGGGTATGGTCTTTTTTTTCCACAAAGAAGATGCCTGCACCCGCTGGGGAAGTGGAGGGTTGAATGAAGCCTTTCTTCAGGTTTTCGTCTATGTACATCTTTAGGGTTTCCTGTTCCAGTTCGGTCAGTGGGAAGATCCTGCCAAAGGGAATTTCAGCCCCGGGAAGAAGTTCGATGGGACAGTCATATGCCCGATGGGGCGGCAGAGATTCTGCCCCCTTCTTACTGAAGACATCTAGGTAGTCGTGGTATACTTCGGGAACTGATTGGCGAAGCTCGGAATCGGAATCCAGACATAGTAGGGCAGAGGATTCGCCAGAATTTTTCAGGAGACAGTACTGCTGGCAATAAGGAGAGAAGAATGTGATCTCCCCAGTGACCCAGTTAATAGCAGGGTTATGGGCCTGCAACCATGGCATGCCAAGGATGATTGGAAACAAAGGAGATGGAATGATGTCCAAGCGAAGCAGTTCCTGATGCAGGTTAGAGACAGAAACTGAAATGGGGGTAGTCTCTTGCGTAACTGGTCCAGATTTTATCGTGGAGCCATCGGCCAGGTGGATAGAGAGTCCTTGAGCCTTGTACCGCAAAGGGATTTGGTGTTTGCTGGCAAAAGAAGAGTCCATGAAACAACTACAAGCCCCCGAGTCAATGATAGCGGGGACCTGCAAAGTCTTTCCTGGGAGCTGCAACGAGACAGAAAGGGCGAGGTGAGAGAGGTCTTAAGCCAAGCAGTAGTAGAGCCAGACGAGACAGACATGCACTTACGGAGCTTGGCCGGACAGTTCCTGACGTAGTGCCCAGGTTCCCCGCAGTAAAGGCACAAGTTGTTGACCCGACGACGTTGGCGCTCTTCCACCGTGAGAGCAGGGCAAAGGACTCCGAGCTGCATAGGTTCAGAAGTATCAGGTGCTGGAACAGGACCAGGAATGGGAGCCGGATGAGAGTAGTTAGGTACCCGAGGCAGCATCCAGGTGGGGCGAGTGAGCCCAGGACCTCTTTCAGCTCTTCGCTCCCTCAGCCGTCGATCAATTTGGATGGCCAGATTAATCAAGGCATCCAGAGTTTGTGGGATTCCCACACGGGCCAGTTCATCTTTCAGTGGGTCTGAGAGCCCCATCCGAAACTGGTAGCGAAGGGCCGCATCGTTCCAGTCCGTATCAGTACTCCAACGGCGGAACTCAGCGACATAGTCCTCTACGGCCCTACGTCCTTGCTGAAGGGTATGCAGGGCGGCTTCGGCCGTGGCGGAGAGTTGAGGGTCCTCGTAGAGCTGGGCCATCGTATCGAAGAAGGTGGTCAGGTTGGTTAGGACCTCTGCTTTCTGTTCCAGTAAACGATGAGCCCAAGCTTGAGGATCTCCCAGGAGCAAGGACACCACGAATCCCACCTTGGTGGCCTCAAGTGAGAAGGTGCGAGGCTGAAGGGCAAAGTACAGTTCACAAGAGTTCCGGAACGCTCTGAATTTACTTCGTTCCCCGGAAAACTTTTCAGGCGTGGGAACCCTGGGTTCGGGAGGCAGCATTACCACCGTTGGGGAAGAGGTGCTCGAGCCGGCAGTAGACGAAAGAGGCCCCTGAGCGGTTGTGGGCGAAGTGAGAGCTTGGACCCTTTCCTCCAAACGCGTGTAACCCTCCTGGAGACTCTTAACAGCCTGGGTGAGGCCAGCCAGATGCAGACAAAGTTCGTCCATGGGAGAGGCTCCCTGCGTGGGCTCAGACATGGCTGTCTGATACTGTCACGTACCTGGTGGTAGAGCCCGACTTGCAGAAGGAGACCTCTCTTGCAGCTCAGACTCGAGGGCCCTGGTAGTGTATACAGGTGACACAAGAGTCAAGAGGGGCACGAGTGTCTGGCAGGATCAACAGCTGGGTCAAGGAGTGCTGGATCGGAGGGGAACTGGAACAGCAGGCAGGTGCAGGAAGCTGAAGCAGGACAGCAGGCAGAGAGGCTGAAGCAGGACACAAGTGCAGGAGTTCTGGCAGAGGTAGGACTTCAGGCAGGTGCTGGAACTACTACAGGAGATGGAGCAGCAGATGGCACCGGAACAGAAGACTGGAAGCAGAGTAGTCAGGCAAGCCGGGTCGGAGGTCAGGCGGTCAGCAGAAGTACCAAGGATCAGGCAGGTGGATGGTCAGACGAGCCGGGTCGGTAAACGGACAGGCAGCAAGGCACCGAGGGAACAAACAGAAGGGAGGTCAGGCAGGCCGAGGTCAGATGCAGGCAGATAGCAGGAGCAGTAGGTAAACAAGCCGGGTCAACAGATCACAGGAAGCAGGTTCTCAGGATCAGGGTACTAGCACGCTGTAGATCAGACAGCAAGAACTGGATGTGACCAACTGGACTAAATAGCCCGCCTGGCGCCAACGAGCGCACACACGCGCGCACGACCGCGCACGCGCGCACCCGCGGACGCGCGGCGGAAGGTCCGGGCTGACCGCTGCTGGCAGGATCTTCGTGACACCTTGTTTCTTAAGTAATAAGCTTTTCCCCCAGCTTTGTCACTCATACTCATGGTACTTTTTCTTATTCTTACATTCAGGGTATGCCCTCTTTTCAGGCATACTGACCAGCCAGGCCATGGCACACCTCAGGCCTTGTTTCTTAAGTAATATCGCATTTCCCACTTGAAGACTCCGATTACAAATGTAGATACAGGTGTATACTGCGCTGAAAGGCACACAGACAACACAGACAACACCCACTAACTCCTGCAGATGCCGGAACACTACACAAGGCCGCCGCGCTGGCGGCGTTATATAGTGTGGGGCGTGTACTACACAGCCTGAGCTATAATTGGCATCCTGCCTGTGGCCAATCATGGCTCTCCTCGCTGCCGTCACAGTGCATGCTTGGCCAATCATGAGCCAGCAATGCACTGCGATGGCGCAGTGCATCGTGGGCCGTAAGTGCCACACGAATTTGGCGCGAACGGCCCATAACGTTCAGTATTTTTCCGAACGTGCGAACAGTCAATGTTCGAGTTAAATATACGTTCGATTCGAACACCAAGCTCATCCTTAGTCACCGCGTCCTTTAACGATCAGACTTTGATGTGATTGTGTGTACGCACAACAGTTTCAGAGGAACTCTGTGGGAAAAACCTTCAGAGTTTATTCCAACGGCAAAACCATTCATGTGTATGCAGCATTAAGCATATGGCCTAATAGAGTTTAAGGTTTATTTGCTTTCATGTAAAAGATGAGGCATGATAATTTCATAGTTTTATCTGCTGACTCAAATTCTAGTTTGGCCTTATCTAAGTTCGGTTTTAGTGAAGGAGAAGGATTGGTTTGGAATACCATATAGCAAGTGTTAAAATAAGTTTCTAACTTGCTTTATAGAGCTTTACGTTCTTTGTTAAAAAGAGCAGCTTGACTCAAACACATACCCCAGAAAGAGTGAGGCAGCGTACACACGGGCGGACTGTTCGCTCAACTTTGTCCGCTGAACAGTGTTTCAGCGGACAGTCCGCCCGTGTGTGGGCTTTCAGCGGACAGTTTCAGCGGACAGTTTGACGGACAAAGTCTTTCGGAAATTCCGAAAAACTGTCCGCTGAAACTTGGTTTGAGCGAACAGTCCGCCCGTGTGTAGGCTACTTTAGAAATTAGCAAACTGTTCCCGCTCGGAGGAAAGACTGCTCATTTCGAGCGCGTGTGAAGGTAGGCGGGGCCCGCAATGGAGACGTCGCGGGCTCCGCCGCCTGGAATGGACTTAAAGGGGAACCCCAACGCCGAAAAAAATCGGCGTGGGGGTCCCCCCAAAGTCCACAACAGACCCTTGTCCGAGCACGCTACCCGGCCGGCCAGGAAAGGGGGGCGAGCGAGCGCGCCCCCCTCCTGAGCCATACCAGGCCGCGTGCCCTCAACATGGGGGGTGCCTTGGGGAAGGGGGGGCCGCGCGGCCCCCCCACCCCAAAGCACCTTGTCCCCATGTTGATGAGGACAAGGGCCTCTTCCCGACAACCCTGGCCGTTGGTTGTCGGGGTCTGCGGGCGGGGGGCTTATCGGAATCCGGGAGCCCCCTTTAAGAAGGGGGCCCCCGGATACCGGCCCCCCACCCTATGTGAATGAGTATGGGGTACAATGTACCCCTACCCATTCACCTGTGAAAAAAAGTACAAAAAAAAACACAACACAGGGTTAAAATATTTTATGGCACAGCTCCGGGGGTCTTCCGTCTTCGGGGGTCTTCTCCGGACTCCTCCGCTATCTTCTTGTAGCTCTTTTGCTAGCGGAGGAGTCCGGCTTTCTTCCTCCCCGCCGCCGGCCTCTTCTCCCGACTTCGGGGGTCTTGTCCCCCTCTTCGGTTCTTCTGCCGGGCCACCGCGCCTTCTTGTAGCTCTTTTGCAGGCGGTGGCCCGGTCTTCTGTCGCCGCTGTCGCCGTCGCCGCCTTCCGTTCTTCTTCTTCTTCTTCTTCTCCAGGAGATGTTGACACGTCGCTCTCTCCGGCCGGAATGCCAGAGCCGCGCTGTGCTGCCACTTATATAGTGCCAATGGGGCGGTGTCACATGGTATATGTCACATGGGTTGGTCACATGGGTTGATGTCACATGGTGACCCCGCCCCCTTACGATGTCATAGTCCCCATGTGACATCAACCCATGTGACCAACCCATGTGACATATACCATGTGACACCGCCCCATTGGCACTATATAAGTGGCAGCACAGCGCGGCTCTGGCATTCCGGCCGGAGAGAGCGACGTGTCAACATCTCCTGGAGAAGAAGAAGAAGAAGAAGAAGAACGGAAGGCGGCGACGGCGACAGCGGCGACAGAAGACCGGGCCACCGCCTGCAAAAGAGCTACAAGAAGGCGCGGTGGCCCGGCAGAAGAACCGAAGAGGGGGACAAGACCCCCGAAGTCGGATGAAGAGGCCGGCGGCGGGGAGGAAGAAAGCCGGACTCCTCCGCTAGCAAAAGAGCTACAAGAAGATAGCGGAGGAGTCCGGAGAAGACCCCCGAAGACGGAAGACCCCCGGAGCTGTGCAATAAAATATTTTAACCCTGTGTTGTGTTTTTTTTTTGTACTTTTTTTCACAGGTGAATGGGTAGGGGTACATTGTACCCCATACTCATTCACATAGGGTGGGGGGCCGGTATCCGGGGGCCCCCTTCTTAAAGGGGGCTCCCGGATTCCGATAAGCCCCCCGCCCGCAGACCCCGACAACCAACGGCCAGGGTTGTCGGGAAGAGGCCCTTGTCCTCATCAACATGGGGACAAGGTGCTTTGGGGTGGGGGGGCCGCGCGGCCCCCCCTTCCCCAAGGCACCCCCCATGTTGAGGGCACGCGGCCTGGTACGGCTCAGGGGGGGCGCGCTCGCTCGCCCCCCCTTTCCTGGCCGGCCGGGTAGCGTGCTCAGACAAGGGTCTGTTGTGGACTTTGGGGGAACCCCCACGCCGTTTTTTTTCGGCGTTGGGTGTCCCTTTAAGTCCATTCCAGGCGGCGGTGCCCGCGACGTCTCCTTCGCGGGCCCCGCCTACCTGTACACGCGCTCGAAATGGGTGGACTTGCCTCCGCCTTACGTGGGCGAGTCCGTTCATTTCAAAAGTTGAGCGAACTGTTTGGCAAACAGTTCGCTGAAACAGTCCGCTCGTGTGTGGGCAAGTCCGCTCATGCAAATTTTGAGCGGACTGTTGCGGCAACTGTTTGACGAACAAAGTTTCAGCGAACAGTCCCCGCGTGTGTACGCGGCCTCAGCGGAGAAATGCCGGGGTTAGAATTGTCTTCAAGGTATTACTTTAGTGCAAGTTCAATATTAATTTTATGTGCCAGATTTTTGAGTAAAGAACCTCTAATACCGCATACACACGATCAAACAATCGGGCGGAAAAGTCCGGCAAACTCAAGTCCGCCGGATAATCCCCCCGCGTGTAGCCTCCAGCTGACTTTTTTTACCCGAAAGTATGAGGACTTATGCCGCGTACACACGGTCGAACTGTATGACGTACTTAGTCCGTCATACAATCCGACGGACAATCCGGCGTACTTTCCACTGAACGGACTTGACCACACACGGATACACAAACAGTCCGACGAAAGCTTGCGCGATGACGTTCAGCATGTACAACGGGACTAGAAATAGGAAGTCCAAGACACAGCAAAGCCCTGTAAATCCTTTTTGGGCATGCGCCATTCTTAGTCCGTCGGACTAGCATACTGACGACCGTATTGTCCACTGAAACCAAAGTACGACGGAAAGATTTTTGGGCAAACCAAAATTCTTAGTACTCCGGACTGCACGCTGAAAAAGTCAGCTGAAGCCCACACACGAGTGGATTGTCCGTTGAAATGTGTTTCAACGGACTAAGTACGTCATACAGTTCGACCGTGTGTACGCGGCATTAGAAAGTAGTTTTGCACTCCAATCTTCCCGCCGGACTTGCATTTTGGCGGACAATCCGGCTGTGCGTATGCCAGTCCGCCGTACTTTTGAAATGAGCAGACTTTTCCCACCCGAAGAAAAGTCTGCTCATTTTGAGCACATCTCCAGGTAGGCGGGGCCCGCGAAGGATGTGTCGCTGGCCCCGTCACCTGGTATGGACTTAAAGGGGAACCCAACGGCGAAAAAAATCGGCGTGGGGGTCCCCCCCAGGTCAACATCAGACCCTTGTCCGAGCACGCTACCCGGCCAGCCAGGTAAGAAGGGGACAAGAGAGCAGCCCCCCTCCTGAGCCGTACCAGGCCACGTGCTCTCAACATGGGGGGCGCCGTGGGGAAGGGGGCCGCTCGGCCCCCCAACCCCAAAGCACATTGTCTCCATGTTGATGAGGACAAGGGCCTCTTCCCGACAACCCTGGCCGTTGGTTGCCGGGGTCTGCGGGCGGGGGGCTTTCTGTTCTTCTCTTCTTCTCTTCAGATATTGCCTCGTCGCATCCTTTGCTCACAATGGCAACGACGCGACGCACGGCGACTTATATAGGGACATCACCGGATGATGTCCCCGCCTATTATGACGTCACAGTCCCAGCATCATCTGGGATTGTGACACCATAATGGGCGGGGACATCATCCGGTGATGTCCCTATATAAGTCGCCGAGCGTCGCGTCGGTGCCATTGTGAGCGGAGGATGCGACGAGGCAACATCTGAAGAGAAGAAGAGAAGAACAGAAGGCGGCGGCGACAGAAGACCGGGCCACCACCTGTAAAAGAGCTAGAAGAAGGCGCGGTGGCCCGGCAGAAGAACCGAAGAGGGGGGCAAGACCCCCGAAGTCGGAAGAAGAGGGCGGCGGCGAGGAAGAAAGCCGGGCTCCTCCGCTAGTAAAAGAGCTAGAAGAAGATAGCGGAGGAGTCCGGCGAGAAGACCCCCGAAGACGGAAGACCCCCGGAGCTGTGCAATAAACTATTTTAACCCTTGTGTGTTGTGTTTTTTTGTACTTTATTTTACAGGTGAATGGGTAGGAGTACCCCATACTCATTCACATAGGGTGGGGGGGGCAGTATCCGGGGCCCCCTTATTAAAAGGGGCTCCCGGATTCCGTTAAGCCCCCCCGCCCGCAGAAAGAGTGTGTGTGTGTAGAGCACAGCGTGTGTGTGTAGAGCACGATCAAAGAGTGAGTGGAGAAATGCCGGGGTTAGAATTGTCTTCAAGGTATTATTTTAGTGCAAGTTCAATATTAATTTTATGTGCCAGATTTTTGAGTAAAGAACCTCTAATACCGCGTACACACGATCAAACAATCGGGTGGAAAAGTCCGGCAAACTCAAGTCCGCCGGATAATCCCCCTGTGTGTAGCCTCCAGCTGACTTTTTTTACCCGAAAGTATGTGGACTTAGAAAGTAGTTTTGCACTCCAATCTTCCCGCCGGACTTGCATTTCGGCGGACAATTCGGCCGTGCGCATGCCTGTCTGCCGTACTTTTGAAATGAGCAGACTTTTCCCGCCCGAAGAAAAGTCTGCTCATTTTGAGCACATCTCCAGGTAGGCGGGGCCCGCGAAAGGATGTGTCGCTGGCCCCGTCACCTGGTATGGACTTAAAGGGGAACCCAACGGCGAAAAAAATCGGCGTGGGGGTCCCCCCCAGGTCCACATCAGACCCTTGTCCGAGCACGCTACCCGGCCAGCCAGGTGAGGGGGGGACAAGAGAGCGGCCCCCCTCCTTAGCCGTACCAGGCCACGTGCTCTCAACATAGGGGGCGCCGTGGGGAAAGGGGCCGCTCGGCCCCCCAACCCCAAAGCACATTGTCCCCATGTTGATGAGGACAAGGGCCTCTTCCCGACAACCCGGGCCGTTGGTTGCTGGGGTCTGCGGGTGGGGGGCTTTCTGTTCTTCTCTTCTTCTCTTCTTCTCTTCAGATGTTGCCTCGTCGCATCCTCCGCTCACAATGGCAACGACGTGACGCGCGGCGACTTATATAGGGACATCACCGGATGATGTCCCCGCCTATTATGACGTCACAGTCCCAGCATCATCTGGGATTGTGACACCATAATGGGCGGGGACATCATCCGGTGATGTCCCTATATAAGTCGCCGAGCGTCGCATCGGTGCCATTGTGAGGGGAGGATGCGACGAGGCAACATCTGAAGATAAGAAGAGAAGAACAGAAGGCGGCGGCGACAGAAGACCGGGCCACCACCTGTAAAAGAGCTAGAAGAAGGCGCGTGGCCCGGCAGAAGAACCGAAGAGGGGGACAAGACCCCCGAAGTCGGAAGAAGAGGGCGGCGGCGAGGAAGAAAGCCGGGCTCCTCCGCTAGTAAAAGAGCTAGAAGAAGATAGCGGAGGAGTCCATCGAGAAGACCCCCGAAGACGGAAGACCCCCGGAGCTGTGCAATAAACTATTTTAACCCTTGTGTGTTGTGTTTTTTTGTACTTTATTTTACAGGTGAATGGGTAGGAGTACCCCATACTCATTCACATAGGGTGGGGGGGGGCAGTATCCGGGGCCCCCTTATTAAAAGGGGCTCCCGGATTCCGATAAGCCCCCCGCCCGCAGACCCCGACAACCAACGGCCAGGGTTGTTGGGAAGAGGCCCTTGTCCTCATCAACATGGGGACAAGGTGCTTTGGGGTGGGTGATCCCAGTGATCCCAAGCTCCATTCCCAGAAGAGAAGTGGCACCACCTCCACCGGTCGAAGGCGAAGAAGAATTTGAGGTGGAGGCCATAGTGGATTGTCGAAAGAGGGGGAGACGGACTCAATACCTGGTTAAGTGGAAAGGGTATCCCCCTGAAGACAATTCTTGGGAACCCTCCAGTAATATTCATGCTCCTCGCTTAATACGGGACTTTCACCGTAGACACCCTGAGTTACCAGCCAGATTGGGCATCCGGAGGCTGCCCCTTGGGGGGGGCACTGTCAGAGGATCAACAGACTTCAACGTCGGTGCTTCCCTGTGCGCCTGCGTGGTAGACCAGCGCAGAGGCGCACACGGGTGCACGATACGGCGGGTTTGCACATCACCTGATCACTCTGGCAGGCCTATAAAAGGCAACCATTTGCTATGTGTCTGTGCTGGTTTGTCTCCTCAGCTCACCTGTGTTCCTGTTTCCTGTTCCCTGTTCCTGTTGACCATTTCCTGTTGTGACCTGGATTGCTTGAAGACTACTCTGATTCTCTCCTGATCTGACCCCTGGCTTGTTAAACGGACTTTCTGCACTTAGCCTTGCTGGCTCACAGACTGTTACCTGTGCTTGACCCTCGGCCTGCCTCTGGAATATCCTTTGTCTCACGGACTGATACCTGTGCTTGACCCTCGGCCTGCCTCTGGAATATCCTTTGTCTCACGGACTGATACCTGTGTTTGACCCTCGGCCTGTCTCTGGAATATCCTCTGCCTCACGGACTGTTACCTGTGTTTGACCCTCGGCCTTCTCTCCAGGTGTTAGAACCCCTGGCAGGCGTTTACTTCTACCAGTTCCAAGATCTTCTGCACGGGCATCTCTTCCTTCAGAAGAACTGCTGCATACTAGTCACCTGCTGGCAACTCGTGCCTCTCCGTGCCCTGTACCCACTGTTCCACCCACAGGGGTACTGTGCACCCAGCTGCAAGGGAAGCCGCTCTCAGCACTTCGGCTTTGGTGAGTACCTGACACTTATTGATTATGAGATAAAGAAAAAATAAATCATAGAAATATGGATTTACAAAAAATGGATAAGATACCCCATTATCATAATAGCATAACCAGATATGCTTGAATAAGGAAAAAAAATGAAGGAATTTTCACCAACAAATGTTTGATAGCAGGTCCTCAAAAACGTTGTTGTCTAAATTTTTGATCGTGTGTACACAAGTCCGATGCACAAAAGTTCACGCATGCTCGGAATCAAGCAGAAGGAGCCGCACTGGCTATTGAACTTCTTTTTTCTTGGCTCGTCGTACGTCTTGTACGTCACCATGTTCCCACGTTCGTAATTGTTGGCCAACATTTGTGTGACCGTGTGCATGCAAGACAAGTTGGAGCCAATATCTTTCGAATAAAAATCCACGGTTTTGTTGTCGGAAAGTCTGATCATGTGTACTGGGCATAAGAGTTGGTGGACTCATCCAGAAAATAGAGAGAAAAATATGAATATAAAGTAATCTTTAGTCCATTGAATCAGGAACTGTGTCAGAGGATCGAAAGCAGCTTCTCTTGCACAAACTCTGATGCTCGTTTGTTTGTCTGAGGAAGATGATGTCGATCCTCGGTGTGTGGTTTCTTAATTTTGTGTCAAGCTTAACAGGTGTTTGTTTCGGAGAGTAGTTTGAAGGTCATTTGCAGAATGACATATAAATTTGGAGCCTTGGAATGTGAAACAGACTGAAAAGGCAAAACCCATTGATATGCATTGATTGCATTGCAATAATTGTAGTATTGAAAGTAAGTTGGGACAAATCTGAAAAAAGCTGGTAGAAGGTTAGAGATTCATTATTTCTCGCTTCAGATAATAGTAGTTCTTTTGTTCTGTAGAACTGGAACGTCGCAATGATATCGCAAGTTGGACCGTCAGATTTTTTTGGTCGTTAGGGCTCTATGAACCCTGTCCATTTCCAGATGCTTCATAGGGATAGCTGGTTGTAATTCCTGAAAAGTGCTGTTATTGTGGCTTGTAGGTCAATTACAGTCTCAGGAATACCGCTAATGTGCAGACTGGAGCGTCTAGCACAGTTTCCAGTCTCTTCTGTAATATTTAATTTTCTTCCTTGAGATTTAAAATTTCTGTAGAAAAATTCACGGTATAATTTTCCATGTCATCTACTCTGGTTTCAAGTGTCGGCATGCGTTGACCCAGCTCTCTAATCTCCTTGGTGAGGCTAGTTGTAATATGGTCTGATGTGAATTTAAATGCTTTTTGAAGATTTTTTTCTATCTGTTTTAACTGGTGAAGCCATTTTATCCTGAGATGTGTCCTCCAAATTCTCACAGTCTAAATCTGAGTTATTTGACAGAGCCTGTAAGGGAGTATGTGCCTTTAAATTCTTAGCAGCCCTGCTGGAAGTTCCCGAAGCAGAGGGTTGCGGCGCCATTTTAGATGTTTTGCGAGGCGGCGCTGTTTTGTTGGATTTAGGCTTCATATTCAGCCTAGGACCATCTGGGATGAAACCCCCTAAATCAGAAAAAGTTGTCAATTTATAAGATATTTCTAATACATAGCATGTATATAGCAAAAATGACACCCCAAAACACATTCTGCTACTCCTCCTGAGTATGGCGATACCACATGTGAGACTTTTACACAGCCAGTCTAACATTGAAGTAGTACCTTCAGGTGTGCTGGGAGCATAAATAACACATCTCATTTCATTACTACCTATCACACTTTTGAAGGTCCTTGAGCACCAGCACAGTGGACCCATTTTGGAAAGCAAACACCCCTCATATTCTATAAGGCATGGGCTGCAGATAGGTACTCGGGTTCTCTGATGGGCTGGAGACAAGTACTCGGTTACTCTGATGGGCTGGTGACAGGTACTTGGGTACTCTGATGGCCTAGTGACAGGTACTCGGGAATTCTGATGGCCTGGTGACAGGTACTTGGGTACTCTGGTGGCCTTGTGACAGGTACTCGGGTACTCTGATGGCCTGGTGACAGATACTCAGATACTCTGATGGCCTGGTGACAGATACTCGGGTACTCTAATGGGCTACAGATAGGTACTCGGGTACTCTAATGGGCTGGTGAATGGTACTCAGGTACTCTGATGGGCTATGACTGGTACTCAGATAGACTGTGACAGTTACTCAGATGAACTGTGACAGGCTGTGACAGGTGCTCAGGTACTCGTGTACTTAGATGAACTGTGACAGGTACTCAGGTACTAGGGTACTCAGATGGACTGTGACAGATTGTCAGGGTTTCTCCCGCACGGAACAGGCGGATGCGCAGGTGCGCGTACGCGATGTGCCCGTACTCGCGCACGGTGCTCGCGTGCACGTGCGCGGCGCGCGGTCTGCGCGTGCATTGCGTGCGCGTTAGCGCGGTTTGGCGCCAGTGGGCCTATTTAAAGGAGGCTGCTGCATCTACTCTGTGCTGTTTGTCTGCAGCTCTGTACCCGAACTACCTGCTATCTGCCTGCTGTTGTGATATCTGACCCGGCTACCGCCTGACCTCGCTGACCTCTCCTGCTCTTACCCCGGCCTGCCTGACCTTGCTTTGGACTGTACCTCTGTTGCCGAAACTCTGCCTGCCTGCACTTCTCTTCTGCCTGCTGTACTTACCTGTCTGCTTATCCATTGTGACCCGGCCCGCCTGACTATTCTTCTGCTGTTCAAGTGTGCTGCACCCGGTCCTTGCTGCCACTGCCTTGCCTGCTGAGCGCTGCCTGCCTGTCTACTAACTTCTCTGCAGTTCCAGCATCCAGAAGTAACCAGCTGCTGCTTCCAGTCAGACACTCCTACCCCGCTGCGCTCACGGGGCCACTGTCTCCATTCCAGTGGTCCCTGAACCAGAGTTGTAAGAGAAGTCTTCTTCCATCAAGTCGGGCTCATCACCAGGAACCTAACAGTACAAACAGCCCCATGACTGAGCCTGCGGGAGAAGCTTCTGCCATGAAGGAGATCTGCACCCACTTAGCGGCCCTTACACAGGCTGTGAAGTCGCTCCAAGAGGGATATACCAGACTGGAAGAGCAAGTTCAACACCTTTCCGGTACCAGTCCTTCCACCTCAGCATCACCTCCTCTTCATACTCAGCCTGCTACCCAGCCTGCAGTGGTGATGCTCCCTCCTGAACCGAGAGTACCTGTTCCAGAAAGGTTCTCAGGAGACCGATCCAAGTTCCGGGCCTTTCGTAATGCCTGTCAGCTATACTTCGCCCTCCAACCCAGGACTTTTTCACTTAAAGCTACCAAGGTGGGGTTTGTGATATCGCTACTACAGGGAGAACCCCAGACGTGGGCCCACCGTCTCCTGGAGGGTGACAGTGCTATTACCCATTCCCTTTCTTCATTCTTTGAGGCTATGGCACAGCTTTATGAAGATCCTCAGTGAACTGCCACAGCCGAATCCGCTCTGTCTGCGCTCAAGCAGGGCTGCCGTGCGGCAGAGGACTATGTTACTGACTTTCGGCGCTGGAGCGCAGACACCCAATGTCAGGAAAGGTTCCCTCCGCTGGTAATATCAATCATTTGGCATGCAGTACTGCGATCCACCAGCAGGTGTCTCCTGCTGGAATTATGTCATCTTTGGGCCGCAGTACTGGTGTCCACCAGCGGAGGGATCCTGGCAGTATGGAGCAGGTATTGCCCTCTGCAGTCAGGCGTCACATGACTGACAGCAGCCATTATAAATACCCGGCAAGTTCATATACACTTCGCCTTGGTATTGTCCTTGAGCCCTGACCTGCAGCTTGTTTGATACCTGATACCTGATACCTGATACCTGATACCCGATACCCGATACCTGTTACCTGTTACCTGTTACCTGATCCCCGATCCCCGATCCCTGTTTCCTGTATCCTGCCTCTTGTACCTGTTCCCTCTCTCCTTGTCCCCCTATTCTGCTTACCTCCTATTTATGACCCCGGCCTGGCTTGACTACGATTCTGGTTCTCCCTTTTGTTACATTATACTGGTTTACTTGCTTATCTGCACTGTTTGGTTGTTAGTTTGTTCACTTAGTTTGTATTGGTGGTGTGTTCACATTTATATGCGTTTGCTTAATAAATTTACCTTCACTTATTTGTGTCTGGTTCACTTGTCGCAGTCACACAGTTCTGGTCACATCTGGTTCATGACAGAATACCAAGGCCATTCCTGACCAGAAGTGGCTGCACAGGGGAACCATTTGCTTTAGTTTGATTGCAAACATGAATGCTGATGAGATCATTTATTTTTCTCTGCTGGCATCTGAGAGTGGTGATTATTGCCGCCAGGTTTTGAAAGAATGGTCTAGTGACCAGTTGTTTTCAGCTATGCGTTTGGCTCACTCCCTGGTCGATCAGGGTTATACATTGTTTGAGGAGGTGCAGCCTTTGATAAAGATCTGTACTGAGCTAGCCCTGCCCTGTATCCCAGATGGCCGTGATGATTTCACTCCTCCTTTTGATATGAATCAGGTTGTATCTTTAGTATGGCTTTTTGAAGATGATCCTTCTGATTTTTGTGAACACTACTCAGCCGGTTCCCCACAGGTGATTACTGAGTGCATTGTATCTGCTCAGTCTTTGGTTAGACAGGGAGGCTTAAAACTTCAGTTTGTACAACCCATACTTTCAGCATGGTCTGACATGGTGCAATCAGCCCCAGCCAAACAATCCACCTCTGCCATCAGGTATGAGCCTACCCAAAAGTATGTTTCCCCACCAGCCATGTCAGCCTCAGTTGCAGCCCAGTACACGCTGCTCCCAACCAAATACTCCTATCCAGTCTCTACTCCCTGTACTTATCCTGCATTCAACCCACCTGCTTCCTCTCCGCTGTCTACAAACCCACAAGTTCTTTCCCCAGCTACTGGTACCTCTTCTCTGCCATATCACAATCCTCCTTTCCAGTCTGCTGCACCCCTTATTTACAGTCCTGTAGTCACCTACAGAGCTTCAGTGGCTAAGCCAAAGAAAAAACGAAAGTTTTTCCCAACCAAAATGGTCTTACCATTAACCCAACCTGCCTCCACACCTACCAATCTGTCCCAGCCCGGAGTGCCAGAGCCAGAGCTCAAGCCCGGAGTGCCAGAGCCAGAGCTCCAGCCCGGAGTGCCAGAGCCAGAGCTCCAGCCCGGAGTGCCAGAGCCAGAGCTCCAGCCCGGAGTGCCAGAGCCAGAGCTCCAGCCCGGAGTGCCAGAGCCAGAGTTCCAGTCTGATGCCTTCCAGTCTGATGCCCCGGCCTTCCAGTCTGATGCCTTCCAGTCTGATGCCCCGGCCTTCCAGTCTGATGCCTTCCAGTCTGATGCCCCGGCCTTCCAGTCTGATGCCTTCCAGTCTGATGCTCCGGCCTTCCAGTCTGATATCCCGGCCTTCAAGTCTGATGCCTTCCAGTCTGATGTCCCGGCCTTCCAGTCTGATGCCTTCCAGTCTGATGTCCCGGTCTTGCAGTCTGATGCCTTCCAGTCTGATGTTCCGGCCTTGCAGTCTGATGCCTTCCAGTCTGATGTTCCGGCCTTGCAGTCCGATGCCTTCCAGTCTGATGTCCCGGCCTCGCAGTCTGATTCTTTCCAGTCTGATGTCCCGGCCTCGCAGTCTGATTCCTTCCAGTCTGATGTCCCGGCCTCGCAGTCCGACGCCTTCCAGTCTGATGTCCCGGCCTCGCAGTCCGACGCCTTCCAGTCTGATGTCCCGGCCTCGCAGTCCGACGCCTTCCAGTCTGATGTCCCGGCCTTGCAGTCCGACGCCTTCCAGTCTGATGTCCCGGCCTTGCAGTCCGACGCCTTCCAGTCTGATGTCCCGGCCTTGCAGTCCGACGCCTTCCAGTCTGATGTCCCGGCCTTGCAGTCCGACGCCTTCCAGTCTGATGTCCCGGCCTTGCAGTCCGACGCCTTCCAGTCTGATGTCCCGGCCTTGCAGTCCGACGCCTTCCAGTCTGATGTCCCGGCCTTGCAGTCCGACGCCTTCCAGTCTGATGTCCCGGCCTTGCAGTCCGACGCCTTCCAGTCTGATGTCCCGGCCTTGCAGTCCGACGCCTTCCAGTCTGATGTCCCGGCCTTGCAGTCCGACGCCTTCCAGTCTGATGTCCCGGCCTTGCAGTCCGATGCCTTCCAGTCTGATGTGCCTGCTGTCCAGCCTGATGTGCCTGCCTTCCAGCCTGACGTGCCGCTGCCCGCCTTCCAGCCTGACGTGCCGCTGCCCGCCTTCCAGCCTGACGCGCCGCTGCCCGCCTTCCAGCCTGATGTGCCGCTGCCCGCCTTCCAGCCTGACGTGTCAGCTTCCCGGCCCGATGTGGTTCTGTCTGCTGCCCTGCTTGAAGTGTCTGTTACCCAACCTAATGTGACTTTGCCCATAGCCCAGCTTGACGCAGTGGACTTTCCCCAGCAACTGCTAGTTGGAGCGCCCGGAGGTCGCTCCTTTGAGGGGGGGTACTGTCAGGAAAGGTTCCCTCCGCTGGTAATATCAATCATTTGGCATGCAGTACTGCGATCCACCAGCAGGTGTCTCCTGCTGGAATTATGTCATCTTTGGGCCGCAGTACTGGTGTCCACCAGCGGAGGGATCCTGGCAGTATGGAGCAGGTATTGCCCTCTGCAGTCAGGCGTCACATGACTGACAGCAGCCATTATAAATACCCGGCAAGTTCATATACACTTCGCCTTGGTATTGTCCTTGAGCCCTGACCTGCAGCTTGTTTGATACCTGATACCTGATACCTGATACCTGTTACCTGTTACCTGTTACCTGATCCCCGATCCCTGTTTCCTGTATCCTGCCTCTTGTACCTGTTCCCTCTCTCCTTGTCCCCCTATTCTGCTTACCTCCTATTTATGACCCCGGCCTGGCTTGACTACGATTCTGGTTCTCCCTTTTGTTACATTATACTGGTTTACTTGCTTATCTGCACTGTTTGGTTGTTAGTTTGTTCACTTAGTTTGTATTGGTGGTGTGTTCACATTTATATGCGTTTGCTTAATAAATTTACCTTCACTTATTTGTGTCTGGTTCACTTGTCGCAGTCACACAGTTCTGGTCACATCTGGTTCATGACACCCAATGGAATGACTCTGCTCTAAGACATCAGTTCCGCATGGGCCTCTCTGAGGGACTGAAAGATGAACTGGCCCGTGTCGGTATCCCGGACTCTTTGGAGGAGTTGATCACCTTGGCCATACAAATTGACCGTCGAATTCGGGAATGGCGGGCCGAGCGCTCAACTCAGCCCCAGCGCTCGAATTGGATGACTGCAAGGGTTCCTATTCCCGCCTTCTGTCCTCAGCCTGCTCTGCAAAGGGACCCTGCCAGTCCTGCTCCTGACACTCCTGAGCCAATGCAGCTGGGATTGATGCGTCCCACCTTGTCTCCAGAGGAACGTGCCCGTCGTCGCCAGCTGAATTTGTGTCTTTACTGCGGGGGGTCCGGACATTATGTTAACAACTGCCCTGTTAAGACATGTAAGTGCCTTTCCTCTGTGTCTCCTGTTCCTGTTTCCCTGCCAGCCAGCACAACCCACCTTGCTCTCCCTCTCTCATTGCAGTTCCAGGGAAGGACGGTCTCCACCAGCGCCATTATTGATTCTGGGGCTTGCAGTTGTTTTGTCGATGCCACCTTTGCCAGTCTGCAAGCCTTGCCCCTTCATAAGAAAACCCACGGACTGTCTGTGTTCTTGGCTGATGGGTCCCGCATCAAATCGGGGCAAGTAACCCAAGAGACGCTACCCCTGATGGCTTGTACCCCTTCCCAGGGCCGGATTAACATAGGGGCTATTGGAGCTGCAGCTCCAGGCCCCTTTCTCAAGATAGGCCCATTTGTTCAAAAAAAAAAAAAAAATCGACTTTGAGGATTGTAAATTGGCGATCAGGAGTCACAGAGACCCCACATTTGGGGGATAGGTAGCTAAATATCCACTCCAGCACTGGTTAAAATATGGGGCTGTTATCATCTATGGTTCCGGAGATACGGGGCTTCTTGCGTAGCCTGTCAGAAGCTACATACAGAGCGGCAGTATAAATACAAGCTGGAACACTCTACAGCAGACTGAGAGGATGAACTCACAGAGATTATAATAATTATTTGTATATTACTTATGATAATTAACCCCTTGCCACCCAGGCCCATTCTGAGACTTTTCTCCTACATGTAAAAATCATCATTGTTTTTATGCTAGAAAATGACTCAGAACCCTCAAGCATTATATTTTGTTTTAGCAGAGACCCTATGGAATAAAATGGTGCTCTTTGCAACTTTTTATGTTACACGATATTTGCGCAGCAATTTTTCAAACTTTTTTTTGGAAAGAAACTGTTTCATTCATAAAAAAAAACACTAAAGTTAGCACGATTTTTTGTTGTGTACTAAGCCATGCTTTACATTTTTTTACAGGTTACATGTTTAGAGTTACAGAGGAGGTCTAGTGCTAGAATTATTGCTCTCTCTCTAACGATCGTGGCTTATGTAACCTGTGTGTATCTGCTCTGATACTAACCAGTGCTTACCCAGGACTGACTAGTATCTCTCCCCAGCCTGTCCCCACACACCCTCTCACCTGCTGACCTGTGAATGGGACAATCACTCCCGCAGTGTTATTGTGTTCTGCCAGTGAATACAATGATTAGTGTTGCTAACTATAGCTGGCAGCAATAAATGTTTTGGGGAAAACCTGACAGGCTGGTTGTACTCAAGTCGGTTAATAGGTTGACTTGTGTAAAACCAGCTAGCCCATTCATAGATCGACTATGGCTGGTCTCTGCTTAATTGGTGTAATTTCATTCCATGTCTGGCCCGCTTAACCAATACGCAGTCCCTAAACATCCTTCCACAAACCTTTACATTTTTCCTTCCCAGATTACTTCATCCTCCTCTCCTATACATAGTGCCCACTGTCATACTCTCCGAACTTTTCTCCTATCCATAGTGCCCACTGTCATACTCTCCACACTTCTCTCCTGTACATACTGCCCACTGTCATACCCTCCACACTCCTCTGCTGTGCATACTGCCCACTGTCATACCCTTCACACTCCTCCTCTCTTGTACATAGTGCCTGCTGTCATACACTTCTCTCCTGTACATAGTGCCCACCGTCATACCCTCCACACTCCTCTCCTGTACATACTACTCACTGTCATACCCTCCATACTCCTCTCCTATTCATAGTGCCCGCCGTCATACCCTCCCTCCACACTCCTCTCCTGAAATTGCTACTTACTGTCCTACTCTCCACACTTCTCTCCTGTACATAGTGCCCACTGTCATACCCTCCACACTCCTGTACATATTGCTCACTGTCATACCCTCCACACTCTTCTCTTATACATAGTGCCCAATGTCATACCCTCTACACTCCTCTGCTGTGCATACTGCCCACTGTCATACCCTTCACACTCCTCTGCTGTACATAGTGCCTTCTGCCATACCCTCTGCACTCCTCTCATGTACATAGTGCCAACTGTTAGACCCTCCACATTCCTCTTCCTCACCTGCACATATTTCCCACTTTTATACCATCCATACTCCTCCCCTATGCCTCTTACTCACAAAAACTGTTCTTTAAAATTATACTGAATATCCTCAATGTTACCAGCTCTAGAATGGGCACTTTTGTTAGTTCAACTAAAGGAAATCTCACAGTCCTCATATTTGTTCTGCCCCATTATTAGTACTTATTTCATTTTGTAATTACTATTGTGATGTATAGAGGAACATAAGGGATGCCAGCTACTCTAAATATAGCACTTGTAAAAAAAAAGTCCCTGAAAATATTTTTGAAATGTTGAGAACTCTGCACTTAGGCACTGCCCAAGGGCCACAGGGTCAGTAGGGGGCCCCATGAGAGGCTCCTGTGATATTAAAGCGGTAGTAAACTTTTCTAACATTACTAATTTTTAGAGGCTAGGTTATACCATAATGTACAAGTATGCCAAGCATATTAGCACATGCCCTGCTTCTCCTCTCAAGACTGTTGCTGCCGACGGTGCTCCCCCTGTATTATTACAAATGCTATTGTTGACATTTTAAAATACTCATACTCAAATAGAGACTATACAGTGACTGATTTTTTGCGCCATCTGAGCCCAAATATTTCTCTATTATGACATTAGGGTACACTTAAATTGTCAGACTGAGCCCTCCAGTGCTGTGCTGTGATCAATCCGGCGGGGCCCGGGCACTTCCATCTTCACCCGGACTTCCTTCTGGGTTCTGTGCCTTCAGTCACTTGCCTTGGCCAGGCTGCGTTGATGTCATTCCCACCCATGCTCATGTGCATCCGCTCTCTCTCATCCCCCCCTTTCTCTCTTATCCTCCCTCCCTTACCCCCTCACACCTCTTTCATCCCCTCTCTCTCTCTCTCATCCTCCCTCTCTCTCTTTAATTTAATTTGTTATAACAAAAAATTGTTTGCATTTTTATTTATTTATTGTTTATAAAAGGCCCCACCAAAATCCTCAGCACCAGGCCCATGATGTTCTTTATCTGGCCCTGCCCCTTCCCAGCACAAGGAGCTCCTCACCCTTGATGTGATTTCTTCCCCTCTATTTCCTGTGATCCTGGGTATCCCCTGGCTTCAGGCCCATAATCCCTGCATCAACTGGGCTACAGGGGAGATCAAGTTCCAGTCCAGCTACTGCCAAGAGCACTGTCTTCGTGTGAATTCTGTTGTGCCCTCTACCCTTCTTTGCCTTGATTCTGATCAGGACTTATGCCAGCTGGTGCCTGAACCATACCATGAATTTTTTGATGTTTTCAGCAAGCGAGGAGCAGACACACTTCCACCTCACCGCCCCTAAGACTGCCCCATTGAACTTCTTCCAGGAGCTGAGATCCCGTTTGGGCGTATCTTCCCCCTGTCTGAAAAGGAGCAGGAGGCCTTAAAGGTTTATATTACAGAAAACTTGGAGAAGGGGTTCATTCGTTATTCCACCTCCCCAGCAGGCGCTGGAATATTTTTTGTGACCAAGAAAGACCAGTCGCTCCGGCCCTGCGTGGACTATCGTGAGCTTAACAAGATCACGGTCAAGAACCGTTACCTTCTTCCTCTGATCCCGGAGCTCTTTCAGAAACTGAGATCAGCCACGATTTTCTCCAAGTTGGACTTAAGGGGGGCTTACAACCTGGTTCGCATTCGGGCTGGGGACGAGTGGAAGACAGCATTCAGGACCCGTTTCGGGCATTACGAATACCTGGTCATGCCCTTTGGCCTTTGTAATGCTCCTGCCACCTTCCAGCATCTCATTAATGACATGTTCAAGGACTTCCTGGACATTTTTGTGATCGTCTACTTGGACGACATTTTGATTTTTTCGGGATCTCTCGAACAGCATCGGGGTCACGTGGGCAGGGTGTTACTCCGGCTCCGTCAGCATGGACTGTATGCTAAGGCTGAGAAGTGTAGCTTTGAGCAACGGAACATCCAATTCCTCGGGCTTGAGATCTCCCCGGCTGGCATCAAGATGGATCCTCAGAAGGTTTCCGCTGTTCTGGACTGGCCTGCACCTACGGATAAAAAGGGGGTGCAACGTTTTGTGGGCTTTGCAAATTTTTACAGAAAATGTATTAAGGGATTTTCCGCCATAATTGCCCCCATTACCCAGTTGACAAAACAGTGTGTACGCTTCCACTGGGGGTCGGAAGCCCAGGAGGCCTTTGAGAGACTCAAAAGACTGTTCACCTCTGCCCCCATCCTCAGCCACCCAGATCCTTCCCTACCATATACTCTTTAAGTGGACGCTTCCGAAGTAGCTGTGGGGACAGTTGTGTCCCAGAGGCAAGGCGGTAACGATTTGATGCACCCCTTAGGGTTCTTCTCCCGAAAGCTTTCCCCTTCCGAGAAGAATTATGATGTAGGTGACCGTGAATTACTCGCTATCAAATCTGCCTTGGAGGAATGGAGGTACTTGTTGGAAGGTGCAGTTCATCCAGTGCTGATCTACACCGACCACAAGAACCTCGAATGCCTGAGGACTGCCAAGTGTCTGAAGCCCCGACAGGCCCGTTTGGGCCCTGTTTTTCTCACGTTTCTGTATCCACATTACTTACCGTCCCGGATCTAAAAATATGAAACCAGATGCGCTCTCGCGTATGTACGATTGCCCCAAAGACCTTGCTGCTCCGGACACTATACTACCTGCGAGTACCTTTCTACTTGTGCAACCAGACTTGCTGGCGCAGATCAGGGAGGCATCCACTAATTCACCTGCACCACCAGAGGTCACACTGATTTCCAGAGGGGGTCTTCTATAGAAGGAGAGCCAAGTTTTTGTGCCTGAAAGCATCCGGATTAAAGTTCTAGCCCTCCTCCATGATCACCCGTTAGCAGGACACTTTGGGCCCCGTAAGACCTTGGAATTGGTACAGCGTACCTTCTGGTGGCCCGGCCTGAAGGATTTCTGCAAGAAGTACGTCGACTTCTGTCCTGTGTGCATCCGGAGCAAGGCAACAAGGAATCGGGCTTGGGGACTTCTGAAGCCTCTTCCTGCACCTGATCGGTCTTGGAGGATGATCACGATGGACTTTATTGTCGAGCTTCCCTGCTCTGAAGGTTGCACGGCCATTTTTGTGGTTGTAGATAGACTGACTAAGATGGCCCATTTCTTGCCCTTGAAAGGGACTCCATCTGCTCCAGAGACGGCCCGTGTCTTCATAAAGGAGATAGTCAGACTGCATGGAGTACCTGCTAACATCGTGTCTGACAGGGGGGTCCAATTCACCTCCCGGTTCTGGAGGGCCCTGTGTGAGTGTTTGAAGATCGAGCTGGCTCTGTCATCTGCCTACCACCCCCAGACCAATGGACAGACTGAGCGTACCAACCAGACCCTGGTACATTAGCAGTACATTAGATGTTTCACATCCTTTGTCCAGGATGATTGGGTATCTCTGCTGCCCCTTGCGGAGTTTGCCTACAACAACGCTAGTCACTCAGCCACAGGGCAGTCCCCATTTTTTGCTAATTACGGGTTTCACTTAACCTTTCTGCCTGACTTTCTTCCAGAGTCACCAGTCCAGGACACAGTGACCTTCCTCAGTCATAACAATCGGTTGTTACAAGAGGCGGTATCCAAAGCTCAAGCAGACAGCAAGAAGGCCTTTGATCGTAAGAGAAGAAGGGAATTGAACCTGCAGGTCAGAGATCAGGTATGGCTTTCCACGAACAATCTTAAATTAGCCTGTCCTTCTAAGAAACTTGCGCCCAAATTTTTGGAACCCTTTCCTGTAAAGAGAAGGATTAATGAGGTGTCGTATGAGTTGGTCTTGCCTGATTCAATGAAAATCCACCCAGTCTTTCATGTGTCCTTTCATGTGTCCTTGCTGAAGCCCTCGGTGCCCAGACCACCTCAACCCGTTTTTATCGATGGTAGCGAAGAGTATGAGGTGGAGGCTATCCTCGATTGTAGAAGGAGACAAGGTCAGAGACAGTTTTTGGTTAAGTGGAAGGGGTACGGTCCAGAAAGTAATTCGTGGGAACCCGATGGTAATTTGCATGCCAACAGACTGGTCCGTGCCTTTTTCTCTGCTCATCTGGAAAAGAGGCACCTTGTGGGCACCCAGAGGTAGCCCCTTGTGGGAGGGGGCAATGTCAGGGTTTCTCCCGCACGGAATGGGCGGATGCGCAGGCGCGGCGTTCGCGTACGCGAGCGAGCCGTTCGTGTGGCGCACAGCGTGCGCGTGCGGCGCGCACTGCATGCGCGTGCGCGTTAGCGCAGTTTGGCGCCAGTGGGCCTATTTATTTATAAGTTAGGGGGAATGTCCAAGTGTCCATGTGCTGTAATGTCTCAATTGGCTGTCCTGTACCCCATGATGGATGTGTCATCATAGGTCAAAGTTCTTTTACACAGTAAACACAGAAGTCAGCCGGGCAAACGGCGGCAATAGTCCACCGATCAGGCGGACCGCGAACAGCCAAAATTCGCTGCGAAACGACCGCCGGGCGAACCGTTCGGCCATCCCTATCAAAGACATTGCCAAAATCACGGTACTCCTCCGGCAAGGAGGGGAGTGAAGCGGTGCACAGGACCTTGGATACCTTCAGGAAGCATGTCTCACTGCATTGTGGTGACCAGGAGAGAACCTCAGCACGGAGCCAATAAAAGAGTAGTTGTGCCTTTGTAACCAAGGATAACCAATAATCAGCGGAAATCTGGGTGAGGAAATAACTTGGAATTGGATTATCTCATGGTGAAGAGCCCCTATGGCCATGGACAACGGAACCGTCTCATGAGTCACATGGGCAGGCTGTAAAGGTCTCCCGTCAAGGCAAGTGGAGTGTCATGCAGCTGCAGCGGGATTGAGTGCTGCGAAACAAATGAAGCATCAATGAACAGGCCTGCAGCTCTAGAGTCGATTAAAGCCTGTATCTTGATGGACGACTCAGCCCAAGAAAGGGTGACCAAAACCAGGGGCTTATCCTTCTGGATAACTGGGGATGAAACAATGCCACCTAAGGTCTGTCCATTACAGGACCTCAAGGTTCGGGTGTTTCCTGGACAGGCAGGACAAGACTTCAAAAGAGGCTGCTGCATCTACTCGGTGCTGTTTGTCTGCAGTTCTGTACACGAACTACTGCTATCTGCCTGCTGTTGTGATATCTGACCCGGCTACCGCTTGACCTCGCTGACCTCTCCTGCTCTGACCCCGGCCTGCCTGACCTTGCTTTGGACTGTACCTCTGTTGCCGAACCTCTGCCTGCCTGCACTTCTCCTCTGCCTGCTGTACTTACCTGTCTGCTTATCCATTGTGACCCGGCCCGCCTGACTATTCTTCTGCTGTTCAAGTGTGCTGCACCCGGTCCTTGCTGCCACTGCCTTGCCTGCTGATCACTGCCTGCCTGTCTACCAACTTCTCTGCAGTTCCAGCATCCAGAAGTAACCAGCCGCTGCTTCCAGTCAGACACTCCTACCCCGCTGCGCTCACGGGGCCACTGTCTCCATTCCAGTGGTCCCTGAACCAGAGCTGTAAGGGAAGTCTTCTTCCATCAAGTCGGGCTCATCACCAGGAACCTAACACAGATACTCAGGTGAACTGTGACAGGTACTCAAATGGACTGTGAAAGGTACTCGGGTACTCAGATGGGCTATGACAGGTACTCAGGTGCTCGGATGGGCTGTGGCAGGTACTCGGATACTCAGATGGACTGTGACAGGTAGTCGGGTACTCAAATACCCCACTACATGTGGTAAAGAGGCATTTTTTATTGGCTCTTTACATGGATCTGGGATGGGTTGTGTCTGAGGGACTATGGCCCGGTATTGAAATGGTTAAAGTGCGGGTGTTTAGTGGACACCTGCAGATATACGGCTTTACCTTCCTTCAGGTAGTGGAGGTTCATGCGGGCATGTCCGCTCTGCTTGACTCCACGCATGCGCCCCCCAGGAACAGATATTTTTTAGACATGGTTATGTTGCTATAAAATGCTGTCTCAGATGCAAAAAGCAAACAATCAACAAATAGCATTCTGGCAAAACCAAAATCCAATACGTTTGGTAATATAGTATGACGCCTGCCTTTACACGCACGTGAACTTTAATGGCATCCCAGTCTTCATTCATAGTGTTCAATATTAAGTTGGCCCACCCTTTGCAGCTATAAAAGCTTCAACTCTTTTGGGAAGGCTGTCTGCAAGGTTTAGGAGTATGTCTATAGGAATGTTTGACCATTCTTCCAGAAGCGCATTTGTGATGTCAGGCACTTGCCTGGCTCTCAGTCTCCCCTCTGATTCTTCCCAAAGGTGTTCTATCAGGTTGAGGTCACTCTGTGCAGGCCAGTCAAGTTAAAATGGAAGTAAACCCATCCATAAAAACAGTTTAATTTCCAGCACGTGCTGGAAATGTAACACTCCCATTGGTTGTGCTCTCAACCAAACTGTCAAGCCATCCAATGGCTGGTGTCATAACTGATCACATGTGCAGCATCATGGCTTTTGTAGATTAAACAGAGGCAAAGATGGCAGCATCCTTGGCTGAAAACATGGGGGGGGGGGGGGGGGGTTGGTTACTTTTTATCTTTAACTGCGTATTTCAGACATTTTGCAAAAACAAAATTAGACAGATTTATTGCTGTAGATGAGACAGATTTCCACTATAAACAGATGCATAATTAAGAAGTGCTCAGGGGTCATTCAGTCTCAGTATAACTTTAGAGAAGGCATAGGAGGAATTTATGGCTCAGGTTGTAACCTTGTCATGAATCTGTTCCATGATACATCTCACTGCTTCTGTTTAGCATTGCTTTGACTTGCAACAGGATTGATAAATGTTCCCAACATTAAATTGGCAAAAAACCCAGTACTTCCAGGAATAGAGTATACAGTGCATGCACACTCTCATTGTAATTAGCTATTTTACCCAGTAATATTGGAGTACTTACATGTTTTATGCATTGGAGTTGATTTACTAAACACGGAGTGCAAAATCTGGTGCAGCTCTGCATCAGCTTTCATGTTTTATTTTCAAAGCTTAATTGAACAAGCTGAAGTTAGAAGCTGTTTTGCTACCATGCACAGCTGCAACATATTTTGCATGCTCCGGTTTTAGTAAATCCCCTCCAAAACTAATCAATAAGCACGATAGTGTCCTCATTGGCATTGAACTCAGGCTTGCAAGGCAACAGCTTAGCCTCTAAAGACTTGAGGTATTGAAAGAACACATGTGCTTTATTATACAGTATATCACAAATGGAAAAAAGTCATTACTAAAGGCAAGTAGACTGTTCACTTTACAAGGGAAGTTGCACTTTGCAAGTAAATTTGCTTCAGACCTTATTTAACCACTTCAATACAGGGCACTTCCTGCCCAGGCCAATTTTCAGCTTTCAGCGCTGTAAGGTTTTGAATGAAAATTGCGCGGTCATGCAACACTGCACCCAAATGATTTGATCATATTTTTTTTCACACAAATAGAGTTTTCTTTTGGTGGTATTTGATCACCTCTGCGGTTTTTATTTTTTGTGCTATAAACAAAAAAAGACTGACAATTATGAAAAAACACAATATTTTTTACTTTTTTGCTATAATAAATATCCCTAATTCTTAAAAAAACTTTTTTTTTTTCTCAGTTGAGGCCAATATGTATTCTTCTACATATTTTTGGTAAAAAAATCACAATAAGCGTATTTTGATTGGTTTGCGCAAAAGTTATAGCACCTACAAAATAGGTTATTGATTTATGGCATTTTTATTATTATTTTTTTACTAGTAGATGATCTGAGATTTTTATCATGACTGTGACAATGTGGCAGACAGATTGAACACTTTTGACCCTTTTTTGAAACCACTGACATTTATACAATGTTGAGTTCTATAAATAGCCACTGATTACTGTATAAATGTCACTGGTAAGGAAGGGGTTAACCCTAGGGGCTTTCAAGGGGTTAAATGTGTTCCCTGACTGTGTGTTCTAATTGTGGGGGGATGGGACTGACTGGTGGAGGAGGACGATCAGTGTTCCTATATATATTAGGAACACACAATCTGTCTTCCTATCCCCTGACAGGATGTGGATCTGTGTGTTTATACACACAGATCCACATTCCTGCTCTGTCACAAGCGATTGTGCCCGGGCACATGCATCGGCTCCTTGGTGACGCAGCGTGCGTGCGCGCCCCCTATGCTGGTGGGAAGCGGAGGACGTCATATGACACCCGCCCGGGATAAGAGATCCCATGTGGACGTCATATGACTATGGGTGGAAAGTGGTTAGTGAGGCGAGGCTTCCATCATCCAATCACAATCAAAAATGCTGTTTTCCCATTTTCCTTGCATGTGAATGGATATTCATTATAAAGTCAAATTGTACCACATTTACTAAGCTCTGGGGAGGTTTCCCATGCAATCGGCAGCCTATTTTCTGTTAGTCAATCAACCTTTTTGCATCCAGGGGGCAGTTACTCCTCACATGTCAGTTACAACTTGTCATGAAAGAGAATGCATTTTCTCTAAAATTTTAAAAGTATAATGTTATGTGGTCAGTTAGGGTACAGCTTTTACAGAGTTCATTACTGAGTTGTAAATAAAAATTCAAATAGGCAAAGTTGGGTAAGGTCAGTTTTCTCCATGCATGTTACCACAGCACACTCTGCTGGAAAATGGATAGAACTGCATGTCGTTTTCTGAACATAAATAATAAAGGGATATTCCTGCGCTACCATGTAAACAAATATAAAAATGATAAAAGAACTGCTGCATACACCGAAGTGGATAAAATCGTATCCGCTATAAGTGTAGATAAATGGAAAGGGTGGTGTTGTGCTGTTCTATCACCTGATACTCATTATGAGCAAAATATTTCTATGTACCGCCTCTGGCACCAATTGTCATAGATATGGAAAGGCACAAAGTAGGAATAAGGTATTGTATAGAAAAAAATTGGGTATATGTTAATCTAAAATATCAATCTTAATTATGCTAATAAGTGTGCTCCGTGACAGAAGTATTATACAGCCAGTGCAAAAAATAGCATAAGTATAAAATCGCTAATGTAAACAATAAAGCTTATGTAAACATCCATATAAAATGCAAAGTGAGCCAATGGTAAAAAAAAATGTATATAAATAATATATTAAAAGGTGTATGAATTAATAACGTGCAAAAGTGCATATAGCAATGGACTATACACCCAGCCTGTGCAAATAAGCAAGCATACCGCAAGAGCAGCCAATATATGCAAAATACAGAATAAATCAATCCAAATGCATACAGGTGGATACCTTACAAAATAGATCATTCCAAATTCCAAAACTAAAAATTTAAATATTCATATATATAACTCAATATAAGTGTTCAGTTCATAAACAGTGCAAGAAAACTTCTTAAGTGCAAGTGCTTCACTGTGCAAGTTGTGCAATCTCTGAAAAGTGACAGCATCCAGGCGTTTCTCCACTCCATGCAAACACACGCTAGTAGGTAATGGCCCCTTACCTTGTGGCAAGGAGATAACCGCATATAAATATAAACCCACTGGATGTTTTCAGACTCTTCTACCCATATTCATAGATACTGGTAATAATAGATATTCACTTCTCCTTTTTTTGTCTTTGTCTCTTGATGGGAGCAAGGATAAATCAATAGACGAGGAGTACCATAGTGTAGTAATTTTTAAAACGATCCAAAAGTTCATCCAAATTCCACCAGCAAAACTCACATAAGGAGATAACAGGCACACTTAATAAAGAAATATAATGGGTACTCTTACCCTAAGGTGTGGACCCACACACCATGATGGTGAGTCAATCATGCATCAAAATGAATCCACGAATGGTCCTCCAAAGGAGATGATCGAACACCCGACTTTCAATCAAGATATTCAATGTAGGTTGTCAGTGTCTTGAACTCCACGAAAAGTGCGATTGTGCACGTAAAGGTAAGTATAATTGGAAAAAATAGAAAAAAAGTCCTCCACATAGAGTAGGTCACAAAAAATAATTTATTTAAAAATATATAAAAAACATAATTCGTGAAGGTACAAGCCATCAAAATAAATTATGCATAGGCTGAATAATTAATAAAAAGCATGGTATATCTGGCCGACAGGCTATGTACCCGACATGTTTCACACCATAGTGCATCAACTGGGGCATTCATGGGGCATTCATTTATTGGCAGACAGCACCAGTCATATAACTTACCACTGATAAAGGATAACCTACATTTTGCTGGTCGTCTGTTACAGTAAAAATCCTCCTTCCAGTGTTGCTGGATACTCCCCACAGCAGTGATCTTCCAATGATGCAGTTGTAAAGAATTATGTTGCTTGCTTGTGAATTCATATATTCTTCTCTCAGAATGCAAGGTGTTCTTTGAATGAGAAGGGGAGATTCTGTCATTCATCTGCCCCTCCTACATTCCCAGAAAGCTTTGCATTCTGTGAAAAGAACACTGCACTCCACAAAAAGGGGAGGATGAGTGGTGCTCTTCATCACAGTTACCGCTGCTTCTCTTAAATCGGTACAAAATTTTTTTTTATTTTATTGCAGCTTACCGATTCTTAGGCCGCGTACACACGCGGGGACTGTTCGCCCAACTTTGTCCGTCAAACAGTTTCGGCAAACAGTCCGCTCAAAATTAGCATGGACGGACATGGCCACACACGACGGACGAACAGTTTGCTGAAACCGTGCGCGATGACGTGAACGGCACGTACGACGGGACGAAAAATACGACGTCCTATACACTGCATTATAACTTTCGGCGTGAAAATCCTTTCTGAGCATGCGCGCAACTTTGTTTGACGAACAAGCCTACACACGCGGGGACTGTCCGCTGAAACAAGGTTTCAGCGGACAGTTTTTCGGAATTTCCGAAAAACCTTGTTCAGCGGACTGTTCGCTGAAACTGTCCGCTGAAAGCCCACACACGAGCGGACTGTTTCAGCGAACAGTCCCCGCGTGTGTACGCGGCCTTAGATGTGATGGCTGCATTCATTTTCTTTTTTTAGGCTTCCTTACTTTTATTTTCATCTGGTGATCCAGCCAGTAAGTCTGTTGTGTTTCAAAAGAACAAGCTCCCTTGCAGGTGATTACAATGATCAGCTTTTATTTATTTATGTAAAACCTTTATCCCCCCAAAAAAAAAATTGCAGTAACAAGATGGAGTTGGGCTTAAATATGTTAGTGCAAATGTGCTAGTGCATCTAATACTCCCCTCTCCATATTCTGACAATGCTGCTGTCCAAAGGTGCCCCCTCTGCCCCTTCATCCAGAGTGGGGGCACTAATACAGGAGATGTGTTACTGGCCAGAACATCAGGTGAAAACAGAGGGGAAAAAAAACTAAAAAATAAAAACAAATGCAGCCATTAATCAGCCACAATCTAATGATTGTAAGCTTCATTATATTACCTTTTTTGTTTTGGGTTTAATACCGCTTTAATTCCCACAGTTCTAAAATGTCAGTGTTGTGGGAAGTATCCAGTGTCACTGGAGGGAGGATTTTTACACTAACCAGCAAAACATCTGACATGCTTTGTTTTAAGTTACGTTTTTTTGTTTGTTTTTTTACTGGAGTTTAGCTTTAAAAGTAACTCCCCTTACATTGCAAGGACTTTAACAAACTTTGTAGCAGATTGTTACTGTTTTTTATTCTGAAAAAAGGCTTGTTTTCATCAAGTCCTCTCTAGTTTCCTGGCTCAGAGGCAGTGTTAATTTTGTCAACGAAAACTTTGTCGTCAAGGATTTCATCAGCGGCATTTTTACAGTGAGGAAAGCAAAACGAAAATACTGCACATTTTCGTCCACTGACGAAAACGATGACAACAATCTGATCCGTTTTCGTTAATGAACGAAAACGAGACGGAAATGGCAAGGAGGGACGTTTACCCTTGTGAACTAACGTCCGTTTTAAAAAGCCTTGCCTACTTCCGCAATCCACTCCTAGCAAGCACCGTGCCACCTTGCCGAGAGTGCCAGAGTGTGTGAGAGCGGCACTGTGTAACTGTGCATTTCAGGCCTCCCGACTCCGAGTCCCGAGACTCCCAACTCCTCCTGATGCCATGGCAGGCTCCCAGAGTAGACTGTGTGAGTGTACAGTGTACACTGTATGACTGACTCATAAATAAATAAAAAAGGTGATCAGCGCAAACTATATACCAAATATTAAACAAGGATTTTCCATCTTTGTAGTAATATGTATGCTACTTCATAGATAAAGTGCAATAAATCGCACCAGATTAGCAGTAGGGATGAGCTTCGTGTTCGAGTCGAACGCAAGTTCGACTCGAACATCGGTCGTTCGTGCGTTCGCCGAATTCCGAACGTTTGGGCCGTTCGCGGCAAAATTCGTGTGGCCCACAATGCACTGCGATGGCGCAATGCATTGCTGTCTCACGATTGGCCAAGCATGCACTGTGACCCCGCATGCTTGGCCAATCGCAGCGCCAGCAGCGAGGAGAGCCATGGTTGGCCACAGGCATCCTGCCTGTGGCCAATCATAGCTCAGGCTGTGTAGTGCACGCCCCACACTATATAAGGCCGCCATAGCGGCGGCCTCGTGTAGTGTGTTGGCGTCTGAAGCAGTGGGTGTTCTGTGTACCTTCAACACAGTTACACACCAATCGTTTTTGGCTGATTTACTATCTTGCTCTTGTGTAGTGGTTACTGTCTGTGCCCTGACCGCAGTATACACCACTATATTCACCTCACCTATATAGCTAGTGATCTAGCTTTAATAATAGAGCTTGCAGTCAGTAGTGTTAGTGCGTGCTGTCTGCGTGCTCTGTACCCAGTACATACCACTATATACACCTACATAGCTGTTCTCTATTTGAGCCCAATTGTCATCTGCAGGAGTTATTGGAAGTTGTGTGTGCTTCCAGCACAGCACAGTATACATCTGTATATACCCCTTTAACTCTGCTGTTTTCTGGTTATTGTCTGCGTGCCCTGACCGCAGTATACACCGTGATATTCACCTCACCTATATAGCTAGTGGTCCATCTTTAACAATAGAGCTTGCAGTCAGTAGTGTCACTCAGGAGATAGTGCGTGCTGTGTGCGTGCTCTGTACCCAGTACATACCGCTATAATCCACCTACATAGCTGTTCTCTATTTGGGCCCGATTGTCATCTGCAGGAGTTATTGGAAGTTGTGTGTGCTTCCAGCACAGCACAGTATACATCTGTATATACCCCTTTAACTCTGCTGTTCTATAAAAAAGGCATCTGCAGGAGTTAGTGGGTGTTGTGTGCCTCCAGCACAATATAAACTACCCAACTACTGTTTTACCCAACTCCCTTCAGGCCATTACCATGTCTGGAAGGCCAGCAAGGAGAGGCAGACAGGCGCGAGCCGATAAAAGAGGGCAAGCAGGCTCTGTGTCTAGAGACAACAGTGCTGGTCGTGGACGCGGTGCATTGTCATCAGCACGTGGCCATGGGACATGCTTGTCCTTCTTTTCTGCAGCTGGACATGTTGAACCGCAACATGCCAACGACTTGGTAGAGTGGATGACCAAGCCCTCTTCATCCTCCTCATCCTCTCTCACCCAGTCTCAGGGTAGTAGAAAAGCAGCTGCCAACACATCGTCGTCCCTCCTCTCAATGTCATCATCAGTGACTCCTTCCCTAGACCCACCACGTCCTCCTGAGGAGTCTCCTGAACTCTTTGAGCACAGTGTTGGGTACATGCTCCAGGAGGATGCCCAGTGTTTGGTGGGCTCTGATGATGACACTCAGCTAGAGGAAGGCAGTAGCGTGAGCGCAGAGAGAGAGGATGCTCAAGAAGCACAGCAATCTGGCAGTCATGTTCCACAAGCTGCAGCATACTGCCAGGTTTGCTACAGCGATGAAGAGGGAGGGGATGATGAGGGCACTGACTCCACGTGAGTGCCTGGAAGGAGGGAGGAGGAGGAGGAGGAGGAGGAGGCACATGTCCAACGAGGCAGGATGCCCTCCAGGGGCCAGCTTAGGGGCAGCACACCGACTGAATCACACCGCAGAGCTCCGCCTGCGCAGAGCGCTTCCTCTGCGCGTTATTCTAAAAGTTCTTTGGTGTGGGCCTTTTTTGAGACGAGTGCATCAGATCGCACCGCTGCTATTTGCAACATATGTCTCAAGCGTATCTCACGTGGCCAAAACATCAGCCGCTTGGGCACCACATGCTTGACCAGACATATGTTGACCTGCCATGCAGCTCGTTGGCAAGCATACCTCAAAGACCCACACCAAAGAACAAAGCGGACCTCTCCTTGCTCCTCATCAGCTGGCATCTCCAACACCACTAGACCTTCAGTCCTCTCTGAAACCTGCTCTGAGAGGAATGAAGGTGTAGAATTAGGTGTGTCACAGCCAAGTGCTTCCGGGAACTCTGCTAGTGGTACATCCACGTCCGATTATAGCAGGCAAATGTCCCTGCCCCAGCTGCTGGACCGGCGGAAGAAATTTACTCCCAGCCATCCACATGCCCAGCGGTTGAATGCTAGCTTGGCTAAATTGCTAGCACTTCAACTGCTGCCTTTTCAGTTGGTAGACTCGGCCCCCTTCCGTGAGTTTGTACAATGTGCGGTTCCTCAGTGGCAGGTCCCCAAACGCCACTTTTTCTCACGGAAGGCGATTCCGGCTCTCTACCGGCATGTGGAAGGCAATGTCCTTGCCTCGCTGGACAGGGCGGTCAGCGGTAAGGTGCATATTACCGCTGACTCATGGTCCAGCAGGCATGGACAGGGACGTTACCTGTCTTTCACGGCCCATTGGGTCACTCTTCTGGCTGCTGGGAAGGATGCAGGACAAGGTGCAGTAGTGTTGGAGGTTGTTCCGCCACCACGCCTCCAAAATGCTACTATTGGTTGTGACACACCTCTCTCCTCCACCCCCTCCTCTTCTTCTTCCTCCATGGCCTCTTCCAGTGCTCTGTCCTCAGAACCAGCGGTGCTCCGTAGGCGTTGCAGGGGCTACGCAAGTACGCAGGCAAAACGATGCCATGCCGTGCTTGCGCTGGTTTGTTTGGGGGACAGGAGCCACACTGGGGCGGATGTTTTGTCAGCTCTGCAGGGGCAGGCCGAGAGGTGGTTGACGCCACGCCAGCTTAAGCCAGGAATGGTGGTTTGCGACAATGGCACCAACCTCCTCTCCGCCCTCCGACAGGGACAACTGACCCATGTGCCCTGTGTAGCTCACGTCCTTAACCTGGTGGTGCAGCGGTTCTTGGGCAGGTACCCCGGCTTACAGGATGTCCTGAAACAGGCCAGGAGAGTCTGTGTGCATTTCCGCCGATCATTTAATGCCTGTGCTCGGCTGGCTGAGCTCCAAAAGGAGTTGAACCTGCCCAAGAACCGCCTTATATGTGACATGCCCACCAGATGGAACTCAACATTGGCCATGCTGCAGCGGCTGCACATGCAGCAGAGGGCCATCAATGAGTACCTGTGCGACTACGGCACCAGGACAGGGTCAGGGGAGCTTGGTTTTTTCTCACCACGCCAGTGGGGCATGATCAGGGATGCATGCACTGTCCTGTCACCGTTTGAGGAGGCCACAAGGATGGTGAGCAGTGACAGTGCATGCATCAGTGACACTGTACCTCTTGTCCACCTCTTGGAGCATACGCTGCGTGGAATAATGGACAGGGCACTTGAGGCAGAACAGAGGCAGGAAGAGGAGGACTTCCTTGCCTCTCAAGGCCCCCTTTATCCAGACAGTGTTCCTGCTGTGCCACCCATCACACAGGAAGAGGGTGAGGAGGAGGAAGAGGAGGAGGAGGATGATTGTGTCAGCATGGAGGTGGAGGCTGGCACTCAGCATCAGCATCAGCAGCAGCAGTCTTATAGGGATGATTTACAGTCCCAAGAAACACGTGGACTTGTACGTGGCTGGGAGGAGGTAGCTGCGGATCATGTTGTCCTTAGTGACCCAGAGGACTCCGGACCGATTGCCTCAGCTAACCTACGCTGCATGGCCTCCCTGATCCTGCAAATCCTGCGGAAGGATCCTCGTATTCTTCGGATCAAGGAGAGGGACCATTACTGGCTGGCCACTCTCCTTGATCCACGGTACAAGGGTAAGGTTGCCGACCTTATCTTGCCATCGCAGAGGGAGCAGAGGATGAGACATCTCCGGGAGGCCTTGCAGAAAGCTCTGTGCAACGCGTTCCCAGAGACTGGGAGGTCACAAACTCCTGGTCCTGGACAACGTGTTGCTGAGGCATCAGTCAGAAGGAGCGGTGGAGAAGGTGGCCGTCTGACTGATGCTTTCAGACAATTTTTTAGTCCGCAGCCCCAAGGTATGATTGGTTCCAGCACCCATCGCCAGCGTCTAATTTACATGGTGCAGGAATACCTAGGGGCAAGGTCAGACTTGGACACCTTTCCCACTGAAAATCCTCTGGCTTACTGGGTCTTGAGGATGGATCACTGGCCTGAGCTTGCACAGTATGCAATTGAGCTACTGGCCTGTCCTGCATCCAGCGTTCTTTCGGAACGCACCTTCAGTGCTGCTGGTGGCTTCGTTACCGATCACAGGGTGCGCCTGTCCACCGAATCAGTTGATCGACTGACCTTCATCAAGATGAATCAGTCTTGGATCACCCACAGCTACCAAGCACCTGAAGCTGATGTAACCGAATAATTTTTTTTGAAATACCACATCCCTTCAAGACTGCCTATGCTGATGCTGAGTGACTGTCCTGTTATGTTGATTGTATATCCTCTTCCTCCTCCGCTGATATGTTGGAAGAACATTTTTGGTTCTGGGTGATGCCTAAGGCCCAATTTTTCTGCCCCTGTTTAACAGGGGCGTTTAAGTACAATTTTTGATGCAATGCTTTGCAGCAGGGCTAATTCCTGCAATAAAACTAGAGTATATGGCAGAGGTTGCAGTGTGATGGCACCAGTGCCTAAGGCCCAATTTTTCTGCCCCTGTTTAACAGGGGCGTTTAAGTACAATTTTTGATGCAATGCTTTGCAGCAGGGCTAATTCCTGCAATAAAACTAGAGTATATGGCAGAGGTTGCAGTGCAGAGGCGGCTCTAGGCTTTGTGAGGCCTTAGGCAAAACCTAGACATGAGGCCCCACTCGCGCCCATAATGGGAAAAATAATTCAAGCAATAAAAATTAACTGTATAAATTGTATATAATAAGAGCCTTAAACACTATGAACTATAATTTCGCAGTTTCTAGAATTTTCTCTTGCAAAATCATTAAACATATATATATTACATGCACACAAATATAAATACAATTTGCGCAGCTGCTACTAGTAATGTGTAGTAGTAGAATAAAAGTCAAAAATCATATTTCTTCATTCACATGAAGCTCAGGTTAATATAACCCAGCACAGAGTTGCGCCTTACATCAGAGTCTGCAACAAGATTCCCCCTTACAGTGCAAGGGGAAATTTGATGTAAGGGGAATGCTGCAGACTGGAGTAAGGGGGAACTTTAAAGTACGGTGGGCTCTGGTGACCAGAGATCACCTTATATCAGAGTGAACAGCATTCCCATTTACATCAGAGTTCCCCTTTTTATCAGGGTCCCTGGAGTTCCAACTTGCATTTAAAATGAGAACGCCAATGTGGGGGATACGCTGGTGACCACAGACCACAGAGTTAATACACTAAGGTGAAGGGGGGGTTACTAATATAAGGGGGAACCTTTATATCAGTGCCTCCTTACCTTACTGTATTCACTCCACCTTACATCACTGACCCTCATCAGACTATCCTGTCACTGACGTCCTCTCAGGTTCACTGATGCAGGGCTCAGCCAGACGGTCCTCTCTGGGCTCCGGCTTGGTGGCTCTAGTTTCATCCACTATTATCCTCTACACAGTCTACGCAAGTCAAACCCCTCTTGTGACCCCCATCCTAGCAGCGCTCCAGCTCTTGACTCCTCTGCAGAATGCACAATAAAGAAGATGGTCAGAGACTGTGCAGACATGATTCAAGAGGTGGTCAGAGACTGCGTAAATTATACAATAGGTGGTCAGAAACTGTGGACAAGATGCAAGAGATGGTCAGAGACTGCAGACATGATACAAGAGAGGGTCAGAGAATGCAGACATGATACAAGAGATGGTCAGAGACTGCAGACATGATACAAGAGATGGTCAGAGACTGCAGACATGATACAAGAGATGGTTAGAGACGGCAGAAATTATACAATAGATGGTCAGAAACTGCGGACATGATACAAGAGATGGTCAGAAACTGCGGACATTATACAAGAGATGGTCAGAGACTGCACACATGATACAAGAGATGGTCAGAGACTGCACACATGATACAAGAGATGGTCAGAGACTGCACACATGATACAAGAGATGGTCAGAGACTGCAGACATGATGCAGGAGATGGTCAGAGAATGCAGGCATGATACAGGAGATGGTCAGAGACTGCACACATAAAAACAGGAGACGGCCAGAGATTGCAGAGATAAAAACAGGAGACGGTCAGAGATTGCAGAGAAAAAAACAGGAGATGGTCAGAGATTGCAGAGGGGAAAACAGGAGACGGTCGGAGATTACAGAGATAAGAACAGGAAATGGTCAGAGGTTGCAGAGGTAAAAACAGGAGACGGTCAGAGGTTGCAGACGTAGAAACAGGAGATGGTCAGTGATTGCAGAGATAAAAACAGGAGATGGTCAGAGATTGCAGAGGTAAAAACAGGAGACGGTCAGAGATTGCAGGGATAAAAACAGGAGACGCTCAGAGATTGCAGGGATAAAAACAGGAGACGCTCAGAGATTGCAGAGATAAAAACAGTAGATGGTCAGAGGTTGCAGAGATAAAAACAGGAGATGGTCAGAGATTGCAGAGATACAAACGGGAGATGGTCAGAGATTGCTGAGATACAAACGGGAGATGGTCAGAGATTGCAGAGATACAAACAGGAGACGGTCGGAGATTGCAGAGATAAGAACAGGAGATGGTCAGAGATTGCAGAGGTAAAAACAGGAGATGGTCAGAGATTGCAGAGGTAAAAACAGGAGACGGTCAGAGGTTGCAGACATAGAATCAGGAGATGGTCAGAGATTGCAGGGATAAAAACAGGAGACGCTCACAGTTTGCAGAGATAAAAACAGCAGATGGTCAGAGGTTGCAGAGATAAAAACAGGAGATGGTCAGATGTTGCAGAGATAAAAACAGTAGATGGTCAGAGGTTGCAGAGATACAAACAGGAGACGGTCGGAGATTGCAGAGGTAAAAACAGTAGATGGTCAGAGGTTGCAAAGATACAAACAGGAGATGGTCAGAGATTGCAGAGGTAAAAACAGGAGATGGTCAGAGGTTGCAGACATAGAATCAGGAGATGGTCAGAGGTTTGCAGAGATACAAACAGGAGATGGTCAGAGATTGGTAATGACAAGCAAACTCTCACTTTGCTGCAGCATCCATCGAACACTTGCAGGGGGTGGTTCCTTGGGAAGGGGAAAGACTTGTGCTGGGGGGGTGAGGGGAATGGATTTCATATTCATCCCCCCTTGTAGTACCAAGTCTTCTACAATCCTAAAGTGCCCATATATCCTCTCCAAGTGGATATACAAACAAATCCAAGTGTAATGTATGTTTAACCCCCCGTAAGTCTCACTTTTAGTCTATTAAAAAAGACCTCAGATCAGCACTGTCCCGGCAGAGCTGCGTGGCTGTCCTTCCTCCCCGCCTCCTCCTCTGTGTCCAGGAAAACATCACAGCAGGTGGAGGAGGGGGCGGGGTCAGCGCGCAGAGCTCCATATGTGAATGTCAGCCAGGGAGAGATGGCACTTTGCGGCTGTCATACAAAGCGCTGCTCATGGGAACCAAGGCATCCCGCGGGCATTCCGGGACTCTGATTCGCCAGCACTCCAGATTGGGACATGGTACAAATTGCGTGACGATCCCAGGGATGTTGAGCTATGGGCAAATTAGGCTTTTGCGAGGCCCCTTGGATTGCGAGGCCTTAGGCAAACGCCTAAACTGCCTAATTAGAGAGCCGCCTCTGTTGCAGTGTGATGGCACCAGTGCCTAAGGCCCAATTTTTCTGCCCCTGTTTAACAGGGACATGTAATTACAATTCTTGATATAATATTTCACAGGAGGGCCCCTTCCTGTGCCCACCCAGAGTAACGGTGAGGACTTATAGTGTTGTGGCACCAGCACCACAACCACCAAAGGTCAATTTTTCTACCACTGTTCAACAATGGCATGTAATTGCAATTCTTGATATAATCGTTCACAGCAGGGCGCTCCAGCACCCACCAAGAGTCACTTTGAGGGCTTACAATGTTGTGGCAAAACCAACACCTTGTTCCGCCATTTCTGCAGAGCATATAGGGCAGGCCCCTACTTTCAAACATCCAATTTACAAACATCTCCTACTTGCAAACGGAAGGAGACAACAGCAAGTGAGATGAAAAAAGATGGACGACAAAACAAATTATACAGGGGTGATAACCCTTCCCTATGTTTTCCAAAAAGCTTAAAAATAGTTTTTTTGACTGGAGCTACACTTTAAAAATGTACCAGTTGAAAATTACAAACAGATTCAACTTAACACAACAAACCTACACAGTCCCTGTCTTGTTTGCACCGCCTGTATACTGCTGTTCTGAGTATATAGGGCCTGGGGGCCACACACATTTCCTTTTTTTAATATGGGTACGGGGTTCCCCTTAATATGCGTACAAGACCCAAATAGGCTGGTAATGGGCAGGGAAGGCTACCCATGCCATTTTTCTGAATGATTTTCAACCATATTGCAGGAACCAGATATAACATTAAAACCGCAAGCAGTTTTAAATGGTGTTATTTCCGTTTAATGTCATTTTGTGCAGGGACTGTTCTAAACACGGGAAACACGTGGCACTTCACAGGCATACTACAGACACCCCCCAGGCACCATATTTAAAGGAATATTTCATTTTTTTTTCACTTTAATCGTCATTAAAATCAGTGCTCCCGCCAAAACGGCAGTTTTTAAAACTTTTTTTTGCATTGACCCATGTCCCCTGAGGCAGGAGTCAGGTCCCCAAACCCTTTTTAGGACAGTATCTTGCATATTAGCCGTTAAAATTAGCACTTTCCATTTCGAACGTTCGAGTCCCATAGACTTCAATGGGGTTCTAACGTTCGTTACGAACGCGGGGTCCGTTCGAAAGTTCTGGTGCGAACCGAACCGGGGGGTGTTCGGCTCATCCCTAATTAGCAGTCAGAACGGTTGAAGATAAGGACTTTGTATGATGGAGACTAGACTTGTACACAACTAAAAAAATGTGTTTAGTTTCGTTTTGTTTCTTTTCAGTGCCGTTGATTCCTAATAATTAGTAAATTCATAAAATGGGATTTTCGTGTTCAGACCGATTCGTATTTTCATAACCACTTGACCACTGGGCACTTAAACACCCTTAATAACCAGACCAATTTTCAGCTTTCAGTGCTCTCACATTTTGAATGACAATTACTCAGTCATGCAACACTGGACCTATATGAAATTTTTGTCCTTTTTTTCATACAAATAGTGCTTTCTTTTGGTGGTATTTAATCACTGTTCGGTTTTTTATTTTTTGTGCTATAAAAGAAAAAATACAGAAAATTCTGTAAAAAAATTAATTTTTCTTTGTTTCTGTTATAAAAGTTAGCAGATTAGTAATTTTTTCTTCATAAATTTTGGCCAAAATTTATACTACTACATATCTTTGGTAAAAATAAGTACAAATTGGTGGATATTATTTGGTCTTTGTGAAAGTCCACAAGCTATGGTGCCAATATCTGAAAATTGATCACACCTGAAGTACTGACGGCCTATTTCAATTCTTGAGACCCTAACATGCCAGAAAAGTACAAATACCCCCTAAATGACCCCTTTTTGCAAAGAAGACATTCCAAGGTATTTAGTAAGAGGTATGACGAGTTTTTTGAAGTTGTCATTTTTCCCACAATTCTTTGCAAAATCAAGATTTTTTTAACTTTTTTTCTTTCACAAAATTGTCATATTATCAGTTTATTTCTCACACACAGCATATGCATACCACAAATTACACCCCAAAACACATTCTGCTATTACTCCCGAGTACGGCAATACCACATGTGTGAGACTTTTACACAGTGTGGCCACATACAGAGGCCTAACATGCAGGGAGCGCCATCAGGCGTTCTGGAGCACCCAGGACAATTCTGACATTTCTCTCCTACATGTAAAAATTATCATTTATTTGCTAGAAAATTACATAGAATCCCAAAACATTATATATGTTTTTTTAGCAAACACCCTGGAGGATACAATGGCCGTTGCAACTTTTTATCTCGCACGGTATTTGCGCAGCAATTTTCCGAATGCTTTTTTTGGGAAAAAAAACTGTTTTGTGCTTTAAAAAAAAACACAGTAAAGTTAGCCCAATTTTTGCATGTGAAAGATGAAGTTACGCTGAGTAAATAGATACCTAACATGTCACTCTTCAAAATTGCACACGCTCGTGGAATGGCGCCAAACATCGCTACTTAAAAATCCCCCAAAGGCGACGATTTAATTTTTTTTTACTGGTTATATGTTTTGAGTTACAGAGGAGGTCTAGGGCTAGAATTATTGCTCTCGCTCTAACGTTCGCAGCGATACCTCACATATGTGGTTTGAACACCGTTTTCATATGTGGGTGGGACTTACGTATGCGTTCGCTTCTGCATGTGAGCACATGGGGACAGGGGCGCTTTTTTTCCCCCAAAAATAAATTTTTTGATCACTTTTATTCCTATTACAAGGAATGTAAACATCCCTTGGAATAGGAATATGGCATGACAGGTCCTCTTTACAGTGAGATATGGGGTCAATAAGACCCCACATCTCACCTCTAAGCTGGGAAGCCTGAAAAAAAAAATATTCTGGCTTTGATCGCATTGGCGAGTCGGTAGAAGCACCGGAGGGTGGCGGGAGGGGGGGGGGTGTCTATGGCTGGGTATGGCAGGGTATCACCGACTATGGCTGGGTATCACCGAGTATGGCTGGGTATCTCCGAGTATGGCTGGGTATCTCAGAGTATGGCATTGCAGAGTATTGCGTTGCAGAGCATTGCAGGGTATTGGTGGGTGTTGCAGAGCATTGCAGAGTGTTGCAGGGTATTGGCGGGTGTTGCAGAGCATTGCAGAGTGTTGCAGGGTATTGGCGGGTGTTGCAGAGCATTGCAGAGTGTTGCAGGGTATTGGCAGGTGTTGCAGAGCATTGCAGAGTGTTGCAGGGTATTGCAGAGTGTTGCAGGGTATTGGCAGGTGTTGCAGAGCATTGCAGAGTGTTGCAGGGTATTGGCAGGTGTTGCAGAGCATTGCAGAGTGTTGCAGGGTATTGCAGAGTGTTGCAGAGTATTGGCGGGTGTTGCAGAGCATTGCAGAGTGTTGCAAGGTATTGGCGGGTGTTGCAGAGCATTGCAGAGTGTTGCAGGGTATTGGCAGGTGTTGCAGGGTATTGCAGAGTGTTGCACGCTATTGCAGAGTGTTGCACGCTATTGCAGGGTATTGCAGAGTGTTGCAGGGTATTGCAGAGTATTGCAAGGTATTGCAGGGTGTTGCAGGGTATTGCAGGGTGTTGCAGGGTATTGCAGAGTATTGCAGGGTATTGCAGAGTATTGCAGAGTAATGGCAGGGAATTGAGGGGTTAAATTTTGGTGAGCAGCGATGTGGGCACTGCAGATGCAGCCCACAGCGCTGCTGACACCGATCTCTTCCCCCTCCACTGTACCGATCGGTACAGAGAGGGGGAGGGAGGGAGGAACATGACGCCAGTTTGTTTACAAGTGATCACTCCGTCATTTGACGGAGCGATCACGTGGTAAGCGGCCGCGATGAGCTGTGATGCACAGGACCCGGCGGTCACGGATGCTCTCGCACGCCCCAGAGGGCGCGCGAGAGCGGAATTCTGGGAGGACGTCATATGACGTCCTCCCAGAGTTAAACAACCGCCCTGCAGCCGTCATTCAGCTATGGGCCGGTTTTTAAGTGGATAAGCAAAATTTTTAGTTAAATCGGAATGAGTCGTATTTCTGAAAGCCTTATTTTTAGTTGATTTATAATTCATACTTTCGGTAGAGTACATTGTTTTTCGTTGATTCTGGACGCAACTCCTACTTTCGGAACTTTTATGTTTGTTTGTCGATTTGTAATTTTCTGTGTCTTTCTTACAATGGTGCTGCCTAACGTGCTTCCAATGGATTTGTACATTCGTAACTTTTTTTGTTTGTTGATTCGTAACATGTATGACAATGATGCTGCGTTGCTGCTTTAACGTGCTTTGAATGGATTTGTACTTTTCTAATACACTGCAGTTATTCGTAATGATACGAAATCTTGATTTTTTACTTTAATTTTTGACATGTGGCTATAGTCTCCGCCCCTGCACGCCATTTTGGGAGGGGGTATAGTGGTGTGGTGAAGGAGGAGCAGAGAGTGGTATTGTTGGATTTGTGGTTGTTTTTGTGTGGTTTGCTGCTTTTAATGAAATTAGAATGTCTGGGAGTGAGAATGGAGGTGTGAGTGTTGTGAGTGAGAATTTTTGTGTTGGTACCAGAGTTGTTGGAGTGAGTGAGAGTGGAAGGGAGAGGAGAAGTGGAGGGGAGTGGAGGAGTGGATTTACGGGAGAGGAGGAGTGTAGCAGAGAAGAGGCATGGAGGGGAGAAGAGGAGTGTAGGGGAGGAGGGTTGCGGAGGGCAGAGGAGGCATGGAGGGGAGAGGAGTGGAGGAGAGAAGAGGAGGTGAGGAGGCATGGAGGGGATAGGCAGCGTGGAGGGGAGAGGAGAGAAGAGGAAGTGTGGAGGAGAGGAGAGGCATGGAGGGGAGGAGAGGCATGGAGGGGAGAGGAGGCGTGGAGGGGAGAGGAGGCGTGGAGGGGAGAGGAGGCGTGGAGGGGAGAGGAGGCATGGAGGGGAGAGCAGGGCAGCCATCAGAAATGTTGGGGCCCCTTACACAGGTCTAGACCCCCCTGGGCCTGACCACAACCATTTCTCAAGGCCTGCCCACTAGCTGTCCTACTGAATCCAACCATTGGCTATCCCACAACCAAATATATCCTCCATCCCATGTCCTCTTCCTCCTCCACTCCCATATCCTCCACCCTTTGTCCTTCTCCATCCCATGTGCTCCTCTTCCTCTTCCAGTTCCTTCTCCCCCATCCCATGCCCTCCTTCTCCAGTCCCATGTCCTCTTCCTCCTCCACTCCCATATCCTCCATCCCATGTCCTCCTCCTTTTCCATCTCATGTGCTCCTCTTATTCTTACAGTCCTTTCTCCCCCATCCCATGTCCTCCTCCTCCATCCCATGTGCTCCTTTTCCAGTCCCATCTCCTCCATCCCATGTCATACTGCTCTTCCAGTCCCATCGCCTCCATTCCACATCATCCTCTTTTTACAGTCCCATAATTGCAATCCCATGTCCTCCTCTCTCTCCATTCAAGGTTCTTCTCCTCCATCCCATGTCATCCTTCTCCAGTCTCATCTCCCCTCTATGTCAGTCCTTTCTTGCAGTGTCCTCCCTCTGTAGTCCTTGTATGCCATCATTACAGCCCTGATAAAGTGTAATTCCTCCAGTGTGTAGAGGAGAGGAGTGTGGAGGTATGACAGTGGCAGAAAGAGGAAGGATATATTTTAATGGCAGTCTGCGGGGTGACCAGGAGTGATATTGAAAAGATAAGGGTCCGAGTGATGTCCGATGTCAGCTGGATATATGATGCAAGCTGGCGGCAGTAGAGGACTGAGATGTGGTCAGATAGTGATGTTTATCATTTAAAAAATATATATATTGTGCTCATCTACTAATATATACAATGCATAATACAAAATTGGTATGTAAAAAAAGCATCCTCCTGTTATAATATAAATATATATCTACAGTATATAATCCAACCCCTAGCACTCTATGTATGTCCAGATAATGTGAAATGTATTTATGACAATTAATGTAACCCTGTGTTACACCAGAAGTGTAAACTCATTACATAAATACAGAGTTACATGAATGGTCATAAATTGCCTTCAATTTATCTGTACAGAGTGATTGTGGGATGTTTATATAGATAGGGCTGTGTGCCAGTTTGGGAGATATCTGCTGGAGACACTGCAATACCTACAAGACAAATCCTACGGAAAATTTTGCAACTTTTCTTCCAAGGAGACTTTACTCAGTGAAAAAAATTATCTTACCTCCTCCCTGTAGTGTGAGCAGACATCCCGGCCTGCAGTAGCTACAGCGAGTGCCGCCCCTCAGCACACCGCACTGGTGATCGGAGGAAGGGGGAAGGAGACGGTTGAGTCAGAGATCTCACTCACAGTGCAGGAGATGGAGGCAGAGAAGAGCTTAGGAGGTTCTAAATACATACACCGCCAGCACAGTGTATGTATTTAGAAGCTGCTGTCCCCACAATGGCAAGTGTACTCCCATCTACTTACTCTGGGCCCTCAGTCTGCCCCTGGTCAGAATGGAGGAGACTGGCTTCATCAGCTGGGTGACGGTGTGCTGCTGTGATAAGAGAGGTTCATTGCCCCCTCAGTCCACAGATATGCGGGAATATGGCGCTGTTTCCGTGATGACGTAATGACGCTATGACGTGGACACTGCCACTGGAAATTACATGGGGCGCGTCCTTCGTCTTGGATTGGAGGAACACATACATGTTCTAGTTGGGCTGCCAAGTGGTGCTATGGTGGCGCCACAAGCTCCCCTGTGGTGGAGTGTGGATACACACCACATGCCCACGACACGCCCACTCAGCGCTGGTTCCGCCCGGTGGCCATGTTGGTGGAGTCTGTGTAAACACAGTGTAAACACACATGTGGCTTAGACACACAAGCTGCCATTTTGTAACCATTGTAAGTTTTAGCTATTACAATAGGTTTGGCTTTTTGAGTGACCTTCCTTTGGCTTGAAGTGTGCTTATTGGCTATGGTTCACGATTGGACAGTTGGTATTTGCATATATGAATTTATTTATTGTATATATTTATATATTCTTATATTTATTATATTGTTTATTTATGGAATTTTTTTTTGTGTTAAATATACTGAGGATTTCTTTTATTTAAGTATTTACAAATGATGCTGTCTCCACTTCTGGTCATACCCTGCAGAGGGTGTGGCCGTTTGGCCTCTTTCATGTTTCTTTTAGTCTATAAATACTTTGGCAATGTGAGGGGGTTTAAGATATGCCCCAGTCGATGACCTATTGTGTCGAAACGCGTTTGACTGCGCTTATCTTATGCTTCCCACATTGCTTTTATATATTCTATGTGATCACATTTTTGTCACATCTGTTTTTTATGTAAGATGTGAATAAAGTTTTTAGTCATTTTTGACCTCCACCATTGGCATTTTTTATATTTTTATTCCCTATACTGCATGGGATTTTTTTGAGCCATTCCACCGCATCGTAATTGGATACCTGTTGAGATATTCCACCACAAGATCTTTTGGCGCGGACAGGTGTTGCTTTTCCTGATGGCTGCATCGCAGCCTTGATTGTCTGGATTCGGCTTGGCTCTGCTTTCCCTTTGCCTTTGACCACATCTTCTGGCAATTGAGTTATTGATCACTTGATTGGACTATTTATTGTGTGGGACTATTTCACATCATTTTTGTGGGTGACATCCTACATGGTGTATGCACGTATATTTATTTATACACACTTCTCGCTGTTTTTGTTATTACCTTCACGGTTGTTATTTATATGTTGTCACTGCTTGAGTACATTGGTATTTTTCCAATAACTAGCGCTACACTATTTTGCTTTATTTGATCTTAGAACTTTGTTTGAGAGTTAGCTGCTTTTTTCCAACTGTTTTTGAGTTTTAGCGCAGTATTTTTTCACCTTTTTATGCGGGAAAGTACCCAAAGCAGCGGTTCCCGCTCGGGCTCCTAGGGACGTCGGGGCCCTTTACAGTTGTATGGTGTCCCTGGGGGAGTGGAGGAGTGGAGGTGAACGGAGGCATGCAGTGGAGCCAAGGCATGGAAGAGAGCGCGCCCATGGAGGTGGAGTGGAGCGGGAGCATGGCCAAAAAAGGAGGCATGTGTCCCCCCATATATTAGAAGAGATTGCTGACACTGACCTGCAGCAGCACCAGGGAACCTGAGACAGAGAAGATCAAGCGGGTCCGTATTTACCCCAGAGGAGTATTCTGCATTGATTGCTGCAGTGACAGAGACAAGGTGAGACTCTTCAACCTAAATGTCTCAACCTCTGCGAAGAGAGCAGCCTGGGAACGAGTCCGGGACTCAGTGAATGCAGTCTCCAAGGTTTGCAGGGCACAGGTAATTATTCAAATATTATATCACTCTTAGAACACACCACATATATGTGAAAAATACACAGTCTACTAGTCTAGTCAATAAACTGAGTTGAACGTAACACAAATAAAAGAAAAGTAACATGTAAAATTAAAATAGTATTGTTGTAACGTGTATTAACTATACTGTATCTTTTTTCCATTTGCAGGTTTTATGATTGTCGGGCATCAGTTAATAAAAAGATGGAAAAGCATCTCCGGGCCCAGTCTACTGGAGGAAAGGCTGTGGTCTTCAGACAGTGGGAGGCAGCGCTGAGAGATGGCCTGCTCCAAGTTCCTGCCCTCAATATTCTGGTAGTGGTGAGTACAAAACATAAACACAAAGCAAACATAATAATAAACATAATAACAGACATCTATTTAACATTTAACCACTAGGCGTCCGCCCTATAGCCGAAAGACGGCTGCAGCGAGGACGCCAATTGCCGGGAGGCCGTACCTGGACATCCTCCTTGTTTACTTCCGCGTTGCGCGCTCTCACAAGCTCGCATTGGGGAAGTTCTGTGCTGGCCGTGTCCCCTGGACACAGCCAGTCACAGATCGATGTAAACAGCCAATCACAATGAGAGATGATCTCAAGTGTAAACATATGAGATCATCTCTCATTGCCAGCTCTCTCTCCTCAAACAGAGACAGCGTGTGCTGCATCGGATTTGTGAAAGTAAATTTTATTGTTGAAAAATCACATCAGTGCCCACACAGTGCCCTTACAGTGTCACAGTGCTCACCACTGTTAGTGTCACAGTGCAATCTGTTATCAGTGCCATCTCAGTGCCATCTGTTATCAGTGCTACTTATCAGTGCCATCTCAGTGTCATCTGTCGTCCGTGCCACCTGTCAGTGTCACCTGCCACATCAGTGAGACCTGTCAGTGTCACCTGCCACATCAGTGTCACTTGTCAGTGTCACCTGCCACATCAGTGCCACATTTCATCAGTACCACATCAGTGCCATGTGTCATCAGTGCCACATCACTGCCACGTGTCATCAGTGCCATCTGTCACCAGTGCCATCTGCCAGTGTAACGTGTCATCAGCACCACTTATCCGTGCCACCTAACAGTGTCACCTGCCACATCAGTGTCACCTGTGGTGTCACCTGCCATATCAGTGTCACCTGCCACATCAGTGTCATTTGTGAGAATGTCACAAAGATTATTTTCTCCGCTTCGGATTCCTCATTTTTAGGATTGTGAGTCTGACGTGGACTACCAGCCTATCCTAACCAGTGTAACACAGACAGCCTCAGAGGAGGAAGATGAGAGTCCACCCGCCAGACGAAGGCGTACAGGTGAGGAGTCATCCACCAGCACCGCAATGCCATCCACCAGCACCGCAGTACCTCAGCAAAGCCCATGTACCAGTGGGGTGTCAGCTCAGTCCCAAAGGGTTAGGTCCCATGCCAGCCTTCCCTATTCCCTTCAGAACCCCTTATGGCTTCCTCCCAATTCAGGAGAAGCTATCATTCCCCCTTTCACTGCCCAGCCAGGAGTCCAGGTGGACACAGAAAAATTTTCATCAATCGATTTTTTCAATATTATTTTTACTGAGGACATGCTTGCATTAGTTGTGATCCAGTGCAACCTATATGCCCAACAATTTATAGCAAGCCTATTATGCTCGGAGATTCCTAACAGTGGAGGAGTTTAGGAAAAAATTTGTGCCTCACATTCTGTATGGGACTAAGCAAAAAAAAAAAAAGTTTTACGTTCGTATTGGTCTACCCTCCCCATCCACCACATGCCCATCTTTTCCTCAGTAATGCCCAGGACCAGGTATCTCATGATTATGAGATTCCTACACTACAATAATAAGACCCAGTGCCCTCCCCGAAATTACCCACATTTTGACAAGTTTTATAAAATTTGGCCACTACTCAACTATTATTCTGATATCTTCCCCCAGAGTTGTTTACCCCAGACCAACACATTTGCGTGGATAAGTCCCTTGTCAAATTTACTGGCAGGCTGGGCATAAAACTATTTATTCCCTCCAAAAGGGCCCGCTATGGGGTGAAGATGTACAAATTGTGCGATCATGCTACATGGTATACCTATGCCTTCATGGTATACAAAGGGAAGGACACCTCAGCTACATCCCCCCCCAATTGCCCAGAATACATTGGATCGAGTGGGAAAGTTGTTTGGGAACTCATAAATCCACTCCTGGAGAAAGGCTACCATCTGTATGTGGACAGCTTTTATACAAGTTTACCCCTGTTCCGCAACCTTTACAGAAAGAACACTCCAGCATGTGGCACAGTAAGGACAAACCGGAAGGGTTTTCCTCAAAGCCTCGTCAACAAGAAGCTAAGAAGAGGGGAGACGGCAAGCTTACGGAATGAGGAAATTCTGGCTGTGAAGTGGAGGGACAGAATGGATGTGTACATTCTTTCATCGATCCACAATAATACCTTCGTGGAGGTCAACAGGAGGGATGGCCGAGTTCAAAAGCCAACACATATCCACGAATACAATATGTTCATGGGGGGTGTTGACTTTAACGACCAGCTGCTCGAACCCTACCTTGCCACAAGACGAACATACCAGTGGTATAAAAAAGTTTACATTTATTTATTTAACTTGGCCATATAAAACAGCTACGTTATTTATCACAAATCCACTGAAAGACCCAAATCCTTCCTTGACTACCAAGTGGAAATCACCACTGTCCTTGCATTCCCAAACGGCCCACCAGAAACCATTCGCTCTCATGGGATTAGTAGACTCTCCGAACAACACTTTCCCGTAAAAATCCCTCCCAGACCAACAGGCCAAATCCCGTATGTGCACCAAAGGAGGAGTGAGAAGAGACACCACTTTTTATTGTCCCCAATGTCCTTCCCAACCAGGCCTCTGCATAGTTGACTGTTTCCGCCGTTACCATACTTCACTACATTATTAGTGAAGTATGGAAAACATAACCTTCACTTCCTGCCATTTACCTTCACACCCCTTATGCCTCTACTTGCTCTGTAACTGACCCTGGCTTGTTATTCGACAACGCTTCTGCCTACCGATTCTGTTTATACCTCTGCCTGACCTGGAACTGACCCTGGCTTGTTATTCGGCCACGCTTCTGCCTACCGATTCTGTACATACCTCTGCCTGATCTGGAACTGACCCTGACTGTTTGACCATGCTTTTTGCTTGCCTCTTGGACTGATCTTGTACCCTGCCACTGGACTAGTGGGATTCATAACACAGGGGTCTCACATATGTGAGGGGCTCCAGAATTGTTTTTCTGGATGAAGAAAACATTTTTTTTGCTTTCTCATTCGTAGATTAGGGTTTGGAGACTCGGAGGTGGGAGAAGCCTCTGCCCCTATCCCCATTCTGTCCTGAACGACGCCCTACTTTTGCCTGCTGCCTGTAGGACCTATGCCATCATGGCTCTGTCTGGCGCATGAACTAACCACTCCACATGGATGGACCATGTTCCTGCCTACTACCAGGATCAATATTTTGCAACTACTGACAATCTCTGCCTTCACTGACCCTGGACTGTATCCCTGCCTGTACTAGGGACTATGGAAAGTGTTCCTGCCTGTTGCCTGGACAATTGCGTTTGCTTTTACTGACCAAGTCCCTGCCTGCTGCCTGGACCAGGGCTATCCTCCTGTGGACAACTCTGCTGCTAAAACCACAGGTAATCTTTTTTTCCCTTTGCTCAGCAGAATGTTTTTTGGGGTGTAATTATTGGTATGTGCATGCTATGTGTCCCTAGAACACCTGACGGTGTTCCTTGTATGTGGCCAGGCTGTGTAAAAGTCTCACACATGTGGTATCGCCATACTCAGGAGGAGTAGCAGAATGTATTTTGGGGTGTCATTTTTGCTATGTACATGCTATGTGTTGGAAATATCTTATGAATGGACAACTTTGTGTCCACATTTTCCAAAAACTTCTGGAAAAAAATGAACCATTCAAAAGACTCATTATGCCTCAAAGATTATATGTTGGGGTGTTAGCTTTCCAAAATGGAGTTATTTTGTGGGCGTTTCCATTGTCCTGGTGCTCCAGGGCCTTCAAAAGTGTAATAGGTGGTTGAGAAATGAGATGTGTAATTGATGCTCCTAAAACCCTTGAAAGTGCTATTTCAATGTTGGGCCTCTGTATGTGGCCAGGCTATATAAAAGTCTCACACATGTGGTATTGCCGTACTCAGGAGGAGTAGCAGAATGTATTTTGGGGTGTCATTTTTGCTATGTACATACTATGTGTTGGAAATATCTTATAAATAGACAACTTTGTTGACTACCTATTACACTTTTGAAGGCCCTGGAGCACCAAGACAATGGAAACGCCTACAAAATGACCCCATTTTGGAAAGCTAACACCCCAACGTATAATCTATGAGGCATAATGAGTCTTTTGAATGGTTCATTTTTTTCCAGAAGTTTTTGGAAAATGTGGAAAAAAATGAAAACGCAGTGCAGTCGCTGTAAGCCCTTGTACACACGGTCGGACATTCTGCCAGCCAAATCCGTCGTATTTTGTCCGACGGATTGTGTCCGAAACTGTTGCATACACATGGTCGGACGCAGTTGTCGGATTTTGCGGTTGCCAAGAACGCAGTGACATAAGCCGTGTATGGCGGGACTAGAAAAGGGAAGTTCAGCACCATGTCCGGCACCCTTTGGGCTCCTTCTGCTGATCTCGTGTTAGTAGAAGTTTGGGGAGAAACGATTCGCGCTTTTCACATTAGTGATTCAGATCGCTACTGCTCTTCAGTTTCTGCTTGTCTTTGCGTATCTGATAATCAGTGTGCAGTCATTAAGTATTTGTTTCTCATTGTGGACTATATCTTGGTATAGTACGCTTTGAAAGGCATTTTTTTTTCCAAATAACAATTTATTTATTTTTCGTGGTTGCAAGACATAAATAATGGTACAGGCATACAGCGAAACGGCTCCCGAAATCTGCGGGGCCCAGTACAAATAGACAGTGCAAGGTAACACAGCATTAGGGGGGTACAGCAATATTAGGCAATCCGACCGAGGGTATGCAGCCGGACGGAAGACATGGCAAGTCAGCCATCCGTGCTAGCAACCAAGAGGCCACCCAAGGTTTGCTGTCCGGCTCGAATGCCCGATTCATAACATAGCCAGGACCTATAACATCGTAAACAGAGAGAGTAAAAGAGAGAAAAAAAGAGAGAAAGAAGGAAAAAGAAATAGAATGCCAGTGGTCTACATCACCGTACTCATATTGGCTCGCCATCAATCCTCCAGTAGCCACCATCTCCCCCAGACCAAGTCATGCTCTTCAAGCCTATCTCTCACTCTGGCAGTCATTCTCTCCATGAGTTCGACATCCTTAATCCTAGAGTATAAAGCTTCCATGGACGGGGGCAAGGAATTTTTCCAATTAAGGGCTATCAGGCAATGGGCTGCTGTCAGGATATGTCTAAGGAGCTTCCAGCCCGGCCTGGCTAATGGGGGCTGCGACAGGCCTAGTAAGAAAAATTTAGGGGAGTTGGGCACCAACGCGTCAAATAGACGTTGAAGCAGCCCTCGGGTCATGAGCCAGTATGGGGCAATCAAAGGGCAGGCCCAGTAAATGTGGAACAGGGAGCCCCGCTCCCTCAGACATCGCCAGCAGCGGTCCGAGGTAGAGGGGTATATTTTGTGGAGTATGTCGGGGGTCTGATACCAGAAAAAGAGGATTTTGTAGGAATTCTCTTTGTACAGTGTACAAAGAGACGACTTGGCTGCCTGTCACCACACCCCCTGCCAAGCCTCAAGGGGGAGCTCCTCACCCAGTTCCCTCTCCCAGCGTTTCATATATAAATGTTTACCTCTCGTTTGGAAGTGGTGCGTGTTGAGAATGCGGTAAATGTCCGAAATCAGCCCCCTGCGGTTTCTTCCTTCCAGAATTATCCGCTCGAATGGGGAGGGCGGGGAGAACTGTAAGTGAGGGGCCCTGGCTTGTGTGAAATGTCTTATTTGTAGGTAGCTGTAAAACGCCTGTCGGGGGAGGTCGTGTTTGGCCTGGAGCTCCGAGAAGGTCAACAATTTTCTTGTTCACGGGTCCACCAGGTGCCCTAGATGGAACAGGTTATGCGAAGCCCAGGGTCAGGACATCTGATGAGTCAGGCAGGTCGGCAGCTGCGGGTTGCAGAGAAAGGAGGTCATTAGGGAGAACTCCGAATAGAGACTGTGCTCGCGGGAAAGCTTCCGCCAGAGCAGGCGGAGCTGGGCCATCGGCCCTAGTAGCCGACCCGGATCTGTCTCGGCGCTCGCGCAGCATAGGAAGCTGTTCGGGTGTACCGGGGCTAGCCAGATTTTTTCAATCTCCGACCACTTGTTATAGGACCTCTGCGGAAACCAGGAGACTATGGCCCGCAGCTGGGCGGCCTGATAGTATCGAACCAAGTCGGGAAATGCCAGGCCGCCATCTGAGCGTAGGGCCGTCATAACAGTGCTCGGGACCCGGTGTTTTTTGTAATTCCGTACAAATTTCTGAAGTGCGCGTAGATGTGCGTAAGGGACCGGTATCAGGACCGGTATCGGGAGTGTCTGAAACAAATACAGGAGCTTGGGGAGGATGACCATTTTAATGGACGTGATCCGTCCCAGGAGCGATATGTAATGCACCTTCCATTTGTGGATCAGTTCCCTAATTTCCCGATAAAGGGGGGGGGGGGAAATTAGCCTGATATAGGGTATGGAATGATGGGGTAAGAAAAACCCCTAGGTATTTAAGGGAGGAGCATTCCCATTTATATGGGAATATGGAGCGCAGGTGAGACGTCTCATCCGTCGCCATATTCAGTGGGAGGGCCACCGATTTAGACGTGTTTATTTTGTAGCCCGATAGCTCCCCGTAGCGGCTCAGTTCAGAGTGGAGGTTGGGTAGTGAGGTCCTGGGCTGAGTCAGGGTGAGGATAACGTCGTCTGTGAAAAGCGATATCTTGAATTCCCTGCCCCTAACCGAAATCCCCCGGATGTCGGGATTGCTTCTAATGGCAGCCGCCAGAGGCTCTACGCACAGCGCAAAAAGGAGAGGAGATAGCGGACATCCCTGGCGGGTGCCATTAGCAATGGAGAAGGTTGAGGACATGGCAAAGGGGGTCTTAACCTGTGAGGAGGGAGTGGTGTAGAGGTGCTGCACCGCACGCAGGAACGAGCCCCGAAAGCCCATACGGTGCAACGTAGCCTCCATGAAGGGCCAACTCAGGCGGTCAAACGCCTTCTCGGCGTCTAAACTGAGGATCAGAGATGCTAGGTTGTCCCTATTCGCCACATCAATGAGATCTATGACCTTCCTGGTATTGTCCCCTGCTTGTCTCAGAGGGACAAAGCCCACTTGATCCTTATGTATTAAGGAGGGAAGAATCGCATTTAAGCGATTTGCTAAGAGCTTCGTAAAAAATTTTAGGTCTGCGTTCAGTAGGGCGATAGGCCGGTAACTGGCGCAGGAGGTCGGATCTTTGTCGAAAGGCATTTTTTATTGTCTGCTTGCTTCTGCTATTCAGGTCGTTCTTTCAGGCCTTGCTGTTTATCGGTGCTTTCTGGTGTCCGTTCTGATGAGCCGACCGTTTTCAAACCATGTTTCGCCTACGTACTCGTCGTAGAGTTTGTGCTGTGCAGGGGCTTCGTGTTGGGGTTCTTACTTTGACACAAGCCCGGTCCATGAACAGGGAGGGGAGGCGTTTGTGGACCAAGAATTGGTTGCGCCAGCGTGACCAGTGCTCGCACACGCCTTTGCTCCGTGAGATCCGCGAGAATAATCCTGATGATTTCAGGAATTATCTCCGGATGACGGACCCCGTTTTTCACCGTCTGCTGGCTTTGCTGACCCCTTATATCACCAGGCAGGATACCTGCATGCGGCAAGCCATCACTCCGGAGCAGAGGCTCATCGCCACGTTGCGCTACTTGGCAACAGGGAGAAGCCTTCAGGACCTCATGTTCTCTACAGACATCTCCCCCCAGGCTCTGGGGATCATTATTCCAGAGACCTGTTCTGCCATCATTCAGGTCCTGCAGAAGGCATATATGAAGCTAAGTTTTATCCTTAAATATCACATTCTATGTATTTCATGATTGCTAATGTCTTGCATTTCTTTCCTCAATCCCTAATTACCATCATTGCAATATGCTCTAATTCATATGCTCTGCCCCTTTGTCCTCATGCATATTTGCCTCACTAACTTCCCCACCATGCTCTTCTTGGCCCATAAAACTATAGTCTAGTCACTTAACAATGTTTTTTGTCAGCTCCATAGTATTGCTTTCCCCTAAACACCCCCTAAAATGTCTACAGAATTGATGTGTGTGCTTCAATTCATGCAAAGTGACCTTTTTTAAATTTTTGGGGTTGTGCCAAACTCATTAGGAACCCCCCTCCCCCCAACTGCTAGCTCAGCTGATAGCAATCCTCTATCTGATGACTTGACCAAACCCAATACACACTATACCTACCTTTTTGATGGTCACATTTATGGACGAATTCACCAAAGCATGTAGTGTAAGGGCCTGCCTCAGTACTTTCAAATGCAATTTTTTTTTTAACACATTCATTTTCTTGATATGTAATAGCAGAATGTCAAAATGTGCTTCCATTTTGTTTTCATTTTGTTATTATGAAACTTCTCACCTTTCCCGTGGGCTGCCAATAGTGTAAGTAAGGAGGGGCTTCACAAAGTATCACACATTATTTAGGCATTCAGCTCTCAATCAAGTGAAGAGGGTTACCTTTCCTAAACATCCCCCCTCATTTTTTAGCAAGGGCCCATCATATGGGGGGGTGATGACTCTCATAAGGGGACCTTATACTTTAGGCTTTAAATACTCAGTTCCCAAAATGTTATACTAATTTTGACCAAAAATGTGGGTGTCTAATCTGCTTGCAATGTTGATTTGTCAAATTACTAATTTTTGTTCTTGTTTCACTACACAGTGTCCTTCAACGCCACAGGAATGGCAGACTGTGGCCTCCCACTTTGCCATTTTTTTTGAAGATGTGCCTTTTTCTACAACAGTGCAAACCCAAGTTCAGAGCGAGATGAGGGGACAGTCTCTTCTTCAGATAATCTAAGAATGTTGTGGGTCTGCTACACACACACCTTCTTTTTGTAACTAATGTATGTAGTGCATTACTGACCATAATCGTGCTAATTTTCAGCACCATGGCAGGAAAATGGCATGATTGTCCAAATTTACACATCACTGTGGGTGCTTTTTACTAAAGGCACATCCACTATGCACTACAAGTGCACTGCAAAAGTACACCTGAAACTGCACTTGGAGTGCAAAGTGGAGTTGCCTTTAGTAAATCACACTCCTTCTCAGCACAAACTAAAATTTGACTACAAATACATTTTATGCGCAATGAAAAAGGAAGCCACACATTGTTGATAATTAAACTTTTTAATACAAGCACATTCACATGTGCATTTCGCAAAGGTTTTTACAACAAACCAAGAAATTGTGTGTATCCAAAACAGAGTTTAATCAGAATTTTGTTTCCTTGTTGTTTTTGTGTAAACAGGCATGTATTAAACCGTAAAATACTGAACACAGGAACTTACAAAGTTCAACTTTGAAAAGTGAAGACAATATCAGACCTGAGTATGTACAAACTGGGCTGATATTGCCTTCATCACATGGGGTGTCACCCCTGAAAAAAACTAATTTGAAAGATGCACACAGTGTGTCAACATGTTCTATCTCCCATCATTGGGGATCAATGTATATGCTTTGGGGCTGCAACCCCTTCATCTCAGACACTTTCCACAAAACATGTACATTGATCCCCCATGATGGGAGATAGCGCATGTTTACACACTCTGTGCATCTTCCAAATTTGGAATTTCGATAAATACAACATTTTGTTTTTAAAATAGCAGTTTTTGTTGTTTCACACTCTCCCCAAAACATCAATGATGTTTTTCATTTTATTTTTAACATCATTGATGTTTTGTTGGATAATTTCCAAATCACGATTGCACCCCATTATCTCTCCGATCAAGATCTGGGCAATTTCACTGGTAAAACGGGAATCTTCTTCCACATCACCTACAAAACAAAGCAAAAAAACACACCATGTAATAAAAATATGGTGATATACATTGCTGAGCTTACTGGAAGCTGTGTTCTCCGACACTCACCTGTTGTGGTGACAATTTGCCCAACCTCCACGATCTCTCCTTCCTCCTCCTCCTCCTGCTCCTCTGTTTATGCTTCTGGAAGTTGGCCTTCTTTGGGAGGGGTATGGTCCCTGGTGTCCTCATACTTGCAGAGTCTTCTCTCCCCTATGAGAATGTAAACAAAGTATAATTAGCACACAGAGGGCAGAAATAGGAATCTGAAACATTGCTTGGAAGTGTTGTACAATTGTGTTTTTGGGCCGAGTTACAAGGTGAGAACATTATTGGGTACACTTTGTTAAGCTGGAATACTTCCCTGCAGAACGATGTTTCTTACGAACGAATGAAACCATGAACTTGAAAGTGGCCATTTTAAAATGCACAACATGAAATCAAAGCACATGGAGCATGTATGCAAGCAAGAATAATCATATGAACACACGACAGCTACTTACTTTTTTTAAGAACACGCTTGATCCTTAGGTACTGCTCGTGTTCCCTCAGTTTCAGGTCTGACCAGCGTTTTCTCAGTTGATCCTCGGATCGGCGTACCCCAAAATTCTTATGAAGACTCTTCACAACTTTAGTCATGATCTTGGCCTTTCTGATATTTGGGTTTGGGTAAGGGCCATACTTCCCATCATAGTCGGTCCTGTTCAATATGTCGACCATCTCCAACATCTCTCCAAAAGACATATTTGAGGCCTTAAATCTTGTCTTCCTGGATCGGGACTTTTCAGGCTCCGGGCTTTCCTCACCCTCCTCCTCATTAGTGGAACTATTATTAGTGCGCACCTGCGTTCTCTCCGCCATGTGCTCTCCCCACTGCCCCGGAAGCGAAGGGGCAGGGAATAGTTTAGAAAGAACGTCAGGGGCGGGCGGAGTTTCACGTATGCGCACTGTATATAAAACGCAACACGCGTGTATCGTCCGTACGATCTGGGAAGAGAGTGAGGCACGGACGTGACGAACGTGCAAACGAAGGTAACATTTTTAACTTGGTGCTTCACTAGACTAGACTGCTTCTATCTAGGCCAATGTTGGGACAAGATTAGGAGGGTTTTTAATGGCATTATTAGTATTTGAGGGTTTGTCTTGTGTTGTGTCTTGCAGACAATATGGATCCATTCCAAAATGAAAATTTTATGGGGCTATTCCTAGAAGTCTACAAGGAGATGCCCTGCCTGTGGCAGTTCCACGACGAGCTTTATGCCGACATAACAAAGAGGAACGCATCGCTGGAGAAACTGCTTTCTTTGGTGTGGATCATGGTCCCCACGGCAGACATGGCCTATCTGAATAGGAAAATTGGGGCCATGAGGATTACATATTTCAGGGAGAGAAAGAAGCACCTGGAGTCCTTGAGAGCAGGAAATACAGATGCCGTTTATTACCCCAGGATGGTTCACTTTGACAGGCTGCATTTTCTGGTAGACCAGGGGGTACCCAGGCCACCACTCAGGCCACCACTCTCCAGTCTTCCTTCAAGACATCCTTCACCCCCAGCTGAGGCTTCCAACATCCAACCTGGGCCTTCCAGGCAGCAACATGTGGTGGGGCCCAGCTTGAGACAAGTATTGCATTGTTGAACATATTTCTTGTGTTACATTTAATGATGTTAACTAGATGTTCTTATTGATCAGTAAGTTGTGATTTATCAAAGTGGTTTACATATCAAGAGACAGTAGTGACCAAAAATGATTGGGACGTTCTATTTGGTAACATTCAATTTGTAAAAGCCAGGAGCACAAAATGGTGTGATTGATGATCAAAAAACTAAAACTATGTCCCCTTTTCATACACAGGAAGACCTCAGTCGGGGGGGAGGCTGTAGCAAGTGACAGCCAGGAGGTCGACCAACGCCCTCCTCCTCGTGCCCCAACTACAGGAGCCCAGCCACAGCCTCGAAGGATGTCTGCCTAAGGAAGACGAGAGAGTGATGGCCTGGGCTCAGTCTGGTCTGCCAGAAGATGCAGCCTCTTGAAGATCCACATCCTGGGGACATAAATGGCATCTGAATTTCCTGTTCTCTAGGACTTCGGGACCAGACTTCTCTCCCTGAGATATGCACTCCTCAGGCCACCAATTTTTTATATTATATAATTATTATTTGTTCATGTCTGCCCTGGGGGCCAAAGGCTGCACCAAAGTAACAAGTTTCTGCAGTGCTGCGTTCCTCTTTTTAGTTTATTGCGACCAAAATAACGTTTTTTTTGATTGATGAAATACTTGTGTGTGTGTGTTTTCCTTCCAAAAGGCCAGTTTATTTGTGAGCAGGCAGGTACATTTCCCAAAAAATAAGTGAAATGAATAACAAGGGGTACCAACACTAAACAACCTCCTGTAGATTAAAAAATAAAAACAAAATCTCAAAAATACAATAATGTTGTGGTAAGTTTACACACACAAAACACCCCAAAAAAAGGATAAATGAGCAAACTGTCTTTAAAGGAGATTTTTAGGGAATCCAAAAAAAAAAAAAGCATCCAAAAAAGAATAAACAAAATCTAAAATTGTGTAGATGTGACGCAAACTAAAATTGTATTGCTGAAATCGTTAAAAAAAGAGTAATGCAATATGTTCGGAAGAAGTGTGTGTGACTATGAGCATCAAAAGAAGTTCGTTCTTGCAGCATTGTAAAGAACAAAAGAATGCGCTTGATGAAAGAATTTTTAACATTGCAGCGTGATGAATGTGCTATATCGCTTACTAGCAGTAGTTTTACCTGAACGAGCGCTTCCGTGTCGGAATTTGAATGTGAGCATGCGTGGCACCTTGTCCGTCGGAGTAGGCTACACATGATCGGAGTATGTCCGATCGGACCAGTTTGTTGGAAAATATTTCCAGCAAGTTGGAAAACTTGGTCCGACGGATATTCCGATGGAATCAGTCGGATGCATACCACACACAGTCGGATTATCCGACAACACGGTCCGATAGGACACATTCCGACGGATTCTCCGACCGTGTGTACAAGGACTAACTCTGAGGAGAAAATGAGGGTAAGCTCTGCTGATTTTATCATCCAATCATGTACAAGCAAGCATCCTGTTTTTTTATTTTCCTTGCATGTCCACCTCAGATCTACAGCGACTGCACTTCCAAGTGCACTTGTAGTGGAAAGTGGATTTACCTTAAGTAAATAGACCCCACTGTTTGTAGTGTAACCTATAATTGTTTATTATATTACTACAATATTTGTAAATGCATCTGATTAGTATCCTCCACTACAATCAGTCACCAGTAACTAGGGTGGAACATAGTATAGAGTAGCGAAAATAAAATATTTGCTATATAATGAAGAGAAGAACAAACAAATTTTTCTTTAAAGCGTTTGTTAACCTAAAAATAACAAACCTGTTCCCTTAACCACTTAAGGAACGAGCGCTGCAGTTATATACGTTGACTGTTTGAAAAGGACCACCATTGTTATGGCAGCAGATAGCTGCCATGACCCCGGTATCTTCTTCCGCAGACGGTCCTCTTTCAGATAAAAGTGGATTTGCCACGAGTTCACTTTTATCGGGGGAGGGAGAGGCCTGCCACGCTCCGGTCATCTCTGCCGCTTACTGGAGCCGTCGGTAGTGGTGGAGATGATCGGGTCCTCTTCCCTGACAGGCACTTTCACCCTCCAGTCTTAAAGGGGCTTTTTTTTGGGGTGGGGATATTTATTTTCTTTTTTTATTGCGTTTTAGTGTAAACATGAGATCTGAGGTCTTTTTGACCCCAGATTTCACATTAACCACTTGCTTACTGGGCACTTAAACCCCCCTCCTGCCCAGACCAATTTTCAGCTTTCATCGCTGATGCACTTTGAATGACAATTGCGCGGTCCTACAACACTGTACTCAAATTAAATTTTTATAATTTTTTTCCCCCAAATAGAGCTTTCTTTTGGTGGTATTTAATTACAGCTGGGAGTCTTATTTTTTGATAAACAAACAAAAAAATGCAAAATAAAAAAATCATGTTTAATAGTTTGCTATAAAATTTTGCAAACAGGTAATTTTTCTCCTTCATTGAAATGCGCGGATGATGCGGAGCTGGTGGGCACTGATAGGCGGTGCTGGTGGGCACTGATAGGCGGCGCTAGTGGGCACTGATAGGCACAGTTAAGGCGGCACTAATAGGCACAGATAAGGTGGCACCGATAGGCACAAATAAGGCAGTACTGATGGGCACAGATAAGGCGGCACTGATGGGCAAAGATGGGCACAGATAAGATGGCACTGATGGGTGGCACGGATGGGTGGCACGAATGGGCACTGCTAGGTACCACTGATAGATGGGACTGATGGGCACTGATAGGTGGCTCTGATAGGTGGCTCTGATAGGTGGCACTGCTGGGCACTGATGGGCGTCACTGATGGGCACTGGTACATGACACTGATGGGCACGGAAATGTGGCACTGAGGTGCAGCACTGTTGTTGAGGCAGATTGTGGGCACTGTGGGCACTGATGGGTGGCACTGTGGGCACTAATTGGTGTCACTTTTTGCCATATTTTAGGTGGCACTGGCAGGGGCCAGGTGGGCACCTATTGCGCTGGTCCCAGCTCGCCGTGATCGGGACTGATGTCCCTCTCACGGCCGCCGGTGCTTTTTTTTTCTCCTCACGCTGTCAGCACGAGGAGGAAAAATAGCCGATTACCGGCTCTGTTGTGATCACATGATCAGCTGTCATTGGCTGACAGCTGATCACGTGGTAAGGGGTCCGATCTGTGATCAGGCGAGTCTCACAGACTTGCTGATCACAGAGCGCGCAGGCCGCTCGTGCACGGGACGACGTCAATAGACGTCGTCCCGGCAAAGCAGGTCCGCGCTGTAGCCGTCATTCGGCTATAGCGCAGATCTCAAGCGGTTAAAGGGGTCCTATCATGCTTTTTTTCTATTACAAGGGATGTTTACAGGCATACCCCGCTTTTAAGTACACAATGAGACCATGGCATGTATGTAAAACGAAAATGTACTTAAAGTGAAGCAATACTTTTTTCACTTCTAAATGCATGCACTGCATTGCAATAGTCATTTACAAGCATAACTGATATGAATAATGCATTTATAACTAAAATAAACACAATATTAAAGAAAAATTGTAAGCTTACCCCATCTGATTGTTGTCGCAAGGCCAGAGCAGCTGAGAGAATTTATTGTAGTAGGAAGGGTAAAAACATACAGGTATCTTCTGTTTCACTAGTCAAATCTTCAAAGGCGAGACACTTTCTTGCTGGCGAATTGGGTGTACTACAAGGTGCACTACTACAATGCTGGGCTGGCAGGCACCTCTGGGCCTCGGTGCTGGCTGGCAGGCACCTCTGGGCCTTGGTGCAGGCTGGTTGGCACCACTGGACCTTGGTGCAGGCTGGCGGGCACCCCTGGACCTTGGTGCAGGCTGATGGGCACCTCTGGACCTTGGTGCAGGCTGGCGGGCACCTCTGGGTCTTGGTGCAGGCTGACGGGCACTTCTGGGCTATAGGTACCTGTAACAATGAAAAGAATAGTGGGGGGTCAGGGGCTGTAATGTGGGGTCCAGGGCCTGTAGTGGGGGGTCCAGGGCCTGTAGTGGGAGGCTCATAGCCTGTAGAGGGGGGTCCAGTGTCTGTAGTAGGGGATCCAGGGCCTGTAGGGGGGGTCCAGGGCCGGTAGTGGGGGGATCAGGGCCAATAGAGGGGGGCTATACAGTACGGTACAGTTCTTACGTTTATGCAGACTGTGAAATGCTGGGCTGGCTGGTGAGCAACTCTGGGCCTTTGGGCTGGCGGCACCTCAGAGCAACGCTGGGCTGGCTGGCACCTCTGGGCTTGCTGGCAGGCACCTCTGACCCAACAGACAATACTGGGATGGCTGGCGGGTACCTCTGGGCCGACAGGTAATGCTAAGTTGGCTTGCTGGCAACTCTAGGCTGACTCGCAGGAACTTTGCTTCCTCCCTCTTGAACAGCAACAACTCCAGGCGGAAGCTCCGCCTCTTCCAGGTCATACTGTGGCTGCGCGTCGCGGGAATGTCCGTACTTGCGAGGCACTTTATGTACACTTGCGGCCATGTCCATACTCGCGAGTGTACATAAAGTGAGTGTCCGCAAAGCGGGGTATGCCTGTACATTCCTTATAATATGTGTAAATGTGACTCAAAATTTATTTATTTTTTAAAGGACAGTGTAAAAAAAAAAAAAGTTAAATAAATATTTTTATTCTAGTCTCTAGAAATCAATTTCTTTGAATGCTATCATCAACATTGGCTATCTCGTCTATTTCATATCAACAAGCCAGAGGGGAGAGCGCAGTGCAGCCCATCTCGCTCACCTGTCCTTAGTTGTGAGGGCATTGAGCTCCAGAATGAGCCAGAGCTGACTCTGGTGATTCCCCAGACTCCTGCCTTCTCCCCAGAGGAGGAGGCCACGGGCCATGTTTCCCACATCCTGCCACCAGCTGATGCTGCCTCTGGTGTGCCTCTACAGGAGCAGCCACAGCTGTTGCCTCCTCCTACCCAGATGGCACTGGCACCTACTGCTGTACCACCTAGCCCAGAAACTGTACACAACGCAGTGCATCAGAGGGTCCTCACAGAAGTTCAGAGGCTGTCAAATGACAATAGAAGGATGTCATGGGACATCAGGAGGTTAACCCGGACCATTCAATTTGCAGCCAGGCCACATTCTGACCATATGGAGATTATGTTGTTCTAGGTAAACCAACAGCAGAACCAGGCAATGGAGCATTTGAGACTCTCTATGATGGAAGCAATTTCCAGGCACAATGCTCCATTGCCAGGGAGCTCGTCTGCTTGTACTGCTTGTCAGAGTAGCAGAGAACCCTCTCCTTCTGAAAACTGAGGGCTAGTTCTTCCTCTGCCCCAGGACCCAAGGCAGCTCACCTTTTTGTTAATAGTTGTATATATGTATACATGTTTATATACATGTATTTTTCTATGTTTGTTTGTGCAAATAAATAAATGCAAATAATTTTTGCCTAATAAAACCATACTTTAGTGCTTATATATTGATTATTATGTGATATTTTACACTTTATTACATATCTAGTTGCTTAATAATAACACACATGCTATCACACATAGTAATCAACTTAAACAGTTAAAAGAACATCCTTGCCAGTTGTCACAAACAACTTCATTTAGATTTAGCTAGGTATTATACTACTTCACTGACCTTAGTATTCTCTTTCTTTTTCTGCATCATTATATGTTGTAGTTCAAAGTTGCAGTAACAGAAATGGAAATAGTATTAGTCGTGATGACTAATACTATTTCCATTTCTGTTACTGAAACTTTGGACTAAAACATATAATGATCTGGAAAAGTGTTCTATACAGCTGTCTTGATTTTATGTTTGAAAGGAACATGCATCACTTGAGATTCCCTATTCCCTATGTATGGATACATCTGATACCGGTATTGTATTGTTGTGAATGCATTAAGGAAAAAAAAAATAATAATAATACATTTAATATTTACTTTCAGAGAGGTGAGATTTGTTTAGGCCTCAAGAACAGATGAACCACGATTTTGCTATCATTGAAGTGTTACCCTCTTGGAGAACGCAAAATACATGATCTCATGTTTACTACATCAACTATTGAAAACTTTTACAAGCATGCATTGAGACAGAAACTCGCTGGAACAATGGTGTATCTCGTCACAAAACAAGGAGATATTTACCTGGTGTTAATGGATAAACAGAAGCGACAAATAACAGCCATGAAGACAAAAGGTTAAACTATCGTGTTAGAGTAGCTAACACAACTCATTGTGTGAATTCTTAGGAACTGTTTAGACAAACTAAGTCATCTTTAAACATCCATGGGACTGCTCAAAGTCCATCTCTACACATGGTGTTAAAGAGATGTGAGAGGAATATACAAATCAGACATATTTCAAATATACTTCAAGTGATTAAAACTGTATGTGATATTTGTGGGTCAACAAGGAGATATTGTGGTTTGGTATCTAGTGATCTGGGGAACTTTGTCATGGAGAGATTATATATGAAAGTGTGATCATAAGTAGAAGTGTTTTAGCAACAAATTAGTATTATGAAAAACATATAATCATGATTATAACTGTATAAGAATTTAACCTATGTTTAGATAAACAAATATTGATTGGATACCCGAATTATATATGTATCCATATAGATAATAATTGTATGTGATATTGTTTGATATATATCTAACCTGGGTCCTTTCTAAATGGACTAAAGATTAACAGATATACATTGAAATACATATATATCACCATTTTATGCAAGTGATTATTCAAAATTATGTTAAGCGTATTTTATATTATGCCATCATTCCTGAACACTCGAGATATATTCGTTAGAACATATATAAACAACGAACGCATATTATAGAAATAAAAATATTAACTTAAAGAAATAAAACACCAAACACATGTGAGACACCTGGTGGTTGAAGGTGCTATTACCTTAAAATCACGAGACTACTGGGAAAGGTGATCATTAAGTCTGCCTGCCAATAGGAAAGGGACACATACCCTCTGGGCAGAACTTAGTATAATTTTATGATCTTTTTGTTTAAGAGGATATTTAAAAAACGAAAAAGATGGTCAGAGGAAAGAAAGAGAAAAAAAAAGAAAGCTCGGAGGAGAGCTGGGGGGAGAGAGTCAGGGGGAAGCTTAGGGACCCCCCTTGGGAAGGGACACTGGAAGACTCCCAGACAGACTGACCCTCATGCACCATGAATGAATACCCATTTTTACATTCATGAAGATCCCTGCTCCTTGGAACTCGGAGGTCACACAAAGTAATTCCTCTGTAAGAGAATCCATGTTGAAAGCCACGGCAGCCATGTTAAAATCCCTGTTCTCTTAAATATTGATTTTTTTGAATATTCTATTATTGAAATATTTCACCCGAATCAATAACCGCCTTTTCGATTTTTCTCTAAATTACATTTTTTATTATAAATTTCTTTTTGCATGGATGCCAATTTTATTGACAAACAAATGTCTAATTTATTTCACATTGTTAACCACTTACTTAATTGCAGTATAGTAACGGTTGGACGTGTGAAATACAGACATTCTGTTTAATTGTCAATTATCAAAAGGTTATTGATTCTACCGAGAAGTGATAATGGTGATAATTGTGTCCAAGGTACTACTACGCCCAGTTTGAGGGTGTTTCCAGTAATTGTCAAAATGACGAAGTAATGCAATCTGTATTTTAATATTTCATGTAAATATTTGTTTTCTGTCACCCAATAAATGTAGCTATTTTGTATGATCACTCGTCTCCGTGAATAAGTTTCACATGTATAGACTGTGTCATATAGATTTATTCTGTATCTTAAAAATATCTTCGTTAAAAATTACTTAGTAAATATTGTGCGGGAAAATGTCCTTAAAAAGCATAACAGTATACAAGTAATTTTTTTATCTGTACTCGGCAATACCAAATACCATTACCTGCGTCCAGGTGCCGCAAGGGAGCGTGGTGCCAGCTTCCCTGCCAATCAAGAATGCGGGAGGCCTGGCTTCCTGATAAGCTGTGAAGCCGGCATCACGCTCTCTAACAGCACCTGGATGCACCTGAAGCGTCTTTTGGTATTGACAACGAGTACAGATAAAAAATTACTCATATCCAATACTGCTATCGTGCATCCCTGCATACAAGTTTGCTGTTATTCATACATCCTAAAAGATGTGTATGATTGATACGTACCTGTGAAGTCTTCGACTTGTATGTGTCTGTCATGATGAAGCCTCATCCACTAACTCACTCAATTACAGTCTTTCCTTTCTTGTTGTAGGTGATGACTTTCCAGAGTGCCAACTTACAGAAGACTCAGTATCACCGAAATTTCCACCACCAGTACTACAAGTATAGGAGTAAGCAAGCAGCCTGGTTGGCAAGCTGCATAACAAAACAACCAAAACAACAACAGATTTAACTTAAAAAATACAAATAATGGTTTAACTACTAACTAGGAGAAAATCCGATGGTATGTTTAAATTATGAAAATGACTGGAATAATTTTATAACATTCCTTATTATGAGTACATAAATACAGTAGCTTGAGCCAGTTTTGACACCTGTCCAGGTAGGGAAACCCTGACAGGAGGCAATCCTCCAAGGTGCTGTTTGCACTCATACATGGTCTGTGCTTTCCTGATATATTGCATGTGCGCAGTCGCACTGACAAATGGTTTACCTTTCACCTTCATGGTGCTGCTTATACCGAACTTAAAGGTAATATGTTTGTGTTCCAGTGTCCTAGATATTCGAGATTTGAGAAGAAGGCAGGGGGAGTGGAAATAGCAGGACTGTTGCAGCAGGTAAGTTTCACAAACTGAATGCTTTAAAGTTTTAATTGAAATGTACAAACAATACAGCTGTCCTATTTATTTATAATGCTACTAAATGACACAGTTGTCTCAAAAGGACAACTATTTAAGTTATAATACCAGATCAGTAGCTAAAACCTTGGGCAGCAAAATAGCAGGGCAGGAGGTATGAGGTGGGACTTAGTAGGGGATCATTCCATGCCAAATCATCAGAAACCAAATGGAACTTTGTTTTCAACCTGACCTTCTCAGATGTTCATTAAATTTGATAGGATGGCATAGGGTGAGACATGGATTAACTACCATATCTGAAATTTAAGCCCTCGCGAAAATGGTCAGGATGGGACATGTGATGATTTCTGGCATGGAATGAGGACCTTAGGGGAGACGTGGGACTGAATCAGGTGGAGAATTGGAGATTATGTTACCATGGATGAGTATTACTTTTTTATGCAGCATCAAAGTCAAGAGCAGGGTAACCAAGCTTTGGCAGGTTGACTTTTAAAAAATTAATACAAGGGGCGTGTCCGGATGTAAGTAAGAGCGGACGTGTGTTTGGGGAGCTCCGACCGTCCGAATCATAATCCTGTGCCATCCTGCAAATCTATCGGCCTAAACGGAGAGATTTCTCGGCCAGAGGGACTACTGCCCTGCTGCACTGTATCCTGAGGGGAAATTGTGGAGTGGGGGACCGTAGAGCCCAGGATACGGTCGCTCATCCTCCTCGTGCCGGACGCCATCTTCCCGGCCTGTGCGGGGCTGATCCGGGGCCTGTGGGAGAGGTAAGAGGCTCCTCTCCATCCATCCACTGCCCCCTTGCGCCCCTGGGCTGTCCCGTTGTTCCGCGGAACGCCGGCGCTGAATTTCGGGCCTGAGGCCTAGCGAGGCCTAGTGAAGCCTGCCGCGGACCGGACTTTCCTGGACGGCCAGCCGGCGGGGAGCGCCGCGATCGGCCAGCGGAGCGGCGGAGGCGGCTGTCGGCCAGTGGGGGTCTGTCACCTACATGACCATCCTGGCGGGAGCTGGTGGGGGGGCTGTGGAGCCATCATAATTGCCCTGGCCTAGTCTGGCCTAACACAGCCTGGGAGTCACTTGCAGCCCTTACCCAGTGGCTGGAGGGGGAGTGATGTGGTCGGCCTGACCCCTGCAATTTGGAAACGGCTCCCTTTATTTTTTGCTGGACACTGCTACCCCTTTTAGGGGGGGCCGTTCTGGTGCACAGACTGAGGGCCCCGGCAATCATCCTTCTCTGACAGGCATTGCATCCATCCATCCAGCTCCCTGGGCCCTGTCATATAGTGTCACTGACTGAGCCTTGCTGCCAAAGGATTGCAACTGTGAGGAGCGGAGGCTCACGGACGCCTACAGCCCACATCCCCTTCATGGGCCCTAAACACTGGCCCAAGAGCTCTTCTGCACTGAGCTGTCCTGCTCCTGATCCGCCCGCTCAGCCAGATCCCTCTCTTATTGGGAGGGTGCAGTCGCTGCTTGCGGAATTAGCCATGGAGTCCGGTTCTCCCTCCGGGGTGGCTCTGCCTACCCCTCCCTCCCAGGACAGTACTGCGGTGATACTAGCTGCTATTGAACAAAGTAAAACCTCTATGCTGGTACGAATAGACCGACTTGCAGAAGAATGTAATCTTATTAGGAATGACCTGGACAAGATCAGGGGCAGGCTGACTGAATCAGAATGACGAATCTCTGCAGCTGAGGACCTCACAGCTACCCACACCAACAACATAGTGGACCTGCAACGCACGGTGCAACTGCTCGTCGCTAAGGCTGATGATGCGGAGAACAGAGCAAGACGCAACAATATCCGTGTCTTAGGTCTGCCGGAGGGGGAGGAGGGTGACCGACCAGCGGAGTTTGCTGAAGACTTTTTCAAGAAGCTGTTGAGCCTCCCGGAAGTCTCCCCGACGTATGTTGTTGAGCGTGCTCATCGTGTTCCTACAGGACGTTATATCCCAGGGGCAAATCCCCGACCCTTCCTGGTCCGCTTTTTGAATTTCAGCGACCGGGATAGGATCCTTTCCGCAGCTCGTAAGCTCCCTTCTCTACCATATGGAAACTCCTCTATCCTACTGTTCCCGGACTTCTCGGCAGACTTGCAGCGCAAGAGAAGGTCCTTTAATGATGTCCGCAGGCGCCTACGGGAAAAGGATATTAAATACAGCATGTTATACCCCAGCCGCCTTCGGGTGCCTTATAACGGATCGGTGAAATTCTTTGACACGCCTGAGGAAGCAAATGACTGGCTGATCACTCTACGTTAATCTTCTACAGCTATCCCTACGTTGATGGGGGGTACTACTTGTCTGGATTATTATCCTGTTATGGGCTCCCGGCCTTTTTTGTTTTTGCTGGCTGTTTGTTGATACTGCTGCTGCGGAACTCACGGGATACTACTTACCCACTGGATGGGTGGGCGCATTTTCATCCTTACTGCCAGCGGATGGCGTACTGACCTCCACCTCTCCTAGGACATCTGCGGTGCTTTGCCATCGCTCAAGTTGATCCTTCCTGAATCCGCATTGTTTTTTTGTTATAGGTCTTGTCCTTTTAGCTACTTCCTTTTAGCTCGGAGCTCCCCAGACGCGGGACACTTAAGGACTTATCAGTTTTTCCCCCTCATTACAGGGTTTTTTGCCCTGACGAGGAGTAAGCGGCTTAGAGCGGCCGCTGCTTCGGAACTTTTTTTTGTTTAAAAGTCTGGAGGTTTAAGTTTTGGTTAGGTTTTGGGTATCAAACTGGCCATGATTTTTAGTGCCCGATTGTTTTTTGTTTTTCCCCAATTAGGGCACTCTTGGCCGGTAGGGAGTTGCGGGTTATCTTTTTTTCTTTTTCTTCTCTTTTGTTATTTTAATTCTTTTTTTTTCTCTTTTTTTTCACTGTGCACTCTGAATCCACTGTTTATCGCATCTGTTTTGTATGTTATACTTCCATGTATCATGCTCACTGGCGGGATAAGGGGTTATTGTGTAGGTATTGCTATGTTATAACATGTTACCAGCTGTTTCAATGGATTTGAGACTGGTGTCTTGGAATGTTCGGGGTCTTAATGATAAGGTTAAGAGGGCCTTGATGTTTAAATACCTGAATAGTCATAGACCCCATGTCCTTTTTCTCCAGGAGACTCACCTTCTGGGGAATAAAATACTAGCACTGCGCAGGCCCTGGGTGAGACAAGCGCTCCATGCTACGTATTCTAGCTATGCGAGGGGTGTGGCCATCTTGCTAAGTAAGTCTTTAGCTTATAAAGTTGTTCACCTGCACACTGATCAAGGAGGCAGATTCCTTATTCTGTTATTAGAGATTGGCCAGGTGGTTTATGCCTTCGTTAATGTATACCTGCCCCCCCCCCTTCCATCCACAGATCTTGTATAAGATTAGTGAACTGCTGGCTCCCCTCCAATTCTCCAGGTTGTATAAAGCAGGGGATTTTAATTCCATCTTGGATCCATCCCTGGATTCGTCCAACCCAAATAGGATATTTTCGCCAGAGCTACTGCAATGGGCTCAAACTTTTGACTATACTGAGATCTGGAGATGGAAACATGCGGATGCTAGGGCCTACTCTTTCCACTCTTTCACACATAAATCGGGCTCCAGGATAGATATGGCCTTCGGCAACTCTGGGGCCCTGACGTCGGTGAGGGGGGCACTGTATTTGCCTGCAGGTCTCTCTGATCATGCACCTTTGGAGGTTACCTTACAGTTGTCGAACGGCAGAGGTAATGCTTGTTGGCGCCTGGCGCCCAAATGGTTGCCGGATTTGCGGGTAGGGGAGGAGGTCACTCTGAAACTGAAACAATACTGGGAGTTGAACGAAGGTTCTACCTCGGAACAGATGGTTTGGGACGCCTTTAAGGCCAACACCAGAGGAGAATATATTTCGGCTATTAAGGCGATCCGCTCTGAGCTGTCATCCCAGCTGCGGACGCTCGAGGGGGGCGAGGCCGAGGCGGCTGAGGCGTTTTCCGACTCGCCAACCTTGGAGCGCTTTACTCGGTTGGCTGAGTCACGACGGGCCTTGTCCCTTCACCTTGCTGAGGCTACTAGACTTGAAGTCCCTGGCGGGGAAAATCTTTGAATCCGGGGACAAAAACAGTAAGCTTCTTGCGAATTTAGTGGCTGACTCTAAATTGCAGACAGTGGTTTCGGAGATCCGAGGGTCTGATGGTCAGTTAGTGTCCGCACCTGATCAGATACTTACTGAATTTAGAGCCTTTTATGAAAAACTGTATGCTGAAGTCCCAGGGGGATCGGTGGAAGAGCAGAGGGAGTTTCTCTCCTCTCTGGATTTGCCCACTCTATCACAAGAGGATTGTGCATTTCTAGACCAGGATTTTACTTTGGAGGAAATAGAAGAGGCAATTTGCTCATTCCCTGGTGGGAAGACACCTGGACCCGATGGCCTACCTGGCGAGTGGTACAGGTTGTACGCCCCACTGGTCGCTCCCAAATTGTTGAAAGTATTCTCTAACAGTAAAACTCAGATGGCACTCCCTCCGTCCATGTATCAAGCACACATAGTGCTTATCCCCAAGCCTGGCAAGGACATCTCCATCTGTGCTTCCTATAGACCGATTTCCCTGCTAAATTTTGACCTGAAGATTTTGACGAAAATTCTGGCCACCAGGTTACGAACGGTCCTGCCATCCCTGATTGATATAGACCAGACCGAATTTATGCCAGGGAAGTCTACAGATATAAATTTGCGAAGAGTTTTTACTCATTTGCAGTTGCCAACCACGGAGTCTTCCACGAGGGTAATAGTGTCATTGGATATCGAAAAAGCTTTCGATTCTGTGGCATGGCAGTTTATGTCCCTGGTACTGGAGGTTATGGGTTTTGGAGAGGAATTTCGTAAATGGATTCACGTTTTATATAAGGAGCCCTTGGCACAGATTAAGATAGGTGGCACCTTGTCAGCGCCTTTTGCTGTTCGGAGGGGAACGAGACAGGGTTGCCCATTGTCACCGGCTCTTTTTGCCCTGGCGATGGAGCCGCTTGCGTCGGCCCTCAGGAGGGCAGAGGGGGTTCGTGGGATACGGGTGGGTTCCATACAAGAAAAGGTAGCTTTATATGCAGACGATCTCATACTCTTTTTAAGTGACCCTGCCCAGTCTCTCCGGGAGACACTACTCATTCTTTCTCACTTCACTGAGTGTTCGGGGTTGAAATCATGCCCATAGACAGGGGGGCTAAAGCGGCAGTGGATCCCGATCTACCATTAATGTGGACGGACACAATCAAATACTTGGGGATTTATATCTCCTCCTCTACCTCATATTTTTGTGCCCTTAATCTGGATCCATTGGTGCAGAAGATGAGGACTAGACTGAGGGCATGGTCACATCTCCCTCTCACCTTGATTGGGAGGATTAATTTATTCAAGATGAAGCTTTTGCCTGCTTTCCTCTATGTTCTCAGACATGCTCCAATCTGGATTCCTAAAAAAATATTCCGCATGATCAACTCTCTCCTGGTGTCGTTTCTCTGGGGCGCTGGTCAGCCGAGGTTTCGGCTGACGGTGTTGCAGAGGCCTTGGGGAGAGGGTGGTTTAGCTTGCCCGGACCTACACTCCTATTATGTGGCGGCCCTTCTGTCCCATGCCCACAATTGGCTGGTTTCGGATGAGTCCAATGCGGCGGTGGTTCTGGAGGCGGCGTGGTTGGGGTCATATGAGGCACTGCGAAACTTAATGTATCGCGGTCTTCGGGTCCCGTTCCCTCTTACTGCCGCAATGCGGGCGGTTGTGAGGGCATGGAACATAGCTAGCTCGATGCGCCCCGTACCTTCGGGGCACATCTCTCCGCATAGTCCTCTTTGGTTTAACCCAAATTTACCGGAATTTGGTTCTATTCCTGATCCTAGTGTGTGGGCCAACAGGGGTATCAAATATATCGAGCAACTTTGTTTTGAGGGTAAAATACAGACCTTTGACAGGCTGAAGCAACAGTACGCTTTGCCTAACTCACATTTATTCAGATTCCTGCAACTTAACCATGCCTTTCGATCACAGTTTGGAAATGCCCCAGTGGCGTTCTACACTTCGAGGCTAGAGACTCTGCTCAGGGACGATGATCTGTCTAAACCTCTGTCGGCCATATATAAGGTTTTGCTCCCAAATGTTCATACCGGTCTCGAAATCCTGAGGGCAAAGTGGGAGGCGGATTCCTCCTCTTTGGACACAGAGGACTGGGAGGACGTCTGGGAGTATCCTTTCTTACAGTTAGTGTCAGCCAGAGATAGATTAGTGCAATTTAAAATAGTGCATAGGGTATATTACACTCCGCAACGTCTCCATAGAATCTACCCATCTGTCCCTGCCTCCTGTTGGAGATGCAACTCACTCTCAGCGGATTTTATACATGTATTCTGGGGCTGTCCTCAAATAGCTATTTTTTGGATGGAGGTGACTAACTTTATTCGGTCTGTTACCACCGTAACTGTACCGTTGTCTGTTGAAATATGTCTATTGGGTTTGGTCGGATCGCTGGCCCCACGCCGAGCGCTCAGAACACTCCTGGGCTTATTGTTATACTATGCCCGTAAGTCTATTGTTCTTAAATGGAAGGCTCCGTTGGCCCCCTCTATAAATTTTTGGAAGAGTTTAGTGAACACGGCTCTTCCACTATACAAGGCCACCTATCTTTTGCGTGGCTGCGGAGCTAAATTTCATAAAGTATGGGACATTTGGACGGAGTCGCGAGACACCAATGCTGACTCGAGTGCTGACTGACAATGTTTCATTAGGACTTAGTGGAGGCGTTCTAGGGTATTAACACGTCTGTAGCCCTGGGTCTTCCTTACAGGGGCAGTGAGGGGTTGGTTGAGGGAGGGGAGGGCTTGCATGTTTCATCCTGGGATGGCCTACAGCCTGCAGTAGAGCATGAGCAAACTTGAAGATTTTCCTGAGCGGTGAGCAGTGGTGCTAGAGTGTACGGTGGTTTTTTTTTTCTTTGGTTGTATATGCCGGTGGCGGTATCTTGGGGGGGGGGTTTGTTGTTATTGTTGACTCAGGGGGTTGTAGTAGTAATCAGCCTGGGTATGCCCAATAGGCTGTAAGTTGTTTTATGGTTTATTTGCAAAATCAATAAAAAGAATTTCAAAAAAAAAAAAAATTAATACAAAAGAAAAGAAAAACACAGCGCTATTTCAATAGTGCAAAAAATAGTAGTGAAACTACAATATTCCTGTGAAAGACAGTAGTAAATACACAAAATAGTAGTTGCAAAAAATAGTAGTAAAACCACAATTTTCCTGTGAAAAACACAGCCAAGCTGCTGACACACAAACAAACCAAGTTCAAATTACCATATATATATATATATATATAAGTGCAGCGCTTAAAGGTACCTATATCCATAAGTGAAAATATGCATTGAAAAAACAAAACAAACAAATTATGTTGGTGAAAAAGTCCACTAAAGTCAATAAATACAGGTACTTCTCAAAAAATTAGCATATTGTGATAAAGTTCATTATTTTCTGTAATGTACTGATAAACATTAGACTTTCATATATTTTAGATTCATTACACACAACTGAAGTAGTTCAAGCCTTTTCTTGTTTTAATATTGATGATTTTGGCATACAGCTCCTGAAAACCCAAAAATCCTATCTCAAAAAATTAGCATATTTCATCCGACCAATAAAAGAAAAGTGTTTTTAATACAAAAAAAGTCAACCTTCAAATAATTATGTTCTGTTATGCACTCAATACTTGGTCGGGAATCCTTTTGCAGAAATGACTGCTTCAATGCAGCGTGGCATGGAGGCAACCAGCCTGTGGCACTGCTGAGGTGTTATGGAGGCCCAGGATGCTTCGATAGCGGCCTTTAGCTCATCCAGAGTGTTGGGTCTTGCGTCTCTCAACTTTCTCTTCCCAATATCCCACAGATTCTCTATGGGGTTCAGGTCAGGAGAGTTGGCAGGCCAATTGAGCACAGTAATACCATGGTCAGTAAACCATTTACCAGTGGTTTTGGCACTGTGAGCAGGTGCAAGGTCGTGCTGAAAAATGAAATCTTCATCTCCATAAAGCTTTTCAGCAGATGGAAGCATGAAGTGCTCCAAAATCTCCTGATAGCTAGCTGCATTGACCCTGCCCTTGATAAAACACAGAGGACCAACACCAGCAGCTGACATGGCACCCCAGACCATCACTGACTGTGGGTACTTGACACTGGACCTCAGGCATTTTGGCATTTCCCGCTCCCCAGTCTTCCTCCAGACTCTGGCACCTTGATTTCCGAATGACATGCAAAATTTGCTTTCATCCGAAAAAAGTACTTTGGACCACTGAGCAACAGTCCAGTGCTGCTTCTCTGTAGCCCAGGTCAGGCGCTTCTGCCTCTGTTTCTGGTTCAAAAGTGGCTTGACCTAGGGAATGCAGCACCTGTAGCCCATTTCCTGCACACGCCTGTTCACGGTGGCTCTGGATGTTTCTACTCCAGACTCAGTCCACTGCTTCCGCAGGTCCTCCAAGGTCTGGAATCGGTCCTTCTCCACAATATTCTTCAGGGTCTGGTCACCTCTTCTCGTTGTGCAGTGTTTTCTGCCACACTTTTTCCTTCCCACAGACTTCCCACTGAGGTGCCTTGATACAGCACTCTGGGAACAGCCTATTCGTTCAGAAATTTCTTTCTGTGTCTTACCCTCTTGCTTGAGGGTGTCAATGATGGCCTTCTGGACAGCAGTCAGGTCGGCAGTCTTACCCATGATTGCGGTTTTGAGTAATGAACCAGGCTGGGAGTTTTTAAAAGCCTCAGGAATCTTTTGCAGGTGTTTAGAGTTAATTAGTTGATTCAGATGATTAGGTTAATAGCTTGTTTAGAGAACCTTTTCATGATATGCTAATTTTTTGAGATAGGAATTTTGGGTTTTCATGAGCTGTATGCCAAAATCATCAATATTAAAACAAGAAAAGGCTTGAACTACTTCAGTTGTGTGTAATGAATCTAAAATATATGAAAGTCTAATGTTTATCAGTACATTACAGAAAATAATGAACTTTATCACAGTATGCTAATTTTTTGAGAAGGACCTGTAAGTGTAACCAGTCTCAAAATTAATCTCCATGGATCTCAGAGTAGTACTTCTGGGACGTTTGCAGATGTCGGATTGGTATTCGTGGCAGAGTAGTTAGCAACCTTCTGAGACCTCAGAGCCTCTTGCAAGTAGATATTAGACAAATTAAGGAAAGTTGGGTACTCTTATCGGATGGGTTGGACACATCCACCTTATAGTAGTGTGTCGTACGGGCTTATGGGGGGGCTCCAGCCACGCACCCCAATCTACTGGCCGAGTGATGTTTTCCCCTCAGGATTCCTTGCGATCTCTAGGTGGAGAAGATGGATACAATTTCCGAACCGTAAATCGTTGAAGGATCTGGCACCAGAATTCTCGTGAGGATTCAACATAAGGGGGACAAAACATAAAAGGAGCCTCGCATGGTGAAGTACAACCAATGATGGTTTATTGAAAAAATACAAAATAAAACAAGACTACTAGTCTATAAAAATCACATGATACATAAAAACAAAATAATTGCAATGTGGGGAGCAACAAAATGCTGGCCCTACGTGTTTTCGACCTCTAAGTCATCAACAGGGGCATAACATGACTCCCCCACATTGCTACAATATATAGACTGAATTATTAGAAAATCCTGGAGGCTCATGGGAAGTGCCCACCCCCAAGATTAACCCACGAGTGTGCTCACACCATGTTAAGGACGCGAACCCACAGGACTCTAAATACATCTTACCAAAACCTGATCATATAGCTAATAACTCCATATTTCTTATGAGGACAGCTGGAAATATTAATTATTTTAAAAATCCCACACTTCCTGCGTTTCAGCATCCAAACCGGAAGCCGGAAGTGCCCGTATATTCGCGGGATAGCGCCGGTATTCCCATTAACCAACAGCCCTGCACAGCTATAGAACACTGGCGTCATCTCTAATCTGCATTTTTTCCTTAGATTCTGTTTAAGACATATATTTCTCATGTTGATCGAGGCTGGGCTTCCCGTTCTGAGCTCCAAGCCTCACTTTCAGGTCCGGGAAGTGATGTCAGAGACAAGCAAAACATAACGGCGTCACATCCAGGACCAAACCAAGCCTCACAAACCAAGCCTCACTATGGTCCAGGAAATGACATCAGGAATAAGTATAAACCATCAGCGTCATATCCGGGACGGATTCTTATTTGTAGACTCAAGGGAACAGCGTCACCATGTTAGAAAACAATCTACGCACTGACATTCCGCCCCCCCAGCATGCACTCTGAAAACGACACTGTCAAACATAGCATTGTCTGAATAGGCGTCCCCTTCTAGATGCTCAGTGTATTATCTGCGTTCCAGAGCTGGAACGCAGGCTACAATGGACCCCATATAATGCAGCCAGAATTGAAAGTAAGAAAAACTAGAAATAAATTGAACATAAAAAGAATGAAAATAAAAATAAATATTGTATAGAAACATCAAATAAGGAAAAATAAAAATAAAAATTGAAAAATAAAAAAAAACTATAAAATCTAAATATAAAAATAGATAAAATTTAATTAAATATTTAATTAAACATTAAAAATAAATAAAAATTTAAATAAATAAAGATAAACATAAAAAAAATGAAAATAAAAATAAAAGTAGAAGTGAAGATAAAAAAAAAAAAAGACGTAATGTAAACGAAAAAACTTTTTTGAGGTGCCACTCACCCCCGGTCTATGAAACAGTTAATGTCCCACTCAACGTTCATACCATGGGGTGAGTAGCACCTCAGCTCGTATATCCAGTAAGTTTCGAGACAGGATATACCTCTGACCTGTGGTTCACCTCTCCAATGGGGGGTACATTTGTCTATTACCTGGAACATAGTACCCTTAGGGTCCTTTTGATGATGCTCCAGGTAATGATGAGTACAGTATGTTTGTTGCACCCTTTTTTAATTTTCGCAATATGTTCATTTATGCGAACAGAGAACTCTCTTTTGGTGCGCCCCACATACTGCATTTTGCACGGACAGGTTTTTGGTGTGTATTGGAATGGTGTGTTGGTAACTCACATTCCCATTATGAGGTCTGGTATTATAACTAGGTATCCTCTGGTTATTGGGCCAATCTCTTTGTGGTGGCCCTCTACATTGGCGGTTAGTAGGATTATTACTCCTCTCATATTGGCCCCTACCTTTTTTGGAAGGTGGATATGCTCCATACATTTGGCCTGAATATTTATTAGGAGGAGGATTCCTCATTTGGCCGTAGTTAGCAGGGCCAGAGTTACGAGGAGAGAAAGGTTGTGGGAAACAAATGTTCCCATTGGTTGCACGACTACCTTAGTGTATTGGGGGGGGGGGCAATACCTGTTCAGGTATCCTATCAGGTATCGGAATTATAGGGGTCATAGTATCCATTGGAGCAGTTTGGTCATCTGTCTGGATTATTTTTTTCTGCCAACCAAAAACCAAACGGGTTTGGTAATCTATGACGTCCCGCTTATGTTTTTTCTGTTTTTTTAATCTTTGTTCTTTTTCCTCTTTCTCTAGCAGTGTTCGGAGATTGGTTGAAAGAGTGGACTTCTGATGTTTTATCAAATACCGATATTTTCTCTTTCAATTCCTTAATTTCACGGTCAATTACAGCCAATCTGGCATGTTTACGTTCGACCAAAAAATTAACCAATCCCAAGCCTGCATCATTAAAGTAAATAAACCAGGGTTTCAGATCATCTTCCCCTTGTTGTGGATTAACATCCCAACGTAATCCTCTTGGGACCATTTTTTCTTTTAAATAATGTTCTAAGAAAGCCGTATCCCACTGCAGGTGTAACTCTGTAGTCATTACATTACGAAGTCACAAAAATAGACCACTCAGCTCAGAACCATTATTATTGTCAGTGTTCAAGGACCTATTAGTCCTATACTCAAAAATATCCATAAATATGGATAAAAAGAAAAGCAGCAGTGAATAATTGGTCAAAATACCCAAAATTAATACAAAAGAAAAGAAAAACACTGCGCTAATTCAATAGTGCAAAACATAGTAGTGAAACTACAATATTCCTGTGAAAGACAGTAGTAAATACACAAAATAGTAGTTGCAAAAAATAGTAGTAAAACCACAATATTCCTCTGAAAAACACAGCCAAGCTGCTGACACACAAACAAACCAAGTTCAGATTACCATATATATATATATATAAGTGCAGCGCTTAAAGGTGCCTATATCCATAAGTGAAAATATGCATTGAAAAAACAAAACAAACAAATGATGTTGGTGAAAAAGTCCACTAAAGTCAATAAATAAGTGTAACCAGTCCCAAAATTAATCTCTATGGATCTCAGAATAGTACTTTTGGGACTTTTTTGCAGATGTCGGATGGTATTCGTGGCAGAGTAGTTAGCAACCTTCTGAGACCTCAGAGCCCCTTGCAAGTAGATATTAGACAAATTAAGGAAAGTTGGGTACTCTTACCGGATGGGTTGGACACATTCACCTTATAGTAGTGTGTCGTACGAGCTTATGGGGGGGCTCCAGCCACGCACCCCAATCTACTGGCCAAGTGATGTTTTCCCCTCAGGATTCCTTGCGATCTCCAGGTGGAGAAGATGGATACAATTTCCGAACTGTAAATTGTTGAAGGACCTGGCACCAGAATTGTCGTGAGGATTCACCATAAGGGGGACAAAACATAAAAAATAAATGAAATATTAAATTAAACATTAAAAATAAATAAAGATAAACATAAAAAATAAATAAATAAATAAAAATAAATAAACATAAAAATAAATGAAAAAATGGAAATACAAGAAAAATATAAGTGAAGAAAAAAAAAAAAAAAGACGTAATGTAAATGAAAAAACTTTTTTGAGGTGCCACTCACCCCCGGTCTATGAAACAGTTAATGTCCCACTCAACGTTCATACCATGGGGTGAGTAGCACCTCAGCTCGTATATCCAGTAAGCCATTTGCTCTAAGAGCTGGGGGAGCAATTGTGAGCACTGAGGGCATAATATATTTAATAGTGTTCAATAGTGGGCTTATTTAGCATTTTAGAATGACTTGCAGCTCCAGAAGTAGCTGTGACATTGGCACTGCTGCTGGTAATAGTGGTGGTAGATGGGGGAGCCAAACCCATTTCTTCCCTCAGCACCACTGGTTTATGGTGGCTAAGCATGTGTTGCTTCATCCCAGCCTTCGTGAGATGACCCAACATGTCCCACGGCTGACATCTCTGCTGCATATTTTAGATGCAGCTGTGCGGCCATCACCAACTGTCACAAAACGTTGCCAAATTTTAGAATGATGGGTGCTGCCACTGTGTGGTGAAGATTTTTAGAGAGAGTTTCCTCTTCAGCTGCAGATGCTAGAGCAAGTTGCTTAATTTTGGTTGTAGCCTGACCTGTATACTTTGCTATGCTGCTGTGTTTTTGTCATAAAACGGGAGGTGGCCTCATGTCAGGGATAGTGAAGGAAGTTACTTGACTAACAGTTGTGCTGGCAGCTCTAATGTTTATGGGAGACTCAACAAGAACAGGAGAGGCAGGTGCCCAGGTTGCTGTTCTTTTAGGGGAATACAACAGTGGGGAATAAAATTTAATTTGGGAAGGAGAATATTCTATCTCATAATATTTGGTTCCTGGTCGAGAATAAAAGGTAAGGTATAATCTGAATCTTCTATGTTTGCGAAGGAGGATTTATCACCATCAGATGTTGGGGGTCCTGCTGAATTCCCTTTTCTCTCAGTTAGCTAATGGGAAATGTGACTAAAAAATCTCCCTCATTACTTCTATGACCTGCAGATGGAACTATGAGCTTGCAAAATGTCTTGCTCATATTGTAATATTTTACTTTTAGGCTGTTTAAATGGATGTTCAGAATCAAAAGCCTGTGTTGATGGTACTGTCAGGCCTTTCCTGTAAAAAAAGGCTTGGCACTAGTGGAAATTGTGCAGGTTGTTCTTGGGGAAAGATCCTGAAAAAGGCTGCTAGCTCTGCCTGAACGCTTTGGCTGAGGCACTGAAACAGGACAGGCAAGCTGCTCCTGCTGCTTCAATTGCCTCCCCTTTGAAAAGCCACGCCTGTGAGACCTAACAACAGGACTACTGGAACCAGGCCTGGACTGGGACAAAAAATAGGCCCGGGCATTTTGCATTGAGCAGCCCATGACATGTTAACCGGCCCCTTCCCCACTGTCCTTCCTGACAGATCCCCTGAGAGGGGGAGGGGGTGATGTGGGACCAGGAAAGAGCATGGGGGGTTGGAGAGCACAGGGGGAGGTGGCGGAGAGCATGGGGGTGGCCGAGAGCATGGGGGAAGGTGGAGAGTATGGGGGGATGGCAGAGAGTATGGGTGCCGTGGAGAGCATGGGGAGGTGGCGGAGAGCACAGGGGGTGGGCAGAGAGCATGGGGGGTGGGCAGAGAGCACAGGGAGGGTGGGCAGAGAGCACGGGGGAGGGTGGCGGAGAGCACGGGGGAGGTGGCAGAGAGTATGGGGGAGGTGGCGGAGAGCATGGGGGTGGCAGAGAGCATGGGGGTGGCAGAGAGCATGGGGGGGAGGTGGAGAGCATGGGGGGATGGCGGAGAGCATGGGTGGGGTGGCGGAGAGCATGGGGGTGGCGGAGAGCATGGGGGGTGGGCAGAGAGCACAGGGAGGGTGGGCAGAGAGCACAGGGAGGGTGGGCAGAGAGCACAGGGAGGGAGGCGAAGAGCACGGGGGAGGTGGCGGAGAGCATGGGGGGAGGTGGAGAGCATGGGGGGATGGCGGAGAGCATGGGAGGATGGCGGAGAGCATGGGGGGTGGCGGAGAGCATGGGGGGGTGGCGGAGAGCATGGGGGATGGCGGAGAGCATGGGGGGAGGCGGAGAGCATGTAGGGTGGCGTAGAGCATGGGGGGAGGTGGAGAGCATGGGGGGGTGGCGGAGAGCATGGGGGAGAGCATGGGGGGTGGCGGAAAGCATGGGGGGAGGTGGAGAGCATGGGGGGAGGTGGAGAGCATGGGGGGTGGCGGAGTGCATGGGGGGTGGCGGAGAGCATGGGGGGGTGGCAGAGAGCATGGGGGTGGCGGAGAGCATGGGGGGTGGCGGAGAGCATGGGGGGAGGCGGAGAGCATGGGGGGAGGCGGAGAGCATGGGGGTGGCGGAGAGCATGGGGGGTGGCGTAGAGCATGGGAGGTGGCGGAGAGCATGGGGGGTTGGCGGAGTGCATGGGGGGAGGTGGAGAGCATGGGGGGTGGCTGGGGCATGGGGGGTGGTGGAGAGCATGGGGGGAGGCGGAGAGCATGGGGGGGGCGGAGAGCATGGGGGATGGTGGAGTGCATGGGGGGTGGCGGAGAGCATGGGGGGTGCCGGAGAGCATGGGGATAGGTGGAGAGCATGGGGGGGTGGCAGAGAGTATGGGGGGGTGGCAGAGAGCATGGGGGGTGGCAGAGAGCATGGGGGGTAGCAGAGAGCATGGGGGTGGCGGAAAGCATGGGGGGTGGCAGAGAGCATGGGGGGTGGCGGAGAGCATGGGGGGAGGCGGAGAGCATGGGGGGAGGCGGAGAGCATGGGGGGTGGCGGAGAGCATGGGGGGTGGCGGAGAGCATGGGGGGTGGCGTAGAGCATGGGAGGTGGCGGAGAGCATGGGGGGTGGCGTAGAGCATGGGAGGTGGCGGAGAGCATGGGGGGTTGGCGGAGTGCATGGGGGAGGTGGAGAGCATGGGGGGAGGTGGAGAGCATGGGGGGTGGCGGAGTGCATGGGGGGTGGCGGAGAGCATGGGGGGTGGCGGAGAGCATGGGGGGAGGCGGAGAGCATGGGGGGTGGCGGAGAGCATGGGGGGAGGTGGAGAGCATGGGGGGAGGTGGAGAGCATGGGGGGTGGCGGAGTGCATGGGGGTGGCGGAGAGCATGGGGGGTGGCGGAGAGCATGGGGGAGGCGGAGAGCATGGGGGGTGGCGGAGAGCATGGGGAGAGGTGGAGAGCATGGGGGGGTGGCAGAGAGCATGGGGGGGTGGCAGAGAGCATGGGGGGATGGCAGAGAGTATGGGGGGTAGCAGAGAGCATGGGGGGGATGGCAGAGAGCATGGGTGGAGGTGGGAGAGTATGGGTGCGGTGGAGAGCCCAGGGGGGAGCAGCAGAGAGAAGCAGGATAGGAGGAGCGGTGGGGCGGCTGCATATAGAAGAATAATTCTCTTCATCCTCCTCCTGCAGTCTCTGAATGCTTCTCCTCTCCCTCTCGCAGGCATTCCGCTACTGCAGGAGGAAGATGGAGAGAATTATTCTTCTATATGCAGCCGCCCCCACCACTCCTCCTGTGCAGTTTGGGGGGGGGGGGCTGAACTCACATTTTCACCGGCTCCAAGGTGTCGCTCTGGCTCCTCCTCCCGGCACCGACGGCTGACCTATACAGGCGGCCGCGCAGCCGAGCAGAGGCCGAAGGAGTGCCATTTAGCTCCTCCCCCCGGCGCCGATGGCTAAGCAGCCGGGCGGCCGAGGAGAGGCCGAGGAGAGGCTGGATGAACGGCGCCAGCTCAAGCCCCGCAAGGACTTGCAGCCTGGCGGCCGCGGCCCACCGGGCAAGTGCCCGGTTTGCCCTATGGCCAATCCGGGCCTGACTGGAACGTTGTGTATTACTGGTGGTGGAAGTACGACTGGGCCTGGCAATACAGATGCTGACATAAATAACAGAGACAATGGTGGTACAAACTCACAGGCGCTGGTAGTGGCTGTTGTTGCTGTGTCACTGCTGTTGCTGGTACCAAGAGGATGAACCTCATGTTGAGAGCTTGAATCCATCTTGACAAAAACTTTACTAGACTGGACTCTCTTCTACTGCTTCTCAAATATTGTCTCCCCTCCTCTGTTCAAACTCCCTTTCTCACTCAGTTACCAGGAATGCAGTGAACTTTGCCCTTAATCCAACCTCCAGCACAAAATAAAGCAGCTGACTGTAAATTACTCCATGCCAGTAATCCAGCCCCCAAGGACTCAACTGATTGGCTTAAAAAACTGTAATTCTCTAAAATCCGGAATAACAAATGAATTTGCATTGAAATTCATCTGAATTTTGCAACTTTTGGGCATTCGGATGCATTCGAATTCGTCTGAATTTTGCAACTTTTGGACATTCAGATGCATTCGAATTTCCATTCAAATCAATTACGATTAAAACCGAATCTGAAATAAATTATATCGCAAATAGCGAATGGCTTTGGCGTAATTCATTGATGCTTTAACGTGGCCTAATGCAACTGCAAGTCAACCCGTGGTTTTGCATAACGAATGATTTCATTTCACGATTTGTTAAGTTTAGGGGACATTCATATGTAGAGATGGCCTTGCGGTTTGCCCAGCGGTCGGTTCGCTGTGAACTTAGCTTGTTCGCGATTCACCAAACCAGCAGCTTTTGGCGCTGTTCGCAGAGGACATATGCATTTACATTGTGAAGAACTTTGACCCATGACACACCCATCATGGGGTACAGGACAGCCAATTGAGACATTTCAGCACATGGACATACCCCCTACCTTATAAATAGACCTGATCTGGCGGCCATTTTACATTCTGTGTTTTGTCAGTGTAGGGAAAGGACGCTGTGTGGAGCAGGGACAGTCAGTCTAATCACTAGCTATTACTATTAGGTCCACGAAAGTCCTTTTAAGGACTGGTATAGGTGTACAGTATATAGGGTTGTAATACACTTATAATATACTTTCTTTCAAATATGCAAAGTATATTATAGTGCACTGCTGTGCTGCTGAGTGCTGACCGATTCTGCAGCTGTTTTTTCTCAGTGTAGGGAGGGACAGTTTGGTGTTTGGAGCAGGGACAGTCTGCAATTCACTAGCTACTAGGTCCACAAAGGTCCTTTAAAGGACTGTTATAGGTGTATGTACAGTATATAGGGTTGTAATACACGTATAATATACTTTCTTTCAAATATAGAAAGCATATTATACTGCACAGCATGCAGTGCTGCTGACCGATTCTGAAGCTGTCTTTTCTCAGTATAGGGAGGGACAGTTTGGTGTTTGGAGCAGGGACAGTCTGCAATTCACTAACTACTAGTTAGCTACTACTAGGTCCACAAAGGTCCTTTTAAAGACTAGTATAGGTGTACTATTTGGTGTGCAGTATATAGGGGTGTAAGACACGTATAAAATGCTTTCAAATATAGAAAGCATAGTATAGTGCATTTCCACTGTGCAGCATTGTGACTGCTGAGCGGTTCTGCAGCGATACTACAAAGAGTGACAAACACAATTAGAAAAAAGTATTATAACTGGTGTGATAGACCAGTGGCCCCCCAAAACGACAGATTGAAGCAGGGTGTTATATACCTTCTTCCACATATACTGCACTTCTCTAGAGACTTTTCTCACAGGGTCATTTAAAAAATGACAAGCAGAGGAAGAGGCAGGGGCAACAGGCTTGAGCCAAAGTGGCAAATTGCAGAAGGTGCATTCGATTATGTCAAAGGATACACCAGACTTGGTTGAGTGGCTCACTCAGCCTTACTCTTCTGCACCCTCCTCATCCTCTCGATCTGCACCCTCTTCTTCACTCTCTGCTGTGTGCACCCCCAAAGACACTACCACCAATACCCTCCGCTTGAGTCAAAGGAATTATTTTCCGAATCCATCACAAGACATTGCCGATGCGCAGCCACTCTTGGCATTGGATCAGGAAGAGGAGGTAGCAACAACCGTCACTCAGCAGTCTGACGACAGTACCCAGATCAGCCCAAGGAGGAGGTTGGCACCCGGTGTTGCTGCCTACTCCGAGATCTCTAATTATAGCGGTGGGGAAGGTGACGTTGATGATGACGTGTCTAATGATGTCACGTGGGTGCCCACAAGAGAGGAAGAGGAGGGGAGTTCAGAGGGAGATATGGACCAGAAGATAGGGAGGAGAAGCAGGTGGAACTTAGATTGCACAGGAGGGACAAACCAGACTGTTAACGTATCAGGAGCGAGGCATCAACCATGTACGGTCACATCTGGCGCTCCCAGGATGCCGGCACATGGCTCCGCAGTGTGGGCTTTTTTTAACGTGTCCGCTGCTGACAATAGTGTTGCCATCTGCAGCCTTTGCTAAGCCCAACACTCACCTAGGGACGGCCGCCTTAAGAAGGCACATTAGCTGCCATCACCGAGCCCAGTGGGAGCAACGGAACCCATAAAGCCACACTCCAGGCTCTCACCGTCCAGCCTCTTCTACTTCTCTTTCTCCTCTCTCCTCCTAATTGTCCTCCACTCCACCTTCCATCATGCCATCCTCACGTTTTTCTGGAAAAAGGCAAGCTTCCGTGGGCTAAATGTTCGAGTGTAAAAAAATGACGCCGGATAACCCTCTTGCCCAACGGTTGACGGCTGGCTTGTCAGAACTGATAGCCCGCCAACTACTGCCATATAAACTTGTACACTCGGAGGCCTTTCGAAAATTTGTGGACAATGGAACACCACAATGGAAGGTCCCAGGAAGGAAGTATTTCTCACAGAAGGGCATCCCAGAGATATATGACCATGTTCAGCGGCAAGTGAATGTATCTCTGGCACACAGTATCGGTGCCAAGATACATCTGACCACAGACACATGGTCTAGCAAACATGGGCAGGGAAGGTATATAACTTTTACTGCCCACTGGGTGAACCTTCTGAGGGCCGTCAAGCATGTAACCCGTGGCACCCATGTAGATTTGGTTTTACCGCCACAGATTGCATGCAGGCCTGGCTCTTCTCCTCCTCCTACTCCATCCTCCCTCTCCTCCTTGGCTGACTCCTCCTTTTCCGCTGCTAGCGTCTCTTCCGCTGCGCCGCCCAAGATCCCCAGAACCTATTCGACATGCCAGGTGAGACATTGCTATGCTGTGCTGACGTCTGTTGTGCCTGGAAGCCAAGAGCCACACTGGCCCTGCACTCCTTTCAGCTTTGCGTTCACAGGCAGATCAGTGGCTAACACCGCTCAATTTGACAGTTGGTAAAGTGGTGTGTGACAATGGTGCCAATCTGCTTAGTGCATTGAAACAGGGCAAAATGACACACGTGCCATGCATGGCACACGTCTTAAACTTGGTCGTGCAGCGATTCGTTGTCAAATACCCTGGGGTCCAGGACATCTTGCAGCAGGCAAGGAAAATCTCGGGCCATTTCAGAAGATCTTACACTACCATGGCTCACCTTGCTGACATTCAGCGGCGACACAATCTGCCAGTCAGACGTCTTATTTGCGATTGTCCGACGCGATGGAACTCAACCTTCTATATGCTTCATAGGCTGCTCCAGCAGAAACATGCAGTTAAGGACTACCTGTACGAACTCTGTGGCAGAACAGGTTCTGGGGAGCTTTTTTTTTTTTCACCGCGCCAGTGGCTGCTCATGCGCGACACATGCAGACTTCTGCGGCCATTTGATGAGATCACCAAACTGGTCATAGTTACATAGTTACATAGTTACATAGTTAGTCAGGTTGAAAAAAGACACAAGTCCATCCAGTTCAACCTTAAAAACAAATAAATAAAATAAAAAATAATCGTACAATCCAGATACCCAATTTTATGCCCACAATTGATCCAGAGGAAGGCGAAAAAAAAACCCAGCAGAGCATGCTCCAATTTGCTACAGCAGGGGAAAAAAATTCCTTCCTGATCCCCCAATAGGCGATCGGATTTTCCCTGGATCAACTTTACCTATGTCAGTACCTAGTTATATTATGTACCATCAGGAAAGTATCCAAGCCTTTCTTAAAGCAATCTACTGAACTGGCCAGAACCACCTCTGGCGGGAGTCTATTCCACATTTTCACAGCTCTAACTGTGAAGAAACCTTTCCGTACTTGAAGATGAAATCTCTTTTCCTCTAGACGTAAAGAGTGCCCCCGTGTCCTCTGGGTTGACCGTACAGAGAACAACTCAACACCAAGTTCACTATATGGACCCCTAATGTATTTGAACATGTTGATCATATCCCCCCTTAATCTCCTCTTCTCAAGAGTGAATAAATTTAGTTCCTCTAATCTCTCCTCATAGCTGAGTTCCTCCATGCCTCTTATCAGTTTGGTTGCCCTTCTCTGCACTTTCTCCAGTTCCCCGATATCCTTTTTGAGAACTGGTGCCCAAAACTGAATGGCATATTCCAGGTGAGGTCTTACTAATGATTTGAACAGGGGCAAAATTATATCTCTTTCTCTGGAGTCCATACCTCTCTTAATACAAGAAAGGACTTTGCTCGCTTTGCAAACAGCAGCTTGGCATTGCATGTTGTTATTGAGCTTATGGTCTACCAAAACCCCCAGATCCTTCTCCACTATGGATTCCCCCAGTTGTACTCCCCCTAGCATGTATGATGCATGCATATTCTTAGGCCCCAAGTGCATAACTTTACATTTATCAACATTAAACCTCATCTGCCACATAGTCGCCCAATTAGACAGTGTATTGAGGTCGGCTTGTAAATTGGAGACATCCTGTAAAGACGTTATTCCACTGCATATCTTGGTGTCATCTGCAAAGACAGAAATATTACTTTTGATCCCAGACCCAATATCATTTATAAAGATGTTAAAAAGTAAGGGTCCCAACACTGAACCTTGGGGTACACCACTGATAACCTTAGACCATTTAGAGTAAGAGTCATTAACCACTACTCTCCGAATTCTGTCTTCTAGCCAATTTTCTATCCATTTACAAACTGATATTTCCAAACCAGTAGACTTTACCTTACACATGAGCCGTGTGTGGGGAACTGTATCGAATGCTTTTGCAAAATCCAAGTATACCACGTCCACCGCCACCCCTCTGTCCAAGGTTATACTTACCTCCTCATAAAAAGAAATCAGATTTGTCTGACAACTTCTGTCTTTCATGAATCCATGTTGTCTGTTGCTTAAAGTGTTTTTGTTCAGCAAGAACTCGTTGATGTGGTCTTTTATTAAACGCTCCAGTATCTTCCCAGCTATAGAAGTTAAGCTAACAGGTCTATAGTTACTTGGTAAAGACTTTGATCCCTTTTTAAATATAGGCACCACATTGGCCCTGCGCCAATCCAGTGGGACTATTCCCGTCATTAATGAGTCCCTAAAAATTAGATACAATGGCTCTGAAATTACAGAGCTCAATTCTTTTAGGATCCGTGGGTGGATGCCATCAGGGCCAGGTGCTTTATCCACCTTTATTCTATCTAAGTATTTCTGGACCATATCACTTTTGAGCCATTGTGGATCATTTGGGGCTGTGTCACTATCACCCCCATTATGGACATGCGCTCCCCCATGCTCTTTTGTGTACACAGAGCTGAAGAAAGTGTTTAATAAATTAGCCTTCTCTTTGTCCCCAGTCACCAACTCTAGATTGTTTTGTAAAGGGCCTACATGCTCAGACTTGACCTTTTTACTATTAATATATTTGAAGAATTTTTTGGGGTTTGTCCTACTATCTTTTGCAATCTGTCGTTCGTTTTGAATTTTTGCATCCTTGATTTCCTTTTTACATATTCTGTTAATTTCTTTGTAACATTTAAATGACACTAGTGATCCTTCATTTTTATATTTTTTAAAAGCTCTTCTCTTACAGTTTATAGCTTTTTTAACTTTGGCCGTGAGCCACATAGGTTTTGTTTTTAGCCTTTTAAACTTATTGCCCATGGGAATATACTTTGCAGTGAGGTCCCCAACAGTCTTTTTGAAGAATTCCCATTTCTGTTCTGTGCCCATTGAAGCGAATATTCTCTCCCAGTCTAAGTCCTGGAGAGTAGCCCTCATCCTCGGAAAATTAGCTCTCTTGAATTTAAGTGTTTTTATCTTACCCGTATGTATTTCTTGTTTAGCGCTAACATCAAAGGAAATCATGTTATGATCACTGCTACCCAGGTGTTCCTTTATCTGGACATTAGTAATAAGCTCTGCATGGTTTGAGATTACCAGGTCCAACAGAGCTTCATTCCTAGTTGGGGCCTCAATAAACTGGACCATAAAATTGTCCTGTAATAGCTTTATCATTTTTTGCCCTTTAACTGTCCCAGCAGTGCCATTACTCCAGTCAATTTCTGGGTAGTTAAAATCCCCCATTATTATCACTGTCCCAGCCCTTGCAGCCCTTTCCATCTGTGCAAGGAGCTGAGTCTCCACCTCCTCATTCACATTGGGTGGTCTATAACAAACTCCAACGATTAACTTTGAACTACACCCATCTAAATGCAGTTCCACCCATAATGCTTCGGACTCATCACACTCTCCATCCACCAGGTCCTCTTTCACACTTGCTTTGAGATCACTTCTCACATAGAGACAGACCCCGCCACCTTTCCTTTTTACCCTGTCTCTCCGAAAGAGTGCATAGCCAGGAATATTAATAGCCCAGTCATGTGAGTATTGAAGCCAAGTTTCAGCAATACCGATTACATCATAGCTCTCCTCATGCACCACAGCTTCCAACTCACCTATTTTGCTTGGCAGACTTCTGGCATTGGTGAACAAACACTTTAATGCATTATTACATTTTGCTCTGGTGTTTTTCATATTATTTTTAGTAGTACAAATTGCACTATAGTTTTCAATGGCTGTTTGCAACATGGGAAATTTCTTGTCACCTGCCATATCCCACCCCCCATCTATCCCCATTCCACCCTCCATTAATGTCTGACCCCTAACTGACCTGTCTGCCCAATGTACTTCTGGTTCACCCTCCCCCCTCAAACCCAGTTTAAATACTCCTCCAGCCTTCCCATAAACCTCTTCCCCAGCACAGCAGACCCCCTTCCATTCAAGTGCAAACCATCATTAGCATATAGGTTGCACCCCAATGAAAAGTCAGCCCAGTGCTCTAGAAACCCAAATCCCTCCTCCCTACACCAGGTCTTTAGCCATGCATTCAGCTCTCTAATCACCCCCTGCCTTTCCTGTGTTGCGCATGGCACAGGCAATATTTCAGAGAATATCACCTTGGAGGTCCTTCCCTTCAACTTGCAGCCTAGTTCTCTAAATTGATTCTTAAGGAGCCTCCACCTTCCATGTATACGGTCATTGGTTCCAACGTGGACCAAGACTGCTGGGTCATACCCAGCCCCTCCCAGTAATTTATCCACCCGGTCCACCACATGCCGAACCCTAGCACCAGGGAGACAGCAAACTATTCGGTTGAGGCGATCCTGGCGACAAATTATTCTATCAGTCCTTCTGATTATAGAATCCCCTATAACCACCAACTGTCTAGGCCTTTCTGCACTCCCCTCACCTCCTCTACTAGATGGGCTGCTCTCCCGGCTGTTAGGGGAAGCAGTGACATCTAGGGCTGCCACCTCTGTGTTTGTCACCTCCACATTTTCACCCAACTCGGCAAATTTGTTTTGATGCACAAACACAGGACTGGCCTTCCTTTTCTGCGAGCCCCTTCCACTCCCTCTAACTACATTAACCCATCTTCCTATGTGATAATCCTGACTTGCCCCTCCACCCTCCACATTAACCCTACTGACCACCTGCTCAGCGAGCAGAGGACCCCTTTCAAGGTTGACCTTTCCACCCAGTGTTGCAATTTGCTCCTCCAGATCTCTAATGCGAGCTTCTAGAAGGGCAACCTGCTCACATCTGTTACAGCGGTATGCATCCTGGAGCTCTTGCACCAGTTTTGCATACATGTGGCACACTGTGCACTGAGCAAAACCTTCAACCCTGCTAGCACTCATTTCCCAGTTACAATACATTTACTTAAATGAAGTTTAAGATGTTACTTACAGGTTAAAGACTCCTGTCTTAACTCCTGTTTTCAACTCCTGGTTATTAACTCTCCACTTTAGTTCAAAATTCCACTTGTGCTCACAAAATCCACATGCAAACCACCAACAGGGAGCAAGCTCCTTGGGGAGCTTGTACACCTACCTTTATACACCTGTGAACAATTAACCCCTCCCCTCAATTAGCAGGAAGAAAGAGAAAAAAAAAATGCTGGTCAGTCGCAGCCATGGCGCCATCAGTGACATCGTACCTTATGCCTTCTTTATGGAGCATGCATTGTGTCGTGTCATTGATCAAGCCATGGAGGAGCAGGAGCAGGAAGATGAGGAAGTTGCAATGGATGAATTCCCAGGGGGGGCTACTCTATCTGAGACAAGTCAACAACAGGAGTCTGAAGAGGAGTCAGAGGAGGATGGTGCTAAGGCGGATGAGGAGGAGCAAGGATAGCATGCTTTAAACCTTTCTGGGATCCCTGTTGTTGTCCGTGGACGGGGAGAGGAGAACGAGGAGGATGACATTATCCTGGATGATGAGCAGGAGCCAGGCCACCACACCGCTTCTAGTTTAGTGCAAATAGGGGCCTTCATGCTCCAGTGTTTTAACAGGGACCCCCGTATAAACAGCATAAAGGTCAAGGACCAGTACTGGGTGGCAAGGTACTTAGACCCCCGGTACAAACACAAAATGGCGGAAATGTTACCACCATCACAGAGAGCTGTCAGAATGGAGTACTTCCAGGCCTTGCTTAGAGAAATGCTGCATTCTGCTTTTGCGTGCGCTGGCAGAGGAATTCCCACTCCCAGAGAAAGATTTGCGGGTACCAATCCAACGCCTGCAAGAAGAGGGCGGTTTGAAGATGTGTTGGTCACTTCTGATATGAGATCATTCTTTCAGCCAAACCATCGACAGGTCTCATCCGGATCCAGCATCAGGGAACGCCTAGACCGACAGGTGTCCGACTACATCGGGTTAACGACCGATGTGGATGCTCTGAGAAGTGATGAACCCCTGGACTACTGGGTGGGCAGGCTTGACCTCTGGCCAGATAATGGCCCAATTTGCAATGGAACTGTTGGCTTGCCCCTTGTTCAGTGTCCTGTCCGAAAGGACGTTCAGCGCAGCAGGGGGGATTGTGACCGATAAGCGCACTCGCCTATAATTTAATTTAAATAATTTATAAAAATGAATGAGGCATGGATCTCGGAGGAATTCAACACATGTGACCAGTAGACCATGTATATGCATAACTCTATAAATGATTTATATAATCTAGCACATGGACCTTTTTTCTACCTTTGGCTCACTTCCTTGTACAAAAAAAGCACACCGTACTATATGCCCCTACCCTCCTGTTTGAAGAGGTTGAGCGGTGTCATATTTTTGGGTCCCGCAGCGAGTTGCTGGTATCAGTGCTGGTGTCAGTGCTCTCTATCTCTGTGCTGGTGTCAGTGCTCTCTATCACGGTGCTGGTGTGGTGTCAGTGCTCTCCATCAGGGTGCTGGTGTGGTGTCAGTGCTCTCTATCACAGTGCTGGTGTCAGTGCTCTCTATCTCGGTGCTGGTGTCAGTGCTCTCTATCTCGGTGCTGGTGTGGTCTCAGTACTCTCTATCATGGTGCTGGTGTCAGTGCTCTCTATCTCAGTGCTGGTGTCAGTGCTCTCTATCATGGCGCTGGTGTGGTCTCAGTGCTCTCTATCGCAATGCTGGTGTCAGTGCTCTCTATCACGGTGCTGGTGTCAGTGCTCTCTATCTCGGTGCTGGTGTCAGTGCTCTTTATCTCGGTGCTGGTGTGGTCTCAGTGCTCTCTATCTCGGTGCTGGTGTCAGTGCTCTCTATCTCGGTGCTGGTGTCAGTGCTCTCACAGTGCTGATGTCAGTGCTCTCTATCATGGTACTGGTGTCAGTGCTCTCTATCTCGGTGCTGGTGTCAGTGCTCTCTATCTTGGTGCTGGTGTCAGTGCTCTCTATCTCGGTGCTGGTGTCAGTGCTCTCTATCTCGGTGCTGGTGTCAGTGCTCTCTATCACGATGCTGGTGTCAGTGCTCTCTATCACGGTGCTGGTGTCAGTGCTCTCTATCACAGTGCTGGTGTCAGCACTCTCTATCTCGGTGCTGGTGTCAGTGCTCTCTTACTCAGTGCTGGTGTCAGTGCTCTCTATCTTGGTGCTGGTGTCAGTGCTCTCTATCTCAGTGCTAGTCTCAGTGCTCTCTATCATGGTGCTGGTGTCAGTGCTCAGTTTCTATCGCAGTGCTGGTTTCAGACAGTGAGGGAGATAGCAGTGGAGAAGCCAATCAGCAGGCAGTGCCGGCACCATGGCTGAGGATCAGCACTGGACTGGCACCTCCGGACCACCACAGTGGAGCCCTGCATAGGTGGGGGTAAGGGCCGGGCAGAGGGAGGGGCTCAAGCCCAGGTTGGCACACTGGGACACTGGCACAGGACTGCGCTGCCCTGATTGTGGCACTGATCATCTCCTGCACCCCCTTCATAGCCTGGCCTGACCTTGCCTCTCCTCCATGGCCTTCATGCGCACTTGAATTGTCAAGATTTCACAGATAAAAAAAGAATGCTTGTCGTTGTCGATCCCAGATTCACTTAATACTTTTGTTATGTCAGTGTCCATGTTGTGGGACTATGTGTGCACAACCAGTAAGTATTTTGTGGCTGAAAATATGACCTGGAGGTTTTTAAGGTTCGCCTGCCGTTAAAGTCAATGGGGTCCGCCACAAACCTTGCGGTTCGCGAACTTTTGGCCGCGTTCACGGTTCACGTTACGTCCCGTCGGAAGTTCGTCAAGTACTTACTGAGGGGATGGGGTGCTCCACCCAACAGAATTTGGTCAGAATCCATACAATAGACAAACAAGATATCTGGGGGGGCACACCCTAAAAAAAATGCATAAAGATGGTGCTGCCATTAGAGGTGCGCATCTTCACTGGCCTCACGATTCGATTCGATTACGATTATCATGTCAACGATTCGATTTGAATTGATTCCGTGATGCATCACGATTACAGTGCAAGTGCGCATGGTTTTCATCAAAAAAATTCAAGCAGTCAGGAGAACTCCATTTTTTTTATTCTATCTGTTCTTTTAAAAAAAAGACAACACTCCCTGCATGTAGCAAAGTCTAAACATAGCAGACAACAACTTAAAGGAGCTCCAGGCTCTCCCCCAAAATACTAGGGGAGATGGCCAGAGACTGCGGACATAGTACAGGAGATGGTCAGAGACTGCGGACATAGTACAGAAGATGGTCAGAGACTGCGGACATACTACAGGAGATGGTCAGAGACTGCGGACATAGTACAGGAGGTGGTCAGAGACTGCGGACATAGTACAGGAGATGGCCAGAGACTGAAGACATAGTACAGGAGGTGGTCAGAAACTGCAGACATACTACAGGAGATGGTCAGAGACTGCAGACATAGTACAGGAGATGGTCAGAGACTGCAGACATAGTACAGGAGATGATCAGAGACTGCGGACATAGTACAGGAGGTGGTCAGAGACTGCGAACATAGTACAGGAGGTGGTCAGAGACTGCAGACATACTACAGGAGATGGCCAGAGACTGAAGACATAGTAAAGGAGGTGGTCAGAGACTACAGACATACTACAGCAGATGGCCAGAGACTGAAGACATGGTACAGGAGATGGCCAGAGACTGAAGACATGGTACAGGAAGTGGTCAGAGACTGAAGACATGGTACAGGAGGTGGTCAGAGACTGAAGACATGGTACAGGAGGTGGCCAGAGACTGCAGACATGGTACAGGAGGTGGTCAGAGACTGAAGACATGGTACAGGAGGTGGTCAGAGACTGAAGACATAGTACAGGAGGTGGTCAGAGACTGCGGACATAGTGCAGGAGATGGCCAGAGACTGAAACATGGTACAGGAGGTGGTCAGAAACTGCAGACATACTACAGGAGATGGTCAGAGACTGCAGACATAGTACAGGAGATGGTCAGTGACTGCAGACATAGTACAGGAGATGATCAGAGACTGCGACCATAGTACAGGAGGTGGTCAGAGACTGCGGACATAGTACAGGAGGTGGTCAGAGACTGCAGACATACTACAGGAGATGGCCAGAGACTGAAGACATAGTAAAGGAGGTGGTCAGAGACTACAGACATACTACAGCAGATGGCCAGAGACTGAAGACATGGTACAGGAGATGGCCAGAGACTGAAGACATGGTACAGGAGGTGGTCAGAGACTGAAGACATGGTACAGGAGGTGGTCAGAGACTGCAGACATGGTACAGGAGGTGGCCAGAGACTGCAGACATGGTACAGGAGGTGGTCAGAGACTGAAGACATGGTACAGGAGGTGGTCAGAGACTGAAGACATAGTACAGGAGGTGGTCAGAGACTGAAGACATGGTACAGGAGGTGGTCAGAGACTGAAGACATGGTACAGGAGGTGGTCAGAGACTGGGGAAATGATACAGAAGATGGTCAGGCTGCGGATATGATACATGAGATCAGCAGTTAAGTAGGATATCTTTTTTTATTTGAAAGAAAAAATAATGTCCTTTAGTATCACTTTAACAAATCCATTGAGTCTTTTGGCAGCAACTTGGATTGTAAACAGGTCAACATCATTGAAAAAATTTAAAAAAGGAAGACATTCCAATCAGTAAGAAATATACTGCTTGCAGATCAGTAGATGGTTCCAGAGGGGAGGGATGATAGGGAAATCACAGGCAGAAATTTGACAATAAAAGAGTTTGTGCAGCCCCCAATGTGTTATTCCGCGTACACACGATCAAACAATCCGGTGGAAAAGTCCGGCAAACTCAAGTCCGCCAAACAATCCCCCCGTACTTTTTTGACCCGAAAGTACGGCGGACTTAGAATGCCGTGTTGCACTCCAATCTTCCCGCCAGACTCGCATTTCGGCGGACAATCCGGCCGTGTGTATGCCAGTCTGCCGTACTTTTGAAATGAGCGGACTTTTCCCGCCCGGAGAAAAGTCCGCTCATTTTGAGCGGGTCTCCAGGTAGGCGGGGCCCGCGAAGGAGACGTCGCTGGCCCCGCCGCCTGGTATGGACTTAAAGGGGAACCCCAACGCCGAAAAAAATTGGCGTGGGGGTTCCCCCCAAGTCCACAACAGACCCTTGTCCGAGCACGCTACCCGGCCGGCCAGGAAAAGGGGCGAGCCCTCCTGAGCCGTACCAGGCCGCGTGCCCTCAACATGGAGGGTGCCTTGGGGAAGGGGGGGGCCGCGCGGCCCCCCCACCCCAAAGCACCTTGTCCCCATGTTGATGAGGACAAGGGCCTCTTCCCGACAACCCTGGCCGTTGGTTGTCGGGGGTCTGCGGGCGGGGGGCTTATCGGAATCCGGGAGCCCCCTTTAATAAGGGGGCCCCCGGATACCGGCCCCCCACCCTATGTGAATGAGTATGGGGTACAATGTACCCCTACCCATTCACCTGTAAAATAAAAGTACAAAAAAAACACAACACACGAGATAAAATACTTTATTGCACAGCTCCGGGGGTCTTCCGTCTTCGGGGGTCTTCTCGCCGGACTCCTCCGCTATCTTCTTGTAGCTCTTTTGCTAGCGGAGGAGTCCGGCTTTCTTCCTCGCCGCCGGCCTCTTCTTCTGACTTCGGGGGTCTTGTCCCCCTCTTCGGTTCTTCTGCCGGGCCACCGCGCCTTCTTATAGCTCGTTTACAGGCGGTGGCCCGGTCTTCTGTCGCCGCAGCCGCCTTCTGTTCTTCTTCTTCTTCTTCTTCTTCTTCTTCTTCTTCTTCTTCTTCTTCTTCTCCAGGAGATGTTAACTCGACAATCTCTCCGGCCGCAATGCCAGGGACGCGCTGCGCTGCCACTTATATAGGGACAAGGGGCGGTGTCACATGGGTTTATGTCACATGGGTTGGTGTCACATGGTGACCCCACCCCCTTACGATGTCACAGTCCCGGAGGATGCTGGGACTGTCGCCATGTGACATCAACTCATGTGACCAACCCATCTGACATCAACCCATGTGACACTGCCCCTTGTCCCTATATAAGTGGCAGTGCAGCGCGTCCCTGGCATTGCGGCTGGAGAGATCGTCGAGTCAACATCTCCTGGAGAAGGAGAAGAAGAAGAAGAATGGAAGGCGGCGACGGCGACAGAAGACCGGGCCACCGCCTGTAAAAGAGCTATAAGAAGGCGCGGTGGCCTGGCAGAAGAACCGAAGAGGGGGACAAGACCACCGAAGTCGGAAGAAGAGGCCGGCGGCGAGGAAGAAAGCCGGACTCCTCCGCTAGCAAAAGAGCTACAAGAAGATAGCGGAGGAGTCCGGCGAGAAGACCCCTGAAGACGGAAGACCCCCGGAGCTGTGCAATAAAGTATTTTATCTCGTGTGTTGTGTTTTTTTGTACTTTTATTTTACAGGTGAATGGGTAGGGGTACATTGTACCCCATACTCATTCACATAGGGTGGGGGGCCGGTATCCAGGGGCCCCCTTATTAAAGGGGGCTCCCGGATTCCGATAAGCCCCCCCGCCCGCAGACCCCGACAACCAACGGCCAGGGTTGTCGGGAAGAGGCCCTTGTCCTCATCAACATGGGGACAAGGTGCTTTGGGGTGGGGGGGGGGGCGCGCGGCCCCCCCTTCCCCAAGGCACCCCCCCATGTTGAGGGCACGCGGCCTGTTACGGCTCAGGAGGGGGGGCGCTCGCTCGCCCCCCTTTCCTGGCCGGCCGGGTAGCGTGCTCGGACAAGGGTCTGTTGTGGACTTGGGGGGACCCCCACGCCGATTTTTTTCGGCGTTGGGGTTCCCCTTTAAGTCCATACCAGGCAGCGGGGCCAGCGACGTCTCCTTCGCGGGCCCCGCCTACCTGGAGACCCGCTCGAAATGAGCGGACTTTCCTCTGCGTGTGTGGGCGAGTCCGTTCATTTCAAAAGTAGGGCGGATAGTACGGCGGACTTAGTACGCCGTATTAGTCCGCTCAAAAAGTGCCGTGTGTGGGCAAGTAGCCCGTTCGGAAAGTCCGACGGACAGTCTGGCGGGAAGTCCGCCAGACTAAGTACGTCGGACATACCGCTACGTGTGTACGCAGCTTTAGGCCCACAGTACACACACACTGGATAGTTGCAGCAAGTGGGGGGATGTGCCACTTCTATATACTCACCGGCACATATATCAAGCATGACAGGCTTATCTCTCACCTCCGGAGCACTTCTACCAACCCCCCTCCTCTCCGCGCAGCTTGTTTCCTGAAGCCGGCTCAGAGACACACAGCTGCAGTGATCTCTGTGTGTCTCAGCTCCGTACAGTCCCGGCGCCCGCCCATCGGGGAGATGTCCAGTGTCACTGTCCACTTGTCCAGAGCTACAAATCCCAGAGGAGGGGGAGAGCATGGGTGGGGGCAGCACTCTGAGGCTACATTGTCCGTGAGGATGGGACAGCACCAGGCGCAGCCAGTCAATGGGCGGCTTGTCATTCCAGCAAAGACACTGCTGTGCAGGGGGAGGGGGAGGAGCCGGAATGACGTCATGCATAATCGATTATGCTGGATAACGCATCAATGTCGAATCAGGAAAGGGTATAATCGTGATGCATCGCTATGCCAATTATTTTCAACACCCCTAGCTGCCATAAGACCATACAACAGAACAAAAATATTACAGCGCACACATGCAAAACTAAAGCCCCGTACACACGAGAGGACTTATGTCCGACAGACTTCCAAAGGAGTTCCGTCGGAGTTCTGCTGGAATTCCGACGGAGTTCTGACAGACTTTTCGGCCGAACGGACTTGGCCACACACGATCACACTAAACTCCGACGGATTCGAACGTGATGACGTACGACCCGACTCGAATAAGGAAGTTCATAGCCAGTAGCCAATAGCTGCCCTAGCGTCGGTTTTAGTCCGTCGGAGTAGCATACACACGAGCGGATTTTTCGAAGGGGACCGGGTCCGGCGGAGTTCCTTCGGAAAAATTTGAAGCATGTTCCATATTCTAAAGTCCTTTGGACTTTGGTGAGTCAAAAGTCCGTTGCAGCCCACACACGATCGGATAGTCTGACGGACTCAGTCCTTCGGACTTTGGATGTTGAAAAGTCCGCTCGTGTGTACGCGGCATTACATTTACCTCCAGCAAGGCTTTTTAAAAACACCTAGACTTTTTCAAAAAACATTATCAAAACATATGGGGATTTGGTCACACCATATTGCTATACGGTGCTTAAGCCCACTTACTGCGACAAAGCACCCCATAATTAGTGGGTCCTACACTATCCATAGACTAGGAGATCCTGCTTCTCTGAACCATGGGAGCTATACTCCTCTATATGGGAGAACATGAGGTGTCCAACATTGCACAGGTGGTCACTAATGAGAGGTACTTACTGAGGGAGTGGGGTGCTCCACCCAACATGATTTGGTCAGAATCCATACAATAGACAAACAAGATATCTGGGGGGCACACCCTAAAAAAAATGCATAAAGATAGTGCTGCCATAAGACCATACAAAAGAAAAAAAATATTACAGCGCACACATGCAAAACTAACATTTACCTCCAGCAAGGCTTTTTAAAAACACCTAGACATTTTCAAAAAACATTATAAAAAAATATGGGGATTTGGTCACACCATATTGCTATATGGTTCTTAAGCCCACTTACTGCGACAAAGTGAAAATGTCTAGGCATTTTTAAAAAGCCTTGCTGGAGGTAAATGTTAGTTTTGCATGTGTGCGCTGTAATATTTTTGTTCTGTTGTATGGTCTTATGGCAGCATCATCTTTATGCATTTTTTTTAGGGTGTGCCCCCAAATATCTTGTTTGTCTATTGTATATATTCTGACCAAATCCTGTTGGGTGGAGCACCCCACTCCCTCAGTAAATACCTCTCATTAGTGACCACCTGTGTAATAGTGGACACCTCATGTTCTCCCATATAGAGGAGTATAGCTCCCATGATTCAGAGAAGCAGGATCTCCTAGTCTATGGATAGTGTAGGACCCACTAATTATGGGGTACTTTGTTGCAGTAAGTGAGCTTAAGCACCGTAGAGCAATATGGTGTGACCAAATCCCCATATTTTTTGATAATGGTTTTTGAAAATGTCTAGGTGTTTTTAAAAAGCCTTGCTGGAGGTAAATGTTGGTTTTGCATGTGTGCGCTGTAATATTTTTGTTCTGTTGGATGGTCTTATGGCAGCACCATCTTTATGTATTTTTTTTTTTAGGGTGTGCCCCCCAAAAGCTTGTTTGTCTATTGTACAGATTCTGACCAAATCCTGTTGGGTGGAGCACCCGCCTCCCTCAGTAAGTACCTTGCATTAGTGACCACCTGTGTCATGGTGGAGACCTCATGTTCTCCCATATAGAGGAGTATAGCTCCCATGGTTCAGAGAAGCAGGATCTCCTGGTCTATGGATAGTGTAGGACCCACTAATTATGGGGTACTTTGTCGCAGTAAGTGGGCAGAAGTACAGTTTACTCACACTTGTTTAATAATAATAAAAAAGGTAAACAGTGTAAACGTAGTCAAAACATAGCCAGAGTTAGGCCCCTTTCACATGTGTGGACCGTTTAGATTTGCCTGTCAGTTTTTTAGGCGGACCTGAACGGTCTATGGAAAGATGGATTTCAGCAAGTCTTTAACAGGAACACAGGAGAGCGCCTCTAGAGATGTGACCAAGGCAAAGGCAGAGATCATCTGGACTGGATGACTAAGCCCTTGTACACACGGTCGGAGATTCCAACAACCAAATCCGTCTGAGTTATTCCGACGGATTAATTCCGGACGAGGTCCGGAAGTGATGATGCATACACACGGTCGGACCAAGTTGTCGAAATTTCCGGTTGCCAAGAACGCGGTGACGTAAGCCGCGTACGGCGAGCCTAGAAAAGGGAAGTTCAGCACCACATCCGGCACTCTTTGGGCTCCTTCTGCTGATCTCGTGTGCATCGCGTGTTAGTAGAAGTTTGGTGAGAGAAACGATTCGCGCTTTTCAGATTTGTGATTCAGTTCGCTACTGCTCTTCAGTTTCTGCTTGTCTTTGCATATCTGATAATCAGTGCATGTAGTCAGTAAGTATTTGTTTCTCATTGTGGACAATATCTTGGTATAGTACGGTTTGATTTGCATTGCTTATTGTCTGCTTGCTTCTGCTATTCAGGTCGTTCTTTCAGGTATTGCTGTTTATCGGTGCTTTCTGTTGTCCGTTCTGACCAGCCGACCGTTTTCAAACTGACTGACTGACTCAGATGACTCTGATAAGGGGACCTTATACTTTAGGCTTTAAATACTCAGTTCCCAAAATGTTATACTGATCTTGGCCAAAAATGTTTGTGTCTAAGCTGCTTGCAATGTTGATGTGCAAAATTACAAATTTTTGGTCTTGTTTCACTCCACAGTGTCCTTCAACGCCACAGGAATGGCAGACTGTGGCCTCCCACTTTGCCAGTCAGGACTTTCCCAATTGTGGAGGTGCAATTGATGGGAAGCACGTCCACATCGTCCCACCACCCAACTCGGGGTCGTACTATTTTAACTACAAGGGGTTTAATAGAATCGTGATGTTGGCGGTGGTGTCTGCGACCTATGACTTCTTGTATGTGGACGTGGGGCAAAATGGACGGATGTCGGATGGTGGAGCGTTCACACGGACAGAATTCTACTGGTGTCTCCAGAGTGGCAGTCTGGGCTTGCCACCCCCAGATGAGAATCAGGAAGGACTCCCGTTCGTCTTCGTCGCAGATGAGGCGTTTGCCCTGGCAAACCATCTGATGCGGCCTTTCCCGATGAGGACCCTCACCCCAGACCAGAGGATTTTTAATTTCCGCCTGTCCAGAGCCCGAAGAGTGGTTGAGAACACCTTTGGAATTTTTTAGCGCCTATCCACATGGCGGAATACAAAATCAATCACATTGTGCTGGCGTGCTGTGTTCTTCACAATTTCCTAAAAAGACATTCTGCAAACTATGCGGTCTCAGTTGGCCAAGAAGCAGACTTGCTGGAAAATGAGAACCTCACGGGCCTTGAAGCTGCTAGTCCTGGCTTGCCCCCCCAAAGCGCCCGTGAGGTCAGAACCCAATACATGGACTACTTTGTGGGTAGGGGGGCCATTGATATGCCAGACAATGTCTGAGTGGCATTTTAGGAATACATTTTTCTTTGAAACTCCAATATTTGTTTGCATTTACCGCTTGGCTTGGTTTTAGGTGTCTCCTAGGTAAATTTATGTTTTTTCTTGTTGTGCCTTTTTCAACAACAGTGCAAACCCAAGTTCTGAGCGAGATGAGGGGACAGTCTCTTCTTCAGATAATCTTATTATGTTGTGGGTCTGCTACACACACACCTTGTTTTTGGTAACAAATGTATGTAGTGCATTACTGACGAAAATCATGCTCATTTTCAGCACCATGGCAGGAAAATGGCATGATTGTGAAAATTAACACATCACTGTGGGTGTTATTTACTAAAGGCACATCCACTGTGCACTACAAGTGCACTGCAAAAAGTACACCTGAAACTGCACTTGGAGTGCAAAGTGGAGTTACCTTTAGTAAATAACACCCATTCTCAAAAAAGTGAATGAAAAAGGAAGCCACACATTGTTGATAATTTAACTTTTTAATCAAAGCACATTCACATTTGCGTTTAGAAAAGGGTTTTACAACAAACCAACAAATTGGGTGTATCAAAAACAGTCTTTCAGGTAATTTTTTTTTAACTTTTGTTTTTGTGTAAACAGGCATGTATCAAAGCGTAACATACAGAACACAAGAACTTACAAAGTTCAACTTTGAAAAGTGAAGACAATATCAGACATGAGTATGTACAAACTGGGCTGAAATTTCCTTCATCACATGGGGTGTCACCCCTGGAAAATCCAAATTTGGAAGATGCACAGAGTGTGACAACATGTGCTATCTGCCATCATGGGAGATCAATGTACATGTTTTGTTGCTGCAACCCCTTCATCTCAGCCACTTTCCACAAAACACGTACATTGATCCCCCATGATGGAAGATAGCGCATGTTGACACACTCTGTGCATCTTCCAAATTTAGATTTTTTAAAAATACAAAAGTTGTGGTTTAAAAGCCAAAAAATAAAACCCTAGCTAGTTTGGGCTGTTTCACACTCTCCCCAAAACATCAATGATGTTCTTCATTTTATTTTTAACATCATTGATGTTTTGCTGTATATTTTCTAAATCCCGATTGCACCCCATTATCTCCCCAATCAGGATCTGGGCACTTTCACTGGTAAAATGGGATTCTTCTTCCACATCACCTACAAAACAAAGCAAAAAAACACACCATGTATTATAAATATGGTGACATACATTGATGAGCTTACCGGAAGCTGTGTTCTCCGACACTCACCTGTTGTGGTGACAATTTGTCCAACTTCAACGATCTCTCCTTCCTCCTGCTCCTTTGCTTCTGGTTTTGGAATCTTGCCTTCTTTGGGAGGGGTGGGGTCCCTGGTGTCCTCATACTTGCTGAGTCTTCTCTCCCCCATGAGAATGTAAAAAAAGAATAATTAGCACACAGAGGGCAGAAATAGGAATATGAAACATTGCTTGGAAGTGTTGTACAATTGTGTTTTTTGGCCGAGTTCCAAGGTGAGAACATTATTGTGGACACTTTGTTAAGCTGGAATACTTACCTGCAGAACGATGTTTCTTACGAACGAATGAAACCATGAACTTGAAAGTGGCCATTTTAAAATGCACAACATGAAATCAAAGCACATGGAGCATGTATGCAAGCAAGAATAATCATATGAACACACGACAGCTACTTACTTTTTTTAAGAACACGCTTGATCCTTAGGTACTGCTCGTGCTCCCTCAGTTTCAGGTCTGACCAGCGTTTTCTCAGTTGATCCTTGGATCGGCATACCCCAAAATTCTGATGAAGACTCTTTACAACTTTAGTCATGATCTTGGCCTTTCTGATATTTGGGTTTGGGTAAGGGCCATACTTCCCATCATAGTCGGTCCTGTTCAATATGTCGACCATCTCCAACATCTCTCCAAAAGACATATTTGAGGCCTTAAATCTTGTCTTCCTGGATCGGGACGGTTTAGGCTCCGGGCTTTCCTCACCCTCCTCCTCGTTAGTGGAACTATTATTAGTGCGCACCTACGTTCTCTCCGCCATGTGCTCTCCCCACTGCCCCGGAAGCGAAGGGGCAGGGAATAGTTTAGAAAGAACGTCAGGGGAGGGCGGAGTTTCATGCATGCACTGTATATAAAACGCAACACGGGTGTGTCGTCCATACGATCTGTGAACAGAGGGAGAAGCTGACGCGACGATCGTGCAAACGAAGGTAAAATTTTGAACTTGGTACATCACTAGGCTATACTGCTTATAGATTGAGGCCTGCATTAGTGGAGTTTAGCCTGACATTAGGGTTTGTCTTGTGTTGTGTCTTGCAGACATTATGGACGGGTTCAATGATCATAGCTTCCTCCCTCTGTTCATCGATAAATACAGGGAGATGCCCTGCCTGTGGCAAGGGACACACCCTCAGTATAGTAACAAACTAAAGAGGCAGGCAGCAATGGAGAAACTGGTTGAGTTTGTGAAGCTGGTGGTCCCCAAGGCAGACGTCAACTATTTAAAAGTGAAAATCGGTGGCCTTAGGAGTACTTATCTGAAAGAGAGGAAGAAGGTGCTGCAGTCCATGCAATCTGGTGCTTCAGCAGATGACGTTTATGTCCCCAGGCTGTGGTATTATAACAGGATGCAGTTTCTGTCAGACCAGGCTGAGGCCAGAGAATCACTCTCTACTCTTCCTTCCACGCGTCCTATGCTACATTCCACACCCGCTGAGTCTTCTGACGCCCAACCTGGGCCTTCCACTCATGAAGAACTGGGGGAGCCAAGCTTGAGCCAGGTATAGTATTGTTCTACATATTTTGGGAGTATAAATGAATGATAGTAACTTGATTTTTGCTCACTAATTGCTGATTTTAGAAAGTGTTTCACATATCAATAGACAGTAGTGGCCAAAACCTTGGGGACAAGAAAGAAAAAAGCTGGGCTCAGAATGATAGTCTTTTCTATTGGTTAACAATTTGCAACAGTCTTGATGTGAAAATTGTGCGTGTTTGATGAACCAAAAACTAAAACTATGTCCCTTTTTGATACACAGGAAGACATCAGCCAGGGGGAGGGTGTGAAATGCAGCAGCCAGGAGGTGGCTGTGGAAAGTGGCAGCCAGGAGGAGGCGGGGGTAAGCGGCAGCCAGGCGGTGGGCAGGCAAAGGAGCCTGACAGAATGCCGGGTCCCTCCCCTCCGCCTTCCACGCAAAAGGGCGAGAAAAGGGGTGAATGTGGAGGAGTAGGCTCTGAGGCTGATTGGGGAGGCATCAGCGGCCCTCCAAGCCAAACCCACCTATCAATAAGCCTTTGCCGCCTTGGCTGCGTGCAAACTGGAGAAAATGTAGGAGGGGCAACAGCTCTTGTGTGAGGAGGTAATTATACACACTCTCAACAAGGGTCTGTTGGGCCAAATGACACAAACAACACACTTGTGTGATTTGGCCCATGCCCCTCCTCCTCCTCCTCCTCCTCCTTCTGCCACACCTCCAGCACCACAGCCACAGCCTGGAAGGAAGCGTGGAAGGAAGACCAGAGTGTGATGACCTGGGTTCAGTCTGGTCTGACAGAAGATGCAGCCTCTTGTAGTACCAAAGCCTGGTAACATAGATGTCATCTGCTGCTGTTCCGGGTTTCTTGGACTTCAGGACCAGACTTCTCTCCCTCAGACATGTACTCCTCAGGCCACCAAGTTTTGCGTTTAAATAGTTGATGTGTGCCCTGAGGGCCAAAGGCTTCGCTAATCTCCCCAGTTTCTCCATCGCTGCCTCCCTCTTTATTTGTTACTGACACCTAAATAAAGTTTTTTTTTGTTTGAAGAAATACTTGCGTATGCGTTTTACTTCAAAAAGGCCAGTTTATTTGTGAGCAGGCAGGTACATTTCAAAAAAACAAAGTGAAATGAATAACAAGGGGTACCAACACTAAACAACCTCCTGTAGATTAAAAAGGAAAAACAAAATAGAAAAAATATAATAATGTTGTTGTGGTAAGTTTACACACAAAACACACCCCAAAAAATGGAAAGATGAGCAAACTGTTAAAAAAGGAGATGTTTATGAAAACAAACAAACACAAAATTCACCCAAAAAACAATAAACAAAAAATGAAATTGTGTAGATGTGACGAATTCAAAAATTGTATTGATGAAATGAGTAAAATAGAGTCAGGAAATACGTTCGGGAGAAGTGTGTGTGACTATGAGCATCAAAAGAAGTTCCTTCTTGCAGCATTGTAAAGAACAAGAGAATGCGCTTCATGAAAGAATTTTTAACATTGCAGCGTGACGAATGTGCTATATCGATTACGAGCAGTAGTTTTACCTGAGCGAGCGCTTCCGTGTCCGAATTGGATTGTGAGCATGCGTGGCACCTTGTCCGTCGGAGTAGGCTACACATGATCGGAGTATGTCCGATCGGAGAATTTCGTGTGAAAATTTTACCGGCAAGTTGGAAAAGTTGGTCCGTCGGATATTCTGACGGAAACAGTCCGATGCAGACCACACACAGTCAGAATATCCGACAAAACGCTCCGATAGGAAACATTTCGTCGGAATCTCCGACCGTGTGTACAAGGGCTTATGCTCACGCGCACATTTTCTTTTCTGGACAAGGCTTTTTCCAGATGCCCTAGAAAGGGGATTCATCAGAAAAAATACTTTCCCCAGTCCTCAGCAGTCCAATCCATGTACCTTTTGCAGAATATCAGTCTGTCCCTAATGTTTTTCCTGGAGTCAGATAGTGGCCTGGCCAATGGCCTCTTTGCTGCTCTTCTTGACAGTTGGCGTTTTTCGATTTTCTTGAACTGTCAAGTTCATGAAAATTATTGTGCAGTACATGGTTGGTGGCAACTGGCATCATCATGATCACGCAAAGAGTTTTTATTTACTTTTATTTATTTTTTTGGTATTTTTACGTTATCCTTTTGTCAAAAAGGCAATATTCTTGAGAAAACAGTTTTATTACAATGTTATATAACGACTAAATCTGTGTCTGTAGTGCATGCTCAAAACAAACCTAACCATTAACAACAACATATTGTATTTTTTACTCCAGCAGTAGTATATAATGATTTTGCACATTGTAGAGAAACGCTTAAAAAATGCATTACAATTTAACTACACCCATTGGGTTTTAGACAACTAAAATGTCTAAATGTACTGGAGATTTAGTAGACTAAATACAACTAAAACGAGACTAAAACTAAAATACCATTTAGTCCTATGACTAAAACGAAATCGAATTATATCTTTTCATGCAACAACACTGAAAAAATGCTACAATGTAAAGTAGTGAGTGTACAGCTTGTCTAACAGTGTAAATTTGCTGTCCCCTCAAAATACCTCAACACTGTTAGGGTCCTGGTGTTGAAGCCCGACTTGTAGGAGACCTCTCTTACAACGCTGGTTCAGGAGCCGCTGGAATGGGAACAGCGGTCTCGAGAGCACAGTGGGTAGGAGTGCCTGCTGGATAGGGCCGCTGGGACTGATAGCAGAGCAGAGATTCCTCTGGAAGGCTGAGCGACTGGAGGTTGCTAGAAGGCTGAGAAATGCAAGCAGCAGCTACAGAAGCCGAGGACTGAACAGGCAGCAGGCTGGAGCAGGGTCGGACGGTCCGGGTCAGTAGGCAAGCAGACAGGTGGTAACAGTAGACAAAAGAGGTGTCGGTAAAACTGGCAGAGGTCGGCAACGGAATCACAGGCAGGAGAGGTAGCGAGGTCAGGCAGGCCGGGTCGGGTTTGGAGAAGGCAGAGAAGTCAAGCGAAGCCGGGTCGGTAGCGGTAGCAGGTAATCAGGTTCAGGATCAGGTATTCAGGTACACAGGAGCTGAGACGAAACAGCGCCGCACCAGCGCACTTGGAGAACCTTTAAGTGTTCAGTGGCGGCAAGTAGCGCACGCACACCACTCACGACCACGCAAACAAGCGCGCACACGAACGCCCACACGAACGTGCACACTAACGCGTAAACGAACGCGTACGCGAACGCGCAGGAAACACGCGCCGACGCCTGTGTGCATGCAGCTGTGCCTGTCCATCGCTGGTAAGTTCCTGACAAACACACAGCCATTAATATCTAAACCACTGGCAACAAAAGTGAATACACTCCTAAGTGGAAATGTCCATATTGGGCCAAAAGTGTCCATATTTTGTGTGGCCACCATTACTTTCCAGCACTGCCTTAACCCTCTTGGGCATAGAGTTCTCCAGAGCTTCACAGGTTGCCACTGGAATCCTCTTCCACTTCTCCATAATGACATCACAGAGCTGGTGGATGTTAGAGACCTTGTGCTTCTCCACTTTTTGTTTGAGGATGCCCTACAAATTCTCAATATGGTTTAGGTCTAGAGACATGCTTGGCCAGTCCATCACCTTTACCCTCAGCTTGTTTAGCAAGGCAGTGGTCGTCTTGGAGTTACTTTTGGGGTCGTTATGTTGGAATGCTGCCCTGCGGCCCAGTCTCTGAAGGGAGGGGATCATGCTCTGCTTTAGTATGTCACAGTACATGTTGGCATTCCTGGTTCCCTCAATGAACTGTAGCTCCTCAGTGCTGGCAGCACTCACGCATTCCAGACCATGACACTCCAACCACCGTGCTTGACTGTAGGCAAGACACAATTGTCTTTGTATTCCTCACCTGGTTGTCACCACACACGCATCTTGGCAACCATTCTGCAGCTCAGTTTCAGGGTCTTGGCAATCTTATAGCCTAGGCCATCTTTATGTAGAGCAACAATTCTTTTTTTCAGATCCTCAGAGAGTTCTTTGCCATGAGGTGCCATGTTGAACTTCCAATGACCAGAGAGACAAATTTTAACCTCCCTGGCGGTACGATTATTTCGGATTTTAGGGGCTAAAAGCGGTACAATTATTTTGCATGAAAATTTGGCGTTTTATATTTATATTGTAGTCCTGTAATTCTTAGCAATAACTCACTTAAATCTGTCCAAACCAGAGTCTAGCAGACATCCCGGGTATGATAAAGTTTGAAAAATGAAATCATAAATTATAATATAATAAATAATTATAAATAATTGTACCAAATAATAATATAACAATAATAAAAATTATTCAATAATGTAATCAAATCAAAAACACTGAAATTTGCCCAGCTGCAGAATTGTCACTGTCATTACTTTTCAATATTTGATGACGGATCTCCCCACAAATCGCTATCGCTCAATTCTGCAAGTGATTACAATTTATTATCGCTGTTTTCTAGCTGGTCTAAAATCATTTTTGATGTAAAGGGACAGTTTTGGTTGCTATGGACAATCTTCAGTTTCCAGGCATAAAGAACAGTTTTTATTATATAAAACTGCATGCAGGACCACTAGGGACAAAGGGGATGTGAAATTATTACATACAGCAATGTAATCTGTAAGATTACATTATACTGTATGTAATATGTGTGTTTCACTTTTTGAATTTGGCGCCGATCTCCATCCCCGTGCATCGTAACGCTCGCAGGGAACGGAGATCGGCTCCGTGATAGATCGAGCGAGACACGGCTCACTCGTACAGCGCGGGGACATCGCTGGATCCAAGGGAGAAGGTAAGTAAACGTCCTCCTGAATCCAGCGATGCGGTCCCGAGTCTGGCTCAGGGTTACCGCTTTTTAGTATAAAAGTTCCACCCCCAGCCAGACTCGGGAATACCGCCAGGGGGGTTAACACACTTGCTCTGCATTCACACCTGAGACCTGACACATGACACCAGGGAGGGAAATTTCTAATTGGGTCCAATTTGGACATTTTCACTTAGGGGTGTGCTCACTTTTGTTGCCAGCAGTTTAGACATTAATGGCTTTGTGTCGAGTTATTTTGAGGGGACAGCATATTTACACTGTTGTACAAGCTGTACACTCAGTACTTTACATTGTAGAAAAGTGTAATTTCTTCAGTGTTGTCACATGAAAAGATATAATAAAACATTTACAAAAATGTGGGGGTGTACTCACTTTTGTGAGATACTATAGACTCTACCATCAATGTTAATTTTGGCAGCAGATTTTCAAATTAGTTTTAGTCTTAGGACTAAAATGGTATTTTAGTTTTAGCCCCATTTTTAGTCTTCTGCAAGTGTTTTAGTTTTAATCGTGTCTCCAGTATATTCTAGTCAACTAGAATCGCCAGTACATTTTAGTCGACTAAAACTCAATCTGCCATTGTTAACTGAAGGGATCCCCAGTGCCGTACTTACAGAACGGAGGTCGACATTGACATTGCTATAAACCAGGCACTGACCATGTACCTATGGCTGTGGCTCTGTAGATGAAGGCAGCAGGAGAAGGAGTGCTGCAATGTATATTGTTCTTTTTTGTCAGAAAAAGTGGTAACCCTCTGCCTATTAGAGCAGAACAAGTTCCCCCACAAACGGGGTTTTTAGGCAGCAAGAGACAATGATAGATGCAGGTAGAAGTAATATGAAAAGATAGATTTGGAAGCGGTATTAGATAATGCAAATGAATCCACATGTAGGACTCGGTGCAATTTCATAAAACCTTCTGGGAAATTTCCACCCCTGAGTTTAAATTCAAATATCGATATATTTGTAAAACAAGTATCGAGGGATATTCGTAAGCTGTCATACAGGAAATTCCATCCTGACAACCTAAATAAAGATGAAACTAAAGCCCTTGACATGCTGATGAAAAATGTCAACATTACAATAAAACCCTCCGATAAGGGGGGTAATGTGGTCCTTATGGACAATCTGGACTACGTACGTATGTGTCAAGACATTTTAGACAACAAAGAGTGGTATAAGATCATCCCAAACAAACTAATACAGATCTTTTATAATAAATTTTACAACTTGATAGACACAGCTCTCGTCAAGGGAGGCATCACAAAGGATCAACACGCCTTTATTAGAACTAAATATCCAAGGGCAGCCACCTTTTACAGTTTACCGAAGATTCATAAATGTCAATCACGACCCCCAGGTCAGCCGATTGTCTCGGGGAGAGGTGGAATAGCTGAAAATCTCAGCAAAGTTATCGATTCATTTTTACAACCATTTGTCACGTGTATGCCTTCCTATGTGAAGGACACTACACATTTATTACAGACAATTGAGAATTACACCCTAACTGAAAACTCCATCTTGGTGGCTATCGATGTGGAGGCACTCTATAGCTCCATCCCACACACTAAGGGGATTGAAGTTATACAGAGTTTACTCCAAGTGGGAAACACAAATATGAGGTGAATGAATTCATTGTGGATGGATTGAACTATATTTTACATCACAACTTCTTTCTATTTAACAACTCCCACTACCTCCAGGTGCAAGGCGTGGCCATGGGTACTTGTTGTGCCCCGGCCTACGCCAATTTGTACCTGGGGGAGTGGGAGAAATCCCTCCTGGATGATGGGGACCTTGTCGGGTACACACGTCACATTGCTATGTGGCGCCGGTACATCGATGATGTCCTCATCATCTGGGAGGGATCAGAGACTGCTCTGTTGGAATTTAAATCTTGTATCAATACAAACAAATACAATCTAAAGTTCACCATGACTTATGACACCCAGAATATCACTTTTCTGGATGTTGTTATAGGCCGTACTCCAGAAAACTCAATCTATACATCACTGTACCGGAAGAGTACCGCGGGAAACACGGTACTACATGCGGATAGTTTCCACCCCATTGCCTTAAAACGGTCTATACCCTATGGCCAATACCTACGTCTCCGTAGGAACTGTTCAAGTGACAGTCTCTTCAAAGAAGAGGCCTATAAGCTTCAGACCAGATTCCTAGCACGAGGGTACAGCCGCTCATGCCTGCGCAGGGCTTATAACAAAGTTGTGATTCTATCCCGCAGGGATCTCCTGTTCTCCAAGAGGACACGTGGTGACCCTAATGGGGATCCACTTAGGATCACGATGCGTTTTACCAAACAACATAATATCATTTGCAAAATTATTCAGAAATACTGGCCCATTCTAAAAGATGATCCCAAAATCGGATGTTTTGTTTCTACACGCCCCTCCATTTCTTTTAAAAGGGCTTCTTCGTTATATGACAAACTAGTGCAGAGTGAATACAAAAGTGAAATGAAAAGATCCAGACACTGTTCAGTTTTTGGCTCTTTTCCTTGCAATCACTGCTCGTGCTGCAAACACATTAGACGGGATAAGACCTTTTGCCTACCGAATGGTGGCACTTTTCGACCTATCCATTTTGTAAATTGTCAAACACGAGGTGTAGTATATCTCATGGAATGTGAATGTGGGGCATACTATGTGGGTAAAACCAAACAAGAATTCCATCGTCGCATATCTAAACATGTGTACAGTATGGAAATTGGTAATCACTATTTACCAATTGGTCGACATGTTGTAACAGCACACAACTATAGAATGCCCAAATTCACATTCACTGCCTTAGACCGTATACATATACCAGTCCGGGGGGGGGGGGGATTGTAATAAGACCTTATTACAACGTGAACAGAGGTGGATACATAAATTGGATGCCACCTCTTTCCCAGGTCTTAATGAATCGGTCTCCTTTGCTCCCTTCCTAAAGGGGTTTTCCTCCGGAAGGACACAGTAGAGACCATTCACTGACCCCCCCCCCCCCCCCCCCCCTCTGCTAGGCTCTTCTCCTCATCATCACATCTCAAAGATCCTTTTCGTTCCCGTTTTTTCTATTTCTAATCATTATGATTATACAAGTTTTAGATAATGTGCCACTCATGGCTGTTTTGTAATAAAATGTATCTCTATATTATCAGTTACCCAGAAATGTCATTCATTTAATTGTTATATATATTTGCTGTAACCGCATACCTACTATGTCCGTGTTTTAGATAGAGACATGCACTCGCATGCCAATAGATGCATGCTAATCAAGTGAAGTATTATATAATTATATAATGTGACTGGTGAATTTGATGTAGCTCTTTGTGATGTTGTACTTTGACCTGCCGCCTGCCCTCCTTCCCCCCCCCCCTCGGACTTCCTTCTCCTTCCCCCCCCCCCCCTGTTTAATTTTAATTATAATTTTTTTTTTTCCCCTTCCCCATGTCCCTCACTCCCACACTCCCTACCCCATCTAAGCCCTGGTGGTCCCTGGGAGGGGTTTTGGGACGGACGTGGCGTGTCTCGGTATTTGCATCGCATAACTTTCTTTCCCCCTGGATAAATGCTTCCCGTTAACCAGTATGGTCCTTCCGCCAGTTACACTTAAATGGTGGGGGGGAGAGGGTTGGGTCGGCGCTCTGTCGTGACTCCCCGGCAAGGGTAGGATAGGCTCTTGTCTGTTTTTACACACGAGCCTCTCCGCAGGTCCCTCCTCATTTTAATGGGCGGGCTGGTCCCGCCCAGGGATGGGGGATACGTATTCCCTTGCCGGCGGCATCCTCGGACACTTCCAGGCGCATACCTCACGCACGTCCGCATGTTTTGCGGACGTGCGTGACGTATTGACGTCACGCATTTGCGACGGAAGTGACGTCATTTCGGGGCCGCTTTGCGGCCTTCCAGGACGCCGGGGCGGCCACACGTGGCTGACCTAATTAGGCAGCCAGCGTGATTGGGTATATACCGGCTGAAGGGTGGGTGGTGTGCACCTGCAAGTAATCCACAGGCTTTAAATAGAAACACCCTTCCTTACAGGAAGTGCACATTCACTCTAGGTGAAAGGATAGTTTGAACCTCCACCTGTCGGATGGTAAGCATGGCTATCTCCCTTTTGTCTGACCTGCATTTGCTGATTTATTGCACTTAAGTAAGTCCTTGAAATTTGTTGACCAGCATTCTGATTGACTTACTAAATTACAGATTGGATGACTCTAGAGAATACGAGTCAGTGACTGCGCCAGTTACTCCCTTTGGGTTAACTTTTTGGTCGCTGTCCTTCCCTTTTTTACTTGGACAATCTCTGATCAGGCCCAACAATTCAGGTAATAGCCTTTAATCTTACCACTGACACTGTCTATTTAATTAGGCTAGTATGCCTGCTCGGTGGTTTTTCACGTAATCATCATCTACACACACCTATTTTTCACGCATGTACTTTAGTTTAGGCACACGGTGGTTTTGTTTGTTACATCACTCTTTCATTGATTCCCCCTTCCCTCTTTTCCCACTCATCACTTTCCTGCATGTATTTCCTGTGTTTTTTGATTTTTCCCACATGTAGTCTTTACTTGTTCACCATTTGCAGCCCTTTAAATTCTTTGCCACCACTCTGTGCACTTTCCTTGTTAGCTTCAGTGTTTATTCATCATACACTCACTTTCCTGTCAGCAATTCACTTATCACACCATTTCTGCAATTTCTTATGCACTGGCACCATCAGGATCACGCACACACACATGGTCCCCCTTTAGGCATTTTAGATACCATCCGGGTAAGGTCTTCTCTCCTTTCTTTGCTTTTTCCTTATAAAGCATCCTATATAGGTATTTAGACAATTAGGGGTGTATTCTCTATATACATAGAGTAAGGACATGATGTTAATAATTTCATGCCATATACACACCCTACGTTCAAACATTAAATAATATATGTTTTTAATTCTATTTATTGTCGGGATTCTGCTGCAGGTGTGACTCACCACATTATCTGGGTACCCATATCTGCACCCACTCCCCGATTTATGGGGGGTGAGGTATTCGTGTGACCTCCCGCGAGCCACGCCATTGGGTCTCTGACGCTGCCTTCCTTCCCCTTGGCATTTTGGCGATATATATGGACCAGGCAACACTCTAAATGTGTAAAGGAAATTGAGGCACTATCCTATGGGGGAACTCCATCAGAAGTATTACAACCCACTCTGTCTTTCTGGAAGTACACCATTGGGTAAACTATATTAATTAATATGAGGTATTCCCAATATGAATAACACTTGATATATTTATTTAGTGTAATTTTGTTTTATCAACAGACCACCATTTCTCTGAAGAAGACCCCTTAGGGGGTTGAAACGCGTTAGGATTAGATATATATCTTTACTGTCATTATATTATACAGTGTAATTTATAGCTGTGTCTGTTAGTATACTTCCATGTGATACTACTGTACTTTGTATATATGAGTTTGTTTTTTTTGTTTTTTTTTTAAATGCTCAGGTGGAGCTCATGTCTTTTACCAAAATATTAAAATACTTTTCATATTACTTCTACCTGCATCTATCATTGTCTCTTGCTGCCTAAAAACACAGTTTGTGGGGGAACTTGTTCTGCTCTAATTTGTTTGGGGTGAGCAGCACCCTCCTAGCTCTGTGCAGCAGTGTGTTCTTTTTCAATTGTTACCCTCTGCCTATTAAGCTGTGGTAAGCAATGCAGATAGTATTGTTAAAAGCCAGGAATCAATATACAGGTAAGACCTGTCTTATCTCATCCATGACATTGGGCCTACTAATAGTCAAGGCTTCTTCCCACATGGTGGGCATACTGCTAAAATGGTCTTCAAGGTATGGGAACCATAGAAATGGACCACAGCTCTGGATCTGTATAGCATCTAATTCCATTGGGCTGCATGCCAAAATTAGCTTCTAATGCATGGTGCAGTGCTGGAGGCAATCATTACAGACCAGCCTAACATAGTGGAGTCCCCAAGGTACAACCCAAGGGTAACCAATCCAAAAGCTGCTGGATAGTCCAAGGCATCAAGCAGTCAGATCTTGATAGCAGCTTCAGAAAATAACAATACAATAAGCGGGATTGCACTGTGGAAAAAAATATTAAAAGCCAGCAGCTACAAATACTGCAGCTGCTGACTTTTAATAAATGGACACTCACCTGTCCCGGGGCCAGCGATCCCGGCAGCCTAGGCCGATCGATCGCTCGGCTCTCGGCTGCTGCTGTCACCATTCTAGGTGAGGGAATCAGGAAGTGAAGCGCTGCGGCTTCACTTACCGGTTCCCTACTGCGCATGCGCGAGTCACGCAGCGCAATAGGAATTGTCCGCGCTGTCTCTGGGACCCGTGTGTCCCAGCAGACAGCGCACAGGGACAGGAAGAGGCATAGACTCCCGTGGGAGTCTATGCCCGGAAGTGGGTGTAAATACCTGTCTTTGACAGGTATCTGCACCCCCCTCCCCCTTGAAAGGTGCCAATTGTGACACCGGGGGGGGGAGGGTTCCGATCAGCGGAAGTTCCACTTTACGTTGGAACCCCGCTTTAACTTATAACTTAACTTATAACATACTCATGTGCTGTACTGTCTCATTTAAGTTTCTGGAATGATGTAAAATAACCAGCTATTCTGCTGTTCCTTGGTTCGCTTCCCTCCAAGAGCCCCTGGTGGGCCCTGAGTTTGTACAGTACAGTGATATTATATTTGTGTGTTTTTGGTTGGGCGACGAATTCTCCCCCCTGTCAGGAACCATGAAACAGACTGAGACAGAAGTACAATCAAATCACACTTGTTTATTAATAAAAATAAAAAGGTAAATAGAAAAAAAAACATAGTCAAGCATAGCCAGAGTCCTGTAGCCAGATTGGGTAGTCAGCCAGTCCAAAGTTCAGTAACCAGATCGGGTAATCAGCCAGGCCGGAAGTCAGGGATCCAAGGAGAGCAACCGCAAGCAGGATAAGAAGCCAGGTGAGATGTCAGCAAGCCAGTCTTGAAACAAACAGCAGGAGATGGTTCCCCTTGATGTGACCAACGCAAAGGCAAATGAAAAAGTGAGCAGGGTGACTTTAAATAGGCAGGTCAGACGAGCATCATCGGGAACAGTTGGTAACTGTGGAAAGAGAAGAGAGCTGGCAATTAGCCAACAGCTGAGCGGCCAGCCCAGAGGAAGAAGGGCTAAGCCAGCCCTGACAGTACCCCCCCTCAATGACCCCTCTCCCTCGGAGGGCCACTGGACCGTACCCCTTCCAATGCACCAGGTACTGTATGCGCCCACGGAACCTACTGGAGTCCACAATGGATTGTACCTCATACTCCTCATGGTTCTCAACCAGAATAGGGTGAGGACGTGGCACCAAAGTGGTAAATCGGTTACAGACCCACGGTTTCAATAAGGAGACATGAAACACGTTAGAGATGCGCATACTAGGAGGAAGGTCCAACGCGTAAGCTACTTAAGCTACTGGGTTAATCCTGTGAAGGATACGGAATGGCCTGATAAACCGAGCTGCTAACTTCAGTGAGGGAACATGAAGTCGGAGGTTGCGAGATGACAGCCAGACCCTGTCCCCAACCTGGTAGGAAAGCGCAGGCAGGCGTCTGCGGTCAGCATGGAGTCTGTACCTATCATTAGCATGATGCAAAGCCTCCTGGACTTGTACCCAAGTGGAACGAAGACCACAGAGATGCTCCTCTAACGCAGTAATACTCTGCGGAACAAACGAGTCAGGCAACATGGAAGGTTGGAAACCATAATTCGCCATAAAAGGAGACAATAGGGAGGCAGAATTCAAGGCACTGTTGTGAGCAAACTCTGCCCAAGGTAATAGGTCAGACCAGTTGTTATGATGGTCAGAAATATAGCAACGTAGGAATTGCTCCAAGGACTGACTGGCTCGTTCTGCAGCTCCATTAGACTGCGGGTGATACGCACAAGAGAACGCAAGCTGGATTCCCAACTGTGCACACTGTGCACCAACTGCCCCTATCCGAGACAATCACCTTGGGTAGCCCATGTAAGCGAAAGATCTCCCGAGCAAAAATGGGGGCCAGTTCCTTAGAGGTGGGCAACTTCTTCAGTGGAATACAATGACACATCTTTGAGAACCGGTCAACCACCATAAGGATAACAGTGTTGCCTTGGGAGTTGGGCAATTCCACAATGAAATCCATAGACAAGTGAGTCCAAAGCCTCTCTCCATTGGGATTGGGTTGTAGGAGGCCCACTGGAAGGTGTCTTGGAGTGTTACTCTGAGCACACACGGGACAGGCAGCTACGAAGGCAGTAACATCAGTCTGTACACTAGGCCACCAGAATTGTTGGGAGATGGCCCAAATGAGTTGATTCTTCCCAGGATGGCCAGCTGCCTTGGGAGAATGGTAAGTCTGGAGCACTGCAGTACGGAGACTCTCTGGGACAAAGCAGTGGTCACAGGGTTTATCAGGAGATGCATGGACCTGAGCAGTAAGAATTTTGTCACCCAAAGGAGAAGTAAGACTGGTGCGAACTGTAGCCAAGATACGATCAGGAGGAATCATAGGAACCGGAACTAACTCCGACTTGGAAGTGGAGGAAAATTGTTGTGACAAGGCATCAGCCCTTACATTCTTAGTACTGGGTAAGAATGAGACAATGTAATTAAAGCTCGACAAGAAAAGAGCCCATCACGCCCTTTTGGGAGAGAGTCGCTTAGCCTCAGACAAGAATGTAAGATTCTTATGGTCAGTAAGAATAAGAACGGGCACAGTGGTACCTTCAAGGAGATGTCTCCATTCTTTCAGGGCTAAAATGATCACCAACAGCTCTCTGTCACCAATCTCATAATTGCACTCAGCAGGTGACAATTTCTTGGAAAAATAGCCACACGGATGCATAGCGCTCTCAGAGTTAGGACGTTGAGACAGAAGGGCACCCACTCCCGTCTCAGAAGCATCAACTTCTAGGATAAATGGCAACATAGGATCAGGATGTGCCAACACAGGAGCAGAAACAAAGGCAGCCTTGAGAGTCTCAAAGGCCTTAATGGACTCCGGAGACCAACTCTGTTCCTTTCTGGTCATATCAGTCAGAGGCTTGACCAGAGACGAGAAGTTACAAATAAACTTCTGATAGTAGTTGGCAAAGACCAGGAAATGCTGCAGAGGACGTAAACCCACAGGTCGAGGCCACTGTAGGACTGCCGACAGTTTCTCTGGGTCCATCGAAAAAAACACCAGCAGTGGAAATGACATAACCCAGGAATGTAACCTGTTCATGATGAAACTCGCACTTCTCCAGTTTACAATAGATATTGTTCTCTCTTCGTTTCTGAAGTACACGACAGACATCTGTGTGGTGGCTCTCCAGGGACTTGGAAAATATGAGGATATCATCGAAATAAACCACCACACACAATTGCAACAAATCTCGGCGGACATCGTTAATAAATTCCAGGAAAACTGCCGGGCATTACAAAGGCCAAAAGGCATTACCAGGTATTCATAATGGCCTGTTCTGGTATTAAATGCAGTTTTCCACTCGTCGCCCTCTTTAATGCGCACGAGATTGTATGCCCCTCTCAGGTCAAGCTTTGTGAAAACCGTTGCTCCCTTGAGGCGGTCAAATAACTCCGTAATCAATGGAATCGGGTAGGCATTCTTAATCGTGACACGTTTGAGACCCCTATAATCTATACAAGGTCTCAGTTCACCGCTCTTCTTTTTCACAAAGAAGAAACCAGCACCAGCAGGAGACGAGGACTTGCGGATGAAACCTCGAGAAAGTGCGTCAGTAACATACTCCTCCATGGCCTTATCCTCCAAAACCCGGCCACGAGGAGGTATGGTACCAGGTTGAAGGTCAATTGCACAATCATAAAGCCGGTGTGGAGGCAAACTACCAGCTTGACCTTTATCAAAGACTAGTGATGGACGAACTTCCGACGGGACGTTTCACGAATGCGGACCGCGAACGCGGCCGATAGTTCGCGAACCATAACGTTCGCGGTAGGCCCCATTGACTTCAATGGGAGGCGAACTTTGCAAACCTAAAGGTCAAATTTGCAGCCACAAAATAATTACTAGCTGTGCAAACATAGTCCCACAACATGGCCAATGACATAACACATGTATGAGGTGAATCTGGGATCGACAACTATTGTGACAATTCAGGACTGTGGAGCGCATGAAGGCAATGGAGGAGAGGGAAGGTCAGGGTAGGCAAAGAAGAGGGTGCAGGAGATGATCACCAGCAGCGTGACATACAGCAATGACACCTGCACCGTAATAGAGTGATCTGACACCAGCACCGTGATAGAGAGCACTGACATCAGCAGCGTGACATACAGCACTGACACCAGCACCGTGATATACAGCACTGACACCAGCACCGTGATATACAGCACTGACAGCAGCACCGTGATAGAGAGCACTGACATCAGCAGTGTGACATACAGCAATGACACCTGCACCGTGATAGAGTGATCTGACACCAGCACCGTGATAGATAGCACTGACATCAGCAGCGTGACATAAAACACTGGCACCAGCACCGTGATATACAGCACTGACACCAGCACCGTGATAGAGAGCACTGACATTAGCAGCGTGACATACAGCACTGACACCTGCACCGTAAGCAGCCCCAGGAGGAAGTCAGCATAGCACAGGGATGGTGGGAGCCCCTCATAATGAGCACAGCACAGGGATGGTGGGAGCCCCTCATAATAAGCAGCCCCAGGAGGATGTCAGCATAGCACAGGGATGGTGGGAACCCCTCATAATAAGCAGCCCCAGGAGGATGTCAGCATAGCACAGGGATGGTGGGAGCCCCTCATAATAAGCAGCCCCAGGAGGAAGTCAGCACAGCACAGGGATGGTGGGAGCCCCTCATAATGAGCATAGCACAGGGATGGTGGGAGCCCCTCATAATGAGCATAGCACAGGGATGGTGGTAGCCCCTCATAATATGCACAGCAGAGGTACATCCCCAGGAGGAAGTCAGCACAGCACAGGGATGGTGGGAGCCCCTCATAATAAGCAGCCCCAGTAGAAATATGACACCGCTCAACCTCTTCAAACAGGAGGGTACGGGAATATAGTACGGTGTGCTTTTTTTGGACAAGGAAGTGAGCCAAATGAAGAAAGAAGGTCTGTGTGCTCGATTAAAAAAATTGTTTATAGACATATACATGGTCTACTGGTCACATGTGTTGAATTCCTCCAAGACCCACGCCTCATTCATTTTTGGAAATGTGAGGTAGTTCACACTGTCGTGAGCTAGGCGAGTACGCATATCGGTCACGATCCCCCCTGCTGCGCTGAACGTCCTTTCGGACAGGACACTGGACGAGGGGCAAGCCAACAGTTCGATTGCAAATTGGGCAAGCTCTGGCCAGAGGTCAAGCCTGCCCACCCAGTAGTCCAGGGGTTCATCACTCCTCAGAGCGTCCACATCGGCCGTTAACCCGATGTAGTCGGACACCTGACGGTCTAGGCATTCCCTGATGCTGGATCCGGATGACACCTGTCGATGGGTCGGCTGAAAGAATGACCTCATATCAGAAGTCACCAACACATCTTCAAACCGGCCTCTTCTTGCAGGCGCTGTTGGATTGGTACCCGCAACTCCTTCTCTGGGAGTGGGAATTGCTCCTCTGCCAGCAAACGCAAAAGCAGAATGCATCATTTCTCGAAGCAAGGCCTGGAAGTGCTCCATTCTGACAGCCCTCTGTGATGGTGGTAACATTTCCACCATTTTGTGTGTGTACCGGGGGTCTAAGTACGTTGCCACCCAGTACTGGTCCTTGACCCTTATGCCTTTTATACGGGGGGTCCCTATTAAAACACTGGAGCATGAAGGCCCCCATTTGCACTAAACTGGAAGCTGTGTGGTGGCCTGGCTCCTGCTCATCATCCAGGATAATGTCGTCCTCTTCATTCTCCTCTCCCCATCCACGCACAACAACAGGGATCCCAGAAAGGTTTAAAGCATGCTCTTTTTGCTCCTCCTCATCCGCCCCGGCACCATCCTCCTCTGACTCCTCTTCAGACTCCTGTTGTTGACTTGTCTCAGATAGAGTAGCCCCCCCTGGGAATTCATCCAGCATTGCGACTTCCTCATCTTCCCGCTCCTGCTCCTTCACAGCTTGATCAATGACACAACGCAATGTACGCTCCATAAAGAAGGCATAAGGTACCATGTCACTGATGGCGCCATGGCTGCAACTGACCAGTTTTGTGATCTCCTCAAATGGGCGCAGAAGTCTGCATGTGTTGCGCATGAGCAGCCACTGGCGCGGTGAAAAAAACCCCAGCTCCCAGAACCTGTTCTGCCGCAGAGTTCATACAGGTAGACGTTAACTGCACGTTTCTGCTGGAGCAGCCTATCAAGCATATAGAAGGTTGAGTTCCATCGCGTCGGGCAATTGCAAATAAGACGTCTGACCGGCAGATTGTGTCGCCGCTGATTGTCAGCAAGGCGAGCCATGGCCGTGTAAGATCTTCTGAAATGGTCTGAGATTTTCCTTGCCTGCCGCAAGATGTCCTGGACCCCACGGTATTTGACAACGAATCGTTGCACGACCAAGTTTAAGACGTGTGCCATGCATGGCACGTGCGTAATTTTGCCCTGTTTCAATGCGCTAAGCAGATTGGCACCGTTGTCACACACCACTTTACCAACTGTCAAATTGAGCGGTGTTAGCCACTGACCTGCCTGTGAACGCAAAGCTGAAAGGAGTGCCGGGCCAGTGTGGCTCTTTGCTCCCAGGCACAACAGATGCAGCACGCCATGGCAACGTCTCACCTGGCATGTCGAATAGGTTCTGGGAAGCTTGGGCGGCGCAGCGGAAGAGACGCTAGCAGCGGAAAAGGAGGAGTCAGCCGAGGAGGAGAGGGAGGAAAATGGAGTAGGAGGAGGAGGAGGAGAAGAAGAACCAGGCCTGCATGCAATCCGTGGCGGTAAAACCAAATCTACATGGGTTCCACGGGTTACATGCTTGACGGCCGTCAGAAGGTTCACCCAGTGGGCAGTAAAAGTGATATACCTTCCCTGCCCGTGTTTGCTAGACCACGTCTCTGTGGTCAGATGTATCTTGGCACCAACACTGTGTGCCAGAGATACCTGTACATTCACTTGCCGCTGAACATGGCCATATAGCTCTGGGATGCCCTTCTCTGAGAAATACTTCCTTCCTGGAACCTTCCATTCTGGTGTTCCAATGGCCACAAATTTTCGAAAGGCCTCCGAGTCCACCAGTTTATATGGCAGTAGTTGGCGGGCTATCAGTTCTGACAAGCCAGCCGTCAACCGTTGGGCAAGAGGGTTATCCAGCGTCCTCATTTTTTTACGATCAAACATTAGGCCCACGGAAGCCTGCCTTTTTGCAGAAAAATGTGAGCTTGGTGTGATGGAGGGTGGAGTGCAGGACAATTGTGAGGAGAGAGGAGAAGGAGAAGTAGAAGACAAGGCTGGACGGTGAGAGCCTGGAGTGTGGCTTTGTGTGTTCCGTTGCTCCCACTGGGCTCGGTGATGGCTGCTCATGTGCCTTCTTAAGGCGGTCGTCCCTAGGTGAGTGTTGGGCTTACCGCGACTAATGCGTTGACTGCAAAGATTGCAGATGGCAACACTATTGTCAGCAGCGGACACGTTAAAAAAAGCCCACACTGTGGAGCCATGTGCCGGCATCCTGGGAGCGCCAGATGTGACCGTACATGGTTGATGCCTCGCTCCTGATACATTAGCAGTCTGCTTTGTCCCTCCTGTGCAATGCAAGTTATTCCTGCTTCTCCTCGCTATCTGCTGGTCCATATCTCCCTTTGAACTTCCCTCCTCTTCCTCTCTTGTGGGCACCCACGTGACATCACTAGACACGTTATCATCAACGTCACCTTCCCCACCGCTATAAGTAGAGATCTCGGAGTCGGCAGCAACACCGGGGGACCAACCTCCTCCTTGGGCTGATCTGGGTACTGTCGTCAGACTGCTGAGTGGTGGTTCTTGCTACCTCCTCTTCCTGATCCAATGCCAAGAGTGGCTGCGCATCAGAAATGTCTTGATATGGATCGGAAAATAATTCATGTGACTCAAGCGGAAAGTATGTGGTGGTGGTGGAGGTGTTGTTGGTGGTAGTGTCTTTGGGGGTGCACATAGCAGAGAGTAAAGAAGAGGGTGCAGATCAAGAGGATGAGTAGGGTGCAGAAGAGTAAGGCTGAGTGAGCCACTCAGCCAAGTCTGGTGCGTCGTTTAAAGTAATTGAACGCACCTTCTGCAACTTCCCACTTTGGCTCAAGCCTGTGGCTCCTCCCCTACCCCTACCACCCCTGCGGAAGAGCCTGCCTCTTCCTCTGCCTGTCATTTTTTAAATGACCCTGTGACAAAACTCAGTCCCTATACTGATAAAGGACTGCTGCAGTATAGGGCAGCAGTCAGCAGTAGTGCACCTCAACCCTATATATTGTGGACCTATACCAGTCCTTAAGGAATAGCAGACTGTACCTCACTCAACCCTATGTACTGTAGTACGCTATACCTTACCGGTCCTTATAAGGACCTTTGTGGAACTAGTAGGTTGTGAATGATTAGCAGACTGTACCTCAGTCCCTATACTGATGAAGGACTGCTGCAGTATAGGTCAGCAGTCAGCAGTAGTGCACCTCAACCCTATATATTGTGGAACTATACCAGGCCTTAAGGAATAGCAGACTGTACCTCACTCAACCCTATGTACTGTAGTACGCTATACCTTACCAGTCCTTATAAGGACCTTTGTGGAACTAGTAGGTTGTGAATGATTAGCAGACTGTACCTCAGTCCCTATAGTGATAAAGGACTGCTGCAATATAGAGCAGCAGTCAGAAGTAGTGCACCTCAACCCTATATATTGTGGACCTATACCAGTCCTTAAGGAATAGCAGACTGTACCTCACTCAACCCTATGTACTGTAGTATGCTATACCTTACCAGTCCTTATAAGGACCTTTGTGGAACTAGTAGGTTGTGAATGATTAGCAGACTGTACCTCAGTCCCTATACTGTTAAATGACTGCTGCAGTATAGGGCAGCAGTCAGCAGTAGTGCACCTCAACCTTATATATTGTGGACCTATACCAGTCCTTAAGGAATAGCAGATTGTACCTCACTCAACCCTATGTACTGTAGTACGCTATACCTTACCAGTCCTTATAAGGACCTTTGTGGAACTAGTAGGTTGTGAATGATTAGCAGACTGTACCTCAGTTCCTATACTGATAAAGGACTGCTGCAGTATAGGGCAGCAGTCAGCAGTAGTGCACCTCAGCCCTATATATTGTGGACCTATACCAGGCCTTAAGGAATAGCAGACTGTACCTCACTCAACCCTATGTACTGTAGTACGCTATACCTTACCAGTCCTTATAAGGACCTTTGTGGAACTAGTAGGTTGTGAATGATTAGCAGACTGTACCTCAGTCCCTATAGTGATAAAGGGCTGCTGCAATATAGGGCAGCAGTCAGCAGTAGTGCACCTCAACCCTATATATTGTGGACCTATACCAGTCCTTAAGGAATAGCAGACTGTACCTCACTCAACCCTATGTACTGTAGTACGCTATACCTTACCAGTCCTTATAAGGACCTTTGTGGAACTAGTAGGTTGTGAATGATTAGCAGACTGTACCTCAGTCCCTATACTAATAAAGGACTGCTGCAGTATAGGGCAGCAGTCAGCAGTATTGCACCTCAACCCTATATATTGTGGACCTATACCAGTCCTTAAGGAATAGCAGACTGTACCTCACTTAACCCTATGTACTGTAGTACGCTATACCTTACCAGTCCTTATAAGGACCTTTGTGGAACTAGTAGGTTGTGAATGATTAGCAGACTGTACCTCAGTCCCTATACTGATGAAGGACTGCTGCAGTATAGGTCAGCAGTCAGCAGTAGTGCACCTCAACCCTATATATTGTGGAACTATACCAGGCCTTAAGGAATAGCAGACTGTACCTCACTCAACCCTATGTACTGTAGTACGCTATACCTTACCAGTCCTTATAAGGACCTTTGTGGAACTAATAGGTTGTGAATGATTAGCACACTGTACCTCAGTCCCTATACTGATAAAGGACTGCTACAGTATAGGGCAGCAGTCAGCAGTAGTGCACCTCAACCCTATATATTGTGGACCTATACCAGTCCTTAAGGAATAGCAGACTGTACCTCACTCAACCCTATGTACTGTAGTACGCTATACCTAACCAGTCCTTATAAGGACCTTTGTGGAACTAGTAGGTTGTGAATGATTAGCACACTGTACCTCAGTCCCTATACAGATAAAGGACTGCTGCAGTATAGGTCAGCAGTCAGCAGTAGTGCACCTCAACCCTATATATTGTGGAACTATACCAGGCCTTAAGGAATAGCAGACTGTACCTCACTCAACCCTATGTACTGTAGTACGCTATACCTTACCAGTCCTTATAAGGACCTTTGTGGAACTAGTAGGTTGTGAATGATTAGCACACTGTACCTCAGTCCCTATAGTGATAAAGGACTGCTGCAATATAGAGCAGCAGTCAGCAGTAGTGCACCTCAACCCTATATATTGTGGACCTATACCAGTCCTTAAGGAATAGCAGACTGTACCTCACTCAACCCTATGTACTGTAGTACGCTATACCTTACCAGTCCTTATAATGACCTTTGTGGAACTAGTAGGTTGTGAATGATTAGCAGACTGTACCTCAGTCCCTATACTGATAAAGGACTGCTGCAGTATAGGGCAGCAGTCAGTAGTAGTGCACCTCAACCCTATATATTGTGGACCTATACCAGTCCTTAAGGAATAGCAGACTGTACCTCACTCAACCCTATGTACTGTAGTACGCTATACCTTACCAGTCCTTATAAGGACCTTTGTGGAACTAGTAGGTTGTGAATGATTAGCAGACTGTACCTCAGTCCCTATACTGATAAAGGACTGCTGCAGTATAGGGCAGCAGTCAGCATTATTGCACCTCAACCCTATATATTGTGGACCTATACCAGTCCTTAACCACTTTCAGACCGGACCATTTTGCTGGTAAATGACCAGAGGTCTTTTTACACTTTGGCACTGCGCTGCTTTAACTGGTAATTGCGCGGTCATGCAATGTTGTACCCAAACAAAATTTGCGTCCTTTTCTTCCCACAAATAGAGCTTTCTTTTGATGGTATTTGATTGCCTCTGCGATTTTTATTTTTTGCGATATAAACGTAAAAAGACCGCAAATTTTGAAAAAAAATGATATTTTCTACTTTTTGTTATTAGAAAAATCCAATAAACTCAATTTTAGTCATACATTTAGGCCAAAATGTATTCAGCCACATGTCTTTGGTAAAAAAAAAGTCAATAATTGTATATTTATTGGTTTGCGCAAAAGTTGTCACATCTACAAACTAAGGTACGTTTTCTGGAATTTACGCAGCTTTTAGTTTACGACTGCCTATCTCATTTCTTGAGGTGCTAAAATGACAGGGCAGTACAAAACCCCCCCAAATGACCCCATTTTGGAAAGTAGACCCCCTAAGGAAATTGATAAGAGGCATGTTGAGCCCATTGAATATTTTATTTTTTTGCCTCAAGCGATTGAATAATGACAAAAAAAAAATTTTTTTTTTTTTTTTACACAAAGTTGTCACTAAATGATATATTGCTCACACATGCTATGGGCGTATGTGAAATGACACCCCAAAATAAATTCTGCTGCTTCTCCTGAGTACGGGGATACCACATATGTGGGACTTTTTGGGAGCCTAGCCGCGTACAGGGCCCCGAAAACCAAGCACCGCCTTCAGGCTTTCTAAGGGCGTAAATTTTTGATTTCACGCCTCACTACCTATTACAGTTTTGAAGGCCATAAAATGCCAAGATGGCACAAAACCCCCACAAATGACCCCATTTTAGAAAGTAGACACCCCAAGCTATTTGCTGAGAGGCATGTTGAGTCCATGGAATATTTTATATTTTGCCACAAGTTGCGGGAAAATTACAAACTTTTTTTTTTTTTTTTTTTTTTCACAAAGTTGTCACTAAATGATATATTGCTCATGCATGCCATGGGCATATGTGAAATGACACCCCAAAATAAATTCTGCTGCTTCTCCTGAGTACGGGGATACCACATATGTGGGACTTTTTGGGAGCCTAGCCGCGTACGGGGCCCCGAAAACCAAGCACCGCCTTCAGGCTTTCTAAGGGCGTAATTTTTTGAGTTCACTTCTCACTACCTATTACAGTTTTGAAGGCCATAAAATGCCAAGATGGCACAAAACCCCCACAAATGACCCCATTTTAGAAAGTAGACACCCCAAGCTATTTGCTGAGAGGCATGTTGAGTCCATGGAATATTTTATATTTTGCCACAAGTTGCGGGAAAATTACAAACTTTTTTTTTTTTTCACAAAGTTGTCACTAAATGATATATTGCTCACGCATGCCATGGGCATATGTGAAATGACACCCCAAAATAAATTCTGCTGCTTCTCCTGAGTACGGGGATACCACATATGTGGGACTTTTTGGGAGCCTAGCCGCGTACGGGGCCCCAAAAACCAAGCACCGCCTTCAGGCTTTCTAAGGGCGTTACAGTTTTGAAGGCCATAAAATGCCAAGATGGCACAAACCCCCCCCCCCCAAATGACCCCATTTTAGAAAGTAGACACCCCTAAATTTAGGGGTACACTAGTGAGACTAGGTAATAAATGGCGGGTGCCCTGAAACTATAAAAAAATAACTAACCAACCAGCGTCACCTGTAACAGTTATATGGTGATCACTGGTGAAAGGGTTAACTAGGGGGCAATCAGGGGGCTTTATGCGGTAGTATATGGGGGTCCCTGGCGCTATAAAAAGCTGCGGCGAACCTAAATACCTACCTGCCTAACTAGCGTCACCTGTGACACTAATACAGCGATCAGAAAAACGATCGCTTATTAGGCTGGGTTCACACTGGAGCGATGCGGGAACGCCACGAATGCGCGGCGGGTTCCCGCATCGCATGCCTCCCGGCGGCAGTTCACACTGCCCTATGCGAACTGCTGGGAGTGTCAGTGAAATGTTAATGACACCCCCAGATCAGTTCGCATATCGCAGTGCGATCTGCAAACTTGGATCGCATGGTGTGAACACCCATGCGATCCGATTCTGCTGCGGACCAAAAAAAGGGTCCCGTGCGAGTTTGCGGCGGGTGCGGCGGGTGCGACACGAATTCAGCCATACTATCTGTATAGCTGAACTCGAATCGCACAGAGATCGGATGTGATTTGCACTGCAGTGCGGTGCGAATCACATCCGTTCTCATAAACCGCTGCAATGTGAACCCAGCCTTAGTGACACTGGCGACGGGGGGTGATCACGGGGTTAAACCTTTATTGGGGGGGTTAGGGGGGTACCTTAGAACTAAAGGGGGCTAACCCTAACTGCCCTAACAGTTATTAGTCACAAATGACACCTGCCGGGTGATCAGGGGGTTAAACCTTTATTAGGTAATAAATGGCGGGTGCCCTGAAACTATAAAAAAATAACTAACCAACCAGCGTCACCTGTAACAGTTATATGGTGATCACTGGTGAAAGGGTTAACTAGGGGGCAATCAGGGGGCTTTATGCGGTAGTATATGGGGGTCCCTAGCGCTATAAAAAGCTGCGGCGAACCTAAATACCTACCTGCCTAACTAGCGTCACCTGTGACACTAATACGGCGATCAGAAAAATGATCGCTTATTAGGCTGGGTTCACACTGGAGCGATGCGGGAACGCCGCGAATCCGCGGCGGGTTCCCGCATCGCATGCCTCCAGGCGGCAGTTCACACTGCCCTATGCGAACTGCTGGGAGTGTCAGTGAAATGTTACTGACACCCCCAGATCAGTTCGCATATCGCAGTGCGATCTGCAAACTCGGATCGCATGGTGTGAACACCCATGCGATCCGATTCTGCTGCGGGCCAAAAAAAGGGTCCCGTGCGAATTTGCGGCGGGTGCGGCGGGTGTGGCGGGTGCGGCGGGTGCGGCGAATGGCTGAACTCGAATCGCACAGAGATCGGATGTGATTTGCACTGCAGTGCGGTGCGAATCACATTCGTTCTCATAAACCGCTGCAATGTGAACCCAGCCTTAGTGACACTGGCGACGGGGGGTGATCACGGGGTTAAACCTTTATTGGGGGGGTTAGGGGGGTACATTAGAACTAAAGGGGGCTAACCCTAACTGCCCTAACAGTTATTACAGTCACAAATGACACCAATGCAAAAAAAAAAAAAAAAAAAAAAAAAATGACATTGGTGTCACTGTGACTGGGGGGGCAGGGGTAATTGGGGGGGTGATCGGGGGGTAAAGGGGGGGTGTGAGTGTGCCTGGCATGTTCTACTGTGTGTGGGATGTGTTGGTGCAACTCACTGATCCGCTCTCCTCCGTGTCGGAACGAAAAATACCGACACGGAGGAGAGAATACATCACTTCCTCTCCTGTGTTTACATTACAGGAGAGGAAGTGATGTCACCGAGGATTTCCATTCGTCGGGAGCGATCGCGAGGGGGTGGCCATGAATGAATGGCCGTCCCCTCGTCCGGGATCGCTCCCGAACGAAAACCGACCGCCGCAGGCACCGGGCGGGGGCCCGATCGGGCCCCCGACCCGCGGGAGGCAAATCACGTACATGTACGTGCTTATGCCTGCCCGTGCCATTCTGCCGACGTACATCGGCGTGAGGCGGTCGGCAAGTGGTTAAGGAATAGCAGACTGTACCTCACTCAACCCTATGTACTGTAGTACGCTATACCTTACCAGTCCTTATAAGGACCTTTGTGGAACTAGTAGGTTGTGAATGATTAGCAGACTGTACCTCAGTCCCTATACTGATAAAGGACTGCTGCAGTATAGGTCAGCAGTCAGCAGTAGTGCACCTCAACCCTATATATTGTGGACCTATACCGGTCCTTAAGGAATAGCAGACTGTACCTCACTCAACCCTATGTACTGTAGTACGCTATACCTAACCAGTCCTTATAAGGACCTTTGTGGAACTAGTAGGTTGTGAATGATTAGCAGACTGTACCTCAGTCCCTATACTGATAAAGGACTGCTGCAGTATAGGTCAGCAGGCAGCAGTAGTGCACCTCAACCCTATATATTGTGGAACTATACCAGGCCTTAAGGAATAGCAGACTGTTCCTCACTCAACCCTATGTACTGTAGTACGCTATACCTTACCAGTCCTTATAAGGACCTTTGTGGAACTAGTAGGTTGTGAATGATTAGCACACTGTACCTCAGTCCCTATAGTGATAAAGGACTGCTGCAATATAGAGCAGCAGTCAGCAGTAGTGCACCTCAACCCTATATATTGTGGACCTATACCAGTCCTTAAGGAATAGCGGACTGTACCTCACTCAACCCTATGTACTGTAGTATGCTATACCTTACCAGTCCTTATAAGGACCTTTGTGAAACTAGTAGGTTGTGAATAATTAGCAGACTGTACCTCAGTCCCTATACTGATAAAGGACTGCTGCAGTATAGGGCAGCAGTCAGCAGTAGTGCACCTCAACCCTATATATTGTGGACCTATACCAGTCCTTAAGGAATAGCAGACTGTACCTCACTCAACCCTATGTACTGTAGTACGCTATACCTTACCAGTCCTTATAATGACCTTTGTGGAACTAGTAGGTTGTGAATGATTAGCAGACTGTACCTCAGTCCCTATACTGATAAAGGACTGCTGCAGTATAGGGCAGCAGTCAGCAGTAGTGCACCTCAACCCTATATATTGTGGACCTATACCAGTCCTTAAGGAATAGCAGACAGTACCTCACTCAACCCTATGTACTGTAGTACGCTATACCTTACCAGTCCTTATAAGGACCTTTGTGGAACTAGTAGGTTGTGAATGATTAGCAGACTGTACCTCAGTCCCTATACTGATAAAGGACTGCTGCAGTATAGGTCAGCAGTCAGCAGTAGTGCACCTCAACCCTATATATTGTGGACCTATAACAGTCCTTAAGGAATAGCAGATTGTACCTCACTCAACCCTATGTACTGTAGTACGCTATACCTTACCAGTCCTTATAAGGACCTTTGTGGAACTAGTAGGTTGTGAATGATTAGCAGACTGTACCTCAGTCCCTATACTGATAAAGGACTGCTGCAGTATAGGGCAGCAGTCAGCAATAGTGCACCTCAACCCTATATATTGTGGACCTATACCAGTCCTTAAGGAATAGCAGACTGTACCTCACTCAACCCTATGTACTGTAGTACACTATACCTTACCAGTTCTTATAAGGACCTTTGTGGAACTAGTAGGTTGTGAATGATTAGCAGACTGTACCTCAGTCCCTATACTGATAAAGGACTGCTGCAGTATAGGGCAGCAGTCAGCAGTAGTGCACCTCAACCCTATATATTGTGGACCTATACCAGTCCTTAAGGAATAGCAGACTGTACCTCACTCAACCCTATGTACTGTAGTACGCTATACCTTACCAGTCCTTATAATGACCTTTTTGGAACTAGTATGTTGTGAATGATTAGCAGACTGTACCTCAGTCCCTATACTGATAAAGGACTGCTGCAGTATAGGGCAGCAGTCAGCAGTAGTGCACCTCAACCCTATATATTGTAGACCTATACCAGGCCTTAAGGAATAGCAGACTGTACCTCACTCAACCCTATGTACTGTAGTACGCTATACCTTACCAGTCCTTATAAGGACCTTTGTGGAACTAGTAGGTTGTGAATGATTAGCAGACTGTACCTCAGTCCCTATAGTGATAAAGGGCTGCTGCAATATAGGGCAGCAGTCAGCAGTAGTGCACCTCAACCCTATATATTGTGGACCTATACCAGTCCTTAAGGAATAGCAGACTGTACCTCACTCAACCCTATGTACTGTAGTACGCTATACCTTACCAATATTCGAGGCGGGTGCCTGCACAGAGACTGGCGCAGCAGCAGGGATGGCCTGCGACTAAGGTTGTACCGGAGCAGCCACCGTGGGGGATTCCAGGTGAGCCGTGCGATTCAGGAGCGTTTGTAACGCCAAGGCAAACTGATCCATGCGGTGATCTTGCTCATCCAATCTGGAAAAAATATTACCAACAAGTGGATTGACTGTATCTTCTGAATTCATGGCCTTCGCGTACTGTCAGGAACCATGAAACAGACTGAGACAGAAGTACAATCAAATCACACTTGTTTATTAATAAAAATAAAAAGGTAAATAGAAAAAAGCGTAGTCAAGCATAGCCAGAGTCCTGTAGCCAGATCGGGTAGTCAGCCAGTCCAAAGTTCATTAACCAGATCAGGTAATCAGCCAGGCCGGAAGTCAGGGATCCAAGGAGAGCAACCACAAGCAGTATAAGAAGCCAGGTGGGATATCAGCAAGCCAGTCTTGAAACAAACAGCAGGAGATGGTTCCCTGTGATGTGACCAACGTCAAGGCAAATGAAAAAGTGAGCAGGAAGGCTTTAAGTAGGCAGGTCAGACGAGCATCATCACGAACAGCTGGTAACTGTGGAAAGAGAAGAGAGCTGGCAATTAGCCGACAGCTGAGCGGCCAGCCCAGAGGAGAAAGGGCTAAGCCAGCCCTGACACCCCCCAAACAAATACTTTACTGGTAGGTTGTTAATTATTTATTTTAGCAAAAGATAACAAAACATAATATACTGTATAACCATAAAAAGCCGAGTCAGTATTCATTCAATGAACTAACAAAATAGAAAACCAATCCAAAAAATATTCAGGTCTCATACACAGCTTCGCCATAAATAGTATTATTTACTAGTAGGTTAACCAGGTTTTAAATAAAATTGTCCTATTATGCCCTGTACACACGGTCGGACTTTCAGACGGAAAATGTGCAATCGGATCATGTTGTCGGAAAATCCAATCGTGTGTGTGGGCTCCATCTGACTTTTTCCGTCAGAATTTCCGACACACAAAGTTTGAGAGCTGGATCTAAAATTTTACGACAACAAAATCCGATCGTTTAAATTCCGGTCATGTGTAGACAATTCCGACAGACAAAGTGCCGTGGATGCTCAGAATAAATTACAAGATGAAAGCTATTCGCTACTGGCCTCTTTTTTTTTCTGTGCTTGTTTTCTTTATTTCTTTATTCAACATTTTCTTATTTAAAACATACAATGTTAAAAAAAAAAAGGGATAACAAATTTCAGTCATGTCATCCATACCCCGTTTCATGCCCCTTTTCAATCCTCCCCTCTAGAAGAGACGTTGTATAATAAATAAGGATGTTAACTGGGGGGGGGGGGGGGGTCTAGCAGCCTATAGGAGGCCTGTCTGAAATATCATTAAAGAATAATCTCTCGACCAACTGGTACACTTTCCCATCTCACTCAATCCACTCATTCTATCTAGCCATCCATCTCACGAGCTCTGTAGGGTCAGTTTCTTTTAATTCACTTCCCAACACTACCATGTTTACCTAATAAGTAAAGCTTACATATCAATCTCTCTTGCATCCCACCAGGGATTCCAAATCGATTCATATTTCCATAATGCACATTGCTTTATGTACACCACCTTTTCTTTAAGAATAACCATATTGTTATTGTTTAACCATTCCTCAAGTTCCTTGCTTGGAATAAACATCTCGTGACTGCTGTCTGCTTTTTTCCCAGCTTCCCCTCTCCTTCCACTAGTCCCAACAAGCAACTTTTGCTTCCAGCTCAGTGGAGGTACCAAATGCTCGATCAATGGCTCCCGTCACCCCTGTCCAGTAACGGAAAAGTTTCGAACATCTCCAAAACATATGGAGCATGTCTGCCTCTAGGTTCCCACACCTAAAACATCTCGAATCTAAGCGGCGACCAAACTGAAAAAGTTTAGAGGGGGTATAATATGTTCTATAAAGAATGAACAGATGTGACATCCTCTGTGAGGGAGACAGAGAGACCAACGGGGCTAATTCCAGAATTCTTTTCCACTGTGTTTCTGTGATATCTCCCAGTTCTTTTTCCCATGTTCTCCAATACGCAAGAGGATCTAGCTCAATCTCATCTTATTAATATGTAAGTATAGTTTAGAAATTAAACCTTCCCCTGTATCTACCTTAATTCGTTTTTGAAATAGTGGAATTGTACTCCATTCTAAAGTCTGTCCTCTAAATTGTTCCTTCAAAGCATGTCTTACCTGTAGGTATCTAAAAAAGGATTTATTCCGGAGGGCAAATTGATCTCTTAGTTCCTGAAAGGACTTCAGGGATCCTTCTGTGTATAATTGAGACAGAGATTTTATTCCACATCTCTTCCATTCCCATACTACCCCCATCTTCCACAGTTCTCCTATTTTTGTTCTCCCACATTGGGGTATATTCTGTAAAGCCCCTATATTTCAAGATTGTTTATGCTGTGTCCCATACTCTCATTATGAGGTTTAGGGTAGGTAGACCTATGGAAAAAGAGGGTGCCTCCAGGGCCTCTATTATTAAATCGTTTTGTAAAAGCCTCTTTCTTATTAATATTTGGTCTGGTACATTACACCCCCCGATATGCTGGACTTGTCATGCCAAGAAGTAGCTGAACAGATGTGGAAGGGCTACTCCTCCCTCCTGTTTCTGAAGCTGTAGAGTACTCAAACGGATTCTTGCAGAACCACCCTTCCAAATCAGCTCCCGAAACAATCTATCTATCTTTTGAAACCACTTCTTGTACACCCATATTGGGGAGTTATGTAGGACATATAGAAGTTGCGGCATCCAAATCATTTTAATCAAGTTACAGCGTGCTGCCACTGATATTGGTAAACTTTTCCAGATTTGTATTCTCTCTCTAAATTTGGTCAGTAATGGAATGATATTGTCTGAAGTATAACACAGAGAGTCTTTGGATATATTTATGCCTAGATACTTAAATGTATTCACTACTGTGATCTGGACCACTTCCTCAGGTAGGGGGGTCACTCAGTTGGTCTACTGGTAACAAATTAGACTTCTCCCAATTTATCTTTAGCCCAGAGATTTGGCAAAGTTATTAGTGATCTTCATAGGTTCCCCCAGTGAATCCTACATATCTCCCAGAAACAGCAATATATCGTCCGCATATAATGCAAGTTTTTCCTCATAGTCACCTCTTCTAAAACCCCTCACCCTCTCAGTGGCTCTGAGAGCGGTGGCAAGGGGCTCAACTGCAATGGCAAAAAGGAGGGGTGAGAGGGGACAACCCTGTCTCGTCCCCCTCCCTAAGCCAAATTTTTCAGAAATGTCGTTGTTTACATTTATTCTAGCTGCTGGAGCTCCATAAAGCATTTTAACCCAGCTAATGAATCCCGGACCAAGCTGGACTGCTTCCATGGCCCTCCAAAGGTACTGCCATTCTAGGCAGTCGAAGGCCTTGTCGGCGTCCAGCGAGAGAATAGCCTTTTCTCACCCCATCCATTGGGGCTTGTAAATTTAAGTATAGATGCCTTATATTGATACTAGTTCTTCCGAGTATAAAGCCTGACTGATCGGGGTGGACGAGTTCGATATAACTTTATTCAGCCTAGCCGCCAAGGCCTTTGCTAAAAATTTTATATCTGTGTTCAATAATGCAATAGGTCTATATGAGGCCACACCGAGTGGATCTTTACCTTCTTTATGTATGGTTATTATATTGGAATCCATCATTGATAGGGGGAGAGCACCCTTTGCCATTGAGGAGTTCAGTACCCTCAATAGCTCGGGGAGCAAGACCTTCCCATAATGCCGATAAATTTCAGCTGGGAGGTCATCTGGGCCCAGGGATTTCTGGTTTGCCACCTCATTAGTGATCTGCTGAAGCTCTTCCAATGTGATGGGGCAGTCCAGCTCTATCCATATCAATGAGGGAGGGGAGATTCAAGTTCCTGAAGTAGTTCTCCATTCCATTACTCCTCCCATCTTGATGGGATCTATACAGATCCTCATATCCTTTGTTCCCTCTAAAGCCGCGTACACACGTGGCGGACTGTCTGGCCAACTTATTCCGTCAGACAATCCGACGGACAGTTCGTCATACTTTCGAATGAACGGACTTGCCCACACACGCCACTTTTTGAGTGGACTAATACGGCGGACTAAGTCCGCCATACTATCCGCCCTACTTTTGAAATGAACGGACTCGCCCACACACGCGGAGGAAAGTCCGCTCATTTTGAGCGCGTCTCCAGGTAGGTGGGGCCCGCGAAGGAGACGTCGCTGACCCCGCCGCCTGGTATGGACTTAAAGGGGAACCCCAACGCCGAAAAAAATTGGCGTGGGGTCCCCCCCAAGTCCACAACAGACCCTTGTCCGAGCACGCTACCCGGCCGGCCAGGAAACCGTACCAGGCCGTGTGCCCTCAACATGGGGGGTGCCGCCTGTAAAAGAGCTAGAAGAAGGCGCGGTGGCCCGGCAGAAGAACCGAAGAGGGGGACAAGACCCCCGAAGTCGGGAGAAGAGGCCGGCGGCGAGGAAGAAAGCCGGACTCCTCCGCTAGCAAAAGAGCTACAAGAAGATAGCGGAGGAGTCCGGCGAGAAGACCCCCGAAGACGGAAGACCCCCGGAGCTGTGCAATAAAATATTTTAACCCTGTGTTGTGTTTTTTTGTACTTTTTTTCACAGGTGAATGGGTAGGGGTACATTGTACCCCATACTCATTCACATAGGGTGGGGGGCCGGTATCTGGGGGCCCCCTTATTAAAGGGGGCTCCCGGATTCCGATAAGCCCCCCGCCCGCAGACCCTGACAACCAACGGCCAGGGTTGTCGGGAAGAGGCCCTTGTCCTCATCAACATGGGGACAAGGTGCTTTGGGGTGGGGGGGCCGCGCGGCCCCCCTTCCCCGAGGCACCCCCCATGTTGAGGGCACGCGGCCTGGTACGGCTCAGGAGGGGGGCGCTCGCTCGCTCGCCCCCCCTTTCCTGGCCGGCCGGCCGGGTAGCGTGCTCGGACAAGGGTCTGTTGTGGACTTGGGGGGGACCCCCACGCCGATTTTTTTCGGCGTTGGGGTTCCCCTTTAAGTCCATACCAGGCGGCGGGGCCAGCGACGTCTCCTTCGCGGGCCCCGCCTACCTGGAGACCCGCTCGAAATGAGCAGACTTTTCTCCGGGCGGGAAAAGTCCGCTCATTTCAAAAGTACGGCGGACTGGCACACACACGGGCGGATTGTCTACCCAAATGCGAGTCCAGCGGACAGTATTTCCAACATTCTGAAATACTTAGTCCGCCAGACTGCACGCTGAAAAAGTCCGCTGAAGCCCACACACGAGCGGACTGTCCGCTGAAATCGGTTTCGGCGGACTAAGTAGGCCAGACAGTCCGCCCGTGTGTACGCGGCTTAAGGCCGCCCCCCAGTTCAAATCAATAAATTCTCGTAATGGGAGTATAATTTCATTTGGGTCTTCCATCAGTTCAATCCAGATGGGGCTTATCTTCCACTCTCCAGGACGGCTACACTATCCCAACTGTAATATGACCGTCACCAGGGAGTGGTCCGACAGTCCCTTTGGCTTGTAATTACATTTTTTATAAAGGGCATCATGTCTGTTACCATGTTAAAATCCCCCATTACTATCACTGGCACTCTGGGTTTGTCCAAAATAAAGTCGACAAGCCCACAGAGGATCGAGATATCAGGGGGAGGAGGAAGATAAACATTTGCCAGTACGCAGTATCTATTTTCAATTCTGCCAGACAGGAAAACGTATCGTCCAAGTTCATCTATTTTAGACTGTGTGAGGGAGAAGGCCACCCCATTTCTGATGAGAATGCTTCCCCTTCTAGAGTAAGAAGTGTGAACTGAGTGATATTGTGTATTTTACTCTCGCCATCTCAATTGGCGGGTAGAGGCCTTAGTAAGATGTGTTTCCTGTAAGCATAGGATATCTACTTCATAGGTCCTTGCTATAAGGAGGACTGCTGTCTTTTTCTCTGAGTCTCCCATTCCCCGGACATTCCATGAACATAAAGTACTTTTTTTTTAAAGTGCATAATTTTGAGGGTCAAAAATTTATTTACTGTAAACCATTCAGACAAGTTCTGTGTCTTTTGTCATTATGTGCCATTTTATAAGTTAGTATCTACTCATTGCTTAATCTCAAGTCTGTGCATTAATCCAAACATTCTAGTGTACCAAACACATCACTTATACCACTCTCCCCTGCCCGCTGGGCCTATTTAGGGGGTCCTAATGTGACCATTACCTACTCTAATGTGCTTAAAACTTATAAACTGCTTTATCCTTATCTTCCTACTCTCTTGTTTCAATGTCCCTCCCCCACCCATCCCCTTATCACACCAAAACCTTCCACCAAAATAACAACCAAACAATACATACAATGACACACATACGTGAAGAGAACTTTTCACCATATCCCTTAACAGAAAGGAATGGTGTAATCATAGTTCCCCCTCCCCACTTACCTCCCCTCCCTCTCACTACCTCCCCTAATTTTTTCAGCCTAGTGAATATTTGTGAAATGTCAACTGAGATATAGTAATAATGAAAAACAAAAGGGAAAAAAAGCCTAAGGCCGCGTACACACGGGCGGACTGTCTGCCCAACTTAGTCCGCTGAACAGTGTTTCAGCGGACAATCCGCTCGTGTGTGGGCTTCAGCTGACTTTTTCAGCAGACAGTCTGACGAACAAAGTCTTACGGAATTTCCGTAAGACAGTCCGTTCAAACTTGGTTTTGTCCGTCCAAACTTGGTTTCAGCGGACAGTCCGCTCGTGTGTAGGCAAGTTGGACGGACTAAGTATGGCGCATGCTCAGAAAGGGTTTACACGGCCGAAGGTTGCATTGCAGTGTATAGGACGTCGTTTTTCTAGTCCCGTCGTACGTGCTGTACACGTCATCACGCACGCTTTCAGCGGACTGTCTGCTCATCGTGTGTGGTCAAGTCCGTTCATGCTAATTTTGAACGGACTGTCTGTCGGATTGTCTGCCGAACTTAGTTGGACAGACAATCCGCCCATGTGTATGCGGCCTTAGTCATACTATTCTAGATTTTCAAAAATACTAATGCTGCGTACACACGATTGGAATTTCGACCAGAAAAAGACTGATGAGAGATTTTCATCAGAAAATGCGACCGTGTGTATGCTCCATTGGAATTTAGCTGTCCGAATTTCCGCCAGCCAAAAATTTTAGCAGGTTCTCAATTTTCCCGACCGTGTGTATGTAATTCCGACACACCAAAAAATCACGCATGCTCAGATTCAACTACAAGACGGAAGCTATTGGCTACTGGCTTTTGAACTTCCTTTTTCTAGTCCTGTCATACGTGTTGTAGGTCACCGCATTCTAAACTATCGGAATTTGGTCTGACCATGTGTAGGCAAGGCAGCTTGAGTGGAATTCCATCGGAAAAACCACCAGAGCTTTTTCCAACGATCGTGTGTATGCGGCATAAGTATTTTACTGCAGTCTATTCTTGTAAGAAACTATCAACTCCTCGACTCTCTCCGGAGTGTCTAGAAATATTGTCTCTCACATTGCATTTAATCGTAGTCTGCCGGGTAGGGATGAGCTTCGTGTTCGAGTCGAACGTACGTTCGACTCGAACATTGGCTGTTCGTCCGTTCGGCCAAATCCGAACTCTTGGTCCGTTCGCGTCAAAATTCGTGTGGCGCGCACGGCCCACAATGCACTGCGATGCCGCAGTGCATTGCTGGCTCATGATTGGCCAAGCATGCACTGTGACCCCGCATGCTTGGCCAATCGCAGCGCCAGCAGCGAGGAGAGCCATGATTGGCCACAGGCAGGATGCCTGTGCCCAATTATAGCTCAGGCTGTGTAGTGCACGCCCCACACTATATAAGGCCGCCTTTGAGGCGGCCTCGTGTAGTGTGTTGGCATCTGAAGCAGTGGGTGTTCTGTGTACCTTCAACACAGTTACACACCGATCGTTTTTGGCTGATTTCCTATCTTGCTCTTGTGTAGTGGTTATTGTCTGTGCCCTGACCGCAGTATACACCACTATATTCACCTCACCTATATAGCTAGTGATCTATCTTTAATAATAGAGCTTGCAGTCAGTAGTGTTAGGAGATAGTGCGTGCTGTCTGCGTGCTCTGTACCCAGTACATACCGCTATAATCCACCTACATAGCTGTTCTCTATTTGAGCCCAATTGCCATCTGCAGGAGTTATTGGAAGTTGTGTGTGCCTCCAGCACAGCACAGTATACATCTGTATATACCCCTTTATCTCTGCTGTTTTCTGGTTATTGCCTGCGTGCCCTGACCGCAGTATACACCGCGATATTCACCTCACCTATATAGCTAGTGATCCATCTTTAATAATAGAGCTTGCAGTCAGTAGTGTTAGGAGATAGTGCGTGCTGTTTGCGTGCTCTGTACCCAGTACATACCGCTATAATCCACCTACATAGCTGTTCTCTATTTGAGCCCAATTGCCATCTGCAGGAGTTATTGGAAGTTGTGTGTGCCTCCAGCACAGCACAGTATACATCTGTATATACCCCTTTATCTCTGCTGTTTTCTGGTTATTGTCTGCGTGCCCTGACCGCAGTATACACCGCGATATTCACCTCAGCCTAAGGCCCAATTTTTCTGCCCCTGTTTAACAGGGGCGTTTAAGTACAATTTTTGATGCAATGCTTTGCAGCAGGGCTAATTCCAGCAAAAAAACTAGAGTATATGGAAGAGGTTGCAGTGTGGTGGCACCAGCAGCAGTGCCTAAGGCCAAATTTTTCTGCCCCTGTTTAACAGGGACATGTAATTACAATTCTTGATATAATATTTCACAGGAGGGCCCTTTCCTGTGCCCACCCAGAGTAACGGTGAGGACTTATAGTGTTGTGGCACCAGCACCACAACCACCAAAGGTCAATTTTTTCTACCACTGTTCAACAATGGCATGTAATTACAATTCTTGATATAATCGTTCACAGCAGGACGCTCCAGCGCCCACCAAGAGTCACTTTGAGGGCTTACAATGTTGTGGCAAAACCAACACCTTGTTCCACCATTTCTGCAGAGCATATAGGGCAGGCCCCTACTTTCAAACATCCAACTTACAAACATCAGACAGCAGCAAGTGAGATGAAAAAAGATGGACGACAAAACAAATTATACAGGGGTGATGACCCTTCCCTATGTTTTCCAAAAAGCTTAAAAATAGTTTTTTTGACTGGAGCTACACTTTAAAAATGTACCAGTTGAAAATTACAAACAGATTCAACTTAACACAACAAACCTACACAGTCCCTGTCTTGTTTGCACTGCCTGTATACTGCTGTTCTGAGTATATAGGGCCTGGGGGCCACACGCATTTCCTTTTTTTAATATGGGTACAGGGTTCCCCTTAATATGCGTACAAGACCCAAATAGGCTGGTAATGGGCAGGGAGGGCTACCCATGCCATTTTTCTCAATGATTTTCAACCATATTGCAGGAACCAGATATAACATTAAAACCGCAAGCAGTTTTAAATGGTGTTATTTCCGTTTAATGTCATTTTGTGCAGGGACTGTTCTAAACACGGGAAACACGTAGCACTTCACAGGCATACTACAGACACCCCCCAGGCACCATATTTAAAGGAATATTTCACTTTTTTTTTTCACTTTAATCGTCATTAAAATCAGTGCTCCCGCCAAAACGGCCGTTTTTAAAACTTTTTTTTGCATTGACCCATGTCCCCTGAGGCAGGAGTCAGGTCCCCAAACCCTTTTTAGGACAGTATCTTGCATATTAGCCGTTAAAATTAGCACTTTCCATTTCGAACATTCGAGTCCCATAGACTTCAATGGGGTTCTAACGTTCGTAACGAACGTGGGGTCCGTTCGAAAGTTCTGGTGCGAACCGAACCGGGGGGTGTTCGGCTCATCCCTACTGCCGGGTATAACAGAGCACAGTTCACATTTAATTGTTGCAGTTTACGCTTAACCTCTCCAAACTTGGCCCTTTTCTTCTGCAAATCAGGTAAAAAATCGGGGTACATGGAAACCCGGTTTCTGTTATACATAATATTCCCCATTTCTCTAGCTTTATTAAGGATATTGACTTTGTCCGTATACTAGAGTAATTTTATCAGGAGGGATCTAGGGGGTGCACCTGATTGGGGGGACCCTATGAACTCTCTCCAATGCGAAAAAGGGTGAGAAAGACTGATCTCCGAACAGCACTTTGAGCCATTTTTCTATGAATGTGGTGGGGTCTGGACCCTCACTGCGCTTCGGGAGTCCCACTATTCATATAGTCTTCCTATGCATCCTGTTTTCCATATCATCAAGCTTTATCTGATAGTTAGCAAATTGCTCCTTTATAATGCCCATCTTCCATTTCATGGGGTTCAGGTCGTCCTCCAGTAAGCTAACCCTCCCCTTCAAAGCCGCGGTCCTTTCCCGTACTTTCTGCATGTTGTGTCTCACGAGTGACAGTTCTTCCTGCACAGTTTGAAGTTGGGAGGACATTTCATTTATAGAAGACTAATGCTGCATACACACGACCAAACTTTTCAAGGGACTAGGTCCGACGGTCTTTCCAACGGACTTTCGGCGGAGTTCTGACAGACTTTCCAAATGAACTGACTTGGCCACACACAATCACACCAAAGTCCAACGGATTCGAACGTGATGACGTACGACCGAACTAGAATAAGGAAGTTCATAGCGAGTAGACAATAGCTGCCCTAGCGTCAGTTTTTGTCTATCGGACCATCATACACACAAACGGATTTCTCGGTCTGGCGGGAATTTTTTTTTTCTATTTCTAAAGTCCGCCGGATTTTTTTCTATTTCTAAAGTTCGCCGGATTTTTAGCAAGCAAAGGTCCGATGGAGCCCACACATGATCGAATTGTCCGACGGACTCGTTCCGTCGGACCTTTGCTGTCAAAAAGTCTGGTCTTGTGTACACGGCATTATAGGAGTTAATTGCATGCGTAATTGCATGCATAATGATGGTTCTGATTCCCCCATGATTACTGCATTGGATGGTGATTTTGGTCGCCCCTGTACTTCTTCCATTCCCTCAGCTATTAAATTTCCTGTGGGGGTATTTGCCCCTACTACGGGGGTTATCTGGCCCTGACTCAGGCTCTTCCTGGGGAGGCTAGCCCCCGACTGTAGTTTAGATAACATACCAGCGAGTTGAACCTTTGGGGGGGGTCTGACCGTATGACAATTCCTTAAGTTTAGCAGCAGCCTGACTCACTTTAGTGGTGCGCTGTGATGGCATAGTCACATAAGGCAGACACGTGCAGGAATCTGATTATATCAGTCTCCTTTCCCCTTCTCTCTTTCCCTTCTCCTCCCTCCTATCCCCTGTCCACCTCGGGGTCAACGAAATACACGGTTAACAAGGGTGAAGGTGGGCGACAGGGGGATATCAAAAACGAAAAAATATCGAGAGGGAGAAAAATGGGAAAAGATAGGGATCTTGCCCCACATCTCAGGAGGTAACGTTGCACAATCCAGTCCCAATTTCAGACCATACAGAATAATTACTAGAGGAAGTAAAGAACGGAATTTTCTCACCCAGATCGCTGGTCTAAAGTCTGGTATTCTATTATTAGTTGCTTGCTGTGCTCCAAACTCTGTCCTGTGTAGTAGAGGCAGTCCTCTAAATGTTAATAAGTAGTGCCAGAGTAAGACTTGATAATAACAAAGAAACCAAACAGGAAGAAGCCAGGGAGAGGGTAGCGGAGGTCTCTCACACACCACCGCTGTTTCCCTCTTCCCTGCTGTAGCCGGCTGTAGTGAGCTCCTCTGTCTCTGTATGATGCATGGGGGGGGTACTCTATGGAGCCAACATTCCTCAACCCCTTCTATATCCAGACAGCAGCGCTGTCCCTGCCATCACCTCACTGACGTCCAGGTGAAAGGCAGGGCCATCTGGGATCACACCAGTGGCTGCAGGCTCCCCCACTCATCCACCCGCCAGGCTCCGGTCGGCTGCGGTGTCTGTGGATCTTACAGAGAGAAGGCAGAGGCAGGGCTGGAGGAATGATGGAGGAACGCGAGGGGGGGGGGGGGGACGTCGCACTCTCACATCACACTGCCATCCACATTTGTTTGCGGTCACCGCCTCCCTCCTGGCCTCTTTATAGTCCCATCGTATGTGGTTTACGTCTCCTCGTTCTGAACGATCGGATTTTCCGACAAATTTGTGTGACCGTGTATATGCAAGACAAGTTTGAGCCAAAATCAGTTGGAAAAAATCTGACAGAATGTCCGACCGTGTGTACAGGGCATTAGACTGCAGACCTATTTAGGGTCAAGAAGCATATAAAAGTGATCCAATTTGCTCCAGTGGGGAAATCTAAATCCTTCTTGATCTCCCAAGAGGCAATCAGATATTTCCAGTATAAACTACCCCTGGTGTTATTACCTATAAATGTTAGTATCCAGTTATATTTTGTGCATTTTGGAATACATTTAACTCTATTTTAAAACAAACTACTGAGCTGGCTAGAACCAGTTCTCGAGTCCCCCTAGGCTGCTTCAGATGATGCCTGGTTCTAATCACTCCTAATTCACCTCCATACTGTTGATAAACTCCACCGCAGAGTGAGACACGGGGGCAGGGGAGCTGCAAGCGCTGGCACCCAGGACATGCCTGGGAGCTGATGCTGCATGCCAGCCGTGTTGCCTAGCATACTGCTGCTGTATAAGAGAAACAGAGCAGCCATTGTGCTGTGCCCCTGCTGGCAGCTGACTAACAGAGCAGTGTTAGCTGCTGTAAGGAAGAATGGGTGGTAAGCCCTAGTTGGGAGATTTGTTTTGGTGTGTGCAGCACCAAAAGAGAGAGCTGTTGAGTTCAGAGATGAGAGCTGCAGATGGTTAGGGGCTGGGTGCAAAAGTGACAGCTGTGAATAGTTGATGGTTCTAAGTGAATAGGTGATAGCTGTGAAGAAAGAGGGAGCGCTAGGTTAAAAAGTAGGTACAAAAGTGAGAGTTGTGGATAGGGACGCAGAGGTGAGCTGTAGACAGGAGGTGCAAGAAAGAGCTGTGAACAGGAATGCAGAAGTGAGCTGTAGACAGGAGGTGCAAAAGCGAGAGCTGTGGACAGGGACGCAGAGGTGAGCTGTTGACAGGAGGTGCAAAAGTGAGAGCTGTGGACAGGGATGTAGTAGTGAGCTGTGGACAGGGATGCAGAGGTCAGCTGTGGACAGGAGGTGCAAAAGTGAGAGCTGTGGACAGGGACGAAGAGGTGAGCTGTAGACAGGTGCAAAGGTGATCTGTGGACGGGGGACGCAGAGGTGAGCTGTGGATGGGGGACGCAGAGGTGAGCTGTAGACGGGGACGCAGAGGTGAGCTGCAGATGGGGACGCAGAGGTGAGCTGTAGACGGGGACGCAGAGGTGAGCCGTGGACGGGGGACGCAGAGGTGAGCTGTGGACGGGGGAAGCAGAGGTGAGCCTTGGACGGGGGACGCAGAGGTGAGCGGTGGACAGGGACAGCAATGCTTGTATCCCTTGGTCCTTCTCAGTCTAGCTGCACTCTGCAGTAAGGTTGCCACCATTGTGAGTAGTGAGTGGGATCAGATACTAACTTCTCTAGCTACCTTGCCACTACAACTCCGCTACTGTAACTGCCGGCTTCATCTACATCTCATCTTCTACTGAGATGGGGAGGGAGAGAGGAGGAAGAGAGAGATAGAAATAGAGAAACATAGAGAGAGAGAAGTATGAGAGATAGGAAGAGGGATGGAGATAGACGGAGAGCGAAAGAGATGGGGGGGGGGGGGGCGGTGGAGAGATAAAAAGAGAGAGATACAGAGAGAGAAAGAGAGAAAGATAGAAATAAAAAGCTAGCTGCCATAACCCAGTCAGGTCATATAAAAGTGGTCCCATCAGTGGATTCACCGCAAAATCACTTTTACAGGCAGTGGGAGAGGTGCCCCATCGCTTTTATGATGGTCTCCGTCGGTAAGCACGAAGCCGATCTCTCAGATGATTGGGCATCTGAGCATAAAGCTGAGTGAGGGCCGCTCTATGCCCTTGGAGGACCATATCGATGTCTGATTTTTGTTTTTAACAGCAGATCTCTCAATAAAGATGTCATGCTTATTTATAGTAAAGAGATGTTTACATTCCTTGTAATAGGAATAAAAGTGATTAGAAAATACATAAAACAGTGTAAATATTAAAGGTAAAATAAATAAGACTTTTTTTTTTTTTTTAAAGCGCCCCATCCCTCCAAGCTCGCACGCATAAATACGCTGCGTCCGGTGTTCAAACCACACATGTAAGGTATCCCTGCAATTGTTAGAGCGAAAGCAATAATTTTAGTGCAAGACCTCATCTATAACTCTAAATAGGTAACCTGTAAAAATGTTTAAAGTGTCATCTGTGGAGATTTTTAAGTAGATTGTCGCCATTCCACGAGTGTGCGTAATTTTAAATTATGACATGTTAGGTATCAATTTACTTGGCGTAACATCATCTTTCACATTATACAAAAAAATTGGACTAACTTTATTGTTTTTTTTTTTAAATAAAAAATTGTATCTGAAAGACTGCTGCGCAAATACAGTGTCTCTTTTCTTTTGCGACAAACATCTCTTAACTATTTTCTAGATAAAATCTCTTACGAATATGCTCAGTTATGCCATATTCTACAAATCTTCGTTTCCTGTAGTCTTCCAGACTCCTTAAGGGATGTGGATTCTACAGCCTGAACCAATTCACTCAGGTACACACAATACTCAGGTTACTCACAGTACTCAACAATACACAGTGTCCCCACTACACACAATCAGCCTTTTCTGTTAGTTATTACTTTGACCGCTCTGTACCTGATAAAATGCCCCTGCAATATGACACTTGCCGGGCTTGTCAGTGCCTACAGTCTCCCCCGGTCAACCTGCTTATTTCTGCTCACTACACTCTCCTGTCTGCCTGTCACTCTCCCCCTCTGGTTTGCAGCACACTAACCTGCCGTTTCCTGGTCAGACTTGTCACCTCGTGGTCTCCTGGTACTGTCCTCCCGCTGTCCATCGTGTCTCAGTCCCCCAGGTCACCCACCGCCTCTTATCCTGAGGGGGGATCGGTCCTGTCTGCATTCACTCACACACCCAAGCAGTCACTCACACAACACACGCTGTTCCCGGACACTACGCTGCTCCGCTCTGCTCAGCTCCTCTGCTGATTTGTATTTTCGCGCCAACAGCACCAGCACCACCTGCTGGCCCCTGTGTACCTGCGTATTGTGTATACCTGTGTATTGTGAGTGCTGCGAGTGCATATGGACTGTGAGTGCATGTGGGCTGTGAGTGCGCATGGGCTGCGAGTGCACATAGACTGCGCGTGTTCGTGGGCTGTGAGTTCACATGGGCTGCAAGTGCACGTGGACTGTGAGTACCTGCGTATTGTATTGAGTACCTGTGTATTGTTGTGTGTTGAGTATTAATGTCAGGAAGCTAGTTGTTAGTTAATTTGGACAGGGTATAATCCCCAATCCTCATTAAATTAGTAGGTACGATTCCTGGCGCGTGTGAAGATGTAACTCGATGTCATCTTGCAGCATGTATGCGTTCCTTGATCATCTGATCAAAGGCAAATACTGCTGTGCAAAATGTAAGCACATTGTTTCCCTGGAAGCTCAGGTTCTGAATCTAGGGAAGCAACTGTCAGAAATGAGAACACCCTCCATACTAAAGGAGTGCCGGTAACATACTCAGCAGGTGCCAGCACAAAGGCGGGTGGAGAAAAGAGGTGCAGGCCCTAGAAAAGTGTAGATGGGTGACAGTCAGGAAGGAAAGAAGGGAAAGGGCCAGGGAGGCCGATCCTGGGCTAGAACATCCCAATAAGTATGCTTCATTGAGTGACATTGGTGAAACCAGTCAGGGACCAGCACCGCTGGAGCTGAGGGACTCTCCTAGCTGCCAGGGAAGAACTCCTCCAGTGAGAGTAGGGGGGAAGTGAAGGGAAAGAAAAGACAGATTCTGGTGGTAGGGGACTTAATTCTTAGAAGGGCAGAGGGCAATCTGTCACAAATAAAAATGTCCATCATGAAAATGACTGAGTATCCCACTGGGGGTGTCTTAAAATTGTGTAGAACATCACATGGAGGTGTCTTTCAGACAAATGGTATGACTTAGGTACGCTTACCAGAACTGGTGGACCCGACTGTCAAACGACAACGGATCAGTCAAGCATGGATAACTCCAATTGACAAGACCACCGGACTGTCACCGTAATCCTGGAAGCTTGTAGGTACACTCTGCTGTTCTCCCGATAATATTCACGAAGAAGACCAGTGAATGGATTCAAAATAATCAGATAGATGTCAAGCCGTATAGATGGAACAGGGAGCCAGAGAGGTCTGCAAGAAATCCAATGGAGACGAATATTGCTGGTGTAAAATCACCTTGGCAGGAGTGACACAGACTTCGGAGGAAGGACCCAAAATACTGGCCCAATGCGTTTTGTCCAAGAAGGACTTCTACTGTAGTGAGATTAACAGCGGTATGGAGTGAGAGGACACTGTATGATATCCCTCCGCCCCGCCTGAAAAACAGGATCAGTCTGGCAGTAGCTGCTGTGGGAGAGAGAACTGAGGATTTGGATGGGGTACAAACCATTTTCTTGTGCAGTGACAGAGGAAAAGAGACGAGAATCTACACCGCTGACATTCTGGAGACACACAAGAGATTCCAAGATCCCTAGCTATCCCAATCTATACTGAGCTACTCCGAGCTACTCCAAGTCATTTGAGCAGCACTGAGAGAAGCCGGGAGTAACGTCACACGCCACCTGAGTGGTATCTTGTGTGAGTCGTGTATGGCGGGTATTGACTGTTGACCATTGCTTGTTTGTCACAGGAAAAGGCAGCGGAGGACCCCTAAAGGGGCAGCGAGCACGGGGATGCTCACAGCGTATGGAGTAAGCATTGGACCAGTGGGGGAGTGAGCTGGTTACTGAATCTTCTAAAGTCTCTAAAAGATAAAAGGATGCGTGAGTAAAGGGGAGATGTAATGCTTCATGATATGCTAAATGCTGAATGCTGCTAAATGCTACTTCAGTAATCTGTGCACGGATAAGGATATATTGCAAAACGCTGTCCCAGTTTATGTGTATGCAGAGAGGCTCTGCGGATAGGTACTGTCGACTGTGGAATCAGTAAAGGTGCGTTTGCTGGAAACTGTGTATATAACTATAGGAGGTTAATTATTGACTTGCAGATAGTTAAGCAGTACATTGACTGTGCGTATCCTAGAGTTAGGGAAAAATTGCAGTCTGTGTTTGTTTCATACTGGAAAATTAGTTTAGGGCCTGTACAGCCTCCTGTTAATTAGAGAACAAAAGATGCAGCACTTACGCTCCTCTAAGGAAAAGACTCTCAGCAAATGGCAGCAGCTGCAGCAACAAAACTGGAGCAATATGCACATACCTCAGCTCAGTCTCCTCCAAAGAAGGGGTCACAATCTAAAAGGCAACAGGGGGGTATATTGGATAGAAAAGCCAGGGCCAGAGCCAGTTAACTGTTACAACTCCGCGGGCTCAGTCAACAAAATCACAGAGTAATAAAAGTTTGGGACTGAGTGAACAAAATGTAAATACAGATATAATAGCTATGCCTAGTCTACCCTTAGAGAAAGAGCCAACTTTGATGGATGTATTTATGGCAGTGAGTGCAAGTAATGAATCGCTTAAAGATCTCTGTGAGCAAATGAAGGGAGTAAAAGAGGATCTGTTTCTGGTCAGGCAGGACTTACAAAAAAACAGCGGAGAGAAGGACAGCCTTGGAAGGAAGGGTCAGACAGTTAGTAGATGATATATCACCGCTAATAAAATAAGTGAAAAGTATGAAGGAACAGATATCCAGACATGTGTCCAAAATGGAGGAAACAGAAAATAGGAGCCGAAGGGACAATGTGCAGTTGATGGGCCTGCCCGAAAATAGTGAGGGCCCCAACCCTATAGAGTTCCTAGAAAAATGGCTGGTTGAACTTTTTGGGAAAGAGTAATTTTCAACAATGTTCTGTATTGAAAGAGCACATAGGGTGCCCTTTAGGGCCCCTATAACAGGAGGATTCCCCAGGCCACTACTGATTAAGTTTCCTAATTATAAGGATAAAGTGTCATTGTTGCGGAAAACAAGGGAGGAGGGAAACATTTTCTTCAATGGTACTAAAATATAATTTTACTCTGACTTCTTGCCGGATCTTCAGAGACGTAGAGCATTGAACATTTTACAAAAATTTATGTTGACCTATGCCCTTCTTTATTCAGCAAGGCTAAGTGTGACTGCACTGGGTGGAACCCAGATTTTTGAATCCCCGGCAGGGGTTGAGAAGTGGTTGGAGGAAAATAAGGATAAACTTTAGATATTCTGAAAGGGGTTGGAGAGGTGAAAAAAATGTATTGCTTTAAGTATTTTTCTTTTTTTTCTTCTCTTCGAAATATTTTTTTTCATGGTGAAAACCAGGGTGAACTTTTCCGGCATACAGTCCAGCATAGATGAGTTGTCCTAATATATTTTTCTGCACTGTTCAATTGACAATAGAATGTACATTGTGGCAAATGTTTATATTCTTCTACCATTTAAAATAGATGTTATGCTTAGATTAAATGAATTTCTGCTAGACAAAGAAGGAGTGCCGATTATAGTAGTAGGAGACTTTAATGAGATCCTAGAGAGAAAGTTGGACAGGTTTCCCATATGGATTCTCTCAGAGCCCACGGAGAAGTGCTGTTTGAGCCAAAAAAAACGGTCGGGTCCTTCCTAAAATGAAAGAATTTGTAGAATTGAATGAAGGAACAGTGCCGGCTGGGATACTATGGGACACCCTAAAAGCATTCCTTAGGGGTGTCCTAATACAACAGGTGGCCAAATATAATAAAGATGCGAGGGTCTGGGAGGAAAAAATCCGAAGCGAGGTGCTTGTGGCCGAGAATAACTATATAACAGATCCAACACCCGGGAGGGAAACAATATGGTTAGACAAACAACAAGGGTATAAGATAGCAATTATGCAGAAGGCAGAGACTAAGCGACTCCTTCAGCGGCAGTCCTCTTCTGTAGAGGGCGAAAGCATAGGAAAGATACTGGTGCAACTGGTGAAGTCCAACTCCCCACCACCTACTATCCTTGCCATCAGGTCCATAGGAGGAGAGATAATATCAAACCCTACAAAGATAGTGCAGATATTTAGGGATTATTATAAAAACCTTTACACTACTCAAAAAAAGGGTGTGGAGGGTGTGATGGAGGAATTTCTGGGGAATCTGGAAATACCGCCCATTACGCAAAAGGAAAGAGATGAATTAGAAACTCCAATAACCCTCGCTGAACTCCAACAGGCAGTAGTTAGTATGGCAAACCAAAAATCCCCCGGTCCTGACAGGCTCCCAATTGAGGTGTACAAATATTATGGTGGTATATTGATTCCAGAATTGCTAAAAGCATTAAAGTGGACAGCCAAGGTGGGACATTTGCCTACCTCAATGTTAGAGGCAACTATCATAGTTCTACAGAAAGAAGGGAAGGATCCCCTAGATGTAGCTGCATATAGGCCAATCTCTCTCCTATGCTCTGATGCTAAAATCCTGGCTAAGGTCCTGGCAGCTAGGTTAAACAGACTTATCCCCAAATTGGTTCTTCCAGACCAGGCAGGATTTATAGCTAATAGATTTACAAGTACAAATATCAGAAGGGCTTTTTTAAATTTACAAACCCCAACGGAGAACAAGGGATCAAGAGCCGTACTGTCACTGGATGTGACTGAAGCCTTCGATAGTGTGGAGTGGGGATATATTTGGCAAGTGCTGGGGAAATTTGAATTTGGTCCCTCTTTCATTGGCTGGATTAAAATGCTTTACGATAGGCCCAATGCAAGATTAAAAATGAACAACAAATGTTTGGATAGGATAGAACTGGAGAGGGGGACAAGACAGGGGTGCCCATTGTCTCACTTGCTCTTTGCTTTGGCAATGGAGCCCTATCTCTATAAGAATGAGCACTGAGATAACAGGTTTTCAGAGGAAGACGGGAGAAGAAAGAATTGCGTTGTATGCGGATGATATTTTCTTGTGAGATACGGGTCAATCATTGACAAGAGCAATGAGCATAGTGGAGGCATTTGGTAGCTTTACAGGATTGGAGATAAATTGGGAGAAATCCAAGCTTTTCCAATACACCCCATTAGTGATTTGATAATATCAGAAATGCCTCAGTTGGCAGTAGTAGACACATTTAAATACCTTGTGATATTTATGATGAAAGACCCTAACCAATTTATAAGTAAAAATCTTATACCACTTCTGTCTAAATTCAAACAAAACATTGGTATATGTAAACAGTTTCCGCTATCAGTGGCAGGAAGATGCAGTTTAATAAAAATGATCTGGATGCCACAATTGATGTTCTGCACAACTCCCCATTGTGAATATGCAAAAATTGGTTCAATAAAATCGAGAGCCTTTTCAGGGAGCTAACATGGAAAGGGGGACAAGCCAGGATTTGACTGCGTACACTCCAGCTCCCGGGGGATGGTGGTTTTGCGCTGCCTCACCCCCAGCGCTATTATTTATCATCACAATTACAGCAGTTATTGGGATGTGGCAACCACAATGGAGGTACCCCCAATGGAAGTATATTATTAATAGGCGCTTTACACAATACAATAATTAAAGCACTAGAGGCAGATTAATTTTGCTATAAGTACCCAACAATTAAAATGATAATTAAAACATGGAAAATAGTTAAAAAACAGATGAGATATAATGGGTTTATTGAATATACCCCCATTTAGAACAACAGCAACCTGCGGGAAATTCTTCAGATAGGAAAAGCCAGAGAGTGGGAAAAACAAGGTATTAAAAAGTTGAGACAACTTTATGTGGGTAATGCTCTTAAAAAATTCTTGGAGCTGAAAAATGAATTTAATATACCACAGAGTACATTTTACACTTATTTACAGTTGGGACATACCCTTGAAGCCCAATTTAGAAGTCATCCCTTAGAATGGAAAGAAACACCTCTGTTTCAATGTATACTTCGGGTAGGCCCCACTAAGGGCCTAATTTCCAAAATATATGGGCAAATAAGCAAGGAAGTCAAGGGGGGGAGGGATTACACTCTGTAATAACACAGGAGCAGTGGAGGAGAATTTTAGAGATGGAGAGACCGATGGTATTGGTCTCTCCCCCACAGAAGATATTGCATCTAATGTTGTCAAATAGGGCCTACTATACCCCCAAGCGGCTATTTAAGTTTGTTAGAAGATCAGATGATGGATGCCCCCGATGTCGAGGGACTGGGGATCTCATACATGGATGCCCCAAGTTGTTCCGATACTGGGAGGGGGTGATCAATACCTTGAAAGATAAATTTGGAATCACGTTGGAGAAGGACGCTATAGTATGTATACTGGGGTATAGGCAGGAATGGGGGGGGGGGGAGGAAAAGCACTACAGTAGCTATTCCAAGGTGCATGTTCCAAGCTAGGAAAATGATCACATTAAGATGGCAATCAAAGGCACCCGCCACAGTAAGGGACTGGATTGATACAGTAAATGAAAGCCTTTTAAAGAAAGAGCAGTGTACATAAAGAGAGGTAACCTCAAGGAATTTGACAGGATGTGGAGACTGGCTGGAAAAAAGGGCCGTATAGAGTGTAAAGAGTATAATAGACCTGGAAAAAACAGAATAGCTAATCCACTAGGGAAAGGAAAGATTAAATGGGAGTAAAAAGGCTAGTTAATCCCAATAAGGTAAATTAGGTAAATAAGGTAAATTAGAGGTAACAAAAGATTAGTCTGATAAACTTGACACAAGAATTTAAACAAGAGCATATTTGTAGGGGAGGGGGAGGGTTGGTAAAAAATATTATTGGAAATGGGTGTAGAAGGGGGGCTGGGGGGGTTCCTACCCCCGTGGCTTCCTGATTTATTTCTCTTCTTTTTTTTTTCCCTTACTCTGTTCTTGTATATATGGCCCCATCCATGCTTACTTATTAATCTTATTTTTTTAGATAAAATAATGCTCACTTGATTTTTATTAACTGTATTGTTAAAGTATTTAAAAAATTGAATAAAGAATAAAGTTTAAAAAAAAAAAATGTGAGGGAGGTGGTTATGTCTGTTTTACCCGGGAAACAGGGCTGTAGCAAGATGCATTACACCAAAAGGCTGAAAGGGTGCTTATTAGCGCAGGAGACATCGATTATGTGTAGCATATAGAGAAATCTCCACATCAGTATATAAACATTAAAAAAGGGAGACAGACCATATTGGCCCCATAAAGAATGAGGAAGGAAATCTGGTTACAAAGGATGGGGAGATGGCAAAGGTATTGATCTATTAACCTTCTATGAGGAGGTGAGCCATCTAGATAAAGGAAGGCCCGTAGACGTGGTGTATCTGGATTTTGCAAAAGCATTTGACACAGTTCCTCATAAAGGTTTACTGTACAAAGTAAGGTCTGTTGGCATGGACCATAGGGTGAGTACATGGATTGAAAACTGGCTACAAGGGCGAGTTCAGAGGGTGGTGATAAAAGTGGGGTCCCTCAAGGTTCTGTGCTGGGACCAATCCTATTTAATTTGTCCCTAAATGACCTGGAGGATGGGGTAAACAGTTAAATCTCTGTATTTGCAGATGATACTAAGCTAAGCAGGGCAGTAACTTCTCTACAGGATGTTGAAACCTTGCCAGAAAAGATCTGTACAAATTAATGGGGTGGGCAATTACATGGTAAAAGAGGTTTAATGTGGAAAAAAATGAAAATAATGCATTTGGCTGGCAAAAATATGAATGCAATCTATTCTGGGGGAATCAAGGATGGAAAAGAACCTGGGAGTCCTAGTAGATGATAGGTTCAACAATGGCAAGCAATGCCAGACTGCTGCTAACAAAGCAAACATAATATTGGCATGCATTAAAAAGAGGATTAACTCAAGAGATAAAAGTAATAATTCTCCTACTCTACAAGACTCTGGTCTGGCCTCACCTGGAGTATGCTGTGTAGTTCTGGGCACCAGTTCTCAGGAAGGATGTACTGGCAATGGAGCGAGTACAGAGAAGGGCAACAAAGCTAATACGGGGACTGGGTGATATTAGTTACGAAGAAAGGTTGTGAGCACTGAATTTATTCTCTCTGGAGAAGAGACGCTTGAGAGGGGATATGATTTTGATTTACAAATACCACACTGGTGACCCCACAATAGGGATAACACTTTTCCATGGAAGGGAGTTTAATAAGACACATGGCCACTCATTAAAATAAGGAGAAAGGAGGTTTAACCTTAAACTGCAGAGGGTTTTTTACTGTAAGAGCGGCAAGAATGTGGAATTCCCTTTCAATGGCAGTGGTTTCAGCGGGGGGCATCAATAGTTTCAAAAAAACTATTAAATAAGCACCTGAATGACCACAACATACAGGGATTTACAATGTAATACTGACATATAATCACACACATAGGTTGGACTTGATGGACTTGTGTCTTTTTTCAACCTCACCTACTATATAACTATCTAACTTCCCTGGCTATGTCTAGAAGCGGTAGACCCACTATTACTTTCTGCCATGTTAATACTCAATATATATATTTGATGATGTATGTAAAGATACAATCACCAGTATGTTTTGTATTATGATAAGATTTTGTTATAGCTCTCAGCAAGTACCTTCAAATAAAATATTGAAATTTTGTGGTGTTACACGTGAAAAATAATGTAATGAATTATAATAGAGGGGCTATGTGAATTATAAATTATTCCTAAAAGGGGTGGAGCCTGCATTTTAAATAGAATTTAGATACAGTGCCACCAGCCATTACGAAAAATATAAAATAACTAAATAAATTATATAAATTCAATTCAGACACTTGAGGAAATATACCACCACAATACAACTTACTTGAATTCTTTCAGCTAAGGTAATTTCTTACCAAATATACAAATATCTCCAACTTTGCTTAATGAAGATAATTTATTTATATACAAGAATATATATATATATATATATATATATATATATATATAAACAATATGCATTCTTTAATGTTGTAACCCATTTTTGTACAATAATTTTATACTATATAACATGTGATGTTAATATATGCGGTTTAAACTTTTTAAACTAAAGGAAAAAAAAAAGATATTTTCATCTTATCGTTTGATTAAAAGTTTCCTTCAAAGTCCTAGTAAGAGTAATTGTGGTTTCCAAAATAATTTTTGGTTAAATCCATTAAATTTGGATGCACAGGATTCCAGTCAATATCGTCCAACCAGCTCATTCCATTTCTTTTTGTGAGTTGGACTAACAAGGATTATTCAGAGTGCACAAGTAGTTTCCTGAGATAACCAATTAACACGCTAAAACGAACATACCCACTCTTGCAAAATAACTTCCAAAAAAACAAATCTATGAAACTAATTGCAAAAATGAATCAATTAAACATAATGCATATGAGGAAACAGATAATCTGTAAAGAAACCAATTTCATTTTGCATGTCTCTGCTCTCCTGCATGGAGAGCAGTCTTTTCAGTAGGGCACCTCTGTCTCCAGACAGGATCACACACCTGTCTTCAAATGGGCACACACCTCCCTTATGGCTACAGCCCCGAGTTGTTCCCAAGCCTTCATTTTAAGGGATCTGTGCAGCTGAGCACACACTCTGTTGGTCTTTAAAGCCTGAGTTGTAAATTTCTCAAATCACTATAAAATCTACAAACTATGGAGCCCAATCTGGGAATACCAAAATCCAGACAAATCTATGAAAACCATTTTCTTCGCTCATAATAATACCTTATGTTGTATTTCCAACCATTTACACAGTGGTAGGGTCTTGCACTGTCACAGAGTCTATAGAGTTACATTTGTTTGAGGCCCACTACATGGTTGTCAAACCTCAAGGGCAAACCTTCTACAGTGCCTTGCAAAAGTATTCACCCCCCTTCACTTTTTTACCTATTTTGTTACATTACAGCCTTTAGTTCAATGTTTTTTAAATCTGAATTATATGTAATGGACAAGAACACAATTAGCTAAGTTGGTGAAGTAAAATTAGAAAAATATATACATAAAACTATTTTCTGAAATAAAAAACTGATAATTGGCATGTGCGTATGTATTTATCCCTTTGTTATGAAGCCCATAACAAGCTCTGGTGAAACCAATTACCTTCAGAAGTCACATAATTAGTGAAATGATGTCCACCTGTGTGCAATCTAAGCGTCCCATGATCTGTCATTACATATACACACCAGAGGCTGCAACACCTAAACAAGCACCAACAAAAGAAGTCCATCCCCCACAGTAAAACATGGTGGTGGCAGCATCATGCTGTGGGGATGTTTTTCAGAAGTCGGGACTGGGAAACTGGTCAGGGTTGAGGGAAAGATGGATGGTGCTAAATACAGGGATATTTTTGAGCAAAACCTGTACCACTCAGTGTGATTTGAAGCTAGGACAGAGGATCACCTTACAGCAGGACAATTACCCCAAACACGCTGCTAAAGCAGCACTTGAGTGGTTTAAGGGCAACCATGTAAATGTGTTGGAAAGGCCTAGTCAAAACTCAGACCTCAATGCAATAGAAAATCTGTGGTCAGACTTGAAGATTGCTATTTACAAGCGCAAACCATCCAACTTGAATGAGCTGGAGCAGTTTTGCAAGGAGAAATGGGCAAAAATCCCAGTGGTAAGATGTGGCAAACTCATAGAGACTTATCCAAAGCGACTTGGAGCTGTGATAGCCACAAAAGGTGGCTCTACAAAGTATTGACTTTCGGGGGTGAATAGTTATGCACATTTACTTTTTCTGTTATTTTGTCCTAAAAAAAAATCTTCAAAGTTGTGGGCATGTTCTGTAAATTAAATGATGCAAATCCTCAAACAATCCATGTTAATTCCAGGTTGTGAGGCAACAAAACACGAAAAATGCCAAGGGGGGTGAATTACTGCCACTTGATGGGGCAAGAATGGTGTTTTTTATCACAGTATGATTGACACATTGTGAATGATTCAGTTTTTATTATTGGCTATTCCATTTATGTGTTTTTGATATAATACATTTTGACTTTTTGTACTTGCACAATGGGCTGCGTATTTCCTTTCCTCTTTTCCTTATCCCCTTTATGTCATTGAAGTTTGTTGAGCCCAAACAGGGTTTTTATAATGAGTTTTTAAAACCTTCTATATGTCCTACTAGGTATGATGGCTTAAAGGAATTTTTTTATTTTTTTAACGTTGCGTCATTGCAAGAAATATACAGCTAAAGTTTAGAAAAAATATATATTTTGGGGGCTAATTTTCTTTTGATTTAAAACAAAAAAACAAAATTAATCAATATCCAATACCATTTGTCACCAAATAAAGGCTCAATTTATCATGGGAAAAAAAACCCCCCAAGGAATATTTTACCTGGATACACTAAATAGTTGCAACGATGTGTACAGTTTTACGAACACATGACAAAGTTGCAAAACTGTGTTCAGGCATTGAGGCATGTTTTAACTTAAACTGGCATTAAGGAGTTAACAAAATCCATATTTACATGGACTAGTCTACGCAATAGGGATACATTAGTTATACCAAATGTTAGCTCTGCATTGCTGTACATGGCTTCAGTTCAGTGTTGGGACGTGTCATGGTCCTTGGAATACTGAAGTATTTTTCCTTGATTCTATTACACAGTGGTGCCCTGCCCTTTCTTATGTTTAGATCACCCTGTGTTTGTTTCGTTGTTCACCGTTTGTCTTAAGGCTAACCCCCTCCAGACGGCTCCGTGGTCTGGAAGTAAGGCATTGTTCTGTGTTTGACTGTTTGTTTATGTACTTTAATTATGTCCTGGCACTTCTCTGTGTCATTACACATATCAGCCCTCCCATTCAAGCTATCTGACCAATCCCTGCTGACCATGTTTCAATTCCTCATTTGCATGGCCAAGGGGACCTAATGAGGACTAGAGTGTACTTTACAATTGACCAATTGGAAAGTGGTTGTTCAAACTGCTGTGTATAAAAGTGTGTTGTGTGCACCCAATAAAGGGGAGATTCCCCTTTGAACTTACAGCCTGCCTGGTGTTTGTTCTGAGCTATCACAACTGGATTCGAATGGCACATAGTTGTAGTTCGAATCCCGGGGGCATCAGCTGACTGAAATATCAGATGTTGCGATCTGCATTCTGATCCAATAGCAGTAGAGGAGTGTCGGGAGAGTGGAACAGAGTGAGCAAGTTATGTAGTGGTGTAGAGTCCCTACAGGATGTCTCCAATTTACAAGTAGACCTCAATGTACTGATTGGGCAACTATGTGACAAATGAGGTTTATTGTTGACAAATGTAAAGTTATGCAGACTTGTGTACACACGATTGGAAAGTCCGACAACAAACATTTGTTGGCGGAAAATTTGAGATCCTGCTACTAGCAGTAATTGTTTCCATTATGATATATCAGCACCTTGAAAGTCCCTAAGGGCTAGATCCCTTGCCCCTGTTGTGTTTTTCCATATATACTGGGATGTGGTGCTAAGATTCATCCAGGTTATACCACCTTTGTACACATATTGGAAGTCAGATAAATATGTTAGTGCCAATCTGAATAGTGGGATATATTTTGTTTGTAGATTATGCATGCAAATCTGTGCAGGACTTGCTACATAATCCTATTGCAAGTGACTCCAGTCATACTATAAAAGACACATTTCTAAGACTTTTCGGTCTAATTCTACAACAGTTTGGCAAGCCAGCCTGGAGGGTTTATCCTATTCTCTGCTAAAGATTTCTCACGGTAACACAGCAACAAAATTCCTCATCCAATTTGTTCTCTGTTCTCTCTGACATAATCATTTCTTGATAGGTAAGAGCAGTGCAATTGAGATGACTGTTACCAAAACTGCTTCACCTCTTTTGCACACATTCCACTCCACTTCCTAGACATAGCATTGACTCCTTCCAGAATTACATCGTGGATTTCGTATGGAACCATAAGTGACCAAGGTCTTCCAAACTTGGCTTGATACTTCAGGGCAGTATAAATCACTCTGCTGACAGTTTTCACACCTTCTTTCAATCATATTTATGGGTAGAACTGGAACCTTACCAGTGCTCCCCAACCATTATTCAAGCCTTGTCCAGGCTCCCATCCCATATGTTACTAAGTCCTTTTCTTTCCCAGACTGGTAAGCTCAGGGATAACATGAAATATTCTAGCAAATTATTTTTTCTGCATTTACTATTGCTTCCTTTGCTGCAGAACCCTTGTTTTCCCTGGAATGTTTTACTGGTGGACCTGCCATAACTGCATTGTTGGATATTTTTTTTAAGATAATGGGACTATCCTCAGTTGGCTGGACATTAAGATAAATTCAAAGCACCCAAAGTGGAATTTTCAGATACCTAAAATGTAAGCAATGGTTCTAATTTCTAATAAGTTACAACACTCTTTTGGATGTCCAGCTGTCCATCCTTCAAATTACATTTGCTTTCATACCCCTATATCCTCTAAACTAATTTATATTACTAGCTTCTAATTCCTTATCTAATCCCTGAGGTCATGGTTTTTCCCATGTGGAAAAGGGATTTGAATATCTCCAAGCCTAAAGAGGAATGGTTACAAATTTGGCCCACAGTGACTACTATTTCAATCAATATTACCTTCTTGGAATCTGCCTTTAAAGTTCTTACCTGTTGGTTCATGTAACATCTTCATGCTGTGCAATCATTTGAAAATGCTTCTGTGGCTGTACCGGTGGGGATGTTATGCATATACTGTATGGTGGATCTGTCAATTGATTGGTAGATGTTGGCCAAAAGGGCTGTTACACAGCTTGTTTTGTATCCATGTCACCAGAGACCTTTGGTTTGTGGCTTTCAGCATAAACTGATCACTTGTATTTTGTTGGCAGCTAAGCAAACCATAGCACATGCTTAGGAAAACATGTTTACTACTTGCAGAGGTGAGGCAGAGCTGACACCTTTTTTATTAAAGACAAATGGGTATACTCCTTGGATTCAATGCTCACCCTTTGATTTTGGTGAACAGCTTAAGGGCTCTTTTACACTTGTGGTTGTGGGTGATAAAAACACACAGGGTCCTGAACACTGCATCGCTGTCTTCTCACAATTACCAGTTTCCTGAGGCTGCACTACTGTACTGTGTGTAAATCCTGGCTTTACTGTATCTGTTATGCTGTGGCACCCTGTGAGCTGGTGACTGTGCCCCCCTACCAGGCTTGAGTATTCTGTTTTTATATGTAAGTGGATGATTTCTTTATTCTTAATACAGTGTACAAAATTGCTGACATTGCTATGCCTTTTTGCTTGTTTCCATTTTAAGGACTGGTAGATATCACATTGCCTGTCATTCTTAGATGTTTACACCTTATGCCGCATACACACTATTGGACTTTTCGGCAGACTTGGTCCGGCGGAACCGGAATCCGTCGGACAATTCGATCGTGTGTGGGCTCCAGTGGACTTTTTTTCCCCAAAAGTCAGATGGACCTAGGAATAAAACATGTTTCAAATCTAGCTGATGGACTCAAGTCTGAACGACTAAAAATTGGGAAAACCGTTTGTCTGTGTGCTAGTCCGACAGACCAAATACAACGCAAGAGCAGCTATTGGCTACTGTTTATTGAACTCCCTTGTTTAGTCCTGTTTACGTCATCACGTTCAAAATGAACAGACTTTCGAACGGACTTCGTCTGGCCATGTGTGGCCAAGTCCTTTCGATAAGAAAGGCCATCAGACCCCTGCCAAAAGTCCGTTGGGAAGACCATCGGACCTAGTCCGTCAAAAAGTCTGGTCGTGTGTACGTGGCATTAGAGTCAGACTAGGGGGCAGGATCAAATGAGCCGAGCTGCCACAGGTGGCACAAAGCTATAGATTTCCCCTGTCTGGACTGTCAACAGAAACCACACTAGCATACACATAAAACATTGCTTTATTAACGTTTTTTGCAATCACATTGAAAGAATGCAAAGGATTTTTTTTTTGTCATGAGCAGTGGGTTGTGGTCCCATGTGTCTTAAAGCAAATGCTGAACTCTAAAGAAGAGTAAAACAATGGCAGACAAAACTAGTCCAAGCAACACAAATTGCATGCATATACAGTAACACTGAACAATTCCCATATATAATATTGCTGTAAGGAACGCCTAACATGGAAAATGTACAAAAAGGAGAAATAGGTCTTTGCATTAATGAAAAATACAATTTTCTTTCCGTCTACAAAGGAATTTCTAATACAAGAAAATAAATATTGCAACATAAGCCAAAAATAATTTATAATTGCTCTTTTCAATATATTTTCAATATTTCTCTTTATATTAACAAATGGCACATCAATTTTATTTTTTTCTTAAAAAACAAAGACAGGAGTGTTCCCCCTGTGACATTCATATAGTTTTCTGCATCTGATGTGGTTTCATACTGTTTCATTTGCTGAATGGAGAGACAAAGAATAATCTACTTTAAAGAACAACCAGCAATACTGTGTAGTTGCAGAAGCAAGTTATCTTGTAAAGATGGTTCCCTTTACTTTACTTATAAAAGTCTGTAAAACTTTCCCACAAAATATTCAACACCTTATTTTCTTTTGGTCTAGTTACAGTACATGTATATTGTATAGTTACGTATTTCATTATTATGTTCAAAACTAAAGCACTGAAATTGTAAAATTATTTATTATCTTTTTATTTTGTTTTAAACTGGTCAATATGAAATATTTTCTATGAGCAAGTGTTTTTTTTTTGGGCTAAACCTTAGCTACTTTGCCAATCAAAAACAGTTCTTTATAGTGTGGATCTGACACTAGTGCCATGGGGCATGCTGTATTTAATATATATATATATATATATATATATATATATATATATATATATATATATATATATATATATTGTAAATAAAAAGATGTAGGGGGTCATGTAGATGCACAAATGCTGCATGCTTTCGCTGATCGCACCGGTCAGCTTATGTTTGAGGTTTAAGATTCTTTTCAGTTTCTTCTGAGCTGCTTTTGATCTGCTTTTCTATTCTCCTTGATTTTTATAGGAAGAAAAACAGTTCTCCTTTAGATGCCCAAGTACACTAACCCCAACATCAGTTGAAAAACATATACATTTATGTTAGGGTTGGTGCAGCTGGGTTATTTGTTTGAATCAGAACTGCATTTATTTCCATACAAATGAAAGCAATCAGGTTAGCCTGGATAAAAAAAAATAATCAAAAAACATTCTTTAGTATCAAGGGGTTACAAACCCCTCACTAAGTGGTACAAGATCTCAGTGGTCCATGGTCCCATGTTCTCACAGGTCTCTAATAAATGTTGTGCTGCCTGGAATCCGAATGCACCTGGCTGCATATGTTTTGGGAATGCCCAAAACTCTGCGATTTTTGGGATGTGTTTGAATAAATGATTAAACAATTACGGGCATGTCTCTTGAAAGAAATCAAGTAGCATTTCTACTTCAGAATACTGCCTTACCCAACAAAAAAATATAAACATTCCTTACTGAAACATCTCCTTATCGCAGCTAAAGCCTGCATTCTGGCACTAATAAAATATCTGTTCACCCCTACCAGGTCACGTTTGCTTGCCAGAATTACAGAAATCCACCAAATGGAAAATCTTACTATGGCTATGAAGGTTCAGGAGGAGAAGTATTAGCTCATGTGGAAACCATGTTTTTTTTAAAAAGAGAAAGCACCACTAGCCTCACAACAGTAGGTTAGAGAATGCTCTCCTTTTGCTTGTCTTGACATTTTAGCAATGTGAAGTGGGGCAGGGATGGGGACTTCCTTCCCCTACCCAACTACTCTCACTTTTTTCCCCCTTACCTTTACCACCTTCTTTTTTGCTCTCTCTTTATTCCTCTTGCCCTCACCACCCATTAGGTTTAGATATATGTCTTCAGTACCCTTTGTAAACTAAAGACACATATAAAAGAAGGTTCTGGGAAACAGTAGTCACTTGTAATGATAACTGGGATGCAACCACTGCAAACAAGTTTCATGATTCATATTTATGGTAACATGTACCTATGTCTTGTCAACTTTTATGGCCGTTATGCAATGTCATTATTATGAGTACTTTATAATGATTAGTCCATTCCATATTTTTTTTTTTTTTACTGTTGTTTCTCCAAAATAAACAGGTTTGATAAAAAAAGGCATTTTCTTTCCTTTATAGTGGACCTATTCTGAATGCAGCCTTGACTAGCATTTTCTTAATGCAAAATAACTCATTCTGTTGATCCATTATCTATCAAAGCAAGGGTGTTAACAGAATTTTATGTAAAATTAGGGACTGACCACTTTAAAGAAAATCTGCATGAAAAATGCAAATTAAGCTCACCCTTGCCCCTATTTCACATCCTTGTCAATCTCTCCTTCTGGTTGTAGACATGTCTGGTCGTCATGGCAAGGGTGGTTGGTGACTACATTGGCGCCACACACTACTTCCATTCACAGGAGTTACCACGTTTTTATTTTTATTTTATGCTTTGGTTTTTCCAATGCCTGTGTGTGGATACGTGCACCTAGTTTAACATCATGGACCATACTGATAGATCTTATCTTATACAGACTTGTTGAGAAATCACTTCCTAGATGATATTTCCAAATTAATTTGATGTGTTTCTATGATATATATTATCATCTTTTTATAGATGGACTATAGGTGCATAAAATTTAAGCCAGTTATCTTGTATCCCAGTCTTGAACAAGCGGTGGATACATGAAATGTGCCACCTTTATAGGGCTTATGGTAAAATAGTCCATACACATTGTGATATGCATTTTAATGATCACTTTTGTATTTGGGCCCATTAGTTATGGGCAATTTTATTATTTGTTGTACAATAAAATATATGTTTTATTGTAAGTACAGTAGTACCATGGATTAGGAGCATAATCCATTCCAGAAGCATGCTTGTAATCCAAACCACTTGTATATCAAAGTGAGTTTCCCCATAGGAATCAATGGAAACCCAGATAATTTGTTCCATAGTGACTACAGGTGTATGCAGTACTGCATGTAGTCAGAGGTGCAGGGGTGCCAGTGTATGGAGTACCACATGTGGCCAGAGGTGCGGAGGTGCCGGACACGCTTGCAGACACTCAGGAATGGAGTGTCTCCGGGAGTCACCGGCACCCCTGTACCTCTGCCTAAATGCAGTACTGCACTCCCCAGCAGCTTGAATCCTGCTCGTCTTATGATACAATGTTCACAAATTGAGTCAGGATTTAAAAAAAGAAATAATAATTAGCTTGTATTATGAAACACTCGTAAACATCATTACTCACAATCTGAGGTTTCATTGTATTTGGATTTGGATTTTCCCTGCAGCACACTTAAAGTCCTATATTGTATGCTTGTTCATTCTTACAGGATGATGTTTCTGGGAAATAGGATGTAATCACTTAAAATATGAGATTCTACTAATTATGGAGTATATGGTACCCTTTTTAAACATTTATGTATAACAAAGTGGAACTAAAGGCAAAACTCCTGTCAGGTTTTTATTACTGTCTGTGCCCTCCTTAGTGAGAGTCACCCTCTTTATTTGTCCCATTTACTACTATTATCAAAAGTGAAAGTAAAGGAAAATCCCAAATTTTGGGTTGTCCCCAGAATAGGAATAGTAGGGATATCTTGGAATGGAGGAACTAGTTCCGGTGAACCAGGTCATTTTGTCTCACTTCCTGTCTGGCTATGGAACAGGAAGCCAGGGGAAATCTCCCCAATTGGACACAGATGGAAAAAATAAACCTTACAGGGGTTAGAACCCTTGTTTACACTATCCAAAACTTAAAAATAAATTGCCATTAGTTCTACTTTGATTTAAAAGATTGTTTTAAAGAATTGCTGGATACATTCCTAAATATATATCCTAATAATACATATTTATAATGATCTGTTGATGCAGGAAGATAAGTGAATTATAATATTTGTGTAGGTGGCTGCATTCTTTCACATAGAAAGTATTTTATAGCACTGCTTCCCTCCAAATTGCTGCGCCATGTTAGAAACTCATACAAATAGCAGCTGGCAACTTAGGCCACGTACACACGGGCGGATTGTCTGCCCAACTTAGTCCGCTGAACCGTGTTTCAGCGGACAATCCGCTCGTGTGTGGGCTTCAGCGGACTTTTTCAGCGGACAGTCTGACGGACTAAGTCTTTCGTAATTTCCGTAATTTTGTCCGTCCAAACTTGGTTTCAGCGGACAGTCCGCTCGTGTGTAGGCAAGTTGGACGGACTAAGTATGGCGCATGCTCAGAAAGGATTTACACGCCGAAGGTTGCATTGCAGTGTATTGGACGTCGAATTTCTAGTCCCGTCGTACGTGCCGTACACGTCATCGCGCAAGCTTTCGGCGGACTGTCTGCTCATCGTGTGTGGTCAAGTTCGTTCATTCAAAAGTTGAACGGACTGTCTGTCGGATTGTCTGACGAACTTAGTTGGGCAGACAATCCGCCCGTGTGTACACGGCCTTACAGTAAATACTGTAAATGTGATACTTTTCATTTGCTAACTGAATACATTTTATCAGAAAGCATTCAAGAAAACATGTTCTTTTTGTCTAGCCACATGGTTGTACAATTTCAGCTTTGGTTAGATACCGATGTGTTGAAAAGCCTATGAACGATTGAACCACCATGCATCCACCCAGAACGGAAATATCAACTTTCAGTGGACTTTAATCTCCAGAATGGGTTATTGTAATTTTTCCTAACTTTGTAAGCAGTGCCATAACAAGTTTTCCCTTCTTCCCTATTCTTTTCTTTTTTTTACTTTGTCTAAAAATTACAGTCAATCAGAAAATAAGTGTCTTGTCAATATTTGTTGGGTTTAAAGTTATTATATACATAGAGAAGAAAAAACTTTGTAATACATTAATGTTTAACAGGTGGGCACAAAAAAAGCTGGTTGTTCTTTAAAGAAAATTCTCAGTTTGTATTCTGTACTGATCAGGCAAATAACACTAAAAGCAGGTTGTGAAGCAATGGTTTGTGGGTAACTTTGTATCCATAGTTAACTGAAGCACACAGAAGCAATAACAGTAAATGCAGCATATTACTTATTGGTATTAAACCAATATTAGTAATCATATCTAAATTCTAACAAGCATGTAAAGTGGAACTAGTCCTAACCGGTATTTAACATTTTTAACACAAAAATCCTTCATTGGCCCCACTATAGTAAAAGTAGGAGCTCTGTAATCCAAACTGATTGGATTCTGCTAATTACGAACAGCCACCTGAACTGTCTGGTTTCACTTGCCCAACAGAAACATAGCCAAATACGAAACGTGTTGTAACCTTGCAAGATTATTTCATATCATGCACAACACTTAATTTATCAAAGTGTTTGAAGGATTCTTTATTTCAATCTCAAATTGAAAATGGAAGAAAAAGAGACTTATTCTTTGTTATGAGCATGACATTATTTTCTTCAGTCACTTTACTTAATAACAAAGGGCACATTTATAGCATAATCCTTGATTTGTTTCTATATTTGTGTAGTTGTATGAAAAACTACTGGAGTGAAACATTATAGAAAGGTAGAACAGTGACCCTTTAAGCTGCTGGTATGGCTGTTCCTGAAAGGCGTTTTGATAAGTTAATCATAACTGATGACGTAAAGTGAGCTGTAAATGAAAACAGTAGGTGGCGCAGTCACCGCAAACTTTAAGCTGTGTATGCCGACTTTTTTTTTTTTTTTTTTTTTTTTTTTTTACTGTTGGATGTTGTGAGCTCATATGATCTAAGTTTCAAACAACTGCAGTTTTGTTTGTTTTTTACCCCCAATAGTTTGCTTAAGGTACATATCTGAACTGTCTGATTGACTTTTAGTCATGTACAAGCATTCTTTGGCATCTGCTGAATGATTTTTGTCTGACTTACAGTATTCTTGGAGTATATTTTGCTTTGCTGGAAAAGCTACAGGTTTGTAGGCCGCAGAAATGCCCCATGTTTTTGTTTTTGCTTTTTTATTCATTCAATTATATGACCTGTGGTTTTCCCTGAGCTCACCCTGGGGTTACACAAACTGCAAAATATCAAATACATATTTAAAGAATGCTGTAAGATAAAATGAGATGTTCTGACACATACACAATTTCACTGACAGAAGCACAAAGCATTTTTTTAAGGCTTAAAGGGACTCATATCACTGTGTGTTGGCTAATGTGCTGATCGTTTCAAAAGTCAACAGTGCTTAGTTTCTGTTATGTCCCTGTACAAAGAAAATCGTTTTTTCGTGCCATTATTGGCAACAGTAGGTTTTTGCTGCATCAAAGCATCATGGGCCTTCTGACAACTGAGTTCACCTATACATGTTAGCGAAGGCAAAATGACTCCATCCTCATATGGAAGGATTTTAAACCAGGTCACACACGCTAAATTAAACAACATTATTATTACGCTATAAATGAGTGATCATTTTTACATTTTCATCGAATTTTCAGAACACAAACTGGTTACACAAAAACCTTGACTTGAAATTTACAGATCTCTCAAAAAATTGAAGTGCAAACGAGGTAAAAACCTGAGACATGTACATCTATACAATTTGAAGCCAACATAGGTACAACAAGAAACAATGGTTGAAGCTGGTAGTTGGTACTAGCCCTGTGAAATGAGTTAGGACACTTCACCTGTAATGACACGACCCTGAATGGACATCATTAGAAAGGGTTCTCAAAATTGGAAGCGCTCTATTAGCTCTCAGCTTCATTGTTTGGTACAAAGATGTTGTTGTATGTTAGCAAAAGGGGTCCATTATCTCTTAAATAAATACAGCACACTGATAGTGTTTATTGAGTAATGTGAACAGTGTGGAACATAAAAGTTTAGCTACCCATATATAGGATTATTGGCCAAACGACTTAGTTTTTAAACCTAATTTCATGAAAAACTGGCCACTGTTAAGGGGAGACCACAACTCCCCCACCTGATCAATAGAATATATATGATACGCATAGTACAGTAACTGCATCTGTATATATATATATATATATATATATATATATACACACACACAGCCATCACAACCTTTTCTGTTGCCTGGAACAGATTGGGCCATATACAAATGGCCAAAAGCTTTGAAGATCAGGCCACCTGTGTCTCAGGTCTGGCTCAGTAGTTTAATCACTATGTGTATGGCCAGTCTCCTAGACTGATAGAAGGGCTTAGCTTTACCTGGAGTAGGAACTCCTATGTTCCTTGAAGTAACTAGGAAGCGCTGTTGACAGTCATTATTGTGGAAAAGATCAAGATGCCACAGGTTATGTACAGTGCAATTCAAAGTCAGTATCCACCCTTATTAGGAGAGTTTCTGACAAAAAAATGTGTCATTGGAAATTTTGGAGGAACCTATTCTGTCCCACAGAATTCAGCACATGGATTAGTTACCAGATCTTTGCATAATTTCCTTAGAGTACCAGTGCATTGTCATAAGCAGGTCACCAAACAAGTGATATGCACAAAATGTTTAACTGTCTTTTTTTTTTCCTGTTCTCTTAACATTAGATGCCATACTATCTATGTGTGGTTGTCGTAATGATCATCTTTAAACAAAAGACTGTGGATAATCCACAAAAAGTGCATTTATATACATATTTTCCCATTCGGAACCCCTGCGCTAAATAGATAATCCCAATATTTTTTTGCCATCATCTCTGTTGACAAAACAGGATGCAAGCTTTCTTTAGTGAACCCAAACAGGTTATGCCAGGAAATCTGAAATGTTGTCACTTTAGTTGAGATACATCTTTCATGATGCCAAGCTGGCCATATTTTTAGGTGTGTTGGTACTTGAATAATATAGATCACCAACAATGGAAGTGTTAGAGGCAACCCATTCTCACAATATGGCATTTACAGTTGTAAATATCTTCATAATGCTGTTACAACGGAATGGAACACGCATTAGAACTTAATTGTAACTCAATCACAAGTGCTGATGGAACGGGATATCCCTTATATTGATGAATGGGTGGTTTAAAATGTCTTGTTACAAAAACAATTACCTAAGTTGTCCCCTCTTGGCTCTACCACAGGGGTGAAGCCTAGTTTATCCACCTGAGCAAGTAAATCCTACTAGCTTTTAATGGGCTTAACCATGATTGTTTTCCAATAGATGTTTGCACATTCCATTTACAGACGTAGCAGATGTATTGATAAGAGCCTTGCTTGGCTCATAGTGCCACACACTTCTGCTATGTACACGTCTGCTTTTGGCCAACAAAAAAGTCCCGGACGGAAGAGAATGAGTTGGAGAAGAACAAAGATTAAACCTTTAAACAGCTGGAGTTGCCTTTCCCTACTTATAAGTGCTTTCTTCAAATAAGCAATTATTTTGTGCTTTTTTTATTTTTTTCCTTTTGCTTATTTTACTATGTATTTTTTCTTTTTTAATGAAGGGAGGACATTTCAATTAGTATTTTCATCACTGCCCTTACATAAAATAATGCCCATTTAACGTTATCCCATCATCCTTTAACAGTTTTCTTTGGGGTAACAAGCACAAGTCCTTGATTTATGTGCTTGCATTAAAGGGCATATGCATTGTGATCTACCATGAAACATTTACAGTAGAACAACCTGTGTCTGTGAGGCATAATGTGTAAATTGCAGAGAAAGACAACTGTGCTGAACCTGCATATGTGTTACATATATGTGACTATATGTAAGACATATTACAAATACATGACTCTTCTGGAAAGAGTAGGTGTGTTGGAAATGGCAGTCATCTCTTGATTTAGGCATCATTGAGCTGTCCAGTTTATTTCCAGCTAGAAAATTAAGATGCCAAAATGCTCGTTCGAACAATATCATCACTTGATGGGTCAAACTGGCTAAGTTGCATCCTTGCTTTACTTGACTCCTCATCTGAGTCGGTCATTTCAGCATCTGAATAGTAGCCATCAGTTTCATTGTCTAAATGGGGGTTTTCTTTGGGCATTCCCTTGACTCGAAGTCCATTTGCCCTTTCTGGATCTACACACTTTGTATCCAGATTTGTTTTTCCTCCCTTTGGTAACTTAAACCTTGCAACAGTTTTTGCACAACCCAACGACTCAGGCACTTTGACAAGAGAATCAGACTGGGGTTGTGTGTATTTCACTGTCATTTCACTGTTATTTGCTTGACTCTGATCTGAGAAGCTATGTACACCATCAGACTTCAACACAGAGCCCTTTCTCAATGTCTTTTTCTCAACAGGGCCTTTGTGGTCCACTTGTACCTTGGCAGCTCCTTTGCCAGTTTTGTTTGATTTGGAGTTGTAGCCAGGAGGTATTTCAGTCTCATCTGATAAATAATTTGCATTATTCCATTGGGCTGAGTCATCCTGCGGATTCCTATGAACAGTTTCAGGACTGTTTCTTGGTAGTTTTTTCCTACCATTCATTCTTGTTTTGCTTTTAACCTTCTTTACAGTCTCCATCTGTTTGAAAGGAGATTTGAGTGAGTTATCCATCATGATGCTTAACAATGTCTCTTCATCCTGTAACAGTTCTTCTGACAGAAGACCAGAAGTGTCATTCTCTTTGTGACCATTGTTTAAGGCCCACTCGCTCATTGTCATGTTCTCAGTGGTAATCTGAACTGACTGAGCTAGCCAGCTGTTAAAAAATGCGCCATCTATAGGGAGTGTTGATGATAAACCTAGAAAGACACATAAACCACACAAATATTTTAAAATATTAAAATACAGTTTCACGCAATGCAAAATTCAGTGTTGAAAAACTGTCATGCAAAATATACTTGGCCATGATCTAGATTCTAAAATGCTAATTGACCGGCAGTTATGCTGCTAGCTTCTATATCTTTTAAATCACTGATCTCAAACACATAAACAGAACAAGAAACTAGTAAAATAGTAAAAACTCATTTTCTGCACACATGTTCCAGGTAAGAGGCTCAAAGTATTCAAGCAGCAAGGTAAGCAAAAACAGCATGGAGGCTAGCATGTTTAGACGCTCAGCAATGGCAGCGTCCATTTTCTGTTATGACAGGTTTCCTTTAACCACTTGCCCACTGGGCCTTCCTAACTAGGCCAATTTTCAGCTCTCTCACATTTTGAATGAAGATTACTCAGTCATGCAACATTGTATCCATATGAAATTTGTCCATTTTTTTTCCCACACAAACATTTTTTGCCTTTTTTGGCATCACTGGGTTTTTTGTGTTTTGCGCTATAAATGTAAAAAAATATATACTGCTATATATCATTGGTAAAAAAAAAAAAAACGTACTGTATATATTATTTGATCTTTGGGAAAGTTTTAGGCTGGGCTCACACCATTGCGAATTGGATGCGGGTTGACAGAATCCTATTCGCAATAGCAGGAGATTTTGACCGGCTCTCTATGGAGCCAATTCACATATCTCTGCTGCAGCTCAGGTTCGAATTTGCACAGGAGCTCTGTGTGTCCTTTGGTCTGTTTCAGGTACAAATTCAGCCAAAAATTTGGGTTCAAAACGGACCTGAAACGGTGAACCAGGATGCACCGGACCCCTGCTGGAAGCCGCATAGAGTCTACAAGCTATGGTGGCAATCATTGAAAATTGATCACACCTGATGTACTGATGGCCTATCTTATTTCTTGATACACGAAGTGCCAGGTCACACTGGGGTGGCTTCAAAATTCCTGACTCTTTAGCCACCCCATACAGCATGACTTCAGCATGGCTTGCAAATGACTTCTGTAAAAGAAGTCAATGCAAGCCGCTCCGAAGTTGCCCCTAAAAGGTACAGTAACCCTTTTCTAAGTCGCTCCGATTAGAACGGTTCCATTACACTGCATGGAGTGCAACTTGTCAGGTGGCTAAGTCGCCTGACAGGTTGCCTCTGTGTGAACCGAGCCTAACAAGTCAGGAAAGTACAAATACCCCACAAATTACCCCTTTTTGTAAAGTAGGCATTCCAAGGCACTGAGTAATGCCGCGTACACACGATCAAACAAGCGGGTGGAAAAGTCCGGCAAACTCAAGTCCGCTGGACAATCCCCCCTGTGTGTAGCCTCCGGCATACTTTTGAGCCGAAAGTACGGCGGACTTAGAAAGTAGTTTTGCACTCCAATCTTCCCGCCGGACTTGCATTTCGGCGGACAATCCGGCCGTGTGTGTGCCAGTCCGCCGTACTTTTGAAATGAGCGGACTTTTCCCGCCCGGAGAAAAGTCCGCTCATTTCGAGCGGGTCTCCAGGTAGGCGGGGCCCACGAAGGAGACGTCGCTGGCCCCTGCCGCCTGGTATGGACTTAAAGGGGAAGTTCAAGGGTCTGATGTGGACCTGGGGGGACCCCCACACCAATTTTTTCAGCGTTGGGGTCCCCCCAGGTCCACATCAGACCCTTGTCCAAGCACGCTACCCGGCCAGCCAGGGAAGGGGGGGACGAGCGAGCGCCCCCCTCCTGAGCCGTACCAGGCCGCGTGCCCTCAACATGAGGGTGCCTTGGGGAAGGGGGGGCCGCGCGGCCCCCCCACCCCAGAGCACCTTGTCCCCATGTTGATGAGGACAAGGGGCTCTTCCCGACAACCCTGGCCGTTGGTTGTCGGGGTCTGCGGGCGAGGGGCTTATCGGAATCTGGGAGCCCCCTTTAATAAGGGGGCCCCCAGATACCGGCCCCCCCACCCTATGTGAATGAGTATGGGGTACAATGTACCCCTACCCATTCACCTGTAAAATAAAGTACAAAAAAAACACAACACACAAGATAAAATAGTTTATTGCACAGCTCCGGGGGTCTTCCGTCTTCGGGGGTCTTCTCACCGGACTCCTCTGCTATCTTCTTGTAGCTCTTTTGCTAGTGGAGGAGCCCGGCTTTCTTCCTCGCCGCCGGCCTTTTCTTCCGACTTCAGGGGTCTTGTCCCCCTCTTCGGTTCTTCTGCCGGGCCACCGCGCCTTCTTCTAGCTCTTTTACAGGCGGTGGCCCGGTCTTCTGTCGCCGCCGCCGCTTTCTGTCCTTCTATTCTCTTCTTCTTCAGATGTTGCCTCGCCGAGTCCTCCGCTCACAATGACGGGGACCGGGCACGCGGCGACTTATATAGGGACATTCTGGATGATGTCCCCGCCCATTATGGTGTCACAGTCCAAGAGGATGCTGGGGCTGTGACATCATAATAGGCGGGGACATCATCCGGCGATGTCCCTATATAAGTCGCCGCGTGCACTGTCCCCGTCATTGTGAGCGGAGGACTCGGCGAGGCAACATCTGAAGAAGAAGTAGAGAACAGAAGAACAGAAGGACAGAAGGACAGAAAGCGGCGGCGGCGACAGAAGACCGGGCCACCGCCTGTAAAAGAGCTAGAAGAAGGCGCGGTGGCCCGGCAGAAGAACCGAAGAGGGGGACAAGACCCCCGAAGTCGAAAGAAGAGGCTGGCGGCGAGGAAGAAAGCCGGGCTCCTCCGCTAGCAAAAGAGCTACAAGAAGATAGCAGAGGAGTCCGGCGAGAAGACCCCCGAAGACGGAAGACCCCCGGAGCTGTGCAATAAACTATTTTATCTTGTGTGTTGTGTTTTTTTTTGTACTTTATTTTACAGGTGAATGGGTAGGGGTACATTGTACCCCATACTCATTCACATAGGGTGGGGGGGCCGGTATCCGGGGGCCCCCTTATTAAAGGGGGCTCCCGGATTCAGATAAGCCCCTCGCCCGCAGACCCCGACAACCAACGGCCAGGGTTGTCGGGAAGAGGCCCTTGTCCTTATCAACATGGGGACAAGGTGCTTTGGGGTGGGGGGGCGCGCGCGGCCCCCCTTCCCCAAGGCACCCCCCCATGTTGAGGGCACGCGGCCTGGTACGGCTCAGGAGGGGGGGGGGGCGCTCGCTCGTCCCCCTTTCCTGGCTGGCCGGGTAGCGTGCTCGGACAAGGGTCTGATGTGAACCTGGGGGGACCCCCACGTTGATTTTTTTCGGCATTGGGGTTCCCCTTTAAGTCCATACCAGGCGGCGGGGCCAGCGACGTCTCCTTCGTGGGCCCCGCCTACCTGGAGACGCGCTCGAAATGAGCGGACTTTCCTCCGCGTGTGTGGACGAGTCCGTTCATTTCAAAAGTAGGGCGGATAGTACGGCGGACTTAGTACGCCGTATTAGTCCGCTGAAAAAGTGCCGTGTGTGGGCAAGTAGCCCGTTCGGAAAGTCCAACGGAGAGTCTGGCGGGAAGTCCGCCAGACTAAGTCCATCGGATAGACGGCTACGTGTGTACGCGGCATAAGAGGCATTGTCAGTTTTTGGAAGTTGTACTTTTTTCCCAAAATTCTTTGCAAAATTAATATTTTCCTTTTTTCCATACAAATTTTCATATTACCAAGTTATTTCTCACCTACTGTATAGGCATACTTGTAACTACACTAGACACATTCTTCTACTCCTCCTGAGTATGATACCACATGTTTGAGACTTTTACACAGCCTTGCCACATAGATATCCCCAACATGCAAGTAACACCTCCAGGCGTTCTAGGAGTATAAATGACACATAATTTCCTGACAACCTATCACACTTTGGAAGGCCCTGGAGCACCAGGACAATGAAAAAGCCCAAAAAATTTGATTCTGCTACTCCTCCTGAGTATGACGATACCACGTAACACTTTTACACAGTCTAGCCATATACAGAGGCTCAACATTCAGGGGGCACCATCAGGTGCTCTAGGGACATAAAATTACAAATCAAATTTACTGACTACCTATTACACTTTTGTGAGGCACTGTAGGGCATTGAAAAGCATTGTTGTGGCACTGATGTGGCATAAATGAGCATTGGGTTGGCATAGATGTGGCATGAAGGACCATGTATGAGGCCAGATGTGGCATGGATGAGCACTGATGTGGCATGGATGAGCACTGATGTGGCATGGATGAGCAATGATGTGGCACAGATGGGCATGGATGAGGCACAGATTGGCACGGATGAGGCACAGATGGGGACGGATGAGGCACGAATGAGGCACAGATGGGGCACAAATGAGGCACGAATGAGGCACAGATGGGGCACGAATGAGGCACAGATGGGGCACAAATGAGGCACAGATGGGGCACAAATGAGGCACAGATGGGGCACAAATGAGGCACAGATGGGGCACAAATGAGGCACAGATGGGGCACAAATGAGGCACGAATGAGGCACAGATGGGGCACGAATGAGGCACAGATGGGGCACGAATGAGGCACAGATGGGGCACGAATGAGGCACAGATGGGGCACGAATGAGGCACAGATGGGGCACGAATGAGGCACAGATGGGGCACGAATGAGGCACAGATGGGGCACGAATGAGGTATGGATGAGGCAAGTATTGGTATGTACAGTGTGCGAGGAGAGGAGAGAGCTGAACCGGACATGCGCCAGTTTGTTGACAAGTGATCGCTCAGTCAGCGGGTCTGGCAGGACGTCATTGTACGCCCTCCCAAAATTAGCCAACCGTGCTGTAGCAGTCATTCGGCTATGGGCCCGGTCAGCAAGTGGTTAAAAAGACTGTAACTTTGCCTATTCAGAACAGTCAGAGAAAAAGGGAATTCCCTTTAACTTTGCAAAAGGACATATACAAATATAACTTTCTTCCAGGTTTATTGACATGTTGTGAGATTTCTCAAAACTATATTTACCCAGTTGTCCTAAAACAGAACCGCTTCCTCTTCTTGTTCTTTCCTTTTTTTCTGGACTTCCTCTGAGACCGTCTCTGCTTTTTCGCTTGGGATCAGCTTTTTTCCCTTTTATTTTCTTCTTTGCTTTTTCTAAAAGTTAAAATAGACAGTTTGTTTAGAAAAATAAAAATGACATGCATAATTATTTAACTACTTCACCATCGGAAGTTTTACCCTCTTCCTAAACAGGCCATTTTTTGCAATACGGCACTGTATTGCTTTAACCTCCCTGGCGATAATCCAGAGTGTGGTTCAGAGTTAAATGTCAGTACCATTAGCGGTAAGCCCGAGCCACACTCAGGATTGCATCTCAGGATCCTGGTCCAGGTTACTTACCTTGTCCCCAGGATCCTGCGATGTCCAGCCCCCCCCCCCCCCCCCGTATTTGCGGGCTGTGTCCCACGCCCGATGCTCTGTGTGCTGGGCTCTGTTCCATGAGGAAGGAGCCCAGCGGCAAATATCAAAAAGTACAGAAAACATAACACATACAGTACACTGTAACCTTACAGATTACATTACTGTATCAAATCATTTCACATAATTATAAAAATATATACACACACACACACACACACACACACACACACACACGATGCTGCACAGCGCGGCTGCCCTGTAGCAGTAAATCTGCTATGGGGCGGTCGGAAAGTGGTAAAAACTGACTAGCATATGTGAAATGCCACTAAGCATAGACAGGTTAAAAAGTAAATGTACAGTATAGATCCACTTTGCACTTTGAAAGTCACACATTTTTTGCCTGCCATATTGCAACTGAAGTAGGATCTGTTGGATAAAGAAGCTTGAAGTTGCCTAGAGCTGCAGGTCTATCCAACTTCAAGCTGACTACATCTTGTAGTCAGTAAACTAAGTTGTCTTTATCACTTAACCCTTGCACTGCCTGGCCGTGCTCCATTTTTGCACTTAGGTGGGCCAATCCATTTTTGCAATTTTTTTCAATAGCTTTACAGCTTTCAGAGTTTGTTAAACACACCCCCAAACCATATATTTTCTGAAAGCACATGATCAGTAGAATACAGATAAGCTGCTACTGATTTTAAGGGCACAATGATATTTGTGAAAATGTTTATCAAAACAATATTTTCGTTAAAAATGTTCTAAAATCATTATTAGCACATAAAAACACAGTACATTTTACAAAATTCCTACTAAATATTAAAGCTTAACCTGGACTGAACTAATAACAAATATTTGTAATTTTTAAATGATACCATTTTATAAAATGGTGAAAACTGAACGTACGCAAAAATGTAAATAACCACATCTCTCTAAAAATCTGAAGGTTTTCATTGTTCCCTTAGGCTGGATTCATACCTATGCAGTTTTAGTGCTTTTTGCATTTTGCAGATTTGCACTACAGTCCATTCAACATGGTTTTCGATGGAACAGGTTCTGTAGTGCAAAACTGCAAAATGCAAAAAGCACTAAAACTGCATAGGTGTGAATCCAGCCTTACAGCTCTCCGAATTTGTTAAAAAAATCCCAAATCATATATTTTATGAAAACATAGGACCAGTAGAATTAAAAGAAGGTGCTACTGATTTTTAAAGACACCACGATATTTGTGCAAATGTTTATCAAACAATATATTTGCTAAAAAGTTTCTAAAAGTTATTTTTAGCAGATATAAACACAGCAAATTTTACAAAATTCCTGCTTAATCCCTACTAAATATAAACACTTAACCTTTATTGAGTTAAAGCGGTTTTATAGTCATTTTAATAAATTTAACCTACAGGTAAGCCTATAAGGCTTACCTGTAGGTAAAAAAAAAAATCTCTTAAACCTGTACGGTTTATTAGATATTACCCTCGCAATGCGCCGCTGACTGCAGCGACGCATTGCGCACAGGGGATTCTCGGCTCAAAGTCCGGCAGACGCCAGACCCTGTCGGAAAGGAATCTCCTGCGCGCATTCGCGGGAGTGACGATATCGCAGCTCCTGCCACTCACAGTGCCAGAGCTGCGATATCCGGAAGACACGCAGAGGGAACATGTAAGCTCCCTCGGCGTGGATCGGGCCAGATGTCAGGGCCTGGTTCTAAGGTAAGTATTTCATAATGAGCTAGTATGCGGTGCAAACTAGCTCATTATGCCTTTTCCTTTGCAGGTCAAAAAAAAAAAAAAAAATGTCATCGGGTTTACTATATTTATAATTTTTAAATTACGCCTTTTTGCAAAATGGTGAAAACTGAACAAGCGCAAAAAATGTAAATAACCAAATTTCTCTAAAAATCTGAAGGTTTTCATTGAGTGCTGTAAGAGAACAATGAAAACCTTCAGGGGAAAGCCCTTACAACTTTCAGAGTTTGTTAATGATCCCCCCCCCCCCAACCATATATTTCTAAAAAAGCATAGGACCAGTATAGTAGAATAAAAAGAAGGAGCTACTGATTTTTTAGGCCCCGCAATATTTGAGCAAATGTTTACCAAAGCAATATTTTAAATTGCACTTTTTTGCGAAATGGTGCAAACTGAAGTTACAGTGCCTTGTGAAAGTATTTGGCCCCCTTGAACTTTTCAACCTTTTGCTACATTTCAGGCTTCAAACATAAAGATATAAAATTTTTATTTTTTGTGAAGAATCACCAACAAGTGGGACACAATTGTGAAGTGGAACGAAATCTATTGGATTTTTGAAACTTTTTTTAACTAATAAAAAAATGAAAAGTGGGGCGTGCAAAATTATTCGGCCCCCTTGTGTTAATACTTTGTAGAGCCACCTTTTGCTGCGATTACAGCTGCAAGTCGCTTGGGGTATGTCTCTATCAGTTTTGCACATCGAGAGACTGAAATTCTTGCCCATTCTTCCTTGCAAAACAGCTCGAGCTCAGTGAGGTTGGATGCAGAGCGTTTGTGAACAGCAGTTTTCAGCTCTTTCCACAGATTCTCGATTGGATTCAGGTCTGGACTTTGACTTGGCCATTCTAATACCTGGATATGTTTATTTGTGAACCATTCCTTTGTAGATTTTGCTGTATGTTTGGGATCATTGTCTTGTTGGAAGATAAATCTCCGTCCCAGTTTCAGGTCTTTTGCAGACTCCAACAGGTTTTCATCCAGAATGGTCCTGTATTTGGCTGCATCCATCTTCCCCTCAATTTTAACCATCTTCCCTGTCCCTGCTGAAGAAAAGCAGGCCCAAACCATGATGCTGCCACCACCATGTTTGACAGTGGGGATGGTGTGTTGAGGGTGATGAGCTGTGTTGCTTTTACGCCAAACATATCGTTTTGCATTGTGGGCAAAAAGTTTGATTTTGGTTTCATCTGAGCAGAGCACCGTCTTCCACATGTTTGGTGTGTCTCCCAGGTGGCTTGTGGCAAACTTTAGACGAGACTTTTTATGGATATCTTTGAGAAATGGCTTTCTTCTTGCCACTCTTCCATAAAGGCCAGATTTGTGCAGTGTACGGCTGATTGTTGTCCTATGGACAGACTCTCCCACCTCAGCTGTAGTTCTCTGCAGTTCATCCAGAGTGATCATGGGCCTCTTGGCTGTATCTCTGATCAGTCTTCTCCTTGTCTGAGCTGAAAGTTTAGAGGGACGGCCAGATCTTGGTAGATTTGCAGTGGTCTGATACTCCTTCCATTTCAAAATGATCGCTTGCACAGTGCTCCTTGGGATGTTTAAAGCTTGGGAAATATTTTTGTATCCAAATACAGCTTTAAACTTCTCCACAACAGTATTACGGACCTGCCTGGTGTGTTCCTTGGTCTTCACGATGCTCTCTGCGCTTTCAACAGAACCCTGAGACTATCACAGAGCAGGTGCATTTATACAGAGACTTGATTACACACAGGTGTATTCTATTTATCACCATCAGTCATTTAGGACAACATTGGATCATTCAGAGATCCTCGCTGAACTTCTGGAGTGAGTTTGCTGCACTGAAAGTAAAGGGGCCGAATAATTTTACACGCACCACTTTTCAGTTTTTTAATTTGCTAAAAAAGTTTAAAATATCCAATAGATTTCGTTCCACTTCACAATTGTGTCCCACTTGTTGGTGATTCTTCACAAAAAATACAAATTTTATATCTTTATGTTTGAAGCCTGAAATGTGGCAAAAGGTTGAAAAGTTCAAGGGGGCCGAATACTTTCGCAAGGCACTGTACATAAATAAAAACAATTTACTCTAAAAATCTAAAAAAAAAAGACCTGTCAAACTAGACATTTTTTGAAAGCACGTGATCTGTAGAATAAAAAAAAGTGCTACAGATTTTTCGGGCCACGGAACAATTGCGCAAATGTTCATCATTTTGTTATTTTCACAAAAAATACACTAAAATCATTAAAGAGGAAGTAAACCCTCATGGGTGTTACTTCCTCTTTGTTTCCCTGCAAAGGTAAAGCATAATGTGCTACTATGCATCACATAGTAGCCCATTATGTAAACACTTACCTGCAGGAGAAGCCCGCAATGTTCACGTCTTCCTCGCTAGTAGCGGGCGTCCATTCTTCACCACTCTTCCTTCCGGGGCCGCGCACTATGGCTCTGTGACTGGCCAGAGTCGCATGACCTCACTCCCGCGCACGCGCACAGGAGCTGCGTTTAACGGCATAACCCGAGCTAGAAACAGCACAGCGCGGCCTTTTTAACTCCAGTGCGTGCGCAGAAGAAATCGCCGTAAGGTGATTTGCAAATATCTCCTAGACCATGCAGGTCTGGGAGATATTTCAAGTACCTACAGGTAAGCCCTAGGCTTACCTGTAGGTTAAAGTGTTTGTTACAACCACTTTAATAGTGCGTATAAACACAACATAACTTACAAAATTCCTGCTAAATGACTACTAAAGCTTCGTTCACATGTGGCATACTAAAGTGTATGCCAATGGATGGGAATGTTTACCCACATGAGGATGCACAGGTGTTCAATGCATCCCCGTACAGGCAGTACCATTTCTCTAAATGTGGATGCAAAGACTGCACAGGCATAGTTGCTGTTCCCAATCTGACACCTGTGTGGGTGTGTGTACATGTCCCTGAACACAGACAGTGTGAGCTCAGGGTCATGTATGCAGACCTACATGGATGTAAAACTGGGAGCAATGGCTCTGTTCATGCAGTTGCTACTTCCCAAATGACATCGACCATCTACCTGACTGGAAAAAGGATATCAGGGAAGTGGAGAAAGTGCAGAGAAGGGCAACCAAACTGATAAGAGGCATGAAGGAACTCAGCTATGAGGAAAGATTAGAGGAACTGAATTTATTCACTCATGATAAGAGGAGATTAAGGGGGATATGATCAACATGTACAAATATATAAGGGGTCCCTATAGTGAACTTGGTGTTGAGTTATTCACTTTACAATCAACAAAGAGGACAAGGGGGCACTCTTTACATCTAGAGCAGTGATGGTGAACGTGTGGCATGCATGCTGCTGCTGGCACGCTGAGCCGTCTCTGTGGGCACGCCGTGACAATTACACTGTCATCGTTAAATCGTCCGCTCCCGTGAACTACATCTCCCACAGTCCTCTTGGGATAGCGGTGACGTGTCCAAATGGGCATGGTGCATACTCCGAACGCTGAAACCACACCCCCCGTTCTCAAACATCTGACGCACCTGTTGACGTGCCTGCGTGGGAAATCTCCTGACAAACGGACACCACCGGAGCGACTGGAGCCTGACCCCACACTGATTTCAACAACTCAAATGTGAGTTTTATAACCAATTGCCGACCAGGCCATAGCCAAAAGATGGCTACAGCACGGTCGGCTTATTCTGGGAGGGCGTCCATGGACGCCCTCCCAGAATCTTGCTCCCGCGCGCCCTACAGTGTGAGGGGAGAGGGGAAGAGGGAGAGAGATCCAATGCTATGCCCATACTCTGTCCATACTCTGCCAATACTATGCAATACTCTGCAGTACCCTGCCCATACTCTGCCCATACTATGCCAATACTCTGCAGTACCCTGCCAATACTATGCCAATACTCTGCAGTACCCTGCCCATACTCTGCCAATACTCTGCCAATACTATGCAATACTCTGCAGTACCCTGCCAATACTATGCAATACTCTGTAGTACCCTGCCCATACTCTGCAGTACCCTGCCCATACTCTGCAGTACCCTGCCCATACTCTGCAGTACCCTGCCCATACTCTGCAGTACCCTGCCCATACTCTGCAGTACCCTGCCCATACTCTGCAGTACCCTGCCCATACTCTGTCAATACTATGCAATACTCTGCAGTACCCTGCCCATACTCTGCCAATACTATGCAATACTCTGCAGTACCCCGCCCATACTCTGCAGTACCCCGCCCATACTCTGCAGTACCCCGCCCATACTCTGCAGTACCCCGCCCATACTCTGCCAATACTATGCAATACTCTGCAGTACCCTGCCCATACTCTGCAGTACCCTGCCCATACTCTGCCAATACTATGCAATACTCTGCAGTACCCTGCCCATACTCTGCCAATACTTTGCAGTACCCTGCCAGTACTCTGCCCATACTCTGCCCATACTATGCAATGCTCTGCAGTACTCTGCCCATACTATGCAATACTCTGCTGTACTCTGCCCATAAACGGAATAAAGCCTTTTTTAACTAACTTACTACTCTTAGAGCGGCGCTGCTATATCAAAAAAAAAAAAGAAAAGGGGGCTCATTATTAATGTCATTGTGAAACGACTGTACAAATTATTTTTTCTAAACTAAAACCTCGTTAGTCAGGTTTAATTGCAGTGTTGGCACTTTGAAAAAAATAAGTCGTTTTGGTTTGCAGTTTGGGCACTCGGGCTCAAAAAGGTTCGCCATCACTGGTCTAGAGGAAAAGAGATTTCATCTCCAAATACGGAAAGGTTTATTCACAGTAAGAGCTGTGAAAATGTGGAATAGACTCCCTGCAGAGGTGGTTCTGGCCAGCTCAGTGGATTGCTTTAAGAAGGGCCTGGATTATTTCCTAAGTGTACATAATATAACTGGGTACTAACATTTATAGGTAAAGTTGATCCGATTGCCTCTCTGGGGATCAGGAAGGAATTTTGTCCCCTGCTTTAGCAAATTGGATCATGCTCTGCTGAGGTTTTTTGCCTTCCTCTGGATCAACTGTGGATATAGAATTGGGTATATGGGATTGTATGATATTATATACATTTTTTTTTTGTGGTTGGACTGAATGGACTGTCTTTTTTCGACCTGGCTAACTATGTAACATCAATGGTACTGCCTGCACAGAGATGCACGGTGCATCCCTGAAAAGGTACACTGTGTATGCCCTGCATGATCAAGGCCTTAGGCCCCTTTCACACAAGCAGGCTTATCGGGTCTGCCTGTGTTTTTCAGGCGGGCACAATCAGACCACCCATTGTTCTCTATGAAGAGGCTGATGTAAATGGACACATGTCAGTTTACACCCGCCTGCATCCGATACGATCCGGTTCTCTAAAAAACAGACAGACGAGGATCCGACGTCCCATCCATCTAGCAGATTGGATGGTATTCGATGGAAATGGACAAGTGGTAGAGAACATAGAGAACAGCAGGCTGTGTCTGTGTCTGCATCAGCGAAGAGGACGCATACTTGTCATCCACCTGCTCAGAGATCAGCAGAGAGATCCCCTGCCAAGCAAGCAGATCTGCTTGACAGAGTCCGCTCTATGTGAAAGGGGTCTTACCAGGAGCAGGCGGTCCCTTAAGGGGGCCTCAAAAGACCCCCATATCTCTTTTTGAGACAGAGAAAGGGACTACTGAAGATAGTCCCCTTCTCTGTAGCACTTTACTTGAATAAATAAGGAATCTATAAAGAGATTGTAATTTTTATGAATGAATGAGGAGTCTGATACATAGTAACACTCGCGGTTTACTATGTATCAGCTGTCAGTGGACATAGGAGCGATCGCTGCCTATGTCCACTGTACTATCGGGGGGGGGGGGGCTTGGTAAACACATGTTTAACAAGCCCCCCCCAAGCCACAATTTCACCCCCACCCACATCGCTCCCCCCTCCGCGTTCCCCAGCCTGACAGCTTTGTGGGAGCAGAAGGGAGGGAGGGAGGGATGCCGACGGAGAATACATGGATCGTGGGTGCGGGGCACATGCGGGGGGTGATCTAACTGATGGGGAAGGACACATCTGGATCCCCTCCAAGCCCCATGCAGCACCTGAAGCTGGCGGAAGTAGATGAGGAGGGATGCCGGCTTATGATGGTAGCTGCGGGGGATCTGGTTTGCGGGTGGTGGTCGGATTGGGTGTGGGTGGAGAGGAAATCAGTGTTGGAGGAGGGAAGAAGGGCATAGTAAAGGAGAGTGGAGGAGCAGTTTAATGTGAAAATCAGCAGCAGGAGGTGGAGTGGCTGGGGACAGGGAAGCGGCGGCATGGGTGGGGGTGTTCGGTCACATTTGAGGTTAATAACTCTGATCAACGGGTTTTAATCCACAGATCAGAGTTAAAGAATTGTTCAGCTGAGTCTTTTGAACAATTCTGCTATAAGTTTATGGTCATTGAAGTAACCATGAGCTAGAGGGACAAAAGAGGTCCATATGGTATACGGACCTGGCCACCTGCAGGCACTTCTGTAGGTCCGCATAGCGTACGGACCCGGCAGTGAAAAGGTTACAGTGCAAGAGTTGTCTATCACTTAAAGTGTATTCCTGTTACTGACTGGAAGCCATGTGTAAAATGTCACTTCTAGGTGCCCGTGTCACTTTCCCCAGCCAGTATGGTTGGGGAAGAAACTAATTCTGCACACTCTACACTGAATTAGTTATACTGGAGGACAGGTGAGACACCAAGGGTCTTTTAAAAAAATACCAAAGAAATCTTAAAACTGAAAACTTTCTGAGCCACCTCCACTCCCACGTACATGCAGCTACTAATGTAAATGCACATGTCGGGGGTGCCTACGCATGATCATGTTGATTGTGCTACACGTTACATTATCACTGTGCATGCCAGAATGAAAGACATCATTCTAGGCCCATTATTCATGGTTAACTATAAACTGAAGGGTCTTTTAAACAGTCACCTATGGAAAATATAGGCTACCAACGTTTTCTGCCACTTCAGAGGTGCAGGTGCTGAAAAAGGATTAATAGTTTGACTCAACCCCTGTGACTGCCACTTTTGCAAGACAGACACTTTTTCTAGACAACTTTGTTACTTTAAAGGAGGCTGTCAAATTATGGATTTAATGGCAGAATTGGGATGTAATAAAGGTGTGTTATGGGGAGACTAAGAAAATCAAAAACCGCTGCACTAATGCTATTAAAAAAGACTATCATATACAGTATCTCACAAAAGTGAGTACACCCCTTAAATATTTTATTATATCTTTTCATGTGACAACACTGAAGAAATTACACTTTGCTACATTGTAAAGTAGTGAGTGTACAGCTTGTACAATAGTGTAAATTTGCTGTCCCCTCAGTATAACCCAACACACAGCCATTATTGTCTAAACCACTTTTAGCAAAAGTGAGTACACCCTTAAGTGAAAATTAGCAAATTGGGCCCATTGAGCCATTTTCCCTCCCCGTTGTGTCATGTGACTTGTTAAGTGTTACAAGGTCTCAGGTGTGAATGGAGAGCAAGTGTGTTAAGTTTGGTGTTATTGCTCTCACTCTCTCATACTGGTCACTGGAAGTTCAACATGGCACCCCATGGCAAAGAACTCTGAGGATCTAAAAAAAATAAAGAATTGTTGTTCTACATAAATATGGCCTAGGCTATAAGAAGATTGCCAAGACCCTGAAACTGAGCTGCAGCCCGGTGGCCAAGACCATACAGTGGTTTAACAGGACAAGTTTCACTCAGAACAGGCCTTGCCATAGTCGACCAAAGAAGTGGAGTGTACCTGCTCAGCATCATATTCAGAGGTTGTCTTTGGGAAATAGATGTGTGAGTGCTGCCAGCATTGCTGCAGAGGTTAAAGGGGTGGGGGTCAGCCTTTCGGACCATACGCCGTGCACTGCATCAAATTGTACTGCATGGCTTTAATCCCAGAAGGACGCCTCTTCTAAAGATGATGCACAAGAAAGCCCACAAACAGAGTGGAAGAGGATACCAGTTGCAACCTGTGAAGCTTTAGTGAACTCCATGCTAAAGAGGGTTAAGGCAGTGCTGGAAAATAATGGTGGCCACACAAAATATTGACATTTTGGGCCCAATTTGTACATTTTCATTTAGGGGTCTGCTCACTTTTGTTGCCAGCAGTTTAGACCAGTGTTTCTCAACTCCAGTCCTCAAGGCGCCCCAAAAGGTCATGTTTTCAGGATTTCCTTCAGATGAAACAGCTGTGGTAATAACTAAGGGAGTGAAACTGAAACTGATCAAATCAGGGAAGCCTGAAAACTAGGGCTGTTACTGATTAAAATTCTTGTGTTCGATTAATCGATTTCTTTTTTAATCGATCAACTAATTTCAATTATAATGCACATACAGATCTAACTACTTTTAGCTGATCTCCTTGCATTACAACTCTGCATTAGTCAGTGGTAAATGTGATATACACTATATACAATCACCCGACACTAGTTAGTTTCCACAATCCATGACTTAACTTCACAGTTCACACAAATACATTTTAAATTTAAACTGTAGCACTGATGTAATTTTTTTTCCCACAGTAGCGCGACAATCCGTCTACCTCCGGTCTAACTAATCACTCTCACCTTATGGCATGGACCCCTGTGCAAACAGGTGGTCATGCAAGCAGGTATCAAAAGGGTTAACACGGATTATAATCTTCTCTCACGTCTCCTTAGATCTCAGCAAGGACGCCAGGTCATGGGTAGAAAGAAAAGATCGAAGTGCTCACTGCTTAAGTATAATCAAAATACTTGATTTTTTTTGATCAATCAGAAGAATTTTGATCGATCAAAAAAATTAATCAATGAATTTCCACAGCTCTACTGAAAACAGGACCTGTTGGGGTGCCTTGAGGACTGGAGATGAGAAATGCTGGTTTAGACATTAATAGCTGTGTGTGGAGTTATTTTGAGGGGACAGCAAATTTACACGGTTATACAAGCTGTACACTCACTACTTTACATTGTAGTAAAGTGTAATTTATCCACTCAAATTTTTTTGTGCCTCAGATCGGCATCAGCAGGATCCAGCAGTGTTTCTCTCTGTGTTTCGTCCACCCCACCAACAAGATGGCAGATTGGTATGCTTTCCACCACCCGAGCCTCATGAACCAGAAGAACGGGACACGGTATGGCTGACGTTACTATATGCACCTTAATTGACATCAGAATCACGTGGGATGACGTTTAATGTTTGCACTTTAAAAGAGTCATTCACAGCTTTTAGTTGTGCTGACTAATTGTATTTGTGATTTTTTCTATTTATGATCAAAAGTTTTGTATAGCACCTAGTGCTCACTTTAAAGTTGTGTACCATTTGTCAGTACTGTGTATATTACAAAAGAAGTGTTTAGGGCAGCAAGGGTGACACCATAAGGAATCACAATATATATAGGAGCACCTGTGGCGCAGTATATACATTTGTTTTGATTTTGTACAACATACAGACCTGGCAGCAAAAGTGTTAAAGGATAAGTTCACCTTTAGGAACAGGTTACATGTTCCACCCCTTCTTGGGATGGAACATGTGATATGTTTCCGCTCCTGCAGCTGCTTGGGATCTGCTGCCTCTGTGCGACAGCAGTATGAGGAGAAGTTCCCCGGACCAGTTGTCACTTTTTGAAAAGAGAGTGAGAGTGACCATTCGGGACTCCGACCCACACAGCAGCGTCATTGATTCACAGAGTATTCTGAATGAATGCACTACAGTACTGATATCCTGTGTGGCTGTTGGCTTGTAGTTCTCAATGAACTACCATGGTGCTGTTGAGCCTCCTAAAATAAAATAGTAAATGAACATTTTTATTACTTGCAGAAAAATTAGCTTTTTATTTATTTTTTAAGGTAAACTCAGCTTTAAGAGTGACGGTTTGAAGGCAACATAGGTTCTCACCCATGTAGGTTGAGGGGTTCTGGGGTAGTCCAGCTGGAGAGGAGAGGACTGATTTTTCAGTGCTCTCTGGATTGCCAAGTCCTTATTAGGGACCCAAAATTTCAGTGGTTCAAAGAGAAGGGAAGAACCTCAACTCTTATCTTCTGAAGAGGTTAACCTGAGTGGATCAGAGTCCAGAAAAGAAAAAGAAAACAGTCGGCACCTGTCTGAGGTAAAAAGCAGGATACAACAGAGTGAGCAAGGTGAACTAGCTTGAGCCAAGACTGCTGGAGCACTTGTTCATTTCCATTGAATACCATCCAATCTGCTAGATGGATGAGATATGGGATCCTCATCTGTCTGTTTTTTAGTGAACCGGATCGTATCGGATGCAGGCGGGTGTATTTTGGGGCTATTTCTCTAAATTTCTGGTTTCAGTACCAGTCCAGCTGGGTTGCACTGGGTTCTCCTTGATCGCAGGTGTCGCTGTCACTGCTGGCAAGAGTAGAAACGCAGTTTAGCTGGGTGTATTGAATGCCACTGTTCTCTCTGAACCAGCCCAGTGGGAGTGTTGACAGTAACCATTCTGTGCATTCTGGGGGTGGTATTTAAGATACCAACGCCACGTGGTTCCATCTTAGATTTTCTGTCTGTACTGTTCGGGGTTCCATCTTTGATTTTCTGTCTGTTCGGTTCGGGGGTTCCATCTTTGATTATCTGTCTGTTCGGTTCTGGTGGTCCTCCTGACCCAGCCCTATGGCCCTCCTGGCCTGGGGCACAGAACCATGCATTCCGAGTCTCGGGGCCAGCTGGGGCGAGGCAACGTAACTGCAGGGACAGGCCCAAGTGGAGTTCGGGGCCTATTGATCCAAGGGTGGTCCGGCGCCGTCTCATCTGAAGGGAGAGGCCCAGCAACTGAAGAACCCCAGGGGAGGACTCTTCCTCTTCGGGAGAAGGCCGTGTGCAAGGCTGGCTTCTCTGAAGGAACCTGGAGGCTTAGTTGAAGGACGCAACCTGGATCCACACTCATACAGTATCGCTGGATCGGCTGAGAGAACCTTGTACCGTATGATAGCCCTTTGAATTTATCCATGTCCCTCAGTAACGCTCAAGTGTACATCGCAAGTCTGTGGCAGAGACTTTGTCAAACACCCTACCGGCTGCTAGGCCTAGTGAGAGGAGGTCTATCTGGGGGTTGTAAAATCCAGTTGTGAAACGGTCTTTATTCTCTGGATTTTCTATAAGGACTTATTTTTTTATATTATTTTTTGGCAACCCAAGTACCTGAACTTACTCCTAACCCTCTACCCTTTATTGAGAGACTCTGTTTCTGTTCCAAATAACCCAAAAGAATATTCAGTGTCAGTTTCCACATTCTTTGGGCCATCTACCATGAGAATCCCTAGACGGAGAAACAAACAAGGAGGTAACAGTAAGCAAGCCCAAATAAAACCAGCAGCTCCTTCGGGGATGAGTGCTACACATGTTAATTGAAGAAACTAGTATTTTCCATTTGAGAGTCAGATGGTTTGATTTACTAAAGGCAACAAGGATGTTGACTTTGCAAGGGAATTATCCCTTAGCTTAGAGAATGTGGGGAAGCTGTGCTGACTTCTATTATCCAATCATGTGCAAGCTTAAATACAGTTTCCTTTTTATATAATTTTCGTGATTGGCTATTCTTTGCAATGTGAATTTTCACCATATTCATTAAGCTAATAAGAGATTCTTTAGTAAAACAAACTTAAGGGCCCATTTTCACAGGCCCACAAGCTCAAACTGCTGCCCCCCACACAGTGCGCGAGGGGGGTTGCACTTTTTATCGCATCACACAGCTCCCATTTATTGGAACTTTAGTTGAAGTGTACAAAGTGACATTTCATTCATGCCAATGCATGACAGCATGGTGTGATGTGCTTATACGGACCATGAGCTGGAAGAGCAAGAACTCCATTGAAAGCTGTGATTGAACCAAGCATCTGCCATTAGAGGTTAAATTATAGCTAAAGGCAAAACTTTTTTTTTTCAGTTTGGATAGAGTGCAGAGGAATTAGAACCCCCTGTTTTTTTTATTGTGGTCTGTGCCCCCATTTACCACATGCCGATCGTGCTATAACTGAATTTCGGCTATAGAGTGGCCGGCTAGTTCTGGAAGGCCGTTATATGATGGCTTCTTGTGCACATCGTGTATCAGGGTTAAATGTGACTGCTCTGTTCAATGATGAAACAATCAATTGTCAACAAACTGGTGTCATGGCCGGTTCAGCTTGCGCTGCTGGGGGAGGAGGAAAGAGAGAAATGCTGCAGCAGCGTGAGCTGGCACAATCCACAGTGTTCATTAATGCCCATACAGTGCCATACGTGCCCATACAGTGCTTATCAGTGGCAACAGTGCTCATCAGTGCCTCTGCAGTGCCAACAGTGCTCATCAATGCCCTACGGTGCCACTACTCTGCTCATTAGTGCCCATCAATGCCACTAAAGTGATCATCAGTGCCACTACAGTGCCCTACAGTGCCACTAGTGTACAACAGTGAGTGCTCATCACTGCCACCCTATCAGTGGATCCTCATCAGCACACGTCAGTGCCGTAAAAAATGTGTTTAAAAAATGGATTGTCATTTTCTTTTCAAATTTTCCAAATTTGGGAAAAAAAAGATATGTTCAAAAGACTCAGTATGCCTCATAGAATATACTTTGGGGTGTTTGCTTTCTAAAATGGGGTAATTTTGTGGGTGTTTCCATTGTTCTGGTTCTTCAGGGATTCAAAAGTGTAAGACCCCTTTCACACTGGCACCGCTCCATGTTATCGCTAAAAAATAGCAGTGCTTTTCAGGTGCTAGTGAGTTTTTAACGCCCGCTAGCGGCCAAAGAAAGGGTTAAATGTGCCTGAAAAACACCTCAGTGTGAAAGGGGTCTAATATGTAGTCAAGAAGTTAGATGTGCAATTTGCTCCTAGAACTCCCTGCATGTTGGGCCTCTCTATATGGCTAGGCGGTGAAAAAGTCTCAAACGTGTGGTATCGCCATACTCATAAGGAGTAGCAGAACGTGTTTCGGGTGTAGTTGCAAGTATGCATATGCCATGTGAGAGAAAAAAACCCGTTAATGACAATCATTTTTTCCCACAAAATTTCATTTGCAAATTCTTTTTGCAAAGAAATGTGGAATAAAAATTACAACTTCATTTGGGGGGTATTTGTACTTTTCTGGCTTGTTAGTGTCTCGAGAAATTAGATAGGCCATCAGTATATCAGGTGTGATCAATTTTCTGTTTCAATATGTTTATTGAAAATTTTGAATAAACAGGAATAAACAAGAGACTACAATCTGCTCCTTGTGCGCCCTCGCAGGGGCTACAAAGCATGAATATGAAACCGAAGGGCAAACCATCACATTATACTTATAAAAACACAAGAAGGGAAGGAAAAAGTGTAGGGAATGGTATCGAGACTGGCTCCAGTACCAAGCAACTCGTTCCTTTATCGTTTCCGGAGGGCAAGCCCTTCTCCCACTACCCCCTCCTACGGGGGGCAGCAGTATTTGTTAGCAATGAGAGAGATTACAAAGAAGAGTGAAAAGAGATAGGGAACAGAAGAAGGAAAGGTAGGGAGAAAAGAGGGGGAAGAAAGGAGGGGGAAAGTTCGGGTGTGGACGCCTCGCCAAGAGGAGTTAGACCAAGCCCAGGCATGCAGCTTGGAGCCCGGGGAACTCATAGGAGATCCACGGCTCCCAGATTTTTAGAAACTTAGCATGAGAATTATGGACAATACTGGACATACGTTCCTGAAGTAGCATAGCAGTCATGCGGGTTTTAACCCCTTGAAAATCTACCCGTTGGGACTTCCAGGCTTGGGCAATGGTCCGCTTGGCCGCTATAAATAAATAAGTAGCCAGCTTCTGTTGAGGGCCTCACAAACCAGGTACCGGGCAATGTAGAAGAGCTAGCTTAGCGTCCCTTCGGATCGTAAGGTGGAAGAGTGTCTGCAGCAAACCAAAAATCCTAGACTAGAATCCCACCAGCCTTGGGCAAGCCCACCATGTGTGCAGAACATCACCTCGCTGTCCACAGTTGCGGAAGCATCTGTCAGTACTCCCAGGGAAAGCCCGAGCTGTGCGGGCAGGTACCCAATACCATCGGAACATTACTTTATATGCAGCCTCTAGGGTATTTGTGTTGAACGAGCATTTGGCGACCGTTTTCCAGGCCCTGCTCCAGTCCTCTGGGTCTACTAGGGCCTGAAGGTCCTTTTCCCATTGAGTCATATAAGAGAGGGGTGCTGATGGCGGGCGACCATTCAGAGAGGCATAAATGGCCGAAATAAGACCTGGGGACCCTGGGGCGTGCTGGCATGAATGTTCAAAAAAAGTTTTTTGGAAGGGGTAGGTGGACATGCGGCGCAACGTTGCAATCCAGTGCTTTAATTGGATAAAGTGATAATGCTTGTTAGCCGGCGCCCCATGTGTTTCCCGGATACTCTCCCAGGAGGGGAGTAAGCGTGAGGAAAGAAAATTTTGAACTCGTGGGTAGCCATGTGAGGACCACCAGGAGAATGCCTGGGGCTCCTTCAGACCCGGGGGGAAAAGAGGGTTATGAGTGATGGGGAGTAGGGGTAGAAAGGGGGACATCAGATTACTGGAAAAGCAAACTGAGTCCCACACCCGCAGACCACGGAGCAGCATGGGGCTTAGGGAGGGAGGGCGCAGATTCCTGGGGAGCCAGAGGAGTGCCTGAAGTGCACAAGGGTCACAGCCAGGCACCTCCAGGAGCACCCACAGAGGGACATCCGCGGTTGCATGGAGCATAGTCAACGGAGAGATCTGGGCTGCTGTGTAATATTTAGAGATATTGGGGACCCCCAAGCCTCCCCGGAGCCTATGGGTATAAAGGGTCGCTCTAGGTACCCCGGAGCGTTTGCGCGCCCATATAAATTGGAGGATTTTATTCTGCAAGAGTCTAAGGAAAAAAGTGGGTACCCGGACAGGCAAAGTACGAAAATAATAAAGGACTTTAGGAAAAATCGTCATCTTCACCGCCGAGATCTTGCCTACCCATGAGAGAGTGGAGAATTGCCAGGCTTGCATAAGGGTGGACACCGTTCGCAACAGGGGATAATAATTGGTCGAGAAAAGGGAAGAATAAGACGGTGTTAATTTGACACCCAAATAATCATCGAGTGGGATGCCCAACGGTATGGAAAAGGGTCCTGGAGACGCTGCACCAGTTCCAGAGGGAGGGTAACGTTCAGCGCTGTGGCCTTGGCAGGTTAATTTGAAGACCCGAGAAGGCTGAAAATCGGTCTAATACTAGTTGCAGGTTGGGCAGGGAGATAAACGGGTTTGATATGGTCAAAAGGGAGTCGTCCGCAAAGAGGTTCACTTTGTATTGAGTACCCGCGTAAGGGATTCCCGAGATATCGCTATTGGCCCTGATCGCCGCCGCCAGCGGCTCCAATGCCAGGATAAATAGTGCCGGGGACAGGGAGCATCCGTGTCTAGTCCCCCGGAGTATCGGGAAAGGGTCAGAAAGGAAGCCTGCATATTTAACCGACGCCGACGGTGCGGAATAGAGGGCCTGGATCCATTGCAGAAAATGTGGTGCAAATCCCCATTTCGTTAGAACAAAGTAAAGGTAGTCCCAGGAGAGCGAATCAAACGCTTTATAAATATCTAGAGAGCAAAAGTCCAGGTATTTTACGCTGATGAAGTATATGAAGGAGATGGACCACCTTGCGGACATTGTCCCCCGCCTGGCGACCGGGCACAAAGCCCACCTGATCCCTGTGAATGAGGGCCTGAAGATATCTGTTGACCCTTGTGCTCAGAACCTTTCCCAGAACCTTCAGGTCAACATTCAACAGGGATATGGGACGAAAGGACTGCGGGTCTGTGGCTTCCTCGGGTGACTTAGGAAGGTTTCAATGATTGCTTGTAACCTTCACAAAGACCAAATAATATACACTGATTTGGGTTATTCCTATCAAACAAATGTAGCAGTAAAAAATGTGGTCAACATTTATGAAGAAAAAATTATTAATTTGCAACATTTTCTAACAAAAATGAAGAAAAATGCAGTTTTACTAATTTTTTCGGTCAATTTTTATTTATAGGGGCAAAAAAATTATATATATATAAAAACCCAGTGGTGATTAAATACCACCCAAAGAAAGCAATTTGTGTAAAAAAAAGGACAAGAATTTCATATGGGTACAGTGTTGCATGACTGAGTAATTGTCAAAGTGTGAGAGCGCTGAAAGATGAAAATTAGCCTGGTTCAGAAGGGGGTATAAGTGCCCAGTGGACAAGTGGGTTAAGGAGATACAACCCTTCCTATTTGTCCTGTTTACCATTATCAATGAAAGTGAAAGTAAAAGGAAAAAAAAAAAAATCACAAATTTTAGGTTGTCCCCTGAAATGTTATAGAGGGGAAATCTTCCAATTTCGACACGTCATGGCAAAAATAAAAATAAAAAAATCTGACAGGGGTAATTACCCTCCCTTACTTACTAAAGTTTTGCCTATAGTCCTACTTTACGTAAAACAATCTTTCATGAGTTTCAGCAGTAGATGAATATTACTTTGTTAGATGCTTAATACAGGGTATAGGTAGCTCTGTTTGCTTACTTAAGCCGCGTACACACGGGCGGACTGTCTGGCCAACTAAGTCCGTCAGACAATCCGACAGACAGTCCGTCCTACTTTTGAATGAACGGACTTGACCACACACGATGAACAGACAGTCCGTTGAAAGCTTGCGCGATGACGTGTACAGCACGTACGAGGGTACTAGAAATACGACGTCCAATACACTGCAATGCAACCTTCGGCCGTGTAAATCCTTTCTGAGCATGCGCCATACTTAGTCCGTCCAACTTGCCTACTCACGAGCGGACTGTCCGCTGAAACCAAAGTTGGACAGACAATATTACGGAAATTCCGAAAGACTTAGTCCGCCAGACTGTCCGCTGAAAAAGTCCGCTGAAGCCCACACACGAGCGGACTGTCCGCTGAAATGTGTTTCAGCGGACTAAGTTGGACAGACAGTCCGCCCGTGTGTACGCGGCCTTAGGTGTACATGTGTCAATGTCTTGTAACCTGGGGGATAGGTAGCAGGTACAAAGCTCCCTGAGATGAACGGTTTTTCAGGCACAGATACAAAATCCAGTGAGGTAGTGACAAACAGTGCTGTGTTTAATTTGTGTTATATACAAGTCTATATACAGGTGCTATACATTGTTCCAGAAAACAAATAAGAATAAAAATAGCAAAACAAAAATCCTAGCCATGTCTTGGTTCTAACTACACAATATGCAAGCCCTAACTACCAGGCTGAGCAAGCCTACCGGTTGTCAGTTTCTGCATAAACTGCTTAACAACTTTTACCAACCTTTTGCTCTTCACAGACCAGTGTTGTCTGTGTTTCCCAGGCAGAGAGCAAAGACTGTCTGCTCAGGTGAGCTTAAATTATCCTGGGGAAGAGGACCATGACCCGAACTGGACCATGGATCAAAGATCCCTGAACATATATGAGAGGAGCCTGGGAGATGTATAAACCCCCAACAGGACTTTTCCCAGCTCTCTCTGGGACGCTCTGCTACGTATCCTCCCCCCTTGTTTCAACCCCAGGGTTGGACGCTTGTAGCCCTACATGAGTGAACACGGGACAGGGCATCTACATTCCCCATCTCAATACCTGGTCTGTGTCTTACAGTGAAGGAGTAATCCTGTAGAGCCCAAAACCACTGGTTCACCCGTCTATTAGTCTCCTTCTTTTAGGCCATCCATTTCAGGGGAGCATGGTCAGTTATTAGCTCAAACTGGAAAATACCTGAGCGCGTCCACAGCCCACTTTATGGCTAAACATTCCTTTTCAATGACTGCATACTTTTTCTCATGGTCATTGAGCTTTATGCTTAGGAACACCACATGGTGTTCTTCCCCATTGTGTACCTGTGATGGTACTGCCCTGATACCAACATCAGACGCATCCGTCTGAACCAAAAAATCTTTGGAGAAATCGGGGGGAGTACAGTACTGGCTGTGCACAAAGATCCTTCTTCAGGACTTGGAAAGATTCCTCTGCTACTGAGGACCATTTCACCAATACAGAGTATTTCCCTTTCATAAGGTCTGTCAGTGGGACAGCTATAGTTGTAAAATTTGGGACAAACCTTCCATAATACCCTGCAATGTCAAGAAAGGCCCTGACCTGCTTCTTGTTTGCAGGACGTGGCCACTCATGGATGGCTTCTATTTTACTCACTTGAGGTTTTATGACACCATGGCCAATAGTGTAGCCCAAATACTTGGCTTCCTCTAGACCAAGAGCACATTTTTTTGGATTTGCCATAAAACCTTCTTTGAAGCTGGAATCAAGGACAGCCTGGACACGGGGCAAGTGAGACTCCCAGTCAGTGCTATGTACCACTATGTAATCTAGATACGCTGCTGCATATTGTCGGGTGGGGTCTTAGGGTCCTGTCCATGGTCCTCTAAAATGTCGCAGGGGCATTTTTCAACCCAAAAGGCATTTTTTTATATTGAAAGGAACTCTCTGGGGTCACAAATGCAGGCTTCACTTTGGCGCTACCAGTCAGGGGTATTTGCCAATAACCTTTTGTCAAGTCCAAAGTGGTCAGATAGCGAGCCTTGCCAAGTCGGTCTATAAGTTCATCTACTCTGGGCATTGGGTACGTGTCAAACTATGTCACTGCATTCAGCTTCCTGAAGTCGTTACAGAAGAACCTCCACGTGCCATCTGGTTTTGGGACTAACACAATGGGGCTAGACCAGTCACTATTGGATTCTTTAATGACATCTAGCGCCAACATTCTTTTAACTTCATCGCTGATGTCCTTTCACCTCGCTTCAGGAATTCGGTATGGTTTGAGTTTGACACGGACCCCAGGTTCAGTAACAACATAATGCTGAACTGCTGAAGTCGTGCCAGGTAACTCTGAAAATTTCTCTCTATTCCTTATCAGGAAATCTCTAGCTTCCTGTTTTTGGGTACATTACACAGTGTCTGGAATTGTGACCTCAGGGATCAGAGGGGACTTAGTACTCTTAGGCGTTACCGGGAGGGACCTCGCCGTTAACGCCAGTCTTTAAACAGGTTTATGTGATAAATCTGTTCGGGCTTCCTTTTTCCTGGTTAATATACCTTGTAATTGAAGTCCCCAACTCATTCAATTAACACCAGGATCCTGTCACCAGGTGAGAAAAAAATGGAGTTGGGCTCCCCTGTTATATATCCTCTGTTGGGTTGCTTGGGCCTGCAGTAAGTGTACTTTTACCATCGGAATGATTGCTGCAATCCTGTCCTGCATTTGAGCGATATGCTCAATGACATTTGTTATGTGTACGCGGCCTTAGGGAACTGCTTCAGGGTAACCACGATTACAAGGATATGCTGATGACCCCGGGCAGACGTGGGTAGTGGACCCCCAAGGTCCATGGCAATCCTCTCAAAGGGCACTTCAATAATGGGCAAGGGCACTAAAGGAAGTGGGGTAGTGGGGCTGACATCTGACACACAGGACAGGATTGACAATAATTCTCAATATCTTTCTGTAGCCTGGGCCAGTAAAACCTGCGCAACACCCTTTCAGTCGTTTTTTCCAATCCCTAAATGGCCTCTTAGCAAGTGCCCATGGGCAAGTTCCAACACCACCCCTCTGTATGGCTTAGGGACCACCAACTGTTCAACCACTTCATCATTCATTTTACATACACGATACAGTAAATCCTCATTGCTGCTGAAATAAGGAAAACAGGGCCTGTCACCTGGTTCGACAGGTACATCATTAATCACTATTACATTTTCCCAGGCCCTGGCAAGGGTATGGTCTTTTCCCTGCTCAGTACCAAAATCTTCCTTGTGCACATTAAGGTCAGCAAACTCCAACGTAGGCTCAGATTCAGCAGACGGCTGTCCAGCTCTACTGGTGGTGGGGACTTCCTCAGGCTCCTCCAGCTCTCCTGCCATATCTGATAGAGGAAAACCCGTGGAGCCCTGAGAGGAGTCCCCTGAACCCACATTGTCAGTAGTGGCCAGGAGTTCTGGCTCTGCCACGGAGTCGGGTACTGCAACTGGGTCGGACGATCCCAGTGTTCCCAAAACGTAGGGACGTTCCTACCAATGATGGCCTCATGCACCAAGTGGGGGACAAATCACACTGCATTGCTTCATCTGTCAATGGACAATTTGCTGCAACATGTCCCAGTTCTTGGCAATGAAAACACCTGATGTTTCCCCAGTTTGGTTTGCTGACAGGCAGTGGCTTCCCTTGTTTGGGATGCCAAACTTGAGCCCTGGCACCAAAATGTCTCCCCCCTATTTACTTGCCATGTTTACCACCCACTTCCCCTGGAATAGTCTTACCAGTTGCCTTGGGAGACCGTGGCTTTGGGTGGAAAGTCTGTGCGGTTGTAGGGGTGGTGACCAGGTTCTCTGCAGCAAAGTACCTTTCAACGAGATCCACCAGGTTGTCCACCATGTTGGGGTCCCTTGACTCACCCACTTCTGCAGAGGAATTGGTAGGGACCTCAGGAACCGGTCCAGGACCACACACTCCACTATTTATGGCCCAGACAAGGACTCTGGCTGTAGCCATTTCCTCAACAGGTGAATTAGGTTGAACATCTGCAACCTTGGGGCTTCTCGTCTTGGAGGAACCAGCTGTGGACCCACTGTGCTCGAACTGTCAAAGTGGTACCAAGTCACGCCAGGATTTCCCGCTTGATCTTTTCATAGTCTCCTGCTTCTGCTGACTCCAAATCATAGTATGCCTTCTGCGATTCTCCAGACAGCAAGGGGGGCGACCAGTCCTGCCCACTAGGTTTTAGGCCAATCTTCCCTCTCAGCGGTCGTTAGCAGAAAGGCCTCTGGATCATCATCTGCAGTCATCTTAGAAAGAAAGCGACCCACATGGATGGCTGAGGGCTTGTCTCCAACATCATCAACTTTAGCAGGTGACCACTGTGCTAGCATCTCCACAACCTTAGCCAAGGTTTTCCTATCCGCTTTTGCATCAGTGGCTAGTTGTTCAAACAGCCTCTGCGATTGCCCCTGTGCGATAGCATTAGCTTGCTGTTGTGCAGCATTGGCTTGCCGTAGTTCAGCATTTGCTTGGTTTAGTGCAGTGTTCGTTTGCTGCTGTGCAGTGTTGGATAACATCAATTGTTTTAGGATTTCCTCCATGTTTAGTCACTCTAGGTACTGGCCTTTTAAGTAGTAACTTACTACAGCTGCCCGCATTCTCCACCATATGTAACCTGGGGGACAGGTAGCGGGTACAAAGCTCCTTGGGATGAGCAGTTTTTCAGGCACAGATACAAAATCCAGTGAGGTAGTGACAAACAGTGCTGTGTTTATTTGTGTATATACAAGTCTATATACAGGTGCTGTACAGTGTTCCACAAAACAAATAAGAACAAAAATCCTAGCCATGTCTCGGCTCTAACTACACAATATGCAGGCCCTACCGCTTGTCAGTTTTTTCAGAGGTTCAGTGTTGGGGCAGATGAGAAGGGGTTCAGCGGTGGGACAGATGTGAAAGGAGGTACACTGGTAGGACAGATCAGCGGGGGGGGGGGTAAAGCAGTGGGGCCATGATCTGAGGTGTGAAGGTGCATGAATTGGAGCTGATCAGAGGCGTGAGAGTGCAGGATGTTAATTTCTCAGTACTACTCAAGTAGTCTACAGCATTTACTTTATAAAAAATCCTTTTCGTGATTGAGAGTGTGAAGTTGACATTTTTTCTGTTATAAAATAGGCAAGCTCCATTTCTTTGAAAACATTTTTCGCCACACTGTGCTCAAAAAGGTTGCTTACCCCTGTTTTAGATCAAAGCAATGAACTTCGGTCTGTAAATGGTCAGTTTAGTCACTTAAAGAGGAAACCTTTTTCTGACGCTTGTTGTTTACAAGTTAAAATCAGTATTTTTTGCTAGAAAATTACTTATAAGCCCCCATACGTATATATTTTTTTTTTAGTAGAGACCCTAGAGAATAAAATAGCAGTTGTTGCAATATTTTATGTCACACTGTATTTGTGCAGCGGTCTTTCAAACACAATTTTTTTAAAATAAAAATACACTTAAATTAATAATAAAAAATAAATAAATAATAAAAACACACTAAACAGTAAAGTTAGCCCATTTTTTTTGTATAATGTGAAAGATGTTATGCTGCGAAAATCGTGATCTTTATTCTAAGCAAAAAAATTGTTTTTTATTTATCATTTTAGTCAGAATTGTGCAGCTCTAGTATAAATAAATTAGATCTTTATTTTTAGAAAGTTATCATTTGTTATTAACTTTATTGGCAATAGCATCTGCATTGGCTAGATTCTTATTCTAGACAAAAGGTTGTAATCACTTATTTTATCATTAGGCGTATAAATAAGGAAGTAGAAATAGCCAAAACAGGGGACATGACCTCAAACGAGCAGGAGGAAAGCTCAAAACTAAACTTTCAAAGATTTTTTTTGCCAAAAGGGTAGTTGATGCTTGTTAAAAAAAAAAACATTGAGGCAGACTTGATGGACCACTTAGGTTTTGTTCTGATGTCACTTTTCTATGTTCCGTTTCTCTTCTATAACCCTAAGTTTACACCTATGCTTTTTTTAGTGAGTTTTGCAGTTTGCAGACACGCACCGCAGTCCATTTAACATGGTTTCCTATGGTACTAGTTCACATCTATGCATTTTGCGGCTGGTGCATTTTTTGAAAGGGACGGGAACTTTTTTCCCGCAATTTGCGGCTAATAGACTTCAATGGAGCTGCACCAAAAATGCAAGTGGTGCATTTTGGATGTGTTTTGCACTTTGCGCTTCTTATTTTACCACTGTATATAGCTGCTTGCTAAGCGGGGGGCCGGGAAGTCAGCCTTGTTGAGGCTGCAGTGGAACTGCTAAAAAGACCCACCTACGGATGGATTATACTCACTGTTGGGACAGCTGCCTTCTTTTCTCCTTCTTTTCCCCCTGTCCCATGCAGCATGTTTCACTATCCCAGTGGATATCCTGGATGCTGAAAGCTCTTCTGATTGCTGCTTAGCCCCCAGATACTGTTCCGGAGGGTTAAGGTTGCCTCTCATACAGGACCCCCCCTTTCAGCCGGAAAGCTGATTTGGTTTGGATTAGAAGCCCTTCTCAGTTTTAGGGGGATGAGTGGGGTGGGGGACATGTTACCTGGTTTATTTTTACGATTTATGTTAATTTTTTTTTTTTAAGTTTTCCTAACATTGTTTGATACTAGATTCCAAATGTCAGCATTGCACGGTTTTATACTCAGTCCTTTCCGGGTCCAGCAGGTGTTCTCAGGGAGGACAAAGCCTCTAGAGCCTATAATTAACATCCCAAGTGCCATATATGCCTTCCCTTAATATCTTATAATGGAACCCCAGGGGACTGAACTCTTCGGTTAAGTGATCCCTGGTGTTCCAGTATATTGAGTGTTACAATCCACATATTTGTGTGCTTGGTGGGCAGTAGAAATTTAGCTCTCAAGAAGCCCTGGACTGGGTATCACTACCACTCTACACACTCGAACACAAGGGGAGTCAGCATGTTCGCGCTCAAATCACTTCCCTTCAGACTATTAGACCTGAACCTGGACATGGAAGGCAGATATTCAATTATTTATGCACAAGTCTGTTCAATGAGGTGGGTTATCCTTGGTCTATATCTACCACCCCCGGCGTCTCTGTCTTCTAAATCATATCCCATCCAAAATAGCAGTTTGCCAACGATAACATTGTCAATTTGGGCGATTTCAATTTGGTCCCTGACTCAGGCATGGATAGAATGTCCCTCTGCACTCTGGCCTGGTGGAATAGGCAGAAACATACAGTCTGACGGATATGTGGAGATGGAGACACCCTCAGTCCTGTGCTTACACCTGTCACTCTGCATCTCACCACTCCTTCTCCAGGATTGACCTGGCCTATGCTGGTAAAGCTGTTCTGCCTAGAGTCACGGATATTAAGATACTCCCCAGGGGTATAGCAGACCATGCACTGTTGCTTCTGGGCCTAGACCTGTCCACGGCCCCGGAGGATACATTATGGAGACTCTCCAGGTTCTGGGTGTCGAACACTGCGGTGGATGGGCAATTTAGGTGCGTGCTCCTGGACTACTGGGCCATCAACGCCTTCAAGGCTTATACAAGGGGACAGTACCAGACCATTATCGCTACAATTCGTAGAGAGAGAAGAGCCGAAATGAGCAGAGCGGAGATGGAGGCGCGTCTGCAGGAAGCAAGATTTGTCAGATCTAGGGACCCTCAACACTATTTTAAACTACAGTCTGACTAGGGAGGTGCTCCATCTTTGCACCCCTCTCACTCAGAAATGTATGCTGGCCCAATCTCAAAGCACATTTGAACAAGGGGAGAGATCAGGAAAATTGTTGGCCTGCCTTTCTCGGGGGGGGGGGGGGGGGATGTGCGTCTTGCACCTACAGGGCCCCAATGGTGATCTTCTATATGCCCCTGAAGAGATAAACAGCTGTTTTGTCTCATTCTACCAAACCATATATAGCTCCAGAGTAACGTATAGTAGTGAGGAATTGACTCCTTACCTAGAGCCCGTTGATATCCCTGTCTTGACTTCAACCTATCATAACAAACTGGACAAACCCATCACGGTAAAGGAAATTTTAAAGGCACTCGAGACACTTCAATCAGGTAAAACCCCTGGTTCAGATGGTATCCCTGTAGAATTTTACAAACAGTGTCCTGGAGAGCAAGTTGTTAGACCCCACGCCATGTTTACTGAGTCGCTAACTGCTGAGGCACTTCCAAACTCCCTGAGTGAGGCTGTTGTTGTGGTAATCCCTAAAGCCAGGAAAAGACCCTTCCATATGCTCCTCATATTGCCCTATTTTCTTGATAAATGTGGATGTGAAACTGTTGGCCATGGTCTTGGCCGACAGACTGAGCACGGTCATATCAATACTGGTTCACCCAGATCAAACAGGGTTCATGCCTGGGAGGGGTGCGGACATTAATATTAGAAGACTTTTCACACATATGGCCATGGCACAACCAGAGTCAGCAGGTGTAGTGGCCTCTCTAGATGCAGAAAAAGCCTTCGACTTTGTGGAGTGGGGGGTATCTCTGGGAGGTCCTATTCAGATTTGGTTTTGGCCCCAGGTTTAGGACCTGGCTGCGAATGTTCTATGACAACCCGTGAGCCAGAGTCCGTATTAACAGTAGCCTGTCAGACACATTTCCTCTGGGGCGCGGGACACGTCAAGGATGCGCTCTGTCTCCGGGGTTATTCGCCTTGGCATTGGAACCTCTGGCCCTTGTTCTGAGGGGCAAAGGGGGGTAAAGGGCATAGTTGGTGGGTCCCGTGGAAGAAAAGGTGTCCCTATATGTGGACAACACCCTTCTTTATCTTGCAGATGCCTCATTGTCTCTTAAAAGGGCTCTGAATAAATTCTAAAGGTTTAGTCGGTTTTCAGGAATTTGTATCAATTGGGGCAAGTTGGTGGTGTTCCCACTCCACCCGTGTCCTTTGTCTAGACATGGCCACACCCTACAATGGGTTGATGAATTCCCTTACTTGGGTATTAAGATCAGTGGTACAATGGATGAATTCATAGAGAAGAACGTGTACCTCCTCATGTCTCAGATCACAGCTAAAATGTACTGTATGCCGAAATGTCTTTACTTTTTAACCACTTGCCGACCGCCGCACGACGATATACGTCGGCAGAATGGCACGGGCAGGCATATTGGCGTATATATAAGTCCATGCCTGCCCGCGGGTGGGGGGCCCGATCGGGCCCCCCCCCGGTGCCTGCGGCGGTCGGCATTCGTTCGGGAGAGATCAGGGATGAGGGGACGGCCATTCATTCATGGCCACCCCCTCGCGATCGCTCCCGACGAATGAAAATCCTCGGTGACATCACTTCCTCTCCTGTATTGTAAACACAGGCAGAGGAAATGATGTAATCTCTCCTCGTGTCGGTCTTTTTCGTTCCGGCACGGAGGAGAGAAGATCGGTGAGTTGCACCTAACACTACACTAACAGTAGAACACGCCAGGCACACTTTTCACCCCCCTGATCACCCCCCAATCACCCCCCCAATCACCCCTGCCCCCCCAGTCACAGTGACACCAAGTGCATTTTTTATTATTTTTATTTTTTTTTTATTTTTTTTGCATTGGTGTCATTTGTGACTGTAATAACTGTTAGGGCAGTTAGGGTTAGCCCCCTTTAGCTCTAGGGTGCCCCCCTAACCCCCCCAATAAAGGTTTAACCCCGTGATCACCCCCCGTCGCCAGTGTCACTAATAAGCGATTTTTTTCTGATCGCTGTATTAGTGTCACAGGTGACGCTAGTTAGGCAGGTAAGTATTTAGGTTCGCCGCAGCTTTTTATAGCGTCAGGGACCCCCATATACTACCGCATAGCCCCCTGATTGCCCCCCAGTTAACCCTTTCACCAGTGATCACCATATAACTGTTACAGGTGACGCTGGTTGGTTAGTTATTTTTTTTTTGTTTCAGGGCACCCGCCATTTATTACCTAATAAAGGTTTAACCCCCTGATCACCCGGCGGGTGATATAAGTTTGAGGGTCAGATAAGGCCTGCGTCGCCCCAGCGTCAGGTTAGTGCCAGTACCGCTAACACCCACGCGCAAAGCATACACCTCCCTTTAGTAATATAGTATCTGATCAGATCTATATTAGCGTTGCCTTCATTTTAGGTTTCCCAAAACGCATTGTTAGCGGGATCAGCCCAGATACCCGCTAGCACCTGCGTTTAGCCCCTCCGCCAAGCCCAGCCCAGCCCACCCAAGTGCAGTATCGATCGATCACTGTCACTTACAAAACACAACACACATAACTGCAGCGTTCGCAGAGTCAGGCTTGATCCCTGCGATCGCTAACAGTTTTTTTTGTAGCGTTTTGAAACAGTCGCTGACAGGCTAGGTGCTTTTTTACCTGTGAGTCTCACTAGTGTACCCCTAAATTTAGAGCCCAAAATGGCAAGGCGAAGGTACACTAGTGAAGAGGCCTACACGTTTCTGAGCATGACAGATAGTGAAGAGGACGTCACTCATCTGTCAGATTCAGGCTCAGAATACGATCCTGTAGAGGACAGCGGCTCCATGACAGATAGCTCTGACGACGGAGATGAGGCCGCTGCTAAGAACAGGTGTGCCCAATCCCGTATGTATTCTGTTGTTGAGGTGCAGGAACCGCAGGTCACTCGTATGGAGCAGAGACGTACTAGAGCCGCTCAACCTTCTGGTGAACTGGCAAGCACCAGCGGCCTAGTACACCCTGGACGTACATCCAGCACTGCAGTAACACGTGGTGACGTGGCGAGTCCCATAAGTGCAGTTCAAGCTGGCGAGGTGGCAAGCACAAGTAGTGTCCCGCTGCCACCAAGAAGAAGACAAAGACAGGCCCGTCGTACCCATAGTGCCCTTCCTGCAGAATTCGCCAATCCTATTTGGGTGCCCACATCTTCTGCAGAACCCGTACTTCCCCCATTCACTGGCCAACCTGGCATTAACGTGGAAACAGTTGATTTTACGACACTTGACTTTTACTCACTGTTTTTCACCGAAGATCTCTATAGATCTATTGTGGACCAAACCAATTTGTACGCTGCTCAACACATCGCCACTATTCCCCAGTCCGCCCTTGCCAGACAATGGAAACCAGTTACGGTTTCCGAATTTAAAACCTTTCTGGGCCTCTCCCTCAACATGGGCATAACCAAAAAGAGTGAATTGCGGTCATATTGGTCCACTGACCCAATTCACCATATGCGCGTGTTCTCTGCTTCCATGTCCAGGGCACGATATGAGATGATTTTGCGGTTCATGCACTTCAGCGACAATGAACTCTGTCGTCCTCGTGGAGACCCTGAATACGATCGGCTCTACAAAATTCGGCCCCTCATAAACCACTTCAACCAACGTTTTGCAGACATGTTTACTCCCCATCAAGTTGTCTGCGTTGATGAGTCCCTGATTAAGTTTTCTGGTCGCTTGTCATTCAAACAATACGTCCCCAACAAGCGTTCCAGATACGGGGTCAAGATGTATAAGCTCTGTGACAGGGCCACAGGCTATACACGTAGTTTCATGGTTTATGAGGGTAAAGATAGTCACGTAGAGCCGGAGAACTGCCCTGATTACATAGGAAGCGCTGGCAAGATAGTGTGGGACATGGTGTCACCCTTATTCGGAAAGGGGTACCACTTGTACGTGGACAATTATTACACAAGCGTGCCACTGTTTAGTCACTTGTTTGATCAGCAGATTGGAGCATGTGGCACCGTGCGACCTAATCGCCGGGGCTTTCCCCAGCGGCTTGTAGAGTCCCCTCTTAGGCTGGGGGAGAGAGCCTGCTTGCGCAGTAATAATTTGCTCGCTATGAAGTGGAGGGATAATAAGAATGTTTTCGTTCTTACCTCCCTTCATGCAGACACGACGGTCCAAATTTCTACGGCGACTGGTATTGTGGAGAAACCCCTCTGTGTCCACAAATATAACCTTAACATGGGAGGGGTGGACCTCAATGACCAGTTGTTGGCGCCGTATCTAGTTGCCCGTAAGGCCAGACGCTGGTACAAAAAAGTGTCTGTTTATTTATTCCAATTGGCTATACTGAATGCTTATGTACTACACAAAGCTTCAGGACGGACTGGATCCTTCCTCAAATTCCAGGAGGATATCGTCAGAGCCCTTCTGTATCCAGACGGTGCTCCACCTCACCTTCCCCTACCAGATGCAGTAAGCCGGCTGCATGAGAGGCATTATATTTATGTCCTCCCGAGTACCCCTACCCAACGAGCCCCCCAAAGAAAATGTCGTGTCTGCAGTAAGCGCGGATTTAGGCGTGACACCCGTTATTGTTGTCCCCGCTGTCCTGACAATCCTGGTCTTTGCATTGGTGAATGTTTTGAACGCTACCATGAACTAGTTGAGTTTTAGAGTAGGGTACAGCATTGCACAGGCTAGGCACACGTTCACAGGGTCTCCCAAGATGCCATCGCATTTTGAGAGACCCAAACCGCTGGAACCGTTACAACAGAAGTGTTAAAGTTACATAAAAAAGTGTTTAAAAAAAAAAAAAAAAAAAAAAAAAACAAAAAACCAAAAAAAATATAAAATAAAAAAACCAAAAATAGTTGTCGTTTTATTGTTCTCTCTCTCTCTATTCTCTCTCTATTGTTCTGCTCCTTTGTACTGTATTCTATTCTGCAATGTTTTATTGTTAACCATTTTTTGTTTTCAGGTACGCCATTCAGCTGTAGCGTGGATTTATTTATCTTGACAGCAACAGCGTTTGCTCCCACGATACGTAAAGCCACGACTCCAGCGCTGTCGGAGGTGATTTCACCACCACAGTTAAAAAAAGAGCATATATGCCGAAGCATGGGGGCATAAGGGGTGGAGGAGCGATCTGCTCCTACCTTTTGCGGGAGGATGCCCCCATGCTTCGGCATATATATATTTTAGGCACAGATTGTGTTAAATGTGTTATTTTTTGCGATTTTTTTTGTATTTGCTTTGCAGGTATGGTAAGTCCTACTGTTATACTGTAATGTTACTTTGTTTTATTGTTAACCATCATTTGCTTAGCAGGTACGCCATTCTGCTGCAGAGCGGATTTATTTATCTTGACAGCAACAGCGTTTGCTCCCATGATACATAAAGCCGCGACTCTAGCACTGTCGGGGGTGATTTCACCACCACAGTTAAAAAAGAGCATATATGCCGAAGCATGGGGGCATAAGGGGTGGAGGAGCGATCTGCTCCTACCTTTTGCGGGAGGATGCCCCCATGCTTCGGCATATATAAATGGTGCATGTATGCCCACCATTAGAAAGTGGGTGGATGAAGGGTGGTATCTAATGGTGGGCATACCCACCGATCAATATTTTTTTTTCGTTCAGCCCACAGGCTGCATGAAAAAAAAATTACAATATATGCCCAACCAGTTCCAGCAACATACTGGTATGTTGCGGGACTTTGAGTGCTTATACCAGAATGATGCCTGCAGGTTTAGGTATCATCTTGGTATCATTCTTTTCAGCCAGCGGTCGGCTTTTATGTAAAAGTAATCCTAGCGGCTAATTAGCCTCTAGACTACTTTTACAAGCAGTGGGAGGGAATGTCCCCCCCCCCCGCACCATCTTCCATGGTTTTCTCAGGCTCTCCTGTCCCAACAGGGAACCTGAGAATGCAGCCGGTGGTTCCGCCAGCTGACCATAGAGCTGATCAGAGACCAGAATGGCTCCAATCATCTCTATGGCCTAAGACACCGGAAGCTACAAACATTTCATGACTTAGATTTTGCGGGATGTAAACAGCGCCATTGGGAAATTGGGAAAGCATTTTATCACACCGATCTTGGTGTGGTCAGATGCTTTGAGGACAGAGGAGAGATCTAGGGTCTGATAGACCCTAATTTTTAAAAAAAAGAGTACCTGTCACTATCTATTGCAATCATAGGGGATATTTACATTCCCTGAGATAACAATAAAAATCATAAAAAAATATATATAAATGAAAGGAACAGTTTAAAAATAAAATAAAAAAGCAAAATAAATAATAAAAAAAAAATTAATAAAAAAAAACACCCCTGTACCCCCCTGCTAAGGCGCAACGTGGAACGCAAGCATTGGTCTGGTGGCATATGTAAACAGCAATTGCACCATGCATGTGAGGTATCACCACGAAGGTCAGATCGAGGGTACTAATTTTAGCAGTAGACCTCCTCCGTAAATCTAAAGTGGTCACCTGTAAAGGCATTTAAAGGCTTTTAAAAATGTACGTAGTTTGTCGCCGCTGCACGTTTCTGCGCAATTTTAAAGCATGTCATGTTTGGTATCCATGTACTCGGCCTAAGATCATATTTTTTATTTCATCAAACATTTGGGCAATATAGTGATTTTTAGTGCATTAAAATAAAAAAAAGTGTGTTTTTTCCCCCAAAAATGCGTTTGAAAAATCGCTGCGCAAATACCGTGTGAAAAAAAATAATGAAAAACCCACCATTTTAATCGGTAGGGCTTTTGCTTTAAAAAAACACTTCATGTTTGGGGGTTCAAAGTAATTTTCTTGCAAAAAAAAATATTTTTTCATGTAAACAAAAAGTGTCAGAAAGGGCTTTTTCTTCAAGTGGTTAGAAGAGTGGGTGATGTGTGACATAAGCTTCTAAATGTTGTGCATAAAATGCCAGGACAGTTCAAAACCCCCCCAAATGACCCCATTTTAGAAAGTAGACACCCCAAGCTATTTGCTGAGAGGCATGTCGAGTCCATGGAATATTTTATATTTTGACAAAAGTTGTGGAAAAAATACATTATTATTATTTTTTATTTTTTTTTTGCACAAAGTTGTCATTAAATGATATATTGCTCAAACATGCCATGGTTATATGTAAAATTACACCCCAAAATACATTCTGTTGCTTCTCCTGAGTACGGGGATACCACAAGTGTGAGACCTTTTGGGAGCCTAACCGCGTACGGTACCCCAAAATCCAAGCACCACCTTCAGGATTTCTAAGGGTGTAAATTTTAGATTTCATTCCTCACTGCCTATCACAGTTTCGGAGGCCATGGAATGCCCAGATAGCACAAAATCCCCCCAAGTGACCCCATTTTGGAAAGGAGACACCCCAAGCTATTTGCCGAGAGGTATGGTTAGTATTTTGCAGACCTTCATTTTTGTCACAAAGTTTTGAAAATTGAAAAAAAGAAAAAAAATATACATTATTTTTTTTTTTCTTCATTTTCAAAAACAAATGAGAGCTGCAAAATACTCACCATGCCTCTCGGCAAATAGCTTGGGGTGTCTACTTTCCAAAATGGGGTCATTTTGGGGGGTTTTGTGCTATTTTGGCATTTTATGGCCTTCAAAACTGTGATAGGTAGTGAGGTGTAAAATCAAAAATTTACCCCCTTAGAAATCCTGAAGGCGGTTCTTGGTTTTCGGGGCCCCGTACGCGACTAGGCTCCCAAAAAGTCCCACATATGTGGTATCCCCGTACTCAGGAGAAGCAGCAGAATTTATTTTGGGGTGTCATTTCACATATGTCCCTGGCATGTGTGAGCAATATATCATTTAGTGACAACTTTGTGAAAAAAAAATAAAAAAAAATAAAAGTTTGTAATTTTCCCGCAACTTGTGGCAAAATATAAAATATTCCATGGACTCAACATGCCTCTCAGCAAATAGCTTGGGGTGTCTACTTTCTAAAATGGGGTCATTTGTGGGGGTTTTGTGCCATCTTGGCATTTTATGGCCTTCAAAACTGTAATAGGTAGTGAGAAGTGAAATCAAAGATTTACGCCCTTAGAAAGCCTGAAGGCGGTTCTTGGCTTTCGGGGCCCCGTACGCACCTAGGCTCCCAAAAAATCCCACATATGTGGTATCCCTGTACTCAGGAGAAGCAGCAGAATTTATTTTGGGGTGTCATTTTACATATGCCCATGGCATGCGTGACTAATATATCATTTAGTGACAACTTTGTGAAAAAAAAAATAAAAAAAAAAAAGTTTGTAATTTTCCCGCAACTTGCGGCAAAATATAAAATATTCCATGGACTCAACATGCCTCTCAGCAAATAGCTTGGGGTGTCTACTTTCTAAAATGGGGTCATTTGTGGGGGTTTTGTGCCATCTTGGCATTTTATGGCCTTCAAAACTGTAATAGGTAGTGAGGCGTGAAATCAAAGATTTACGCCCTTAGAAAGCCTGAAGGCGGTTCTTGGCTTTTGGGGCCCCGTACGCAGCTAGGCTCCCAAAAAGTCCCACATATGTGGTATCCCCGTACTCAGGAGAAGCAGCAGAATTTATTTTGGGGTGTAATTTCACATATGCCCATGGCATGCGTGAGCAATATATCATTTAGTGACAACTTTGTGAAAAAAAAAAATAAAAAAAAAAAAGTTTGTAACTTTCCCGCAACTTGCGGCAAAATATAAAATATTCCATGGACTCAACATGCCTCTCAGCAAATAGCTTGGGGTGTCTACTTTCTAAAATGGGGTAATTTGTGGGGGTTTTGTGCCATCTTGGCATTTTATGGCCTTCAAAACTGTAATAGGTAGTGAGGCGTGAAATTAAAAATGTATGCCCTTAGAAAGCCTGAAGGCGGTGCTTGGTTTTCGGGGCCCCGTACGCGGCTAGGCTCCCAAAAAGTCCCACATATGTGGTATCCCCGTACTCAGGAGAAGCAGCAGAATTTATTTTGGGGTGTAATTTCACATATGCCCATAGCATGTGTGAGCAATATATCATTTAGTGACAACTTTGTGAAAAATTTATAAAGTTTGTCATTTTCCCGCAACTTGTGGCAAAATATAAAATATTCCATGGACTCAACATGCCTCTCAGCAAATAGCTTGGGGTGTCTACTTTCTAAAATGGGGTCATTTGTGGGGGTTTTGTGCCATCTTGGCATTTTATGGCCTTCAAAACTGTGATAGGTAGTGAGGAGTAAAATGACATATGTATGCCCTTAGAAATCCTGAAGGCGGTGCTTGGCTTTCGGGGCCCCGTACGCGGCTAGGCTTCCAAAAAGTCGACCACATGTGGTATCCCCGTACTCAGGAGAAGCAGCAGAATGTATTTTGGGGTACAATTCCACATATAACCATGGCATGTGTGAGCAATATATCATTTAGTGACAACTTTGTGTAAAAAAAAATAAAAATTTTTTTTTTTGTCATTATTCAATCGCTTGCGGCAAAAAAATAAAATATTCAATGGGCTCAACATGCCTCTTATCAATTTCCTTAGGGTGTCTACTTTCCAAAATGGGGTCATTTGGGGGGGTTTTGTACTGCCCTGCCATTTTAGCACCTCAAGAAATGAGATAGGCAGTCATAAAATAAAAGCTGCGTAAATTCCAGAAAACGTACCTTAGTTTGTAGATGTGACAACTTTTGCGCAAACCAATAAATATACAATTATTGACTTTTTTTTTACCAAAGACATGTGGCTGAATACATTTTGGCCTAAATGTATGACTAAAATTGAGTTTATTGGATTTTTCTAATAACAAAAAGTAGAAAATATCATTTTTTTTCAAAATTTGCGGTCTTTTTACGTTTATATCGCAAAAAATAAAAATCGCAGAATCAGTCAAATACCTTTAAAAGAAAGCTCTATTTGTGGGAAGAAAAGGACGCAAATTTCGTTTGGGTACAACATTGCATGACCGCGCAATTACCAGTTAAAGCAGCGCAGTGCCAAAGTGTAAAAAGACCTCTGGTCATTTACCAGCAAAATGGTCCGGTCTTAAAGTGGTTAAGCAAAACCCAGTCACATATCCCTAAGGCCTTCTTCAGGTGCCTGGAGGGGGTACTGACCTCATTTATTTGGGCTGGGAAGCCACCTAGGCTAAAGCATATCCTATACCTTCCCTCATCAGGAGGTGGATTGGCGCTACCCAACTTCTTGTATTACTGGGCAGCCGCCCCTTGTCACGGTGCCATGGTGGTTCTCTCAGCCCAAACAGAATTTGGCGATAACACTGGAGGCAGCTATTCTAGGGTCCTTTGCGGCTTTGAGCAACTTTGTGTTCAGGGGGGTGAAAGCTCACCACTCCTTGACTGCCCCCATGAAGACTACAATCTGGATTGGCAGGACCATAGGGCAATATATAACAAACCACATCATGTATCCCTACACACACTGTCCTGGGGAACCCAAGGTTACCTCACCTATGACCCGGACCCCTTTCTGTGGGCCAAAAAGGGGATCACTACCTTGAAACATATACTGAATGGGAAAATCATATCTTTTCAAGAACTAAAACGTCTATATTCACTACCCAGCTCATTTGAATTCAGGTCCTGGCAACTATGACATGCATTGGGGGCTCAGTTTAAAGAATTGCTGGTCCTCGAGTCGGACTCCATTGAGCGCCTGTTGACCTCCAGCATGATGGGGAAAACCCTTTCCACCCTTTATCTCTACCGAACGGTGGCTCATGACACTAAAACCACTCGATTCCTGAACAGGAGGAGAGCGGATATTCTAGCTCTGGGCAAGGATGTATGGGAGGGCTGTATATCTAATTTCATTCCCTCTATGATAGCGGCCTATGATGATTGGCTTTTTACCCCGATCTGTGATAAGCTGTGCCTTGAGGACACCGCAATCACAGAGCGCACTTCCTGCACACATTCCTGACAAGCGTGATCATGGCAGATGTCCTATGACGCCCTACCACAGCTGACCGTTCACACTGTAGCTGTCATTCTGCTATAGTGCAGTCGGCAAGTGGTCAGTCTGACTCAATATGGGGAGTATCAGACTACTGGACAGGGCTGCTACTGTCAGAGCACCACAGCAGTTCTCTACAGAATATTGGTAGACATAGAAGTTGAAACGTATCTCTTGATATTTTGAGCCGCACTGTTTTTCTTTGTATTATTTTTGAAGTTATTACAACTGTGCTTTAAAAGTCCAATATTAAGAAATAAATACATGAAATGCTTAATTAACAAAACAAGAAACAGCAGACAAACATAATTAACTAATCATCATTTTTACTAGAGTACTCATGAACAAAACATAGTAGTAAATTTGCTGTGGAAATAGCCAATGATTTTTGCCTTGGGAGGACCATATACCGTGCCTTGCGAAAGTATTCGGCCCCCTTGAACTTTTCAACCTTTTGCCACATTTCAGGCTTCAAACATAAAGCTATAAAATTTTAATTTTTTGTGAAGAATCAACAACAAGTAGGACACAATTGTGAAGTGGAACGAAATCTATCGGATTTTTGAAACTTTTTTAACTAATAAAAAAATGAAAAGTGGGGCGTGCAAAATAATTCGGCCCCCTTGCGTTAATACTTTGTAGAGCCACCTTTTGCTGCGATTACAGCTGCAAGTCGCTTGGGGTATGTCTCTATCAGTTTTGCACATCGAGAGACTGAAATTCTTGCCCATTCTTCCTTGCAAAACAGCTCGAGCTCAGTGAGGTTGGATGGAGAGCGTTTGTGAACAGCAGTTTTCAGCTCTTTCCACAGATTCTCGATTGGATTCAGGTCTGGACTTTGACTTGGCCATTCTAACACCTGGATATGTTTATTTGTGAACCATTCCTTTGTAGATTTTGCTGTATGTTTGGGATCATTGTCTTGTTGGAAGATAAATCTCCGTCCCAGTTTCAGGTCTTTTGCAGACTCCAACAGGTTTTCATCCAGAATGGTCCTGTATTTGGCTGCATCCATCTTCCCCTCAATTTTAACCATCTTCCCTGTCCCTGCTGAAGAAAAGCAGGCCCAAACCATGATGCTGCCACCACCATGTTTGACAGTGGGGATGGTGTGTTGAGGGTGATGAGCTGTGTTGCTTTTACACCAAACATATCGTTTGCATTGTGGGCAAAAAGTTTGATTTTGGTTTCATCTGACCAGAGCACCTTCTTCCACATGTTTGGTGTGTCTCCCAGGTGGCTTGTGGCAAACTTTAGACAAGACTTTTTATGGATATCTTTGAGAAATGGCTTTCTTCTTGCCACTCTTCCATAAAGGCCAGATTTGTGCAGTGTACGACTGATTGTTGTCCTATGGACAGACTCTCCCACCTCAGCTGTAGTTCTCTGCAGTTCATCCAGAGTGATCATGGGCCTCTTGGCTGCATCTCTGATCAGTCTTCTCCTTGTCTGAGCTGAAAGTTTAGAGGGACGGCCAGGTCTTGGTAGATTTGCAGTGGTCCGATACTCCTTCCATTTCAAAATGATCGCTTGCACAGTGCTCCTTGGGATGTTTAAAGCTTGGTAGATCTTTTTGTATCCAAATCCGGCTTTAAACTTCTCCACAACAGTATTACGGACCTGCCTGGTGTGTTCCTTGGTCTTCACGATGCTCTCTGCGCTTTCAACAGAACCCTGAGACTATCACAGAGCGGGTGCATTTATACAGAGACTTGATTACACACAGGTGGATTCTATTTATCACCATCAGTCATTTAGGACAACATTGGATCATTCGGAGATCCTCGCTGAACTTCTGGAGTGAGTTTGCTGCACTGAAAGTAAGGGGCCGAATAATTTTCAGTTTTTTATTTGCTAAAAAAGTTAAAATTATCCAATAGATTTTGTTCCACTTCACAATTGTGTCCCACTTGTTGGTGATTCTTCACAAAAAATTAAAATTTTAGATCTTTATGTTTGAAGCCTGAAATGTGGCAAAAGGTTGAAAAGTTCAAGGGGGCCGAATACTTTCGCAAGGCACTGTAACTTAAAGCAGAACTTCACTCTATGAAGCAACATTGACGATTTTTAATCTTTATGCTACTAGCATTAGTAAATAGATAGGGAAGTATATCACATTTGCTTGTTTTCTTGTTTTAAATCTTTTTTTTTCCCACCCCAGGAGCCAATGTCTATGAGCCTATGAGGAGGGAGAGAGCTGCTGTTCTTGGGCACATCGCGGCACCGATATCAAGCTCAGGTAAGCAAAAGGGGGGTGGGAGGAGCTGCATTCAAATGGTTTTTTACCTCAACCACTTGCCGACCAGCCACCGTCATTATACTGCGGCAGGTTGGCACAGCTGCACAAATTGCCGTAAGTGTACATCGGCCACTTTAAGAGCAAAAGCAGGCATGCGCTCGTGGCATGATGCCGGAGCTGATGTCCGCCAGTCACCTGCGATCGCTCCACAGAGAGCCAGAATGGGGATCTGTCAATGTAAACACACAGATCCCTGTTCTGACAAGGGAGAGAAAGATATGCTGTTCCTAGTGATCTCTCTCTCTACTCCCAGTCAGTCCACTCCCCCCACAGTTAGAAACACCTCCCTAGGGAACACTTAAACCCTTGATCGCCTCCTAGTGTTAACCCCTTCCCTTCTTTATACAGTAATCAGTGGCTATTTTTAGCACTGATCGCTGTATAAATGTCAATGGTCCCAAAAAATTTCAAAAGTGTCCGATCTGTCTGTCGCAATGTCGCAGTCCCACTATAAATCGCTGATCACCGCCATTACTAGTAAAAAAATAAATAAATGCCATAATTATATTCCCTATCTTGTAGACGCTATAACCTTTGCACAAACCAATCAATATACGCTTATTGTGATTTTTTTTACCAAAAATATGTAGTAGAATACAAATTGGCCTAAACTGATGAAGAAATTCATTTTTTGGGGAAATTTATTATAGCAAAATGTAAACTTTTTTTTCTCAAAAGTGTTGGTCTTTTTTGTTTATAGCGCAAAAAATAAAAAACCACAGAGGTGATCAAATACCACCAAAAGAAAGCTCTATTTGTGGGAAAAGGACAGAAAATTATGTTTTTGTAAAACTTCGCATTACCGCGCATTTGTCAGTTAAAGCAACGCAGCACCGTATCACAAAAAATGGCCTGGTCATGAAATGAGTAAATCCTTCCAGGGCTGAAGTGGTTAATGCAGAGAATGCTTTAGGCTGGATTCACATATGAGCACGCAGCGGCTCACAGCAGGAGTCCAGTGCAGCTCTGTTCATCGTTTCAGGTCCAAAATTCAGTCCAGATTTTTGCCTGAATTCGGACCTGAAATGGGCCAAAAGAGGCACAAGGCTCCTGTGCAAAAAACACCAGAGCTGCTGCGAATATATGTGAACCGCCTCCATAGAGAGCAGGTCACAATGTCCTGCTATGCGAATTGGATGCGGGGAAACCCAGGAATATGGAATCTGCGTTTACCATCTAAGCATCTACCATCTGACCATCTAAGCTGTTACCATTTACTACAGGCTTATTTTTAAAGCCCTTAAGGTGAGGTAATACCTGAAGGGGGAGAGTGCACATTGCATGAAGACACCATTTGTTTCACTTTTTTTTCTTTTGATATGTTTATGGACTTTTTCTTTCTCATCAATATTGAGGACTGCGTATAACACACACTGAGCACTTGCACTTTTTTCATCTGCTAATGAGCACCTGCACTGTAATTGGGGATATTTTACTTACCATATATATTCGAGTATAAGCAGAGTTTTTCTGCACATTTTTTGTGCCGAAAAAGCCCCCCTCTGCTTATACTCGAGTCTCCCTGCATCACTGTGTCCATCTGCAGCCTCATGCACCTGATTTCCCGGCACTGTGACGTGCAGACTAGTCGGCAGCCATCCAGTGTAACAAAGCTCCGCCTACTCCTCATCCACGATAGGTGGAACACTGACTCACTGCTGGGAAACTGAATCAGTGTTCCACCATGGATGAGGAGGCGGGGCTTTGTTAAACTGGACGGGCACCAACTAGATTGACTGCATGTCACAGCACCGGTGTTCTGGAGATCAAGGTAGTATATTTGTACTACTATATTAAATAAACTCTTTCACCTTTCATATTTTGCTAGATAAATAGTGTCACGCTGTTTTTAAAGTGCAGCTGAAGTTAATGTGGTTTCGAGAGACCCTCCATGTAGTCTGACCTTTGGGTGGATGTGTTTGGAGCGTGCACACATGCAGCTGAAGCTGACCACCTAGTAGAGGGAAACATAAGGGACAAGTGTCTGGAAATCACAGAATACTGGACTGAAGCATGCTGGGAAATGGGCACAGTGAGGCTGTAGATGGGCATTGTTTACCCAGTAGGTGCTGCAATTCCCACCCCGTTTTTTGTGGTAAAATGAAGTGCCTCGGCTTATATTCAGGTCGGCTTATACTCAAGTATATACGGTAATTATCCTTTTATCTATTTATTTTATATTACCATTTTTAGAGTTTTAGTATATTGCATAATTCTTAGCGCCGCACATTGGGTATATATTATGGATGTATGCTTCACCTGTCTCTCTCCAGATGCACCCCCCAACTTCAAGGGTTACATCTTCATTCACATGTAGGGGAATAGGAAAAAGCAGTTTTACTTACCTCTGATGTTGCTGAAAGCTCCTCCATGCTTCAAGACACAGATACACCTCCCCTATCTCTAGCAATCAAATGCCCTCTGACTTCATCAAGACTGATGGAAAGCCCTGCATTGGATGTGAGGATGCCAAGGATAAGTTCACTGGTGGAGCAGAGGGAATCTTGCAGAAGAGCGGAGGCTCAGATAAGTAAAACTGCTTTCTGATTTTCTCTGCTCAGTGCACTTGGACCATGCTTAAAGTATACCTGTGCTCTACCAAACTCTCTTGAATGGGCAGTAGTGAACAGATATTTCATGGTACTGTATCCGTCAGAAAAATATTTAGGTTATCTTTTTTTTTCACATTGGTGGTCATACTGATAGCTATGTTACTGTCATGGTCTGGAGTCAGGCTCAGAGACCAGTAGCTATAGCAGCAGAGCAGGTATTCACACAGATCATCCTAGCTGATGACATAGGTTCACCTGAGGTGCGGGGTCTAAGCACTAACCGGTATTCACCAGAGCTCTTCATGGTGGAGATGGGCTTTGCTGCGTGTTAGTACCAAACGCGATCCTCAGGATAGCCCCACCAGGAGGTGAGCAAGCCAGGGTCCGGTAGCAGATAAAACAGGTAGGGATCAAGCAGAAGCGTAGTCGAGAAACAATCCAAAAGTCGGTAACAAATAGTTGCAGGTTGGGATTCAGTAGAAGCGTAATTGAGGAATGAGCCAAATGTCAGTAACGAATGCCAGCGAAGACACGGTCAGCAGCAGGAGAGACAGGAGCAACATATTGGCTGGTGAAGGCACAATATTCTGACAATTAGTAGGTGCAGAGACATGGCTTAAATCAGGAAGTTCATGGGAGGAGCAAAGAGTTCAAGGTTCAAGGCAAACAAGATTCACGACAAGGTCATTCAAGGAATTGTCTAAAGAACTATCCAAGAAGCTGTCCAGCAATCCAGGTGGCTCAGCAAGCAGAGTCACTGCCAGACACAGCAGAGGTCCCAGGTTCAAGCCCATGTCCTAACAGTAAAGCCCCATGCACACGATCAGTTTTTCTGCTGAGTTTTTCCTTCAGGTTTACCAAAACCATGTAGTGCAAGAGCCTGCCTGATTGCATACAAATTGAAACTCCTAAGGTTTGCCCTTATACTATATGGTGTTGGTAAATCTGAAGGAAAAACTCAGTAGAAAATCTGATAGTGTGTATGGGGCATTACTCTGCTTATAAAGCTCTCAGTATCATCTGAGCACACATACCCAACACTAAATTGAACTTAGGATACATTTTGGGTTAGAGTGCAAGAAAACAAACGTTCTCCGTATCATGTGGTCGTCTGGTGTTTGACTCCTACCTAGCTGCTGTTATAATACCAACACTGCTCACAACCACTACATTTTACCCTAACCACTTTTTCATTTTGGATCACGCAAGAGGGGGTTATACTCCCGGTCAGATATTTATTTATTTTTTGCAACCTGTGTCTCACGGGGCACAGTTACCTTCAATTCCTGTGTCATAGCCAAAACAGGAAGTGAGAGGAAATCTCTTGGGACTCCAGATCACAAAAACTAGTGTCCCCACTGGAAGATTTACCCTCATTACTTTTCCGTGGACAACCCAAAATGTGGGAATACAACGGGGATATAGACAGCAATAAAAAAAAACTTGACAGGTGTTCTAGCCAATCTCCATTCTATGCAAAATGAAAAAAAAAAAAAAAAGTTTTGCCTTTAGTTTTACTTTGACCTCTGCATAAGTCACGAGTGGAGGTGAATCCTTTAGTCTGGCTTTTGTGGACTCTGGCAAGAAGTGGCCAGTCATCGCCAAGTACCCCTGCACTTTTTTTCTTTAGTTAGGTAACAGCCCTATATTTAGTCCCGTTGGAAACAGAGTCAGCTATAAAGTACCAAATTATCAGCCAGAAAGGATTTTTTTTTTGCATTTGAATATGCAGTTTTATAACAGTATCTAAATACATAAATTGTGCACCGTTTATGCAGGCACCACCTGTTTTTATTTATACATTTCAAATGTCATATTACAAGCCAAAAACAACATATGCCTCATACCTACATATACAGTACCTATACCTATCTATACCACTAATGCACAATTTATCCATAAAGGGTTCTAAGAGCAATACTAAAAATAAAGTAATTTTCTTAAACACAAGTGAAGCAAACATTGTTGTATTAGTTGAAAGTAATATTTAGAACTGAGTCAAAACCAGACTGTCTGCTGAGGAAATCAAAAATGTGACAATTCAGAATGCGCTCCAAACCCACAAACGTTAAGCCTGAACAGACAGGCAACCTGTTAGATGAGTCCCTGGAAAAACAAAGTTCATATTTGGACTTCCTAGTTTTTTTTTTGCTATCCACTATGAGGAAATAGTGGGGAAATACAAATGTATAATTTAAGAAGCTGGCAATGCAATTTACCTTCTTTCCACCGTTTCCTTTTTCCTAGGTTACCTGGATAAAAGCAGAACTTAACCACTTGAGGTCCGGGCCATAGCCGAATGACGGCTACAGCGCGGACCTCAATTTCCGGGAGGCCGTCATAGGACGTCCTCCCCTGTGCACGCTCCCTGCACGTGCCCTGCAGGGTGCGGGGAGCGCGCTGTGATCACCGAGTCACTGAGATGGGGTGATCACCGATCCGAGTGAGGGGCTGGTCCCGGCCCCTTACCATGTAATCAGCTGTCAGCTGACAGCTGATCACATGAAGTAAATGTAGCGCCGGGCTCCTGAAGAGCACCCGCCATGTTTTGTAAATTTAGTTTTTTCCCAAGATCATAGTTGGGTCTTAGGGTTAATTTCAGTAAATTGTGGTTTTGGCATCAGTTTGGCTGGGCTGTACTATGTTCTGCCTGGTCATAGGTGTAGGTATCACCTTTGACAGGCATTTGAACGCCGTCTGGTTGGACGCATTGGGTACCAATCTCTCTCTCGGAGCCAATAAGTAAGTGCGTTGTCTTGCTGTGTATTCTGGGAGAGGGTACTTAAGGTGCTGAAGTCACATGGTTTGGGGGTTCCGGTCCAGAAGCATGTTCTGACTCCGTGATCCTGGTCCTTCTGACCAGCCCCCAGAGGCCCTCATGGCCTGGGGTGCGGATTCATCTGTTTCTGAGTCCCGGGACTGGCTAGTCCGAGGCATAGTAACTGGAAGGAGGATTTCAAGGTGGTCCGGTGCCGTCTCGGGTTTGGAGAGGCCCAGTAACTCAAAACGCAACTGGGGGAGGACTCTTCAGAAGAGGGCCACGTACGAGGCTGGCTGCTCGGTAAGAGCCTGGAAGCTAAGCTGAAAGGACACCAAGTAAATACGCATTCTTACAGTATTGCCGGACCGGCTGCAAGATACTGGCACTGTAGGAAAGTTCCTAATTTCATCTTTCAGTCACACCCAAGTTTCTGTGCTCATTCAAAGTTCTACAATAAAGTCTGTGGCAGAGACTTTTCTCATTTAAAGTTCTACAACCAAGTCTGTGGCAGAGACTTTGCTAAGCTTAAATCACCTGTCGGCTGCTAAATCCACAAACAGAGATTTATCCGGTAGTTGAAATATCCAGTTGCAAATGGCTGTTCCCAGGATCATCTAGAGAGAGACATTTCAAGTGTCAGCAGTTTCCAAAAGTACCTGAGCTTTCCTACCTATACTCTCTATTCCCAACTGAGAGACTGTGTTCTGTTCAATGTTTTATGCAAATAAAAATTCCTAAAAGGGATTCAAGTGTTGGTCTCTGCAGTTTATTGGGCCATCAACCTCAGGAACTCCTAGACAAGAATGAGGTGGAGAAGGTAAACGGTAAGCCCAACAAAACCAGCTGCTCCTTCAGGGTTAAGTGCTACATAAACAAAAAGCTCGGTAATCATTTTTTTTTCTCCTAAAAAAGCCGAACACTGGTTTATGTTAAAGGGATATCGGTCCCAAAGAGGAAGGAACACAGGCACTTCATTTGTGCCAATCAGTACCCCCTGTCAGTGCCACCTGTTATTGCCACCTATCAATGTCCACAAGTGGTGCCAATCAGTGCCACCTATCAGTGTAAGAAATCAGTTCCATTATTGCCACCCATCAGTGCCCATCACTGCCACCTCATCAGTGTACATCAATGAAGGAGAAAAATTACCCGTTTGCAAAATTTTATGACAAAATATAAAAAAAAAAAAAAAAAAAAAATCACCAAAAGAAAGCTCTATTTGTGGGGAAAAAAATGATAAAAATTTCACTTGGGTACAGTGTTGTATGGCCGCGCAATTGTCATTCAAAGTGCATGAGTGCTGAAAGCTGAAAATTGGTCTGGACAGGAGGGGGGTTTAAGTGCCCAGTAAGCAAGTGGTTAAAGTGGTTGTGATAACATCATATAATCCCCTTTGTTAAATAACTAAATGTGCCTCGCTGCATGTGTCTTATAAAAAATATGCCTACTTCTACCTTATTTCAGAGCACCTCCTGGAACTCACGTGTCTACTCAAAGCTTTCCTCTCATTGGCTTACAAATACAGCAGGAGGGGCCAAGAACTCCCACTGATGTCAGCCAGGAGGAGGGGTGGAGAGCAGCAAGTAACGTGAGCATCGGAAGGTGCTCTGAAATAAGGTAGAAGTCGGCATATTTTTTATAAAACACATGCAGTGGGCACATGTCCTTATTTACCAGAGGGGATTGTATGATCAGAACATTGTTTTTGTTTAGCAACAGGAAGGGAAGGAGCAGGGAGCAGAGCGGCCCTGACACAGCTGACAGGCAGAGAGGGAGGGGGGAGAGAGGACAGAGGAGAGCTGCAGATGACGTAAACACGTAAACTGACCACAGTGTCAGGGCTCAGCAGCAATGATAAACCGTTGTCAGTTTACAGGGGGGAGGACAGAACCAGGCAGGACTAGCCAGGTTTTTATATGATACAGGGGGCCATATGACACAGCACAAGCACGTTGCTGTTTTTCATACTTTAAGGGAACAGGATCATTTTAAAATTTTATTTAGGGTAACAAACGTTTTAAAGTGGAGTTCTACCAAAGGCGACTCCAGCTCTCCCCCTCCCTCCCTGCAATCTTCTGGGACACGCCACAGGTCCCAGAAAATTTCCCAGCCACTGAGAAGGCGCAGGGTGACTTGCGCATGTGCACCCAGCTGTGAAGCCGCAAGCTGTCACAGCCGTGTACCCACACTTGCAGTGCCGGCACCATGGAGAGTAAAGGGAGATGAGTGAGGCTTCAGGCAGCCACATCGCTGGACCATGGGACAGGTAAGTGTCTGTTCATTAAAAGTCAGCAGCTACACTTTTTGAAGCTGCTGACTTTTAATAAACTTAAAAACTACTGGAGCTCCGCTTTAATACCTTAAATGTGGGCAAACAATAGACAGGAACAGGTCTCTAGAATTTTGTCAGCGTGCCAGATGTAGCTTTCAGGGAAATAAAAAAACATAAACGTATGTGCATATGATATCCATAATTACTATTCAAACACAGGGAGGAGATGCAGGAGTGCAGAAATGTGAAATAGAAAACATAGAATGACATTTTTTTTTTTTCTGAACAACCATGGCATTTTGCTTTTAATCCCAACTAAATTCTTAAAATGACAGATGATATGAATACGTCTGTGATCATTCTCCTATTTAGCTAGTTTGACCTGTAATGATTTAGTTATGGGAAATCATAAAATGAACAGAGACTGTACTAATTAGTACTATAATGAATGTATAGGACTAATCAATAGTCTACTAATAGACTACTAATCACTAATTAGTAGTCCTTGTTTGAATGCCACAGGGAATAGACTGTTAACGGCACAATTTATATCACTACCTGCTCTGTCCCCAGACCAAAAAGACATGCATGTGTATGCTTGGAAAAGTCGACAATAAATTGCTTCCACTGCTGATCTATTTAGTATTAGTGAATATTTATATTATAGTTTTTCACACTTTCAAAGAAAATGCTTTTCACCAATAGCATTTGACTTAGTAAATGCACAGTGTTAGAGTAAGGGACAGTGGAAGAGAAGTAAACAGGACAAGAATGACAATGTTAAAAAAAAAAACAGAAGTGTAAAATACTAAAGGGTATGATCAGAAAGAAAGCGGTCAAGTCATTCACATCTGAACATAACTATTTTTTCAGCTGCACAGGGTTCTGATATTTAGCAAAGATTTTAAAGAAGCAAGGAACTGCTGGCTGCTGAGTACGGGAAAATGCACGACACTCATTATCAGTGTGAGTATAAGACAACCCCTGACATTCAGAATAAGTAGGGGACAGCTCATGCCATTCAGCATGAGTACAAGACAACCCATGCCATTCAGGATGACTAAAGGACAACCCATGCCATTCAGGATGACTAAAGGACAACCCCAGCAATTAAATATAAGTAAAGGATAACCCCCCAGCCATTCATCACGCATAGAGGACAACCTCAGAAATTCAGTAGAGGCAGGGGCGGATCCAGAGTCTAGTCTCAGGAGGGGCACTACCAGAAAATACGTTTTTCTGGGGGCAATGGCTGGTGCTGACACTTCAAACATCACGGCACCATGGTTGATATGGTGTCAGGATGATTGAAGCACATTATTTCTATTATTACATTGTTATATAAAATGAAATAGTTCAACTCCCCATAATGCAGAATCAGTGGGAGCCCTGAGTGTTTCACTTGCCACCGTCGCCTGCCACGAGATGAAACTTGTCATGTTGCCTGTCACCAGATGCGGATTGTCATTTGCCACGTCACCTGCCACACATTGCGTATTGTCACTTGCCATGTCACCTGTCACCAGATGCAGATTGTCACTTTCCACGTCACCTGCTATACGTTGCGGATTGTTACTTGCCACGTCGCCTGTCACCAGATGCAGATTGTCACTTGCCACGTCGCCTGTCACCAGATGCAGGCTACATTGTCACTTGCCACATGTTGCGGATTGTCACTTGCCATGTTACACGACCACACGTTATGGATTGTCACTTGCCATACGTTACGGATTGTCACATGTTGCAGATTGTCACTTGCCATGTCCCTGCCACACATTGTATCTGGCTGTGTCACTTTTAGGCTAAGGTGGTCTCTTGCTGTGTCCCAGAGTCAGGCAGCATATTACCAGTCAGGCAGCAGAGAGATGATGTCATCTCTTTGCTTCCCACGGCTGCCTGCACAGTGAGGGCGGAACTGCACTGAAGGGATGCAGGGCGGTGAGAGATGATGTCATAGTTACATAGTAGGTGAGGTTGAAAAAAAGACAAAAGTGCAACCTATGTGTGTGATTATATGTCAGTCTTACATTGTATATCCCTGTATGCTGCAGTCGTTCAGGTGCTTATATAATAGTTTCTTGATACTATCAATGCCCCCCGCTGAGACTAACGCCTGTGGAAGGGAATTCCACATCCTTGCCGGTCTTACAGTAAAGAACCCTCTACGTAGTTTAAGGTTAAACCTCTTGTCTTCTAATTTTAATGCGTGGCCATGAGTCTTGTTAAACGTCCTTCTGCAAAAAAGTTGTATCCCTGTTGTGGGGTCACCAGAATGTTAGTTGTATATTGAAATCATATCCCCTCTCAAGCGTCTCTTCTCCAGAGAGAATAAGTTCAGTGCTTGCAACCTTTCTTCATAACGAATATCATCCAGACCCTTTATTAGCTTTGTTGCCCTACTTTGTGCCCAGAACTGGACAGCATACTCTAGGTGCGGCTGGACCAGAGTCTTGTAGAGCGGGAGAATTATCGTTTTAGCTCTGGAATTAATACCCCCCTTTTTTTTAAGGCCTTCTCCTTTGTTTGCATGCATTTTTACATTGGAGTTATGGCATCCAGGACTTTTGTTTGCTCTTAATTATCCAATGGGATGCATTGGCTAATGCCCTTATTTAATATGCTCTTAAAGCAAACCCATCTCTCCTCTGTGTTCTTTTTCCCCAAAGATTTTATCCCAATTTATGCCTTCTAGCAAGGTTCGTAGTTTAAGGAAGTTGGCTCTTTTGAAATTCGGGGTCTTTGTATTCCCCTTATGTTTCCCATTTGTGTGATTTATACTAAAGCCAATTGACCTGTGATCGAAGTTGCCTAAATTGCCCCGTATTTTAACATTCGTGATCAGGTCTGTATTGTTGGTAATCAGTAGATCCAGTAACACTTTATTTCTAGTTGGTGCGTCTACCATCTGACCCATGAAATTGTCCTGCAAGACATTTAGGAACTGGCGAGCCTTAGATGAATGCGTGGTTCCCTCCACCCAATCTATCGATAGTTAAAATCCCCCATTATGATAACACTTCCCATCCATGCTGCTAATCCAAATTGTGATAGGAGGTCTGTCTCCCCTTCCTCCCTCAGGTTAGGGGGCCTATAGCATCCTCCCAGTATTATTTTCCCCTTAGCTTCATCCCTTTGGAGCTCTACCCATAAGGATTCCACCTCCTCCCTAGCTCCCTTAGTGATGTCATCTCTCACATTCACTTGTACATTATTCTCCCCCTTTTTTACCCTCTCTATCCTTGCGATAAATCTTGAATGGTTGCCAGCCAAATCATGAGAGCTGTTGAACCAGGTCTCTGAAATTCCCCAAAAATCCAAATCCTTCTCATACAACAGCATCTCTAGTTCACCCATCTTGTCCGCCAGGCTCCTGGCATTGGTGAACATGCCACGTAGTTTAGACCGGTCACATGTTATCCTCTTATTGGGTGTTCCAAGATTGCTACTGTACTTACCTTGGGTTTATGTGCTTTGGTCAACCTACCCCTAATGCCCCCAGTACTACACTCTGGAATATGTTCTGTGCTGACTAGCTCTACCTCTGGACCCTCTTCCCCATCGCCTAGTTTAAAAACCCCTCTAACTTTTTGGCCATCATCATTCCCAGCTGATCTGCACCCTCCTCATTTAGGTGGAGTCTGTCCCTTCTATTGTACTGGTTATCGACTGAGAAGTCAGCCCAGTCCTCAAGGAACTCAAACCCCTCCTTACTACACCAGCTCTTCAGCCACTTGTTTACTTCCCTAATCTCCCTCTGCCTTTCTGGTGTGGCTCAATGTGCCAGTAGTATTTCTGAGAATACTACCTTGGAGGTCCTTTTCCTCAGTTTAGCTCCCAAGTCCCTAAAATTGTTCTTTAGTACACTCCATCTGCCTCTGACTTTGTCATTGGTGCCAACATGCACCATGATAGCTGGGTCTTCCCCAGCCCCTCCCAGTAATCTGTCCACCAGATCCGTGAAGTGCCAAACCCGGTAGACAACATACTGTTTGTCACTTCAGATCTTTGTTACAGATTGGCCTCTCTGTCCTTCTAAGAATTGAGTCCCCTACCACCAGAATTTGTCTTTCCTTTCACTTCGCCCCTCCCCCACTCTCGCTGGAGGAGTTCTTCCTCCAGCAGCTAGGAGAGTCCTTCAGCTCCAGCAGTGCTGGTCCCTGACTGGTTTCACCAATGTCACTCAATGGAACGTACTTATTGGGATGCTCCAGCCCTGGATCAGCCTCCTGGGCACTTCCCCCTCTACCCTTGCTGACTGTCATCTATCTACTCTTTGCTAGTGCCTGCACCTCTTTGTCTCCACCTGACTCTGTGCTGACCCTTGTCGACACCTGCTGTGTACCTTCCTGGCTCTCCATTAGTATGGAGGGACTTCTCAGTGCTCACAGTTGCTTCCCCAGATTCAGAACCTGTGCTTCCTGGGAAACAATGCGCTTACATTTTGCACAGCAGTATTCACCCTCAAGGAATGCCGCAAGATGTACAATGAATTGCCTCTCCACACCCGCTGGGCATCGTACCTATTAAATTTAATGAGGATTGGGGATTATACCCTGTCCAAATGACCTAACAACTAGCTTTCTGACACAGTTACTCAAGACAATACACAGTTACTCGCAGACCTACGTGCACTCACAATACACAAGTACACAATACAAAAGTACTAATGATCCACACACACTACTCAGACAACCCTCAGGTACTCACACTACACAGGTACTATGACCCCTGTTATAACCTCCTGTTTTCAACTCTGGTTTTTAACTCATCACTTAGTTCAGTTCCACTTGGACAGAGTTCCACTCTCCACTCAAGGTCCCCACTGTTTAGCTTCTAATCAGCAGTCTGGCAATTTCATCTCTCTGCTCCCCTGCCTGCCAGCTCCCTGATTGGCCAGCTCTCCACACACCCATCGAGCCACCCAGCTACTCGCTCGCACCCTTTAACCACCCGCCAAGCCTCCCGTCAGCTCACCCGCAGAGGCGCCCCCTCTCTCACTTGCAGAATAGCCTGCCCGCCCACTCACTCTGCCCCAGAGTAGAGGGTAGAGGGCTTCCCACTTTCTGAAATTGCCTAAAATGGTATTACATTCTGCTTTCTTTGCATCAAATGTCAAACCAAAATCCAACAACTAAACTGCTTATCACCATATATATCCAAACAGGAATGTGTAGGCTATGCTGCTGTATTGTTTTAGGTGTTAGAAATTAAAACATTTTTACAGTCTGGTGTGCTGGCAATCTGCTGAACATGATTCTACAAGTATTATATATATATATATATATATATATATATATATATATATATATATATATATTTTTTTTTTTATATATATCTGTGGAAAAAATATACATTGATTAACTGTGTTGCACAGGAGCAGTGACATACTATAGATTTGAGGCAGATGTATAATAATTAGGCAGCTTCATTCATTCATATATATATATATATATATATATATATATATATATATATATATATATATATATATATATATAGCTCTAAAGTAGCACTGCAACAAAGTAAACCCTAGACCCCCCCGGGAAAAACTGTTGCAGTTGGCTGCCCAGGATTACAGACACAGGTGTAAAAAATAAACAAACACAGACTTTGCTGAGAGGCAGCTACATTTAGGCCCCTTTCACACGGACGGATAGAATGGTGCTTTTAGCTGCGGATTTTCTAGTTTTCTACAACAGCTAAAAGCACACAATGCTTTCCTATGGCCCCATTCACACACAGCGTTTAGCTGCAATTTCGTTACATGCGTTTCGGTGTGAATAGAAAAAATAGAATTGAATGCGTCCAAGTGCGATGTAGCACAGCTATATGCACATAACCGCAGGTAATCGCAGTCTTTTGTGTCAACTGCGGATAGCAGTGTGAGAAGGGATTCAAGGGACCAAAAAAAAAAAAAAAAAAGGTTGCTATGGGAACGACTATATTAGATAACCGCAGCTGAACGCAACTGCACAGAAACGCACATAAACGCAGGTAATTGCACTGTACAAATGCAGCTGATTGCTGTGCCTGGAGTCTTGAATTTCACAGAAAAAAATAAACATGCTAAACTGCAGCAGAACAGCCGTCCATGTGAAAGGGGCCTTAATGCTAATATGCTTGATAAAAGTCCTTCCTAACAAAAAAATACACCTTGGCTTTTCTAGAAGCAGTGTAATGATTTACCTAGCAATGGGCGTTTGTAGATATTCAGGCACTAAATTTGCACAGGTTGGGTTGAATCTCAGTTTGTATAACCGTGTTCTTTAGCATTTTTTTTTTACATTTGGCAGCCTATCTAGAAATACTATCGTATGACAAACATCTAACATTTAGACGGCTTACACACTGTGCCACCCATAGCATCGGCAGTAAAACGCCACTATTTTTAGCAGTGTTTTATCGTCGGATTTGCGGTGCATTTCACACCACTCCTTCACCGATCCAAAGAAGCTGCTGGCAGGACTTTTCCTGACGTCCTGCCAGCGAACCGCTCCAGTGTGAAAGCCCTCAATGGTGCAGCAGTTTGAGGATGGATTGCAGGCGCTATTTCTAACGCTATAGCGCCCTCGGTGTGAAAGGGTTTAAAAAATGCACAAGGCTCACTGTAAAAGAAAGTTCAGGAGCTACTTTGGCACTTCTGTTGCTCATTCTAATAGATGGGCTGGCCTATGTTATCATGCGGACACATTTTTTTTTTTTAATGCGATACGGTGCATGAAGTAGATGTGAATGCAGCCTTAAAGGGCAAGTTCACCTTTGTACACTTTTTTTCCAGCTTCCCTATGTACCAACAAGACAAAAATATATATTTTTTTCCATTAAATCGACAGTCACTTACTTTTCTTGTCCTAATCCACGTTTCCATTAGTAATGTCTTTCTTCCTTACAGACTAGAGGTCATGATACAGAAAAGAGTTGACCAGCTGACCTCATTAGCACACACCCTGCATCATCTACCCACCCACTCCCAGGTGCACATTTTTTTAATGAAATGCAATCAATCAGTGATCACCCTGATGGCACTGAAAGCGCAACTAGTAATTTTAGGTGTATAAACATACCATACACTATGCAATCTGATTGTATATTGTGTATTTAGTGAGAAGGGTGATCACTGATTGATTGCATTTCATTTAAAAATTGTGCACCTGGCAGTGGGTGGGTGAATGATGCAGGGCATGTGCTAATGAGGTCAGCTGGTCAACTCCTTCCTGTGTCATGACCTACAGTCTGTAAGGAAGAAAGACATCACTAATGGAAATGTCTGGAAATGTGAATTAGGACCAGAAAAGTAAGTGACTGTAGATTTAATGGAAAGCTTTGATATTTTTACAAAAAAAGTACATGAATGCTATATTGGTGCTTAGGGGAGCTGGGATTTGTACAAGCGTACAAAGGTGAACTTACCCTTTAAAGAGGAAGTAAAGCCCACAAAAAAAAAAAAAACACCCTGCAAGGCAAAGGCATAATGAGCTAGTATGCATAGCATACTAGCTCATTATGAATAACTTACCTGAGATGGAAACCCCCAAAGCAACTCTCGTTCTCCTCCTCCGACACCGCCATCTATCCCAGAGTGACTTCAGGGTATCGTGGCTCCGGCCCCGGGAAAAGTGGTCTGTAAGGGTTTACAACCACTTTAAGACCAGTCCAGGCTTCTGTTATTTTGTAATCTCTTAGCTTGTAATGATCAAAAATGTCTAAAGGCCACAGCAACAGACACTCTCCTGATGTTCTTTTGCTGGTCGTTATCAAACACTGCCAGAACAGATCTTTTCGATTTACAAATTGTGCCACAACCCTGCCCATTTTCCACATGAAATTCCCTCCTTCACCTGCTACAACCAAGTGAGATCCAAAAAGGAATACACCTATCTACAAGTCATTGAAAAATACAGTTACATTTTGGGGAACAGAAAAGCTATGTAGACGTTAAATTTCATAGATCCTTTCGTAAAAGAACAATTTAAAAGCTATATCAACTTGTCAAGCATAAATTGTTCCCAAATAGGCTGACATGCTATGCTCCAAAGTAGAACTGGTAAGCTGGTAGCATCAAACTCTTATATTTTCTTAGATTTTGGTGTCTATGTGCCACATTAGTTGTAAAAAGTTTAACCCTTTACCCCACACTCTAAATTAGTGAAGTTATATATTTGTTTTACTACTTCTTTAAGAGCATTAGAAAATATTTTCTCAGCACTGGAAATGAAGTATATAAGTGAATGATTGCAGTGACCAGAACAAAAATAAAGCTGTTTTCTTAAAATGAATACATAAAAATTACGCTGTGATTTATGGCTCCGCTACATTACTGCAGGCAAACAGTAGAGCCTTTCAATGAGTTTATACATCTCTGAAAGTAAAATAAACAGAACATTACAAAACTTAATATTTTTGGCTTCAGCTTCTTACCGTGGTGAAGATCTTTTTCGACAAGCTTCATCTGTAACTGGAAAATTTGCTCTTCAAGTTTGCATATGGAGTGCTTCATTCTTTCCCTCCTGGTAATCATGTAACATAGATTTCTCACCTGTGAACAGACCAGGATTGTTATATGTAATATTCAAAAGTGATAATTTAAAACAGCCTGATCCTTATAGACACTAGGCGGGGGTTTATCTGCTGCAGCTGTGCGTAGTAACCAATCAGCTTCCAGCTTTTTTTCGTCAATGCTTAATTGAACAAGCTGAAGTTTGATGCTGATTGGCTACCATGCACAGCTGCACCAAATTTTTCTCTGGGTTTAGTAAATCAACCTCTAGATCTAAAAAATAATAGTAATTCGCCAAGTAAAAGTGCATGTACATTCATTCTATACAAAGTGGGCAACAACATATTGGGCTATTTCCTGTACTAGTCAAATGTTTTTCATTGATTTAAAAAAAGGAAAGAACTGCATTTGGCTACTAGATGGCACTAAGTATCATAGGTAATTCCTGTGATACATAGAACCATCTAGTAGCCAAATACAAACGAAGATGGAAAATGCCACATTTGGCCAGTAGATAGCACTAAGTATCATAGGACATTCGCAGGTATTTTAAATCAATGAAAAACATTCAACCAGCACAGGAAATAGCCTGATAACATTAAAGGGGCTATTAAAAAAATAATAATAATAACAAACATAGTTACATAGTTAGTAAGGTTGAATAAAGACACCAGTCCATCCAGTTCAACCTGAGTGAGTGTCTACAATTGTCCCTATCCCTGTACATTGCACACTTACATTGGTCCCTACCCTCAATGAGCCCACAATCTAAGGTCCCCATTCATATACTAGGGCCAATTTTGGACAGAAGCCAATTAACCTACCAGCATGTCTTTGGTGTGTGGGCAGAAACCGGAGTACCCGGAGGAAACCCACGCAGGCACAGGGAGAACATGCAAACTCCAGGCAGGTAGTGTTGTGGTTGGGATTCGAACCAGTGGCCCTCTTTACTGCTAGGTGAGAGTGCTAACCACTACACCGCTGTGCCGCCCAACATGTCATACTTACCTCCACTGTGCAGTTTGTTTTGCACAGAGTGGCCCCCGATCCGCCTCTTCTGGGGTCCCCCGGCAGCGCTGGTGGCTCCTCCCTGCATCGAGTGCCCACATTGGAGAAGGCTCTCCTAAGGTGGACACATGTGCGGACGCGCTCCTGAGTCCTGCTTCTGTGTGCATTCACACAGAATGCAGGACTCAGCCCCACCCCTCGTGCCCATGTCATTGGATTTGATTGACAGCAGCGGGAGCCAATGGCTGTGCTGCTATCAATCTATCCAGTCAGGCCACAGCTAGAGCTGGTGTTTTCATTCCTGGCCGGAGAAAGATCGGGGCCGGGTAAGTAAAATGGGGTCTTGGGGGGCTGCACCACAGAAGGTTTCACCATGCATCATGAGGGTTTACAACTCCTTTAATTTTTTTTGTCCTTTTTTGCATGGAATTATTCTGTGTGTATTTATAAAAATAATCGCTTATAAATACACCCCTCAGCTATAAGTACACTAGTAACAGAGGAACTCTGTAAGTAATAGTTAATTACTATTTTATAAAACATAGGTCAAAATCTCTTTACCAGTATAGCATTGATAATAAATAATCCATAGGCAGAGTTACTTGGAATGTATTATTCACAAGCTTTGATCGTGAACATATTGTGAAAATCTGCAGATTATTTTCTGAGAGTATAGCGACACAGATATCTCTGCTGTTTTCAGACTAATGCCAAAATAAAGTGGAACTCGAACAATACACATCAAACTGAGCATGTGCAGCCTGACTCCAGTAACTCTGTCATATCTGGACCTGTTTTGGAGTCAGTGGAAGGAGGAGGATCTGTGCATACAGGATCAAACAGACTTTTTACAAAATGCAGAAGGTTAACCCTTGGAGGTTTCACAGTGAGTATAACAAGCATGCTTTATTACATATGCAGACTGATTTTACTATTGTGGGTTTAGTAACACTTTAAGTATTTGAATTTAAGATACAAAACAAAAAGTCTATTGGGCATACTCGAGCTTTTATAGTAAACACATAAAACATAAAAAAAAGAAAATAATAAGCAACCCAAAAACAGTGCTTAGCACAAATATACTCTTGGCAATCAAGGTGTCTTTTTGTATACAGGCATAGGCATAACCAAGGATAACACTGACCAATCTGCCTCCACTTTGCAGGTGCTCTTAATGGGTCAATAAAGTAAAGGAAGGGAGGGAGGGCGAATCACATTGAGGTATCCCCAGAAGGATTCATGACTCATTGAGAAGGGGGGTTAGGTGGGACTTTAAATGAGGCAGTCCAAACACAAAAAAAACTAAGTCAGCGCTGACCCCACAAACAACTCTCAAATATTCAGTCTATATAGAAAAATTTCTCTTGCTCTAGGTGATGCAGCAATCTCAAAGATCCACTGGGTGGCGGACGTAATCTGAAATATACAAGGAAAAGAGAGCACACAGCTGTCCTAGTGTAATTCCATTTTAATGATACAAATGCAAAATCAAACAATCGCATGTACAGCAGGATGTATGTCTCCCTTCCTGGACTGTATAACTGAGTAGGCGCCCAAAAACGAGTGGTGATGGTGTGGGAAGTCACTGTGGACTCTGCTTCCTCATCCCATCAGACTGTGTCTGCTGTGTCTCCTGTAGGGCACGCACATGGTCCAGCGGATCTGAAGGAGGCCATGCTTCCGAAACATGTAGTCTTGGCAACGGTTTTTGTTAAAGAGAAGACATCTCACTCACCTTGTTATTCCTCTCTGGCTACAAGTGACGTCACGCAGAGCTGGCTGGACCGTGCGCGTGCCCTACAGCAGACACATCCTGATGGGATGAGGATGCAGAGTCCACAGTGACTTCCCACACCATCACCACTCATTTTTGGGAGCCTACCCAGTTATACAGGCCAGGAAAGGAGACATACATCCTGCTGTACATGCGATTCAAGTCCCATGTTTGTGAGTGCAATTCTCTATTGTTTGATTTTGCATTTGTATCATTAAAATGGAATTACACTAGGGCAGCCGTGTGCGCTCTTTATTATGAGGCAGTGACTGGGTAGTGTCATATGCCTCCATCCCTGGTACTTTGAATCAAATACCAGATTACATATATATGCACTTTTTTGCAGATAGAAGTATATGTACCCTGCATCGGCTCCTGATGAGTGGAAAGAACACACAAAACACGTAGAGCCATTTTTCGATGCTACGCTATCACTACCATCTGATCATACTTGCTTTTTCAATCATAATTCTTTATTACATAGTTGGTAAGGTTGAAAAATATACAAGTCCATCAAGTCCAACCTGTGTGCACGCTTTTATATCAATATTACATTGTATATCCCTGTATGTTGTGGTCATTTAGGTGCCTATCTAATCGTTTTTTAAAATTATATATGTCCCCTGCTGAAACCACTGCTTGTGGAAGAGAATTCCACATTCTTACCGCTCTTACCATAAAGAACCCTCTATGCAGTTTTCGGTTAAAACGCTTTTCCTCTAAATTTATTGAATGGCCATGAGTCTTTTTAAATGCCCTTTCACAGAAAAGTTTTATCTCTGATGTGGAGTCACCAGTACAGTATTTGTACATTGAAATCATATCCCCTTACAAGCGTTTCTTCTCCAGAGAGAGTAAGTTCAGTGCTTGCAATCTTTCCTCATAACTAATATCCTCCAGACCCTTTATTATCTTTGTTGTTATCAAAGCCTAAATAAAAATACAAATGAACAAATGGGCCATGGATGTATTTGCCATAAGGCACTTGTTGGACTGTGCCATGGGCAGCAGGTTTATAAGGGACAACACAAGAACTCAAAATGTAATCATCTGTAGACATTTGTGACTAAACACAGCAAGAGTACTGAGATGCTGAGAGGAGCCAAAATGCCCTTTAGAATTTAGGAAATAATTCAGGAAAGATAATATCACTTTGTCCTCCTTTTTTTTTAGTACATGTGCAGTTCCAAAACTCTTATGTATATGGGCTTCATTCACACGGTTGTCATTTTTTTTTTAAATGACAGATCTGAACACAGCTCCATTGTTTTCAACAGAGCCATTCACACAGGTACATAAACATGCACTGCATTCATTTCTGTAAAGCCCAGTAGACATGATCGGAAATCTCCAAATGCAGCGCACATTCTCTTCTTCTTTAATGGGATAATAATGAAGCTGCTTTTTTCTAGTGATATCAAGAATAATATCATCATGTTTTTTTTTTATTTCTGCAAGTTACCACATCACCATTATCCCCCAGTTTTTAAGATCAATGATACAACTATGTTGGTGTCCCTTGTCAATTTTACATTGTAGTTTGTTAAATGTAACTGCCTACTCCCAAACTGTAATCTGAAGTAAAACACATAGCCAAGTATTATTCTGCCCAATTTTTTTATTGTGCATTTAAAAAAATGAGACATGCTATCTGTCAACAGAACTTAACCAAAAAGTGCATTCTATGCATCCAAAAATATACCAAATCAAATCATTATTCAACCAAAAAAATAATGTCAAGGCAATAACTCCAAGGCCAATTATAAATAACACGTTATCTCCTCCGATTCCGCAACATGTCTGGTTGGCGAGTGGTTGTTTAGAAACTAACTGAAAAGCGCTAAATGAAAAACGTGAAAAGAAAAGCATGAATCAACACTCATCAAACTTCTACTAACACAAAATTATCAGAAGGAGCACAAAGGGTGGCGCTAAAGAGCTGAAAAAACACATAGTACATCTAGTAGTCACTAGGTTCGTAATTGTTGGCCAACATTTGTGTGGCTGTGTGTATGCAAGACAAGTTTGAGCCAACGCCCTTTGGACAAAATTCCACAATTTTGCTGTTGGAAAGTCTGGTCGTGTGTACGAGGCATAACACAGAATCCACAAATCTGCAACGAAGAACAGGTGCTTTATGTGCCTACGTGTATAAGCACATGTACATGTATAGCTTGTAAAATGATATCATTATTCACACTTTTCAAGGGCAACATTGTTTCTATGTACTTTCCCTCTTGGAGCAACAGCAAAATTAGCATACTCCAAGTAATTATGTATATCAGATTTCACAAGAGAAAAAACTGTGTGATTTTGGGGTTGATTTATTAACCACCTCGCGCCCGCCCTATAGCCGAATGACGGCCGTAGAGCAGGCGCGTTCGTCCGGGAGGCCGTCCCTGGACATCCTAATGTTTACTTCCGCAATGCGCGCCGCCGCGGGCGCGCATCGCGGAAGTTCTGTGTTCGCCGTGTCCCCCGGGGACAGGCAAACACAGATCGCTGTAAACGTCCAATCACCGTTTACAGCGTGATCGGCGTGTCCAATGGGAGATGATCTCATATGTAAACATATGAGATCATCTCTCAGCGCCGCTCTCCCTCCTCACACAGACAGTGTGAGAAGGGAGAGATGAACGGCTGCAGCGGCAGCCCTTCTGCCTGGAGTTGATAAAAAAAAAAAGTAAAAAAAAAAAAAAGTGCCATCCTCCCCCAGCAGTGCCATCCGCCCCAGTGCCATCCACCCCAGTGCTACCTGCCCCCAGTGCCATCCACCCCAGTGCTACCTGCCCCCAGTGCCACCTGCCCCCAGTGCCACCTGTTGTCAGTGCCACCTGTTGTCAGTGCCATCTGTCATCAGTGCCACGTATAAGTGCCATCTGTCATCAGTGCCATCTGTCATCAGTGCCACATAGTGCCATCTGTCATCAGTGCCACGTATTAGTGCCATCTGTCATCAGTGCCACGTATTAGTGCCATCTGTCATCAGTGCCACGTATCAGTGCCATTTGTCATCAGTGCCACCTGTCAGTGTCACGTGCCATCTGTTGTCAGTGTCACGTGTCATCAATGCCACTTATCAGTGCCATCTGTCATCAGTGCCATGTATTAGTGCCATCTGTCATCGGTGGCACGTATTAGTGCCATCTGTCTTCAGTGCCACGTGTCATCAGTGCCACATATTAGTGCCATCTGTCATCAGTCCCACATATTAGTGCCATCTGTCATCAGTGCTACGTGTCATCAGTGCCACGTATAAGTGTCATCATTGCCACGTATCAGTGCCATCTGTCATCAGTGTCACTCGTCATTGTCCTGGTGCTTCAAAAGTGTAATAAATAGTCAACAAGTTAGATGTGTAATTTATGTTCCTAGAACACATGATGGCGCTACCTGCATGTTGTGCCTCTCTATGTGGCCAGGCTGTGAAAAAGTCCCACACATGTGGTATTGTAATACTCAGGAGGAGTAGCAGAATTTTTTGGGGGTGTCATTTGTGGTATACACATGCCACGTGAGAAATAACCTATTACAATGACAATTTTGTGGAGAAAAAAAAATGAAAAATCTTAATTTTGCAAAGAATTGTGGGAAAAAAATGACAACATCAAAAAGCTCACTATGCCTCTTACTAAATACCTTGGAATGTCTACTTTCCAAAAAGGGGTCATTTGGGGGGTGTTTATACTTTCCTGACTTGTTCGGGTCACAAGAAGCGAGATAGGCCACCAGTACATCAGATGTGATCAATTTTGTGCGATTCACACCACAGATTGTAGACTCTCTAACTTTCACAAAGACCAAATAATATCCACTAATTTGGGTTATTTTTTACCAAAGATATGTAGCAGTATAAATTGTGGCCAAAATTTATGAAGAAAAATTAATAATTTGCATAATTCTGTCACAGAAACAAAGAAATATGCGTTTTTTTTCAAAATTTTCGGTCTTTTTTCATTTATAGCGCAAAAAATAAAAACCCCAGAGGTGATCAAATACCACCAAAAGAAAGCTCTATTTGTGGGAAAAAAAGGACAAAAAATTCATTTGGGTACAGTGTTGCATGACTGAGTAATTGTCATTCAAAGTGTGAGAGCACCGAAAGCTGAAAATTGGTCTGGGCAGGAAGGGTGTTTAAGTGCCCAGTAAGCAAGTGGTTAAAACTGGTGGGTGTATATGTGAAAACAAAATGCAAAACCCTAAATATTGTACCTATGAAATCACCTCCAAGTATGGCACATGTATATATATATATATGTGTGCATACGTGTACAACACTACTCCCCTCAAATGAAATACAGTAACATAGTATTGATGTGACAAAAAAGAAAGAAAAAAACACTATATAGTGAAAAAAAACTATAAAAAAGACCAATAAAACAAAAAACATAAAAGAAAAATCAAAGAAATAATCCAAAAATGAAATATGTACCTAATATTATGGATACATAATAGTAAAGCAATAATTTTAACACCAAAAATGTAAACAATATTAACACTGGATAACGTCCATGTGATCATATATCCTGTTATTAAAGTGAAATGTCCAAATAATTAATCCAACACCAGTGAGAAATCTTCATAAAGATAGCTTGATTAAGACACACTATTCTTTTCTCTCCAGAAACAATGTGCGCTTTCCCGTCACCAAATATATAGATTGGCTCCTTACCAACTTGAGGCGACCCCCCGTTACAGAGGGTCACAACAGGCAAAATGAGTTTAGATGGACATGGGTTGGGGAGCAGTCTAGCAATTAGCACACGCTTCTAGGGTTCCTCCAGCTATCCTGCAAGCTTGAATCCAGGTGTTAATCACTCTTCCTACTGTCCCCGCACACCAGACACACAAACGATAGCATGCCACCACCCAATAGTTTGTCCACATACTGGTCTGCTGAGCCACCACACACATATCTCCATCTGGCAGATCTGTTAGCATACAATCTGCCAACGCACAGTGCAATTGCATATCGATTGGCATGTAACTTAGACCGAGACACAAAAATACAACAACCTCTTCAGGGATATGAGCTCTAGCTTTGTAAACAGAAGTCACTTATTAATTTCATCATTTAATATTCCGAAAGAGGGCAGTGCACATAAGATATACAAAGAAAAAGGATTTACCAAAATATATACAAAAAAAATACAGAAAGACGCACAAATTGGCAATTTGCTATGAAAATAAAAGGGGATAAAAACAGAAACAAAACTTTACCGACGTCTATCCGTTAGTAGAAGCATACTGGAACATGTGGGAACTCCCCAGTTTAGAACTGGCTTCATGGAAGAACTATGGCCATATCTCAGGCTACCCAATTTATTGAAATATGGATGTAGGCTGGAATTTAGCTCATGGCCAATCAACTGGGGGGTCTTCCTGTCTCACCCCACAGGATGTTTTTTGTTCTGAAATTACCAGAGTCGAATGGCCCAGAATGGCGCTGATTGCTGGGTCATGGATAGGATTTCCAATACCAGCGCATCAGTCCAATCGCAACAGTACCAATCACCACCTGCCTGACGCAATCAGGCACCATATAACGATCTATAGGATTCCACACATGCTAAAACTACAGTTACATGTACACGTAGCCCATCACGTATACGATCAAAAGGAATTATTTTCATCTCTCTGCCGCTAATATTTTAGCTTTTATGAGATAAAATAGGTTCCTTAGATCTGTTGATATTAAATAAAAGTTTGCAGACCAGCCAGGGTCTTGCGAATGCTCCGTGTAGCCAAGATGACTAGCAAGTTTCTTTGAGGCCTCAGGAAGGTGGTAATCTAGGTTTACTCTAATGGGAACTTTTATTGCCATGTAGGTGTCACTTTGATCCTAGCAACTGGCTTTGTCCTTTTCAAATGCTAATGGAAGAACATATGTGCATGACTGATATTCAATACAATATTTTTAATAACACAGAATTAAACTACATCTACAATTACACTACTTCTACAGATCACATCTTGTTAAGGCAAAACTATCCTACGCTTACATTTTCATTACAACTTGTAGTATGGAATAAACAAAACATGAAAACATTTAAAAATTAATATGATAATCATCAAAACAATTTTAGCAGTTGTGCTGTTCCCTATATCTTAGACTGCATTGATTTATCACTTTCCAATGAGGATGGCACCATCTTTATCCATAGGAAAACTGATATTGTCCCCCCAACACCCATTTAGCTCACAGTAATAGTGTTGGTATGCTTTCCTGACGCCAGTAAATTCAATGTCTGAAAGCCACACAGTAGCTGCTAAATGGGGTATATAAATGGTGCCCTGAACCTGATTTGAAGCTAAGCTACTGGGAAGAAATCTTAAATAGCACATATTGACATTACACCAAATACATAGTTTGGAATGCCCTTCTTTCTTCAGCACATTTTCCCCGATAATAGACCTTATATTTGCAACATTAGCTGACAGTCAAACCACTTAGCTACAATATTATTATTTTCAATTTTTATGATGCTGAGAGTACTCAGGCTGCAAATCTGAAGACCGTATTTTAATAGTGCAAAAGGAAGCATGATTCTGTATAATATATATATCCTAATGTGTATTATTAAAGTGATATACTTCATTGGCTGATACATTGTGTGGAAAGCCATGGGGAAAAAAATGAACATATTCATTTGGTTTTCCTTGACAGATGTATGCAGATACCAAGAATAAAAATAGGATTTTTATAACGGCTTACCTGTAAAATCCTTTTCTTTTGAGGTACATCATGAGACACAAAGTCTCAGTAACCACTGATGGGTTGTATAGGGTATCACTAGGTGATTGGACACTGGCACACCCTAGACAGGAAGTTCAACCCCCTATATAACCCCTCCCCTTATTGGGAGTATCTAAATTTTGTAGTGAAGCAATATAAGTGTATTAGAAGAGGGGAGTGACCACTGTGTCCCATGATGTACCTCAAAAGAAAAATGATTTTACAGGAAAGCGGTTATAAAAAATACTATTTTCTTTCTCGTACATCACGGGACAGAGAGTATCAGTAATCACTGATGGTGTCCCAGAGCAATGCTATCTGAGGGGGGGGGGCAACAACAAGTAGGGTGTAATCTGACCTGAGGACCTTGTACCACTGCCTGCAGCACACTGCTCCCAAAGGCGTTATCCTCATGCCTTCTCACATCCACCTGATAAAATCTGGTTAATGTATGGACTGAAGACCAGGTTGCGGCCTTGCAAATGCGAGCCATAGAGGCCTGGTGATGCACTGCCCACGAAGCACTAATAGCCTTTTTGGAGTGCACCTTGATTTGAAAAGGCAGAACTTTCTGCTTCAAACCATAAGCTTGAACAATAACTTGTCGAATCCATTTAGCATTGGTAGACTTCGACACTGCGCTCGATTAGGACCTTCTGGCAACACAAACAAAACATCTGTTTTGCAAATCTGAGCAGTCGCCTCTAGATTGGATGTAGTCAGAGCAGTCAAAGGCTAACAATGTAATGACCTTTCTTCCGTAGAACAGGGATCTGGAAAAAAGGAAGGCAGAAGAATATCTTGGTTCAGATGAAAACCTGAAACCACCTTCGGTAGCAAGCTAGGATGATGGCGCAATACCACTCTATCCTTGTGCATGATTAAATAAGGCTCTTTACAGGAAAGAGCTGCTAATTCTGATGCTCTTCTAGCCGAAGAAATGGCTACCAGAAAAATGTACTTCCTTGTCAACAGGACCAAGGAAATTTAACGTATCGGTTTAAAAGGCTGTTTCTGTAAAACTGACATAGCCAAATTCAAGTCCAAGGGGTTTAGGGGTGCCTTAACCGGAGGATTAAGGAGCTTTATCCCCTGTATAAAGCTTCAGAATAAAGAATACGAAGCAAACGGACGTTGAAACAATACTGACAAGGCCGAGACCTGGCCCTTGATGGTACTCAAGGCAAGCTTCATTTCTAACCCCATTTGCAGTCAAGTCAAGGATTCTACCTATGACATATTTTGTAGGATGCCAACCCCTGGATTCACACCAGGAGACATAAGCTTTCCAGACTCTATGATCAATCATTCTGGAAGCTGGCTTCCTTGCATTAATCAAGGTAGAAATCACAGGGCCTGAAAGCCCACGACTCTTCAGAATGTGGGTTTCAATAGCCAAACCGTCAAATTTAGTGTTTGTAAGGCAGGATGGAACACTGGACCCTGGCATAACAGGTCTGGACTTCATGGTAAGGTCCATGGGGACCTACCGCCATTTTTACTATTTCTGCATACCAAGCTCTTCTGGGCCACGTTGAGGCCACCAGAAGTACCGGCTTCTTTTCCTGCCTGATCCTGCGAAGAAGTCATGGCAGTAGCAGAATAGGAGGGAATGCATACCTTAGTGAGAACTGATGCCATGGAGTCACCAACGCATCTGTCCCACATGCAAGAGGATCCCTTGTTCTTGACACAAAGTTGTCGATCTTGTTGTTGAACTTGGACGCAAAGAGATCTACATTCGGAAACCCCCATCTTTGGCATATGGCCGAGAAGATGTCAGGGTGAAGAGACCATTCCCCCGGGACTAACTGCCGGCGACTTAAGTAGTCCGCCTGACAGTTTTCTATCCCCGGAATGAAGATTGCAGATATGCACGGCACATGCTTTTCTGCCCAGATTAGGATCTGGTTTATTTCTTCCTCTCCTTTTGCATCCTTGGTAATTGATATAAGCCACTGCTGTGGGATTTTCGGCACATCTTTTACAAATGGGATGCCAATGCCATATTTGAATAAAGTAGGATATTCAGTTTTTCTGACATTTTATTATACAAACAGGAATGACACCAAGCAGGCCAATGTGACATCTTAAAACTGAAATTACACTTTTCTTGCTTTTTGCAATGGTCTGAAAATTACATCACTGGGAATGCGTGTATGGATGTAAAAAAAATTATAAAAATTACATTCAGGTTTACTGCTTATTTAAGTTACTCTAAACATTCGTACGCTCCTTTCAAAAATAGTTTTCTAATTTTTGGACAATAGGATGACGGGCTAATAAATTTTTGGTGAATGACAGCTCCACATCTGATTTTTGGATGGTCAGTACACAAATTAGTCACACAAAAGTCAAAAGTACAAACACGCATACACAAAATAAAGAAACGTCTGGGAAGAGTTTGGTCTTGTAAACTTCTGTTCATAATCTAGAATTACAATTTGTAATGCGGCAATTGATGAAATATCAAAATTCTCATCTTCTTTAATGGGATAATAATAGTTACATAGTAGGTGAAGTCAAAAAAAGACAAGTCCATCAAGTCCAACCTATGTGTGTGATATGTCAGTATTACATTGTATATCTCTGCATGTTGCGGTCGTTCAGGTGCTTATCTAATCGTTTCTTGAAACTAATGATGACCCCGCTGAGACCACGACCTGTGGAAGGGAATTCCACATCCTTGCTGCTCTTACAGTAAAGAACCCTCTACATAGTTTAAGGTTAAACCTCTTTTCTTCTAATTTTAATGAGTGGACACGAGTCTTGTTAAACTCCATTCCGCAAAAAGTTTTATCCCTATTGTGGGGTCACCAGTACGGTATTTGTATATTGAAATCATATACCCTCTCAAGCGTCTCTTCTCCAGAGAGAATAAGTTCAGTGCTTGCAACCTTTCCTCATAACTAATATTCTCCAGAAACTTTATTAGCTTTGTTGCCCTTCTTTATACTCGCTCCATTTCCAGTACATCCTTCCCGAGGACTGGTGCCCAGAACTGGGCAGCATACTCTAGGTGCGGCCATACCAGAGTCTTGTAGAGCAGGTGAATTATTGTTTTATCTCTGGAATTAATCCCCTTTTTAACCACTTGCTTACTGGTCACTTAAACCCCCCTCCTGCCCAGACCAGCTTTCAGCACTGACGCACTTTGAATGACAATTGCGCGGTCATACAACACTGTACCCAAATGAAACCTTTATCATTTTTTCCCCACGAATAGAGGTTTCTTTTGGTGGTATTTAATTACAGCTGGGAGTTTTATTTTTTGCTAAACAAACAAAAAAAAGATGCAAAAAAAAAAATAAAAAATCATGTTTAATAGGTTGTTATAAAATTTAGCAAACAGGTAATTTTCTCCTTCATTGATATGCGCTGATGAGGCGGCACTGATAGGCTGCACTAATAGGCCCCGTTAAGGCGGCACTGATAGGCACAGATAAGGTGGAAGTGATGGGGACAGATAAGGCAGTACTGATGGGCACAGATAAGGCGGCACTGATGGGCAAAGATAAGATGGCACTGATGGGCAAAGATAAGATGGCACTGATGGGTGGCACGAATGGGCACTGATAGGTACCACTGATAGATGGGACTGATAGGCACTGATAGGTGGCTCTGATGGGCGGCACTGATGGGCGGCACTGATGGGCACTGGTAGATGACACTGATGGGCACTGATATGTAGCACTGAGGTGCAGCACTGTTGTTGAGGCAGATTGTGGGCACTGATAGGTGGCACTGTGGTCACCGATGGGTGGCACTGATAGGTGGCACTATGGGCACTGATGGGTGGCACTATGGGCACTGATTAGCTGGCACCAGCTCGCCGTGATCGGCACTGATGTCCCTCTCACGACCGACGATGATTGGAGGAAAAATAGCCGATTACCGGCTCTGTTGTCATCACATGACAGCTGATCACCTGTTAAGTGGTCGGGATCAACTCCTTATTCTGATCTGTGATCCAGCGAGTCTCATAGACTCGCTGATCACAGAGCGCACCACGCGCGCACCTCAGGGGGCGTGCACCGGACTACGTCAATAGACGTAGTCCCGGCAAAGCAGGTCCGCGCTGTAGCCGTCATTTGGCTATAGCGTGGATCTCTAGTGGTTATTGCATGCCGATATTCTGTTTTGTTAGCAGCAGCTTGGCATTACATGCCATTGCTGAGCCTATCATCTACTAGGACCCCCAAGATCTTTTCCATCCTATATTCCCCCAGAGGTTCTCCCCACAGTGTATAGACTGCATTCATATTTTGGCCACCCAAATGCATTATTTTACATTTTTCTACATTGAACCTCATTTGCTATGTAGTTGCCCACCTTATTAATTTGTTCAGATCTTTTTGCAAGGTTTCCACATCCTGCGGAGAAGTTATTGCCCTGCTTAGCTTAGTATCATCCGCAAATACAGAGATTGAACAGATGAAGATGCTTTGCATGTAGTTATGCCAAACTTATTTTTAAAGGCATTTGTTTTGTACAATCTGAAAATCATGAATCAACGCTCACCAAACTCCTACTAACATGAAATTAGGAGAAGGGGCCCAAAGGGTGGCGCTTGAGAAATGAACTTCCTCTTTATACACTCATAGTATGTCACTAAGTTCATGTTTGTCAAACGACAATTTGCGGATAGTTAGTATGCTAGACAAAATCTTGCACCCGCCCTTTTGACAAAAATCAGATGCTCAGTCGTCCAACAATCAGACCTGTGTAAAAATGTAACATATTTTTCAGGCTCCATGAACAGTAGCTTATTTTTAAGCTCCTAGTAGCTACTTTTTTTACTGCCCCCAAATGCAAATAGTGTTATCCTAGGTATCCATGCACACTATTTTTGGCTAGAATTTTTTTTCTTGGAGCAGAGAAAAATATTATTGTTTACGTTTTTGGGACCGTTTTGCCAGCAGAAAAAAAAAAGCTGACAGCTCCTAGAAGTTCCTAAATGCTGTTAACAGCTGCTAAGCGCCAGTTTCCAGCCTTTTTTTTATAGTCAGCAGCCCGCCGGCATCCTTAACCACTTGAGATCCGCGCTATAGCCAAATGACGGCTACAGCGCGGATCTCCTTTTCCGGGACTACGTCTATTGACGTATTCCCGTGCACGAGCGGCCTGCGCGCCCCCTGAGGGGCGCACACGGCGCGCTCTGTGATCGGCGAGTCCATGAGACTCGTCTGATCACCGATCCGTGCAAGGGGTCGATCCCGACCCCTTATCACGTGATCAGCTGTCAGCCAATGACAGCTGATCATGTGATATAACGGAGCCGGTAATCGGCTATTATTCCTCCTCGCGCTGTCAGTCCCGATCATGGCCAGCCCTGCTAGTGCCCACCTGCCCCCTGCAGTGCCACATGTATAAAAAAGTAAGTGCCCCCCGTCAGTGCCACCCAGCAGTGCCCACAGTGCCACCCAGCAGTGCCCACAATCTGCCTCAAAGGTGCTGCAACCCAGTGCCACTTATCCGTGCCCATCAGTGTCATCTACCAGTGCCCAGCAGTGCCGCCCATCAGTGCCCAGCAGTGCCACCTATCAGAGCCACCCATCAGTACCACCTATCAGTGCCCATCAGTCCCTTCTATCAGTGGTACCTATCAGTGCCCATCCGTTCCACCCATTCGTGCCACCCATCCGTGCCATCTTATCTGTGCCCATATTTGCCCATCAGTGCCACCTTATCTGTGCCCATCGGTGCCGCCTTATCTGTGCCTATTAGTGCCGCCTTAACTATGCCTATCAGTGCCCACCAGTGCAGCCTATTAGTGCCCACCAATGCAGCCTATCAGTGCCCACCAATGCAGCCCATCAGTGCCCACCAATGCAGCCCATCAGTGCCCACCAGTGCAGCCTATCAGTGCCGCCTAATCAGCGCACTTCAATGAAGGAGAAAAATGACCCGTTTGCAAAATTTTATAACAAACTATTAAACATGATTTTTTTTTTTTGCATCTTTTTTTGTTTGTTTAGCAAAAAATAAAACTCCCAGCTGTAATTAAATACCACCAAAAGAAAGCTCTATTTGTGGGAAAAAAATGATAAAAATTTCATTTGGGTACAGTGTTGTATGCCCGCGCAATTGTCATTCAAAGTGCATCAGCGCTGAAAGCTGAAAATTGGTCTGGGACTGAGGGGGGTTTAAGTGCCCAGTAAGCAAGTGGTTAACAACCAGTCTACCAACCACTGCGTCCTTAACAATGGATGACTTAACAGCCAAATGTAAACAAAACAATTGGCGGCAATAAAAATTGAGAAAAAAAAACAGTCTGGTGCCTAAATCCATACAAGGCCCTGGTTGATGAGGACAAGGGCCTGGTATGGATTGGGGGGGAAAGGGACCCCACACTGGGTTTTTTCCTCCTGGTGGTTGTGGGTGTGCGCTTTTTTGGAATCTGGAAGTCCTTTTAACAAGGGGGCCCCCAGATCCTGCCTGCCCTACATGAATGAGTATGTGGTACATTGTACCCTTACTCATTCAACAAAAAAGTGTCAAAAAATAGAAATGCACACACAGTTTTTGTCAACTCGTTTATTCAAAAAAAAAAAAAAAAAAGTACCCCTATAGGCCTGGTATGGATTTTTTTTTTTTTAAGGACTTGTCAAAAATTGTGTGCGTTTTTATTTACATTTTGACACGTGTATTTATTTACGTTTTTATTTTAATTTTTTGGGTGATTGAGCATGGGTACAATGTACCAAGTCACCCCCCACCTCAACAACCACATAGCCCCCCAATCCCAAAGCACCCCCATGTTAAGGACATGTAGCCTGGTATGGTTCAGCTGGAGGGGCGCCCATATGCTGTTTTTAAAAAAAAAAATTGATTTGGGGGTTCCTCTTAAAAGGGCATGGTATGGATTGGGGGGGGGGGACTCCCACGCTCATCTTAATTTGTTTTTGCTGTTGTCATCCGTTGTTAAGGACACGGTTCCAGTTCCTTAACCACTTCAGCCCCGGACCATTTTGCTGGTCAAAGACCAGACCACTTTTTGCATTCGGCACTGCGTCGCTTTAACTGACAATTGCGCTGTCACGCGCCGTGGCTCCCAAACAAAACTGACGTCCTTTTTTTCCCACAAATAGAGCTTTTTGGTGGTATTTGATCACCCCTGCGGTTTTTATTTTTTGCGCTTTAAACAAAAATAGTGACAATTTTGAAAAAAAACGCATCATTTTTTACCTTTTGTTATAATAAATATCCCCCAAAAATATATAAAAAAACATTTTTTCCCTCAGTTTAGGCCGGTACATATTCTTCTACATATTTTTGGTAAAAAAATCGCAATAAGCGATTATTGATTGGTTTGCACAAAAGTTATAGCGTTTACAAAATAGGGAATAGTTTTATGGCATTATGTTTTTTTTTTTTACTAGTAATGGCGGTGGATCAGCGATTTTCATTGTGACTGTGACATTATGGCGGACACATCGGACATTTTTGACACCATTGTCATTTATACAGCAATCACTGCTATATAAATGCAGTGATTCCTGTGTAAATGACACTGGCAGTGAAGGGGTTAACCAGTGGGTGGCAGTGTAGGGGTTAAGTGTTCCTAGGGGTGTGTTACTAACTGTTGGGGGCTGGGCTTTCATTTAGTGAACACTGATCTTTGCTCCAATCACATGGAGCAGAGATCAGTGTCACTAGTTGCTAGGCAGAACGGTGAGATGCTGTTCACAACGCCATCTCTCCGTTCAGCTGCCCAGTGAGACGATCGCGGGTATGCCCGCGGCGATCGAGTCCGCGGGACCCGCAACCGGACTCACGCGGGTCCCGACCAGCACGCGAGCGCGCCGGCGGCGGCGCACTCGCGATGTCAGGGCGGCATTAGAGATTGGACGTACCTGTATGCCAATATGCCTGCCGTGCCATTCTGCCGACGTACATTGGCGTGCGCTGGTCGGCAACCGGTTACCAAAAACACTACTGCGCAAACACTTTTAAAAATACTCCTAAGCACTACAAAAAATGCAAAATTTTATCGGTTTTTAGCCAGTGTTTTTTTTTTTGTGGTTTGAAGCGTCTAGTGTGCATACAGAATGTATTTTTTTGGAGCCTTTTCAAATAAACATTTTTTTTGCATTTATCTTCATTTACAAATAAACATCAAACAATCTTTTTAAATCAAACACTAAGGGCCAGTTCACACCACAAAAATGCACTCGTTACAGATAAGTTATGGTTACAGTTCACACCACACGCAGTTCTGGTATGTTTATGAGCAAACTTTTGCGCAAACCAATCAATATGTGCTTATTGCGTTTTTTTTAACCAAAGATATGTAGAAGAATACATATCGGTCTAAACTGAGGAAAACATTTGTTTTAGTTTTTTAAATTTGGGATATTTATTATAGCAAAATGTAAAAAAAAAAATGTGTTTTCCAAAATTGTTGGTCTTTTTTGACCAAAAAATTAAAACCTCAGAAGTGATTATACCACCAAAAGAAAGCTCTATTTGTGTGAAAAAAATCAAAATTTCATTTGGGTACACTGTTGCATGACCGCACAATTATCATTCAAAATGTTACAGCGCTGAAGACTGAGAATTGGCTTGGGCAGGAAGGGGGTGAAAGTGCCTAGTATTGAAGTGGTTAATATTGATTGGATCCTGGTCAAACATGTTCTTGTCCCCCTCCCCCCCATGCAATTTAGCTCTCCACCGGCTCTGAGACATACAAAAAATAGCAGCTAGATTCAAAATCTGTTTACTAAATCAGATCAGGCGGCGTTTGCGATTGGTTGCCAGAGGTTAGTGTATCGTCACCTCTTAATGACTGGTTGCTAGAGGTTACAGCACACATTTCACATTGTACATATGCGTTTCCTGTAAACAAAGGATGGAGGACCGTAGTTTCTTAGCCACATGTGTCACAGCCAACCTTTTCACTCCACTACCCAGTCCCCGGACATTCCAACTAACACTACATGAGATCTAGCCATGTCATATTATTATAAAATGTTTGACTGACAAATAGACAAATACAAGGTGGAAGAAGGTGTAGTCTCTATTCACAAAACTCACATGTGTACCATACCATTGTATGTATAAAGAGAAAAGAAAAAATATATTTTGAGCATGCTGGAGTTTAGTTTTTATTGCAGGATCAGCAAGAGGCAGAAGGATCACCCCTCTGAAATTCTGCATGGGATCCTGGTCAATGAACAGAAGCATCAAATAGGCCAATCGGGCCTTTGCAAAAGACATTAATAGAAGTCTTTGTTCCCAAGGGACAGATAAGGTGTCATGAGTGTGGGGAAACGTGACTCTTGGTTTGCCTTTGGTGCGGCCTGTGAGCCTAAATGGTGCACGGTGCATTGTGGGGTTGATAGCATCATCTTTTAGGACCTCCACATGGCCAAGAATGAAATAACAGTGGGGAAGGGTATATGGTGTTGGAGTTTGTATTTGGCATACCTTGATCTAATGTGCATCATATGCGATTCGTCACCTCCTCTTGGATGGAGCGTTCCTCTCTGTCCAAACATTGCGACATCAGTTGTGGTGTGTCAAAGAAATGGACCTGGTCTCTGGCCACCAAGCGGAGAAGGGAGGGGTACAGCATAGAGTACTGTACTTTAAGGGGAAAAAATCATTTCTTTACCTCACTGAATTGCGCTCTCTGCTTCTGCAGAGAAGTCGGGAAAGAGTGACATTTTGGAGTTAGCCATTTTTAAGGTAACTCCCAAATTCCTGGCTTTGTAATTGAGTAGCTTAAATAAGAACATACGGGGTGGATTGCCTGGCGGTAATGGTCTCATGGTTACTCTATGGGCTCTTTCGACACAAAACACGGGGGAAAAAGGCATCTTTCCAATATAGTTGGAGAAGCCACTGTTCAATGAATTGTACCGGGTTCTTTCCTTCGGTCTTTTCTTTGTTTCTCCTCATCCCGTTTTCCATGTCATCTATGCGAGCAGTCGGCTTGTCTACCGCCATTATATTGTAGTGCACTTCCCGTTGTATAGGGGCCCATTCATCCTCCAATGTGCTTAGCCTGCCCTGCAGTGCTGTGGTGCAGTCCTGCTATTTTTGCATATCTTGCCTAACAAAGCACAGTTCAGTTTTGACTCCCTTCGTTTTGGATGTCGGAGCTGCTATAGAGGTGTTGCAGGAAAGTACTGCAACCATAATGTCTCTGAGAGTGGGCTCTGGCCTGTCCTGGTCAGAGGCATGAGATGGTAATTCATCTGACACACACACTGTGGTACTCTCACTGTCCCATGGAAGATGCAGTGTGGCAAGGACCTCCAGCCGTATGGCGTCATCTGCCTCATTGCGGATGTCATCTGGGTCATTGTGTATGAGTGCAGGCTGGAGAGGGGGGTCCTGATGTGCCGTTTTGGCAAAAAGTTTCAGTGCTGCAGCCTTTTATGTTTTTTTTTGCTGCATGAGGCGGGCCACCGCCATCTTGGCCAGCTTGGTCCGGAGCGAAGCCATGCCACCCGGTGTAGCCAAGAACACCGCCGTGTAGCCAGAAACGGCTATCTGTCTTCGGTAGTTGGGAGAGTGGAACGAGTGGTTTCTGGTGCCGTTTATATGATTAATGTGTGGATGTTCGGTGGAGCAGCGCGCCCTTGCTGCCTGTTACATCCGCCACTAAGCCATGCCCCACTTATTGCACTTTAATTAGTACAAGTTTTATTTCGATTTTTGCATATTTCTATTTATGCTATATTTTGCTATTGATTTCCTATATTGTTCCTACACTATTGATTGCACTGAATGCACTTAATGCAATTAATCTTTGCACCTGTTATATGCATTGTGTTATATATGGCAAGTAGATTTTTAGCACTGCACTCTTTATTTACAATCCTCCATATTGTTTAGGAAGTGAGATTAGTAGACATTGTATCCGAGGTCCTTTGTGGGCCCATATGAAGTCAATGAATAGAGAGTGAACTTGCCTGAAGTAGCAGGGAGGGATTACTATCAATAAGGCCTGAAAAAGGAACATAAATTTGGGTAAAATGCTCATTTTTATAATATTACAGTGCCCAAATGAAGAGTGAAATCCACAATGCCACATTTCAAGTAAAGTACGGGTTTTGCTCAATAGAGGAAAAATTTAAATCAAGGGTGCATGACATTCTGGATGGGATGTAGGTACCCAAATATTTCAGACAGAATCTGTCCATTTAACTTAAAGCTGAGATGCAGATTCTGAAGGCAAGATGGTAATATCTTGACTCCCATCGCTTCCGATTTGGTAAAATTAAATTTTCAGGTAGGCTAAAGCTCCATAGATATCGAACTTGTGGATAAGGTTAGGAAGGGAAACGATATCTTCTGTTGAACCCCTCCTACCTACAAGCCAGTGATGTCTGGGTGTAAATGGATCTTGCATAGGAAAGGTTCAAGTGATAAGGCAAAAATGAGGGGGACAGGGGGCACCGCTGTCTCGTCGCATTAGCAATCGAGAAGGGCTCAGAAAGAAAATGATTTGCCTTGACCTGTGCGGTCAGATTGACGTATATCTTAGAGATCCAATTAAAGCACAGTATCTCCAAGCTCGACATACCATAGGACCGAGAACATAAACTTCCAATTGACACGGTCAAACACTTTTTCAGCTTCCTTTACCAAAAACACAAGTATGAGTCATATTGGCCACACGCAACAAGTTGAGAACCTTACCTGTATTATCCTTAGTTTCTCAGGATGGAATAAACCCAACCTGATCTAGATGAATTAACTGTGGTAGATGATATTGAAGCCGGGAAGCCAATATCTTGGTTAAAGGTCAACATTCAGGAAAGATATTGGTCTGTAACTGCCACACAATGTTGGGTCCTTACCATCTTTGGGAATGACCAGATGTGGGGTTTCAAGGTTTCCATAGAAAAAGTGGTTCTTGTTCCCAAAGTATTAAAAACCTTTTAACCATGAAAGAGCCAAGAGAAGGCAGGAGGAGTTTATAATATTGTACTTTGAACCCATCAGGTCCCGGAGATTTACCTGTCTTCGTGGTGCCTACTGCCCGCTGATGTTCTTCCAGCGTGATGGGGTCCTCTAGTTCTGCACACACAGAGAGAGGTAGTTTAGGTATCTAAGATGAAATCACATCTTAGCTGGGTTTAGGAGGGAAATGGTGTTGGTATATTGTAGAGGGGGGAATAAAACGTCCCAAACTCTTGTGCGATCTGTTTGGGAAGGGTAACCTTCTGACCCTTGAGGGAGGAAATCTGAGGGATATATGTCGCCAATCTCTGTCCTTGAAGCTATTTTGCCAGTAAACAGTCACTTTTGTCAACAGATTGATAAGACGTTTTCTGACATCTTTGAAGTGCCACCTTGGCTTTAAACTGCATGATATCAGTGACTCATCTATCCACTGTCATAAGTTCCCGCTCTAGTGATATAGATGGCGCATGTTTATGGCATGATTCTATAGTGTGCATGTTAGACAGGAGAGATGTCAGCTGCTCTGAGCATTTTCGTTTTATCCACAAGCCATGCTTGATAAGCACACCATGGATGACTACCTTATGGGCTTCCCAGACAATCCCAAGGTCCCCAGCTGAAGAATTATTTGTTTGGAAATTAAAACCTAGTTCCTTAACAACATCCGCTATTACCTCTGGGTCCTGAAGAAGAATCTCATTCAACTTCCAAGACCTGGTTTTAGAGAAAGAGACGTCAGTGAGTGCATAGGTCAGGATAACGGGTGCGTGATCCGACCATATGATGGAGCCAATAGAGGTGTCTATGACAGCATGTAGCTGACCATGTAGGATCAGAAAATAGTTGATGCATGTGTAAAGTTTGTGGGTAGAGGAATAAAATGTATAATTCCTTTCACCCAAGTGCAGTAAACGCCGCACATCCACCAGCTGAGCCCTGTGCATGGCTTGGAGAAACAGAAGAAGAGCCCGAAGAGGTATCTACTGAGGAAATTCGGGGGGACCTTAAAGTCACCCCCAAGAATCAATTGGCCCTCAGCAAACTCGAGGAGTTTTTCAAGATTGTGACTAATAAAAAGGTCTTGGTGGCTGTTGGGTACATACAATGTGGCCAAAGTCACTTTAAAGCCACGTACACACGTAGCCGTCTGTCCGACGTACTTTCCGAACGGGCTACTTGCCCACACATGGCACTTTTTCAGTGGACTAATACGACGTACTAAGTCCGCCGTACTATCCGCCGTACTTTTGAAATGAACGGACTCGCCCACACACGCGGAGGAAAGTCCGCTCATTTCGAGCGCGTCTCCAGGTAGGCGGGGCCCGCAAAGGAGACGTCGCTGGCCCTGCCGCCTGGTATGGACTTAAAGGGGAACCCCAACGCCGAAAAAATCGGCGTGGGGGTCCCCCCCAAGTCCACAACAGACCCTTGTCCGAGCACGCTACCCGGCCGGACAGGAAAGGGGGGGGGCACGAGTCCTCCGCTCACAATGACAGGGAACGGGCACGCGGTGACTTATATAGGGACAAGGGGCGGGGGCCCCCCCTCCTGAGCCGTACCAGGCCGCGTGCCCTCAACATGGGGAGTGCCTTGGGGAAGGGGGGCCCCCCCACCCCAAAGCACCTTGTCCCCATGTTGATGAGGACAAGGGCCTCTTCCCGACAACCCTGGCCGTTGGTTGTCGGGGTCTGCGGGCGGGGGGCTTATCGGAATCCGGGAGCCCCCTTTAATAAGGGGGCCCCCGTATACCGGCCCCCCACCCTATGTGAATGAGTATGGGGTACAATGTACCCCTACCCATTCACCTGTAAAATAAAAGTACAAAAAAAACACAACACACGAGATAAAATACTTTATTGCACAGCTCCGGGGGTCTTCCGTCTTCGGGGGTCTTCTCGCCGGACTCCTCCGCTATCTTCTTGTAGCTCTTTTGCTAGCGGAGGAGTCCGGCTTTCTTCCTCGCCGCCGGCCTCTTCTTCCGACTTCGGGGGTCTTGTCCCCCTCTTCGGTTCTTCTGCCGGGCCACCGCGCCTTCTTCTAGCTCTTTTACAGGCGGTGGCCCGGTCTTCTGTCGCTGTCGCCGCCTTCCGTTCTTCTCTTCTTCTTCTTCAGATGTTGCCTCGCCGAGTCCTCCGCTCACAATGACAGGGAACGGGCACGCGGCGACTTATATAGGGACAAGGGGCTGTCACATGGGTTCATGTCACATGGTGACCCCGCCCCCTTACGATGTCACAGTCCCGGAGGATGCTGGGACTGTCGCCATGTGACATCAACCCATGTGACATCCACCGAAGACCCCGCCCCTTGTCCCTATATAAGTCGCCGCGTGCCCGTTCCCTGTCATTGTGAGCGGAGGACTCGGTGCCCCCCCTTTCCTGTCCGGCCGGGTAGCATGCTCGGACAAGGGTCTGTTGTGGACTTGGGGGGGACCCCCACGCCGATTTTTTTCGGTGTTGGGGTTCCCCTTCAAGTCCATACCAGGTGGCGGGGCCGGCGGCGTCTCCTTCGCGGGCCCTGCCTACCTGGAGACCCGCTCGAAATGAGCGGACTTTTCTCCGGGCGGACTGGCATACACATGGCCGGATTGTCCGCTGAAATGTGAGTCCGGCGGGAAGATTGGAGTGCAACACGGCATTCTAAGTCCGCTGTACTTTCGGGTCAAAAAAGTATGCCGGAGGCTACACATGGGGGGATTGTCCGGCGGACTTAAGTTTGCCGGACTTTTCCACCCGCTTGTTTGATCGTGTGTACGCGGCATAACGTTACCAATCGTGCCCTGAATAAACAGAAATCGCCCATTAGCCTCAACAAGAGTATTCAAACAAGTCCATGGTAGTCTACTAGAGAGTACAATAGAAACTCACTTAGACTTGGTGGATGCATTGGTAAAATGGTATGTCACAGGAAAACACCTGTTTTTGAGTAGAGTAAGTTTATGATCTCTGAAGTAGGTTTCCTGGATAAATGGGACATCTGCTCTAAGGCATTTCAAATCATGTAATAGCATACGTCTCTTTTCTGGAACATTAAGCCCCCTAGCATTAAGAGATACTACTCAGATATGATCCATCCCAAATCAATGGTAAGGGGGGGGGGGGGGGTAGGTTAACTGAGGGAAAGTGGGATTTACGGGCAGAAAGGGAAAAGGAAAAAATAGGAGGAGGGTGCAAAGCAAGGTAAAAGAAAAGAAGAAAAGAAGGGGAGAGAGGAGATAAGTAGGTTAGGAGGAAGAGAATATAAAGCAGAAAGCTACCAAAAAATAGGGAAATTAGAAAGATCTAGAGACTGCGGTTACAGAATGCAGCCGCTAACTACTAAATTGGCAAAATATTGCAAAAATTCTCACTAGCACACGGTTGGAAATATGAACGCAGGCCTAAGTGGGAGAGTGGATAGATCTGGCCTAGGAAGACTCCGGACGATCGAACCTAGCCCGGCAGTGTTACAGTAGAAGTAACATACAGCGAAATAAACTTCATACTCTTAATACAACTTAAAGCGTTGAACCCAAATGGCCCATTACACATGTTATAAGACGTAACTGGTGACTACATAGTGGTTACTGCTGCAGCCACTCAGCAAGCTATAACTATAGTATATTCAAACAGCATTATTTATTGGAAGCATATTCAGAAAGGTCATGTCTCCTCTACCAAAATGACTGTCCCTCAAGATGCTTCCCCTTCTTGAGCATCCAGTTACAAAGAGAGGTTTGTAATGTTTGTGTGATGTCTTCCCCTGACCACACAAGGAGGGAGGGGGGATGGGGAAAGTATATTAGGGGAAAGACATGGTGAAGTTTTCCCATGGCCAGTGTGTAACAAAGGCACCTCCAATCCTCTCTGTAAAAGGGAGCGGTCTGTCTTACCCAATGCAAATGAAATACGAACAATATAGGTAAAATAAAAAGGGAACGTAACAGTAAGGAAAACAATTCCTGAATGCGTCTCTCAGCAGGCCCGGGGTCCCCTATCTACCCAGTCAAGGGGTGAGGGGGACAGGGGGGAGCCCCATTCTCCCAAAGAGAAGAACCTTACATGGCTCCATGTACAGCACCGTAGAAAAGAGAGGAAGAGAATACAGGTGAAAACCCAGATGAATATAATTTTCTTATGCATTCTGTATATACTGTGTCAGGAGCATATAAAATATCAAACATTGAGGCACAAAGACCTCCTGGAAAAAATGGGAATGATGACCATGTATATATGTGAACACATGGGGGGGGGGGGGGGGGGGTAGAGAGGTTAGTGAGGGGACAGTTGCATAGGAAGGCCAATGTTCTACCGGAACATAAAAAAAATAGGGAGCAAAGCCTCTCTGCAGTCTGCAAAACATCCTTGTGTGGATGTAGGGGCAATAGAATTGACACACAATGGCAGAGCACATGTCCCAGACAGGGGGAGAAAGAACTTGCAGGCATAGTTTCCATAAGGCTAAGTTTTCCACAGAAGAGTTGAACAAATATTTATTTAGCAAGACCAGAGAAACAGTGAAATTGGCAACAGAAGGGGCACCCATAAGTGGGAACGTTCATGACTCACGTGGTCCCTCCAGCGTCGGCGCCCGGGATCGTCTCCTTGATCTCTGCGGGTGAGGGGGGGAAAAGCATCCGAGTGGCCTGCCAGCCATGGGAGGATCTGGAGCCAGTTAGGGACTTGTATGGACTCCATCTCCATAAAGGTGAACATGACCGGCAAATCTGCTGGGGCCCGAAGGGTAAATGAAGCAGAGTTCTTGCGGGAATGTAACGGACAACAGGAAGCCCCATCGGTATGTAAAGCCAAGTTGGCATGCAAAATCCAAAACAGGATTGCAGGGCAGCTCTTGAGAGGCCTGAAAGAATCCTGGTGGCACCGTCAAAATTCACAGGACAAGGTCTCCCATGCCTTACGTAGGACGTTTCTTTCCTGAGTATACTGGTGTAGGCAGCAGATCACATCCCGTGGCCTGGCAGGATCAGTAGATCTGGGTCCCAGGGCTCTATGCACCCTGTCGAGCTCCAGTGTGAGGGGGGAGACACATTTAGGATCTTATGGAAGATGGCAAAACCACTGTATCAGGCAGACTTTTCACACCTGTGGCCTCCAGGAGGCCATGTATCTGCAAGTTGTTATGGCGGCTCCAATCATCCAGGTCTTCCAAGTGGAGTTGTAGAATCACCACTGTGTCTATATGGGAGTCCTTGGCATTCTCCAGTGCCATTATTCGTAGTTCCAGTGCTGTAATTGAGGATTCCCCAGCTTTCACCCGGTGCGACAGAGACTGCACTGCAGTGTTGACTGCCTGGAGTTCCTGGTGGTGCACATCCTCCAGCCAGGGGATAAGGGCCTCAATCTCTGATTTAGTAGGGAGTACGTGGATTAGTGATCTGAAGTCTGCTTCCCCTCTAATCGACCCAGCATGTCATGGGCATTCAGGGGCTTCAGATAGGAAAGATGCAGGTGTCCCTGAGGATGTATTGGAGGTTGAAGAGAGGCTGGGTAAAGTAGGCACTAGTATGCTCAGCTGCACAAGGGGAACCATGTGGGTCTGCCATCCTGGTGCCAGGAGAAGTTTTCTGGGAACACGGGAAGAAATGCTGTATTTCTCCTGCTAGTTTGGATGCAAGGGTTGTCCTGGTTGTAGATTTTGCCTTACGCCTCTTTGTTGAGAGCATGCCGAGAAAAGTAGAGCAAAATAAGCTGGGATAAGTAGGGGGAAGCCAGGAGCTCACACACTGCGTTTCTTAATTTGGCCATGTCCAGACCACGCCCCACGCCCCACCCCCAGGAATGTGATTTAAAAAATAAAATAAAATGATTGGATATGTTTTATAGCAGAATGTAAAAAATATTTTTTTTTGTTTAAAATTGTAGCTCTTTTTTTGTTTAAAGTGCAAAAAATAAAAACCTTAGAGGTGATCAAATACCACCAAAAGAAAGCTCTTTTTGTGGGGAAAAATGTAAAAAAAATTATTTGGTTATAGCATGTGCAATTGTCAGTTAAAGTAATGCAGTGCTGTATCGCACAAAACGGCCAAAGTGGTTAAAAACATACTTAAAAGGAAATTTTGGAATTTTTTCTTTTTAAGAATCATACTTACCTAGGTGGATGCAGCATCGGTCAGATGACACTGAGCGCAATGGATTTTATTTAATAAAATAATGTTTTATACAGAGTACACTATCACGCATCGCGGAAGTTTTGTATTCGCCGTGTCTCCCGGAGACAGGCAAATACAGATCGCCGTGAACGGCCAATCAAAGCGGCCGTTCACAGCACGATCGCAGCTGCCAATGGGAGATGATCTCATATGTAAACATATGAGATCATCTCCCATTGCCGTGTCTTTCCCTCCTCACACACAGACAGCGTGTGAGGAGGGAGAGCGATCTGTAAGTCAGCCCCAGTGCCATCTGTCAGCCCCAGTGCCATCTGTCAGCCCAGTGCCATCTGCCAGTAGTGAAAGTGCCACCTGCCAGCGCCAGTGCCACCTGCCAGCGCCTGCCGTCAGCCCCAGTGCCGTCAGCCCCAGTGCCGCCAGCGCCAGTGCTGCCAGCGCCACCTGCCAGCACCAGTGTCACCTGCCAGCACCAGTGCCACCTGCCAGCGCCAGTGCCATCCGTCAGCCCCAGTGCAGCCAGCCCCAGTGCCGCCAGTGCCACCTGCCAGTGCCACCTGCCAGCACCACCTGCCAGCGCCAGTGCCATCCGTCAGCCCGAGTGCCGTCAGCCCCAGTGCTGTCAGCCCCAGTGCCGCCAGTGCCACCTGCCAGCGCCAGTGCCACCTGCCAGTGCCACCTGCCAGTGCCATCCGTCAGCCCCAGTGCCGCCAGTGCCACCTGCCAGTGCCACCTGCCAGCACTGCCAGTGCCACCTACCAGTGCCATCCGTCAGCCCCAGTGCCGTCAGCCCCAGTGCCACCAGTGCCACCTGCCAGTGCCACCTGCCAGCGCCAGTGCCATCCGTCAGCCCGAGTGCCGTCAGCCCCAGTGCCGTCAGCCCCAGTGCCGTCATTCCTGCCAGTGCCAGTGCCACCTGTCAGCGCCAGTGCCACCTGCCAGCGCCACCTGCCAGCGCCAGTGCCATCCGTCAGCCCCAGTGCCGTCAGCCCCAGTGCCGTCAGCCCCAGTGCCGCCAGTGCCACCTGCCAGCACCGCCAGTGCCACCTGTCAGTGCCACCTGCCAGCACCAGTGCCACCTGCCAGCGCCAGTGCCATCCGTCAGCCCCAGTGCCGCCAGTGCCACCTGCCAGTGCCAGTGCCACCTGCCAGTGCCACCTGCCAGCGCCAGTGCCATCCGTCAGCCCCAGTGCCATCAGCCCCAGTGCCGTCAGCCCCAGTGCCGCCAGTGCCACCTGCCAGTGCCACCTTCCAGCGCCAGTGCCACCTGCCAGCGCCATCTGCCAGCCGCAGTGCCATCTGCCAGCCCCATTTGCCAGAGCAATTAGCCAGAGCAAATAGCCAGCACCATCTGCAAGTGCCAGCCCCAGTGCCATCTGCCAGCGACATCCGTCAGCCCCATCTGTCAGCCCCATCTGCCTCCAGTGCCATCTGCCTCCAGTGCCATCTGTCAGTGCCACGTGTCGTCAGTGCCACGTGTTGTCAGTGCCACGTGGGGTCACTTTGTGGGCATTTCCAGGTGCTATTTCAATATTGGGCCTCTGTATGTGGCCAGGCTGTGTAAAAGTCTCACACATTTGGTATCGTTATACTCAGGAGGAGTAGTAGAACGTATTTTGGGGTGTCATTTTTGCTATGTACATGCTATGTGTTGGAAATATCTTATAAATGGACAACTTTGCGTAAAAAAAATGAACCATTCAAACGACTCATTATGCCTCATAGATTATACGTTGGGGTGTTAGCTTTCCAAAATGGGGTCACTTTGTGGGCATTTCCATTGTTCTGGTGCTCCAGAACCTTCAAAAATGTAATAGGTGGTTGAGAAATGAAATGTGTAATTTATGCTCCTAGAACGCCTGATGGTGCTATTTCAATATTGGGCCTCTGTATGTGGCCAGGCTGTGTAAAAGTCTCACACATTTGGTATCGTAATACTCAGAAGGAGTAGCAGATCGTATTTTGGGGTGTCATTTGTGGTATACACATGCCATGTGAGAGAAATAACCTATTACATTGAAAATTTTGTGAGGAAAAAAAAAAAATCTTCATTTTGCAAAGAATTGTGGGAAAAAGATGACAACATCAAAAACATCACCATGCATCTTAGTAAATACCTTGGAATGTCTACTTTCAAAAAAGGGGTCATTTGGGGGGTATTTGTACTTTCCTGACTTGTTCGGGTCGCAAGAAATGAGATAGGCCACCAGTACATCAGATGTGATCAATTTTGTGCGATTCGCACCACAGCTTGTAGACTCTCTAACTTTCACAAAGACCAAATAATATCCACTAATTTGGGTTATTTTTACCAAAGATATGTAGCAGTATAAATTGTGGCCAAAATTTATGAAAAAAAAAATATAATTTGCAAAATTTTATCACAGAAACAAAGAAATGTGCATTTTTTTTCAAAATTTTCGGTCTTTTTTCATTTATAGCGCAAAAAATAAAAACCCCAGAGGTGATCAAATACCACCAAAAGAAAGCTCTATTTGTGGGAAAAAAAGGACACAAAATTAATTTGGGTACAGTGTTGCATGCTGAGTGTAAAAGGAATTATTCCTGCGCCTAATCGGGAAGGAGTCTAATTGTTGTACCGCTGCACACACTGGGATGGGGTACTAGAACCCCTAATTAAAGAAAATAGAGGGTAGAAAAGTAGTGGTGCGCAGTACTGTGGCGAAGAGTCTGGTCAGAACAGGTTGATAGATTCAATAGGTGCTCAGATGTTTAGGTGATGCATATACCATCGTCCAAACTAAAAGGTAATGTATAAACCGTAAGAAACAATATATGTGTTTAGAGAATAGTGAGAAGCCCTCACTGCTATACCGTAGCAATATTTTGAGTAATGGTCAAGTAGATATGGGGAAATACTAATAATTAAAGCTGGTGATTCCCAATGCGATTTTATAAAATTAGCGAAGTTGCATAAAGTGACAGTGCTGGGTATGAAGAAGGTCCGTGAAAGTAACTAATATATCATAAAGTGACTAAAATAATATATATAAAATAGTGGACGAGATATCAGGTGATTCGCAATGCGATTTGTTAAAACTGACAGAATCGCATAAAAGTGCTAGTGCTGGACAATAAGTAGGTCCGTGAGAATATCTACTAAACCAAAATATATATATAACAATATACAAAGAACAGTCGCTAGCTGAATAAAACAAAAATGCAAATAATGGTTGACTTGTGACTGAAGAAATCGCATAAAGTGTCAAAACCAAGGGAGGGTTAAACAGAGTGACTATGTGCAGGTGTCCTATCTCATAGAATTTAATATCAGTGCAGTGAACAAAATAATGCCATAGAAACAAAGAAAAAAAGTTATCAAATTATTGAATCAAAACAAAAACGCATAAACAATCCTGGTGTTAGTGAGAGGGAAAGAGCCCTCTGGGAATAGTCCAAAAAAAGAAGGAGGTGTGCACAATATTTAAGACTTTATAAATAAAGGAAAATTGAACAATGATCTTAGTTAAAAGTGTCCATTCAGCTTGTGCAACAACCGGTGGCGATTATCCCAAAAATCGCATGTAATGAGACAATCGCCTACAGTGCTGGTGCTTTAGATATATGTGCACTATAAAGTGACAAATTAAGCGGTGGTGGTAATGGTGATGGTGGATGTCTCCCACGTGGTCCTGTGTGATCGAAATATGGGTGTCCCCTTACCTTACAGCTGTAAGGTAACAGCATATGATATATGTGTCCTCAGGGTTCCTGGTGATCGTTATCCCTCGAGGTCCTGCTCCTATGTCCCCGGATCCTGGAGTCTCCTGCCTACTGTTCCGTATTGGACTCTTTATGTGGTCACTCAGCAGTGCTTCAGCGTGGGGGGTTACCTCGGCGGTTTTATGTAAGGGGTTAAACAGATGAGGAGAAAGGAAGCCCCATAGTGTAGCAATTTTAACCAGTTGCCGACCGCCGCACGCCGATGTACGTCGGCAGAATGGCACGGGCAGGCATAAGGACTTACATGTACGTCCCTTGCCTCCCGCGGGTCGGGGGCCCGATCGGACCCCGCCCGGTGCCTGCGGCGGTCGGTTTTCGTCCGGGAGCGATCCGGGACGAGGGGGCGGCCATTCATTCATGGCCACCCCCTCGCGATCGCTCCCGACGAATAGAAATCCCCCGTGACATCACTTCCTCTCCTGTAATGTAAACACAGGAGAGGAAGTGATGTATTCTCTCCTCCGTGTCGGTATTTTTTGTTCCGACACGGAGGAGAGCGGATTGGTGAGTTGCACCAACACTCTACACACACAGTAGAACATGCCAGGCACACTCACACCCCCCCTTTACCCCCCGATCACCCCCCCAATTACCCCTGCCCCCCAGTCACAGTGACACCAATGTCATTTTTTTTTTTTTGCATTGGTGTCATTTGTGACTGTAATAACTGTTAGGGCAGTTAGAGTTAGCCCCCTTTAGTTCTAATGTACCCCCCTAACCCCCCCAATAAAGGTTTAACCCCGTGATCACCCCCCGTCGCCAGTGTCACTAAGGCTGGGTTCACATTGCAGCGGTTTATGAGAACGAATGTGATTCGCACCGCACTGCAGTGCAAATCACATCCGATCTCTGTGCGATTCGAGTTCAGCCATTCGCCGCACCCGCCACACCCGCCGCACCCGCCGCAAATTCGCACGGGACCCTTTTTTTGGCCCGCAGCAGAATCGGATCGCATGGGTGTTCACACCATGCGATCCGAGTTTGCAGATCGCACTGCGATATGCGAACTGATCTGGGGGTGTCAGTAACATTTCACTGACACTCCCAGCAGTTCGCATAGGGCAGTGTGAACTGCCGCCGGGAGGCATGCGATGCGGGAACCCGCCGCGGATTCGCGGCGTTTCCGCATCGCTCCAGTGTGAACCCAGCCTAATAAGCGATCATTTTTCTGATCGCCGTATTAGTGTCACAGGTGACGCTAGTTAGGCAGGTAGGTATTTAGGTTCGCCGCAGCTTTTTATAGCGCCAGGGACCCCCATATACTACCGCATAAAGCCCCCTGATTGCCCCCTAGTTAACCCTTTCACCAGTGATCACCATATAACTGTTACAGGTGACGCTGGTTGGTTAGTTATTTTTTTATAGTTTCAGGGCACCCGCCATTTATTACCTAATAAAGGTTTAACCCCCTGATCACCCGGCGGGTGTCATTTGTGACTAATAACTGTTAGGGCAGTTAGGGTTAGCCCCCTTTAGTTCTAAGGTACCCCCCTAACCCCCCCAATAAAGGTTTAACCCCGTGATCACCCCCCGTCGCCAGTGTCACTAAGGCTGGGTTCACATTGCAGCGGTTTATGAGAACGGATGTGATTCGCACCGCACTGCAGTGCAAATCACATCCGATCTCTGTGCGATTCGAGTTCAGCCATTCGCCGCACCTGCCGCACCCGCCGCACCCGCCGCAAATTCGCACGGGACCCTTTTTTTGGCCCGCAGCAGAATCGGATCGCATGGGTGTTCACACCATGCGATCCGAGTTTGCAGATCGCACTGCGATATGCGAACTGATCTGGGGGTGTCAGTAACATTTCACTGACACTCCCAGCAGTTCGCATAGGGCAGTGTGAACTGCCGCCGGGAGGCATGCGATGCGGGAACCCGCCGCGCATTCGTGGCGTTCCCGCATCGCTCCAGTGTGAACCCAGCCTAATAAGCGATCGTTTTTCTGATCGCTGTATTAGTGTCACAGGTGACGCTAGTTAGACAGGTAGGTATTTAGGTTCGCCGCAGCTTTTTATAGCGCCAGGGACCCCCACATACTACCGCATAAAGCCCCCTGATTGCCCCCTAGTTAACCCTTTCACCAGTGATCACCATATAACTGTTACAGGTGACGCTGGTTGGTTAGTTATTTTTTTATAGTTTCAGGGCACCCGCCATTTATTACCTAGTCTCACTAGTGTACCCCTAAATTTAGGGGTGTCTACTTTCCAAAATGGGGTCATTTGGGGGGGGTTTGTGCCATCTTGGCATTTTATGGCCTTCAAAACTGTAACGCCCTTAGAAAGCCTGAAGGCGGTGCTTGGTTTTCGGGGCCCCGTACGCGGCTAGGCTCCCAAAAAGTCCCACATATGTGGTATCCCCGTACTCAGGAGAAGCAGCAGAATTTATTTTGGGGTGTCATTTCACATATGCCCATGGCATGCGTGAGCAATATATCATTTAGTGACGACTTTGTGAAAAAAAAAAAAAAAAAAAAAGTTTGTAATTTTCCCGCAACTTGTGGCAAAATATAAAATATTCCATGGACTCAACATGCCTCTCAGCAAATAGCTTGGGGTGTCTACTTTCTAAAATGGGGTCATTTGTGGGGGTTTTGTGCCATCTTGGCATTTTATGGCCTTCAAAACTGTAATAGGTAGTGAGAAGTGAACTCAAAAATTTACGCCCTTAGAAAGCCTGAAGGCGGTGCTTGGTTTTCGGGGCCCCGTACGCGGCTAGGCTCCCAAAAAGTCCCACATATGTGGTATCCCCGTACTCAGGAGAAGCAGCAGAATTTATTTTGGGGTGTCATTTCACATATGCCCATGGCATGCATGAGCAATATATCATTTAGTGACAACTTTGTGAAAAAAAAAAAAAAAAAAAAAAAAAGTTTGTAAATTTCCCGCAACTTGTGGCAAAATATAAAATATTCCATGAACTCAACATGCCTCTCAGCAAATAGCTTGGGGTGTCTACTTTCTAAAATGGGGTCATTTGTGGGGGTTTTGTGCCATCTTGGCATTTTATGGCCTTCAAAACTGTAATAGGTAGTGAGAAGTGAACTCAAAAATTTACGCCCTTAGAAAGCCTGAAGGCGGTGCTTGGTTTTCGGGGCCCCGTACGCGGCTAGGCTCCCAAAAAGTCCCACATATGTGGTATCCCCGTACTCAGGAGAAGCAGCAGAATTTATTTTGGGGTGTCATTTCACATACGCCCATAGCATGTGTGAGCAATATATCATTTAGTGACAACTTTGTGTAAAAAAAAAAAAATTTTTTTTTTTGTCATTCAATCGCTTGAGGCAAAAAAATAAAATATTCAATGGGCTCAACATGCCTCTTATCAATTTCCTTAGGGGGTCTACTTTCCAAAATGGGGTCATTTGGGGGGGTTTTGTACTGCCCTGCCATTTTAGCACCTCAAGAAATGAGATAGGCAGTCGTAAACTAAAAGCTGCGTAAATTCCAGAAAACGTACCTTAGTTTGTAGATGTGACAACTTTTGCGCAAACCAATAAATATACAATTATTGACTTTTTTTTTACCAAAGACATGTGGCTGAATACATTTTGGCCTAAATGTATGACTAAAATTGAGTTTATTGGATTTTTCTAATAACAAAAAGTAGAAAATATCATTTTTTTTCAAAATTTGCGGTCTTTTTACGTTTATATCGCAAAAAATAAAAATCGCAGAGGCAATCAAATACCATCAAAAGAAAGCTCTATTTGTGGGAAGAAAAGGACGCAAATTTTGTTTTGGGTACAACATTGCATGACCGCGCAATTACCAGTTAAAGCAGCGCAGTGCCAAAGTGTAAAAAGACCTCTGGTCATTTACCAGCAAAATGGTCCGGTCTGAAAGTGGTTAAACAGTGTTGAAGTTTATTCATAAAAAAACAACAAATTTAATACTCACAAACAGACAGTATTTTTGTATGAGATATAAAACGAGCCTCGAGCTCGATTGCGTCACTTCCGGTAGCGTCCCGACGCGTGTTCGTCACGGTCACGTGACTTCATCAGGGGAGTGTTGCATGACTGAGTAATTGTCATTCAAAGTGTGAGAGCACCGAAAGCTGAAAATTGGTCTGGTCAGGAAGGGTGTTTAAGTGCCCAGTAAGCAAGTGGTTAAAATGTCTCTAAAGGCTAAACTCTTTTTACCTTAAAGCATTCTCTGAATTAATGTAAAAAACTTGCAAATGTTGCATCCCCCCCCCCAACACTTACCTGAGCCCAATCTTGATCCAGGACTGTGCCCAAGAGCAGTGGCGCCCTCCTCTCTCTCTCTCTCCTCACTGGACAAGGAGGCAACAGCGGGAGCCATTGGCCCCTGCACTGTTAATCAAATGCAGGGAGCGAGGGGCAGGGCCGAGACACATTATGTGCATCTAGAAACACACAGCATGGCTCAAGAGCGACCCCACAGCATCTGTCCCCATAGCAAGCACTTGCTAAGGGGGCAGACACTGAAGAGGAAAAATGAACAGCTTTAGAAGGGGACCCCAGAAGAGGAGTTTGGGTGCAGCTCTGTGCAATAACACTGCATATAGCAGGTGAGTATACATGTTTATTATTTTAATTAAAAAAATAAAATTTGCTTTAGTAACTCTTAAAAAAAAAAGTCCAGTGGGCCAGATATGCTTGCTATTCTCCTAGGAATTATTCTCCCTTATCATGCTAGTAGTGTGGTGAGTGCTGAGGTTTAGGGACGGGGGCTTAAGGGAGTAATGTTCAATCTGAGCCAATAACTTACCAACTCAGTCTGAATAACCCACACTTTGGCATAGTCCATGTGACCAAGGAGTTAGTCACATGGTCAGCATCAAAAAGGAGAATTTCAAGGATTCCAGAAGAGTAGTATTTCTAACAAAAAGAAAAAAAAAACAACAAAAAAGAAAAACGAATAAACGTGTACTCCTTGACAAAGACTGGAGAAAAGGTCTTCGGGTACACACAGAATTGTGCGTTGTTGGTTACCAGAGATGAGTAACTTTGTGTCTTAAGTACAGTAGCAAAATAAGCATCTTTTTATTTATTAAAGGCAATCTTTACAAATCGGACTAAACAGCAGATCTCAAATAAAATATGATGCACAGTGAAACCTATCAGCCTATGCAATACTGAGGTCTGACGCCTCTGAATGGATTCACAATACAGGGCCCATCCCCTTCTTTAGAGATAGGTAATAATCACAGAGATTTGCTAACATGTTTTAAAAAAAAAAAAGTACATAATACATATTATTGATCAATCATAGTTGTATGTAGTGCTCTTATAACTGGTTGCATCATTTGCAAAAACCAGCACATAAGCACACCTAATGTGTAGTGTTACAGACTTACCCTTTCCAAATCCTGCCTTAAGTGTGTGAAGAGCTTTAGCCTTCGGTATAATATATCTTGCTCTTGCTGAGCCAAATCATCCACTTCATCTGTTTTGGGAGTTAGAAGAGGCTTGTTAAAGTTAGCCTTTCTCTTCAGTTTCCAGTACTGATAAATAAAGTCAATCGCATTCTTGTTCACATTAAGATTTTCTGCCACCTCATCTGGCTTAACAAGTTCATAGAAATCCTCCTCCAGCTGCTGTAGCTTTTGCTTCCTCAAAGTTACCTTTTCTAGGTCCTGCTTGGTTTGGTCAGTATCTGCTTGGGAGACAGATGAAGGTCTTTGGCTGCACTGATTCTCTGGTTTGGTGGCTCCACTGCTGTGCTCAAGACAGAAGGATTTAAATTTTACCTCATCATTTTCCACCAAGGTAGTGTGCATTTCCAGGTTGTGATCAAAGGCGCAAGTAACATGGAAAGCAGTGACACATGATGGCATAGAACACTGCAAATAAGACACAAACACAATTATATCAATAGGACAAAAAAAGCAATCTAAAGATGAGCTATTACATAAGCTAATAATCGAACATAATGCTAAAAATAACAGAAAATAAAACAATTAGACTGTACAGTATGTCAGTGGTTGTCAACCTTAGTCCTTAAGTATCCCCAACGGGCCATGTTTTGGGAACTTCCTTTAGATAAAATAGCTCCTATCAATACCATGTCATCGATATCGATTTAAAGCAGCCGTGCAAAGTAAAGGAAAACATGGCCCATTTGGGGTAATTGAGGACTTAGGTTGAGAACCACTGCAGTATGTCATAGGGCTTTTACACATGGGAATACTGACCTAAATGAATGTTACATAAGTATTCATGTTATACAGTATCAGTATTATGAAGCTTAATTACAACCATTTTATGAACATTTAAGAGTGTTGATTACAGGATGAGTTGTCCCCAAATCTGATGAGCACTTAGTCTTATGTCCACTTGTAGCCTAATATTCACCATGGCCTTTTGAGCCATTTAGATGGGAGAAATAAATTATTAAAGTAATAAGATTAACTCATTAGAAGAATTTATTGTATGTTTTGTACCAGGGCAACAGCTGTGATCTATTCTAATTAAAGAGAAACTCTGCCAAATTGTTTCAGATGGTGTGGGTACATGTTTTCACTGTTGTCCATCTCCGCTGGGCAAGATGGTGATGGTGGTTACTAAGGCAGGAAGTAAGAGGGGTACATACAACAATTAAAATATTTTTTTGTTGTATGGGAGAAGCGTTAAAACCTCTTTCAGGTTTTCCATTGCTACCTGAATCCTCAAAAGAGTAGAATTCCCAGTCATAGTTTAAAGTGGTTCTAAAGGCAGAAGTTTTTTTTACCTTAATGCTGCTTTCAGGCACTCATTGGACATTAAAGAGGAGCTGCACCTTTAAAAAAAAAATATTAAAAGCCAGCAGCTACAAATATTGCAGCTGCTGTCTTTTAATAAATGGACACTTACCTGTCCCAGGGTCCAGCGATGTCGGCGGCAGATGACGAGCAATCGCTTGTCTCTCGGCTGCCCCCGCCGCCATCCACTGTCAGGGAATCGGGAAGTGAAGCATTGCGGCTTCACTACCCAGTTCCGTACTGCGAATGAACGAATCGGGCTGCGCCTCTCCACTGGCCCCCTGCTGTGTCCTGGGAACTGTGTGTTTCCCAGAACACAACGGGGGGCAGGGCATCTGCGGCTACCTTGTCCCGGAAGTGGGTGCAGATACCTGGATTATCCAGGTATCTGCACCCCCTCCCCCCTGAAAGGTGTCAATTGTGGCACCGGAGGGGGGGAGGGATCAGATGAGCGGACACTCCACTTCAGGGTGGATGTCCGCTTTAAGGCAGGAGCCACTGAATAGGAGCAGTGGACAGGGGCATTGGGGGACCCCAGAAGAGGTGGTTCAGGGCTGCTCTGTGCAATACCATTGCACAAAGCATGCAAGTATAATGTGTTTGTTATTTTTATAACAAAAAAAATTGCTTTTGGTAATGCTTTAAGGAAAACAGAAGGGTTGGCATAAAAGAGAAGTATGGGTTTCCTTTTTTCTTACTTATATCTATTCTATGTGAGCTGCTGATATCTAAAAATCTTTCCAACCCTCTCAGACGTACACCCATTCTGCTGAAATCAAGCTAAATACCTGTGGGAGGGTCTACAGACTTCCATACAGCGTCATACCAACAATGGTCTGGCTCTGGAGTCTGGATCCACCCACTTTCCTGTCATTTTGCTTGATTGATGTCGGCTCTTGGCTCTCTGCTCACTCCTGAGACTTCACAGAGCGTAGCTGCTCCCCCCCCCCTTCCTCTTCTGCAGCCTGTTCCAATGGTCAGAAGACTTGGCAGAGATAAGAGCACTTCAGTGACTTAGGTGAGGTTAGGTGAAGGTACTGATAGTAATATGTAGAGGACATTTACATACGCAGCACTATCTACCAGAGTGAAAACAATATATTTTTAAAGCAGAATACACATATGGATGTGACAGCACATTCCATGCATTGCTAGTATAGTAAAATGAAATAAAATCAGAGCTAACATTGTGAATGAATCCTTTTATTGATTATCTGGATTTTCATATGAAACTTTCCATTCACATCTACTTGTATTTGCATACTGAAGCCCAGAGCTCCACATACAAGGCGGCACAGTGGTGTAGTGGTTAGCACTCTCACCTAGCAGTAAAAGGGGTTGCTAGTTTGAATCCCAACCACGACACTACCTGCCTGGAGTTTACATGTTCTCCCTGTGCCTGTGTGGGTTTCCTCCGGGTACTCCAGTTTCCTCCCACACTCCAAAGACATGCAGGTAGGTTAATTGGCTTCTGTCCAAAATTGGCCCTAGTATATGAGTGGAGACCTTGGATTGTGGGCTCCTTGAGGGTAGGGACCAATGTGAGTGTGCAATGTATAGGGATAGGGACAATTGTAGACACTTACTCAGGTTGAACTGGATGGACTGGTGTCTTTATTCAACCTTACTAACTATGTAACTATGGACAGAGCTTTGCTCCCCCATAATTAGTGTATTACCTAGTACTCCTATGGCAATAATGTTCCCTTCATTGTAAATAGAGTATTACAGGATCACATGCTGTACAGTGATATCATAGGCCTGTGTACATGGGTGTGCCCCCCCTGTAGGTAGTTAAAGGTCTGTGTATACGGCTGTGCCCCCTGTGTAGGTAGGTATATGCTTGCATACATGGCTGTGACCCCACGATGTAGGTAGGTATAACCATGCATACATGGCTGTGCCCCCCCGTAGGTAGGTATAGGCCTGCGTACATGGGTGTGCCCCCCTGTGTAGGTAGGTATCAGCCTCTGTACACGGTGGTGCCCTCCTGTGTAGGTAGGTATCAGCCTATAGACACAAACAGAGAAGGTGACTCACGGTACAGGCCCTCAGCTCAGGCCTCCACTCAGTAGCAGGGCCACCATGGTAACAAATGATTAGCAGCTCTCTCTATGTCTTCTCATTTTCCTCTGCCAAGCAACTCTCACTCCATCTCCTAACTGGTAGCCAACTGTAGGTGTTCTATCAAATAATGCCTCCCATCAGATAAGGCATCCGATGAACCATGCATTTGCAGCAATGGCTCTGTATGGCATGTGAGGACTCTGTACAACGTGTTATGACGCTGTACGGCATGCGGTAACACGGTACGGCATGCGGTGACACTGTAAGGGATGTGATGACTGCGTACAGCATGTGATGCCGTACAATCGTCCCCCGAATGGTATTCTGCTCAGATTTTCTGATGTGGAATGAAATCTGTAACACCTTCTTTTTATACTAGACGTCATATGTTTTGAGAAAATATATGGTGTGGGGGGTCTTTTACAAACTCTGAAAGCTGTAAGTGAAAAAAAAAACCTCCAGATTTTTTGAGAAATTTTTGGGTATAATCGATTTTCACCATTTTTAGCAAAAAAGCCAAATTTAAAAGTTACAAATATTTGCTATTTATTAACTCAACACAGGATAAGCTTTTATATTTAGCAGGAATTTAGGTAATATTGTGTGTATTGCGTTATCTGCTAATAAAATCTGCTAATAGTTTTAGTGTATTTTTAGCAACAATATTGTTTTGATAAACATTTGAACAAATACCGCAGAGCCTGAGAAATCAGTAGCACCTTGGTTTTTATTCTAGAGGTCATATGCTTTCAGAAAATATATGGTTCTGGGGTCTTTCACAAATTCTGAAAACGGTAAGGGAAAAATGAAAACCTTCAGATTTTTTGAGAAATTTGGATATTTAAATGTTTGCGTATGTTTGCTTTTCACCATTTTGAAAATGGCGTAAAAATTACAAATATTTATTATTTATTAACTCAGTACAGGTTAAGCTTTTATATTTAGTAGACATGTTGTAAAATTTGCTCTGTATTCATCTGCTAATCATGATTTTAGTGCAATTTTAGCAAAAATATTGATTTAATAAACATTTGCACAAATATCGTGGGACCTTAAAAATCAGTAGCACCTTCTTTTTATTCTACTGGTCACGTCTTCAGAAAATATATGGTTTGGGTGGTCTTTTACAAACTATGAAAACTATAAATGAAAAATAAAAAATAAAATAAAAAATTGCAAAAATGGTCTAGCCACCCGAGTGTAATAATGGAGCACAGGGCTGGAAGGGAAAGGGTTAATTATTGTATTTTTTTTCTTGCTCAATCTTTTTATTGAAAAAAAGAGAGAACATTGACATGGTTAAGTACGGTAGACTTTCAGTATAAAGTGGGATTTGCACCCATGGCAAGTGCAATACAGATTAAAAAAAAAATATTTCAATAGTGTGTAACAGTAACACATAGACTGACAAATATTGACTGATGGGAGTGATAATGGGGGCAACAAGCCCTATAGAATGAGTAGTGCAGTCTGCTAGGTGTAAAAAGTAGTATTAACTTTGTCTAAAAAAATGTTTTCATTATAATTTATGTCTGCTGCATGTTTTCAGTGATGAAAATTAAATGGAAATATAATTCTAAATTAAGTCAATTTACAGAAACTATGAAAAAAATCAATTCCAATTTTCGTCAACGAACAAAAACTGAACGAAAATGTCAGATGACGGGATGTTTACCCATCTGAACTTTCCTCGGAGCTCCGCCTGTCAAGCCCTCACCCCCCTGACAAGCTGTAATGGCTCCCTCTGTCTGCCTGCTGAATGGGAGTTCTGGGCTAATGCCCTGCAAACCACCTAGTGAGCGTTTCCCCTCCCAGCAAGGTAGCAGTGCTTAGCACTTTGTAAAATAACAGCCTCCCCAGACAAGTTCTCTGCCCTGTGCACTCCCTCACTCCCATTTACTTTCCCATCATAATTACATATTCGATTTTTAGTCCAGGAGTATATAATGAGCTTGGAAATTCTAGAGAAATGGTTAAATAATGCATTACAATTTAACTAAACCCATTCGATTTTAGTCAACTAAAATGTACTGGAGATTTCAGTCAACTAAAATACAACAAAAACAATTCCGAGGACTAAAAAAGACTAATGACTAAAACTAAAATTGGCATTTTAGTCAAAGACTAGGACTAAAACATATGAATTTGAAAAATTAACTCCGGTAAAAAAGCCCTTTGGGCAGTCACTCTAGAAAAGCTAAGGTGATAATTGAGAACAAAAAAAACAAAAAACAAATAACACACTGAAGAATAGGAAAGTGAAAGTGGGGAAAAGATGAGAACAGTGATTTAATAATGCAAATGCCTTGTAGAAAGTAGAAATTATACAAAAGACTTTAACCCAGAAAGCTAGACTCTTAGGCTGGACCACCAGAAATGAATATACATGCCTCGTTCACCACAACCCTGAAAACGCACAGGAGGGTAGTTGGTTGAGAATGTTGAAATTCTTGCCTGGACAAGGTACAATGTCATTAACACTTTGTAGTTGGTTTCTAGAGGCAATATTTTCAGCAAGGATAGTAAGGAATTATTTAGTGCCCATATAGCATCCAGTCATCCTGCTCCAGGTGTATTTTGAGATCAAAAGTATGATGAACATTTACCCTTAAGGAGGGTCAGACTGGTGAGGAAGGAGTGTACATAGACAGAAATTGTAAAAAAATTGAATACTTGGAGGTAATGGAACAATTCCGATGTGGGGAGCTGGTTTTGTTCACGTAGGGTGAAGAAGGATTTGATGTTAGAGGTAGTAACTGGGCAACACAAAATGTCTCAATTGTAGCTGCATCCACAGATGGAATGAGGCCGGGTTAGAATTAACTGTATTAAAAGGGGTGTTTATAAAATTATACTGGGGGGGGGGGCAATGAGGGGATATTAGAGTTTAGAGGGGCATTTAAGTTTACCCCAGAGTGCAAGTGACTGCAGATTAACAGGGTTTCCTACAAACCTACATTTGGACTTGCAAAGCCAAAGAGGGTTATCAATAGTTACATGGTCTATATCTGCAGCCTTAAGTCCCACCCACAATGGACTTTCACAAGCATGAAATAATGTGATTTGAGCCAGCTTGGTAGTACTTAGAAAAATCAGGTACTCCCACACCACCAGAGAGCTTGCTGTGCACGAGCACAGATTTAGGCAACCTGGGCTTAACCGGACCCCAAATATATGTGGGGACATGTTTTAGACTATGCAAACAGTATGACGGCACCACTATACAGAGCACATGAAACAAAGAATCTTAGGTAACAAAGTCATTTTAACAGCAGCAATATAGCCTAGCCAAGAGACAAACAGGTTTTCAACATTGAGCTAACATTGATAGGTAACTAGCTTGATATAACGCGGCAGAACAGCCTTTTAGCTTGCCCCCCAAGTAGGGGAGAGGACCGATAGCTTATTTGAACGGGACAACTTGTTGAAGATGGTTGACTTCTGCTATAAGTTGGGATACATTGAGTGCCTTAGATTTATGTTGGTTAATTTCCAAGCCCGAGATAGAAGCAAATTGATCCAGAATCCTAAATAGGTTAGGTAACATGTTATGTGAGGACATGACCTATAAAAGAATGTTATCAGCAAAAAATATAATTTGACAGGAAGCCACTTTGATGCCCCTTATATCAGGATTAGAATGAAGCAGAAGCAGTTCAATAGCAAGGGTGAATAGTGATGGGGGAAGTGGGCATCCTTTTCTAGTACCCTCAGCAATGAAAAAACAATCCGACTTATTGGTTACTCACCCAATAAAGTTTGGGCCAAAGCCCATTTCTGTAAAACATACAGCAGGTATGGCCATGGGACAGTATCAAAGGCTTTACGTATATTCAGTGATAATAAATGTAGAGCATCTGTCGTCAAAATGCTAAGTGTTATTGAAGGACCACTGATATTATTACCCTCCTGGAGACACAAGAACCAACCTAATGTACATATTTGCCAGCACACCATGGATCGTCAATTACGTCCAATTATTTTATTGAAGAATGATCACAGGAGACATCGAAGCCGTGCAGGACCCCTATGTCAGGCATGCGAGACATACCGTATTTATCGGCGTATAACACGCACTTTTTTCCCCTTAAAAGCAGGGGAAAATCGTGGGTGCGTGTTATACGCCGATCCCCAGAAATTCTGAGCCTCTTGGCAGCTTTCGGCCGCCTTCGGCCGTTCTCGGCCGCCTTCGGCTCTTCTCGGCGGTCGAAAGCTTCCGGCCGCCTTCGGCTCTTCTCGGCGGCCGAAAGCTTCCGAGAACGGCCGAAAACTGCCCGAGAAGAGCCGAAGGTGGCCGGAGGCCCGCCGAGAACTACCGCACGCCCCCGAGATACACATCCGGCTCTGTATCTCGGCGGCGGCATTTTTAAAAAATAAAATAGACACGGCTGCACTGGGGGACACGGCTGCAATGGGGGACAAGACTGCACTGGTGGACAAGGCTGCAATGGGGGACAAGGCTTCAATGGTGGACAAGGCTGCATAAGGCTGCAATGGTGGACAAGGCTGCATAAGACTGCAATGGTGGACAAGGCTGCAGATGACACTGATGGGCATATAAATGTAAGTTTTTTTTTTCCCTTAAACTTGCTTCCTAAAAGTTTTTTTCCTTAAAATTCCCTCCTAAACTTGGGGTGCGTGTTATACGCCGGCGCGTGTTATACGCCGATAAATACGGTACTTCTAAATGACTATAGGGTAGCCTACCTGTTCCTTGTGTACTGGGAGACCTATACATGGGTTAAATTTGTAATTTTTATCTGCTGATCTGCCCAACTTCTGTTTTTTTGTTTTTTTAATTACAAAAACAAAGAAAAAAAAAAAGAATCTATGTTGTTAAAAGTGATGTAGGCTTGTAAATTTTTCTATACACATATTCAGCCTTCTCCCACTCACAATGCAAATTATGAGTCAGCTGACTAATTGAAAGTAATGTACTTCCAGTTTTGTTTGAGTGTTGTTAAACAGTCAGGCAGATATTGTAGTAGATAATGTACTCTGACTCTGGTAGTAATTTATAAATATCTGCATTTAATACAAACAAAGGAAGAGTACACATGTAAAAATATGAAAGTCACATAAAAATTTGGTACGGTTAGAACTACACACCTTTTAAAAACATATGGAAAACAATCAGAAAAGGTTCAGCCTGTCAAAGTGATCAAAAAGAACTCCGCATAAAGGCTGCTTTTATTGCTGATATTGTAGGATCTAGGGGTAACTTATTATACACAAATTTTTAGCAAGCACGCAAGAAGATTATTATTTTTTGATTACTAAAAGCAAGTGGACTTTATTCATTTTGCAGGACCTATAATTTCTACATGGTTGTCTCTTTACATCTTGGAACACACTCATGTCACAAGCTGGTGGAGCACAACCACACTGTGCAAAAAGATACCAACCATATCTCAGAAATTATCTCAACTGAATTAACTTTAGCCAAGAGACAGTATTTCAATTATTAAATTCAGTTTACATCTGTAAATGAAGTATGCTCTTCTGTTTTCAGAATTCTAATTACCGTAAATCGCCCAGAAAAGCAGAATTTGCTGCACTTCATATAATGACTATGCAATTCAAACATCATATTGTTTCCAGGGACATTATGATGGATTTGACAGTACAGCTTAAAAAAATGGTAGGTCAGCCAAAGGTTGCACAAAGCACATATGTACAAAATATCAGATTGCTTTCATACTGTACCATGCTGTCCTCTGCACACTAATTTGGTGGGTTACAGCACTTGGCTTCATAGTAAAGTAGCAATGTGTTAACAGCTGAAAGCAATAATGCGTGACACAGATTTCCGTTCCAAATTCACAGAATGAAAAAAATAAGTTTTTTTGCTTTACCTCTTAAAGCAGCAAGCAACAAAAAGAGGGTCTGAAGAGGGTTAAAAAAAAAAAAAAGAACCCTCTGTGTTGTATTGCACTGTTAGCAGTGGTTGTGCTATTATATATACATTTAGAAGTAATAATCTTTTCCCTGGTCAATGAGGCTAGCAAGATGTTCACAGTTACAAAATCAGTCAAGCCTTAACCCCCTGACCCTCAGGTTTTTAGACTCGCAGCCCTGGCACAAGCTTAGGATCACTCAGTATTTTGGCAGCTGATAAGCAGTTCTATCCCCAGGAAATAAATAGGAAGCTGTCAGGGAAATAGCCGCAATCTCACGAGGTACGTTCGTGTTAGCGCGCGTCGGCGCCTACGTAAGCGCAAAGTAGTTTCTAGACGAACGACCGACGCTACGTCTAACCGGGCGGGCATACGCGGTGATGCTACGAATACACAACGTACTCGACGTAGCCGTACGATCGCTCCGACACGCTCACGACGTGACCCGGTCACCTCGCCTACTTAAACGTTCACCTGTCAGTCCCGCATTGCTGGATTATCGTCAGCTCTCCTGTGAACCTGTACCCGTGTTTCCTGTTATCCGACCTCCAGTGTACCGACCCGGCTTGCTTGACCCGCTCCTGTTATCCTCCTGGCTCTGACTCCTGGCTTGTACCCGACGTTCCTGATCTGCTTCCTGCACCTGATCCCGGCCTGCCTTGACCATTCTCTGGACTTCCGCTGCCTACTCTCGGACTTCCTAGCACAGTTGCCCATCTAGGCTTGTTTACCCGGTACTTGACCTCTGCTGCTGCTACCTGGCAACCTGTGCTACTGTGGGCACTGCATCCCTGTGTCAACTTCAGGGTTGTGCTGCGCTCGGCCGCAAGGGGAGCCCTCTCAGCATTTCGGCCTCACTCCTGACCGTGACAGTATAATCCAGCCATGTCAGAGGTCGACAGAGGTGACTCCCCATTGGAGGCCGTTTTACAAGAACTTACGGCCCTTACTCCAGCTATTCAGGAGCTCCGAGAGAGATATCACTGGCTGAAGGAACGCCTGCAACACCCGCTTGAACCACCCACCTTCTCTGGTCAAGTTCCTGCTTCTATAATCTCAGCTGCCCCAGAACCACGAGTCCCAGCCCCGGAACGCTTCTTTGGGGACCGAAGGAAATTCAGATCCTTCAAGAACTCGTGTTTTCTCTATTTCTCCCTGCAACCTCAGACCTTTTCTTCAGAAGCAATCAAGGTGGGGTTTACCATTTCATTACTGAGGGACGATCCCCAGACGTGGGCCCATGGCCTGCTGGAGCAATGCAGCCCTTACGTGGATACTTTGGACCTGTTCTTTGAAGCCATGGCCCGCTTGTATGATGATCCTTTCCGGACAGCTACAGCCGAAGCAACTTTGTACGCCCTTCGCCAGGGTGGGCGACCTGCAGAGGACTATTCAGTAGAATTCCGTACCTGGAGCTCTGACTCCGGCTGGAACGAAGCAGCACTAAAATATCAGTACCGTATGGGGTTTTCCGAAGCCCTTAAAGACGAGTTGGCCAGATTGGAGATTCCCACTACCCTTGAGGACCTCATCTTACTCGCCATCCAGCTCGACAGGCGTCTACGGGAACGTAAGTCTGAACGCACTCGGACTACTTGCTCCATCCAGGCCCCACCTTCAGCTCGCCCAGCAGTAGCCCCCGTTCTGAGGGGCATTCCCCGTCCCGCATTAACCTCCGAAGAGAGACTTCTTCGCCGTCAGGCACATCTTTGTTTTTACTGTGGAAAATCAGGACATTTCATTAACAACTGCCCCACAAGGCCGAGTAAACCAGTCCCAAGCACCCCATCTCATCTTCAGGTAGCAAAGTCAGCTTCTGCCCACATCTCTCTTCCAGTCACATTGATGGTGGCAGGCAGCAGAATCCCTCTACAAGCAATTATTGACTCTGGAGCCTGTAGTTGCTTCCTGGACTTAACCTTGGCTAGGAGTCTGGCTCTCCCACTGAACCTCAAGGAACAGAGACTGACCGTCCGTTTGGCCGATGGCTCCTTACCTAGTTCAGGTCATGTCACCAAGGAAACTAGTCCCATCCTGACTATCACCAATTCGGGTCACCGGGAATTCCTTAAATTTGATGTTCTGAGCTCCCCGATGTTCCCTGTTATCCTAGGGATCCCTTGGCTACAGGCTCACAATCCCCAGATCGATTGGCCCACAAGGGTGGTTTCCTTCACATCTGCCTACTGCCAGCAGCACTGCCTAGATTCCGTCCCCCGCAACCTGCCCAGTTGTCTGACTGTACAACCTGTATCCAGTCCGGCTTCTCACATACCAACAGTCTACCAGGAATTCAGAGACGTGTTTGACAAGAGGAAAGCCGATATCCTACCTCCACACCGCCCCTATGACTGCCCCATTGAATTGTTACCCGAGGCCTCCATTCCTTTTGGTCGGATATTTCCCCTTTCGGAGACTGAACTGGAGGCTCTGAGACAATACATTGACGAAAACCTGGCCAAAGGATTCATTCGTCCCTCCTCATCCCCTGCCGGAGCAGGCATCTTCTTTGTGGAGAAAAAAGATAAGACCCTAAGACCATGTGTGGACTATCGGGAATTAAATAATATTACCCTCAAAAACCGTTATCCTCTTCCGCTTATCCCTGAACTCCTCCAGAGGTTCCATACCTCACGTGTCTTTACGAAACTCGATTTACGTGGGGCTTATAATCTTGTCCGTATCCGGGAAGGGGACGAGTGGAAGACCGCCTTCAGAACAAGATTTGGTCACTTTGAGTATTTAGTCATGCCCTTCGGACTATGTAACGCCCCGGCAACCTTTCAGCATTTCATTAATGATATCTTTCGGGAGCATCTTGACCACTTTGTTGTCGCCTACCTTGACGACATTCTGATTTTTTCAACCTCACTAGAGCTTCACAGGGTACATGTTAAGAAAGTACTATGTATTCTTAGAACTCACGGGTTATATGCCAAGGCCGAGAAGTGTGATTTTGAGAAGGAATCTATCCATTTCTTGGGACTCATTATTACCACAGGTGGAATTGCCATGGACCCGCAGAAAGTGAAATCTATCCTGGATTGGCCCGCTCCTTCTGACAAAAGGGGTGTACAGAGGTTTATCGGGTTTGCAAACTTCTACCGAAGGTTCATACGGGGTTTCTCCACCATTGTAGCCCCCATCACTCTGACCACTCGCCAGCACACCAAGTTCCACTGGTCCCCAGCAGCTCAGTCCGCCTTTGACCAGCTCAAGATCCTTTTTACCTCTGCGCCCATCCTGCAGCACCCAGATCCCGCCTTGCCCTTCGTACTAGAAGTAGATGCCTCGGAGGTAGCCACCGGGGCAATCTTATCCCAACGTCAGGGTCCCAAAGCTTTACTACATCCCGTAGCCTTTTTCTCTCGGAAGATGAGTTCCCCAGAAAAGAACTATGATGTAGGGGACCGGGAACTTCTAGCGATCAAAACCGCTCTTGAAGAATGGAGGTACCTCCTGGAAGGTGCCGCTCACCCCATTCTAATTTTTACGGACCATAAGAACTTAAGAGTATCTCCGTATGGCCAAACATCTGAGACCTCGACAGGCCCGATGGGCTTTGTTCTTTTCAAGATTCAATTTCCACATTACCTACCGCCCAGGATCTAAGAACAGCAAAGCGGATGCTTTATCTAGGATGTTTCCTGATACCCCAGAAGGAGCCCCACCCAGTACAATTTTGTCTCCCCAAAATTTCCTGTTGATACAACCAGACCTAAGGTCTTCTATCGAACTGGCTACTAGGCAGTGTACGGAGACCGAAGTTTCTTCCCTGAGAAGCCAAGGAGGGCTTCTATGGCGCCAGGACAAGATTTTTGTTCCCCAGCAAGCCAGGTTACTGGTATTGAAGACCTTCCATGACCACCAACTTGCAGGCCACTTTGGAGTGCGGAAGACGACAGACCTTGTACAGCGGTCCCTATGGTGGCCTACTTTAAGGGCGGACTGTAAAGCATACGTGGATTCCTGCACCATCTGCCAGCGCAACAAGGGATCTAACACCAGACCCTGGGGTCTGTTACGGCCACTGCCAGTCCCGGAGAAACCATGGAAAGAAATTTCCATGGATTTTATTGTGGAACTACCTCCCTCTGAAGGGTTTACGGCCATCTTGGTGGTCGTAGCCCGCCTGTCCAAGATGGCGCATTTCTTGCCGCTAAAGGGGACCCCCTCTGCCCTAGATACGGCAAGAACTTTTATAAAAGAAATTGTCCGGTTACACGGGGTACCTGATAGCATTGTAGACAGAGGGGTACAATTCACCTCCAAATTTTGGAAAGAACTGTGTAAATTGCTCTCAATTAAAATATGTTTGTCTTCTGCCTATCACCCACAGAGCAACGGACAAACCGAAAGGACCAACCAAACATTGGAGCAATACCTGCGATGCTTCTGCTCCTTCTCCCAGGATGATTGGGTTTCCTTGTTACCTTGTGCGGAATTCGCTTATAATAACTCAGTGCACGCCTCCACCAACCAGTCACCCTTCTGGGCAAACTACGGATTCCACCCTTCATTCCTGCCTAACACCATTCCTGAATCGTCTGTCCCGGCAGTCCAAGACAGAGTAAATCTCATTCACTCAAACTATCAAGTACTTCAAGATACCATGAGAAGGGCCCAGGAGGAATACAAAAAGCAGTACGATAAGAGGAAGAGAGTCAACCCTACCTTCAAGACAGGGGATAAGGTGTGGCTTTCAGCAGCAAATCTTAAACTGCCTTGTCCTTCCCGGAAACTGGGACCTAAATTTCTGGGTCCTTTTGAGATCAAACGAGAGATTAATCCTGTAGCCTTTGAACTTGCCTTGCCTGAATCGTTTAAAATCCATCCTATATTTCATGTCTCCCTCCTTAAACCTGTTACCTTTAGTCCATTTTCAGGAAGAGAAGAAGTGCCCCCGCCTCCAGTTCAGGTTGGTGAAGAAACCGAATACGAAGTTGAGTCCATCCTCGACTGTCGTCGGAGAGGTAGGACCATCCAGTTTTTAATTAAATGGAAGGGGTATTCTGCTGAGGAGAACTCGTGGGAGCCTGCCAATCACGTACATGCTCCTAAACTTTTACACAGGTTCCGCAGCCGGTATCCTGAAAAATGGGCTCGGTTGGGCATCCGGAGGCTGCCCCTTGGGGGGAGGCACTGTCAGGGAAATAGCCGCAATCTCACGAGGTACGTTCGTGTTAGCGCGCGTCGGCGCCTACGTAAGCGCAAAGTAGTTTCTAGACGAACGACCGACGCTACGTCTAACCGGGCGGGCATACGTGGTGATGCTACGAATACACAACGTACTCGACGTAGCCGTACGATCGCTCCGATACGCTCACGACCTGACCCGGTCACCTCGCCTACTTAAACGTTCACCTGTCAGTCCCGCATTGCTGGATTATCGTCAGCTCTCCTGTGAACCTGTACCCGTGTTTCCTGTTATCCGACCTCCAGTGTACCGACCCGGCTTGCTTGACCCGCTCCTGTTATCCTCCTGGCTCTGACTCCTGGCTTGTACCCGACGTTCCTGATCTGCTTCCTGCACCTGATCCCGGCCTGCCTTGACCATTCTCTGGACTTCCGCTGCCTACTCTCGGACTTCCTAGCACAGTTGCCCATCTAGGCTTGTTTACCCGGTACTTGACCTCTGCTGCTGCTACCTGGCAACCTGTGCTACTGTGGGCACTGCATCCCTGTGTCAACTTCAGGGTTGTGCTGCGCTCGGCCGCAAGGGGAGCCCTCTCAGCATTTCGGCCTCACTCCCGACCGTGACAGAAGCTGAACAATCTCAACCAGCTAGACTATTAGAATTGTGTAAGAGCATTTAATGTAATATTGTCTTAACTGAACTTTGAGAAAGCATTTGCAGAATCTGTTCTGACAATGCCAAACAGAGAACAGAGAAAAACACTGACAGTTTTGCCTGCCACCCAAAGCTTATACCAAGAATCTGTGGCGTAGCATGAGTTGTCAGCGCCTGGGGCAAGGCAAGTAATTTGCACCCCCTAACCTGCGGACTTTAAGCACTCCCCGAGTCCTTTCCTACAATGGTACTGACCAGCCTGATTCCTAAACTGACCACTATACTAATCTCTACACTGCACAACCCGATTCCTACACTGACCTACCCGGTTCCTACACTGACCTATATTGACCACTACACTACACTCTACTGTCAACTACTCTACACACTAAACTGCCCACTACACTACACATTAAACTGACCAATACACTACGCACTAAACTGACCACTACACTACAGACTAAACTGACCATTACACACTAAACTGCCCACTACACTACACACTAAACTGCTCACTACACTACACACTAAACTGACCACTGCATTACACACTACACTGACCACTGCATTACACACTACACTGACCACTGCATTACACACTACACTGACCACTGCATTACACACTACACTGACCACTGCATTACACACTACACTGACCACTGTATTACACACTAAACTGCCCACTACACTACACACTAAACTGCCCACTATACTACACACTAAACTGCCCACTATACTACACACTAAACTGCCCACTATACTACACACTAAACTTCCCACTACACTACACACTAAACTTCCCACTACACTACACACTAAACTTCCCACTACACTACACACTAAACTTCCCATTACACTACACACTAAACTGATCACTACACTACATACTAAACTGATCACTACACTACACACTAAACTGACCACTGCATTACACACTAAACTGACCACTGCATTACACACTAAATTGACCAATACACTACAACTAAACTGACCACTGTACTACAAACTAAACTGCCCACTACACACTAAACTGACCACTACACTACAGACTAAACTGACCATTAAACTGCCCATAACACTACACACTAAACTAACCATGACACTGCACATTAAACTACACAATAAACTGACCACTAAACTGCCCATAACACTACACACTAAACTGCCCACTACACTACACACTAAACTGCCCACTACACTACACACTAAACTGCCCACTGCACTACATATTAAAGTACACACTAAACTGCCCAGTACACTACACACTATACTGTCCACTACACTACACACTAAAATGACCACTACAATGCACACTAAACTGCCCATTACACTACACACCAACGCTGTATCCTGGCCTAGGCGGACAAGGTCCAGGCCTAGGGCAGCACAGAAAGAGTCTCCGCCGGCTTGCGCTACACTGTTAGTGTAGCGCCAGTCTAATGAGGAGGAATGGGCTGAGAAGCAAATTAGTCTAGTGCCCCCATAAAGTGGCCGCACTGCTTCCGGTATGTGGGCGGCCGGTGACCTGTCAAATAGTGTCCCCCATCGGATAGTGTCCGCTGTGTACTGTGCATGCGCAGTACAAAGGACAAGCAGATTCCGAAAATATCCGAAGATTCCAGATTCAAGTCCCGTCCTTCCAAGTGGACATAAAGTTAGAATAAAAAGAGCCGAGTGAAGTGAGGCCGTGCCCGAAACGTGGCGAGCGAAGCGAGCCCACGAGGGGCCCTCTAATATGTGAAGCCCTATGTCCACTTGGATGGTGGGGCTTGCACCTGGACTCACGGCGCAGGCGCCGTTCATCTTTTGAGATTTTCCAAATCTCCTTCTGCTCCGTACTGCGCAAGCGCTGTGCCTGCGCAGTTCAGAGCGGACACTTTTCGACAGGTGGACTATATCTGTCACAACACCGGTATTCTGGGAGGTGGGGGAACACCGCTTCCAATTTTGACTGTCCTATCATCCTGGACCACAAACCTTCCTCACTGTGCTATGTTTTCTGCTGCACCATTGGCATGGTTATATCTTCTTAGTCCTCTCCATAAAATTATCCGAAATCTGTGCTTAAAGTAGAACTATAGGCAACACTTTTTTTTTTTCATTTTGGATACAATAAGGGAGGGTTACAGCCCCACCAGTTTATTTTCTTTTTACCATCCCTATCCCATTGCAGAGATTCCCCTTCACTTCCTGCCCCATAGCCAAACAGGAAGTGAGAGGAAATCTATGAAAATGAAGGGAATATATTTGCCACCCCCCCCCCCTGAGAAAACAGAGGGACAGGACCCCACTGAATTTATTGAATGGTGGCCCCATGATCTTTTTGGCAAAGATGCCTTTACACACCACTTTTCAGTGGAGTGTGCCCACTGCACACCCACCAGGCCCCTGCCATCTGGTAACCCACCTAGGCCAGTGCTGACTCATATGCTTAATGATAAGGACAGGGAAACCATACTGTGCTTAAGCGTGAACACCATAACATTTAATACAATGAAGTCAAAGTCTCCTTCTACCCAGACTTCTCAACAGAAGTCCAGCGGAGTAGGGCGAAATCGTCAGGAGCCCGGAATCGCCTACAGCACCTCCAAGCAACTTATGCCATGTTGTACCCAGCTAGGCTCCATATTATATCTGGTGAGCAGGCTCATTTTTGAATTGGCTAAGGCAGCCGATCTGTGACGCAATCCTTCTGCAGTGGAAGCTGATTGATTGAAGCTGTTCCTATATGCTGGTTGATGTCTTCAGCTGCTGGTCTCCATTTCTTCTGGATGACCAGTTTAACTTCAGGGGGTGTGCTGGGGAGGAACAGTGCATTTTCCCTTACTGGATTACACAGGCATTGGTAAAAACTTTAGCGGATTTCTTCCCTGTGCATTTAGAAATGTTTCTGTGTTGCATGGATGATGTGCTTTGTTTTTGCATATACTGTGTTTAGCAATGATTTGTTGCAATTAATATTGCTTTAATTTCTACCTACTATCTGGATCTTAGATCCTGGTTGGTTCTCTCACTCCACTCACTCCTTGTATTTAAGGGTGATGAGCGTCCTTAATTTTCCAAGAACTAGTTGTGTTGATCGATAAGCAGGGGAGGTTTATATTTTTACACTGTAAACTGTAATGGCACACCTGTTGGATAAACCTGATTTGCCTCTTCTATTGATGGGGGACCTTAATTGCTACCTTGACCCCTTGCTGGATAAACATCCCCCTCATGGGTGGGGAACCTAGACAGAGATACAGTCTTTTATAAATACTATATTCGGGAAAGGGGAAGGAAAGAGAGGGAAAAATGCAGCAGGGGATTTTTGTGCGGTACAATTTACAAAAAAACAAAATATTTATAAAAATTCATTAAATTTTATTTCAGATATATTAAAAATATTATATCAATACATTAAACACGACTACACGGATGGTACAAAATTTGCACATTCATAGCTACAAGGTATAAGGGATCCTAAAAATATTAGTTGGTTGCACTTCTTCCCGACATGTTTCGCTGTGTGCTTCTTCAGGGGAGTGTGCAGCTAGCAATAACATAAAAAAAGAATTTTTATATGTGCATATAAAATATACAAATACATAAGTCAATGCTATACAAAATTTATAATACATGATGTTCTCAATATGCTTGGGCCAATAAGGAGCAATGCTTACCCAAATGGAGGAATATAGGCAACGCAATACAGAGGCCGTTCCAAAGTATGGTAAAAATGGCGAAATATTTGGAGTAGGATCAATTGAAGACCTCCCAGGCCCAATGCATGGCACAGATGGAGGAAAGCGGACGCTACAAAAATAATACAACAGTTTTAAAAAAAAGTAATAATTAATATTTAATTCTACTATAATAATAATAAAGAAGTCCTTTATGACATAAGAAGGTCGGGGCTGAAAAGCCTCCTTTTTGGGAATAAATATTTCTGATAGTTTATAAAATGCGCCTTTAAATTAGCATTATGGTTAAATGAAACCAGCTATACATGTGAATTTTGAATTTTAAATTTTAAGTTATCTAAATTAAGCATGTATTTTATATTGTATAGAACCGATGTATAAAAGAAAAGTGAATACATTGTTTCAAATAATTTTACCTGCAGAGGAAATGAAGAATCAAGGGATTGTTTGTTTGATAATAAAGTGCTGTACATATGCAGTGAATCGCCAAAGGCAGGTTAGCCAATTCGTTGGACTGCCTTTTATAAGCTGCAGAGTGCAGCTTACTACTGCCCCTCAGAGCCTACTGAACCTAAGAACGAATGCAAAGAGAATGAATAGAAGTATTGGGACATATAGTAAGCATAAAATCCTATTGAGAAAGTGTATTAGTATATACCTGAGCCAAGAGATCCGGCGTGGATACGCTGCCTGTATAGTGTCTGTAGTCTATGTGTGAAAACGACAGCGCCGCCTTTTATTTCCTCCATCCATCGAGCCGGCGTCTGACGTCACCGGCTCGATGCGGACAAACAGGGGGGAGGCCAGTGCGCACGCGTAGGGTCCGCAGCATCGGCCTCCATACTACAATCCCCACAATTCCCCAGTGCTGACATGAAAGTCAGCTTAGATGGACAGCTACGGAGATGGGGCTGTAGAGGCTCTCCGCCCAAGAAAGGGGCGGGAAAAGGAAAAGCCATTGCAGGAGCAGATGTAAAAACTGCGCCTTGGGCTTCTATCCCTTGCGGGATTGCGTGCTCACAACCACCCCAATTCGGGCGCCACCTGGGTGAAACAGCCCCGCGGCGCCCTTGTGTGTCCATATGCCCTAGCATAGTTGGTGCCGGAGGGAGAGAAAACCAGAGATCCACTCCGGCGCCACAGGTTGAATCGGCCTCCGATTGTGACATGAAATAAATTGAATAAAAGAGGGGCAAGGCTCCTATATATGAATGGGACTCATAGAGAGCAACAGAGATCGCGGGGCTGTTTCACCCAGGTGGCGCCCGAATTGGGGTGGTTGTGAGCACGCAATCCCGCAAGGGATAGAAGCCCAAGGCACCGTTTTTACATCTGCTCCTGCAATGGCTTTTCCTTTTCCCGCCTCTTTCTTGGGCGGAGAGCCTCTACAGCCCCATCTCCGTAGCTGTCCATCTAAGCTGACTTTCATGTCAGCACTGGGGAATTGTGGGGATTGTAGTATGGAGGCCGACGCTGCGGACCCTACGCGTGCGCACTGGCCTCCCCCCTGTTTGTCCGCATCGAGCCGGTGACGTCAGACGCCGGCTCGATGGATGGAGGAAATAAAAGGCGGCGCTGTCGTTTTCACACATAGACTACAGACACTATACAGGCAGCGTATCCACGCTGGATCTCTTGGCTCAGGTATATACTAATACACTTTCTCAATAGGATTTTATGCTTACTATATGTCCCAATACTTCTATTCATTCTCTTTGCATTCGTTCTTAGGTTCAGTAGGCTCTGAGGGGCAGTAGTAAGCTGCACTCTGCAGCTTATAAAAGGCAGTCCAACGAATTGGCTAACCTGCCTTTGGCGATTCACTGCATATGTACAGCACTTTATTATCAAACAAACAATCCCTTGATTCTTCATTTCCTCTGCAGGTAAAATTATTTGAAACAATGTATTCACTTTTCTTTTATACATCGGTTCTATACAATATAAAATACATGCTTAATTTAGATAACTTAAAATTTAAAATTCAAAATTCACATGTATAGCTGGTTTCATTTAACCATAATGCTAATTTAAAGGCGCATTTTATAAACTATCAGAAATATTTATTCCCAAAAAGGAGGCTTTTCAGCCCCGACCTTCTTATGTCATAAAGGACTTCTTTATTATTATTATAGTAGAATTAAATATTAATTATTACTTTTTTTAAAAACTGTTGTATTATTTTTGTAGCGTCCGCTTTCCTCCATCTGTGCCCTGCATTGGGCCTGGGAGGTCTTCAATTGATCCTACTCCAAATATTTCGCCATTTTTTACCATACTTTGGAACGGCCTCTGTATTGCGTTGCCTATATTCCTCCATTTGGGTAAGCATTGCTCCTTATTGGCCCAAGCATATTGAGAACATCATGTATTATAAATTTTGTATAGCATTGACTTATGTATTTGTATATTTTATATGCACATATAAAAATTCTTTTTTTATGTTATTGCTAGCTGCACACTCCCCTGAAGAAGCACACAGCGAAACATGTCGGGAAGAAGTGCAACCAACTAATATTTTTAGGATCCCTTATACCTTGTAGCTATGAATGTGCAAATTTTGTACCATCCGTGTAGTCGTGTTTAATGTATTGATATAATATTTTTAATATATCTGAAATAAAATTTAATGAATTTTTATAAATATTTAGTTTTTTTGTAAATTGTACCGCACAAAAATCCCCTGCTGCATTTTTCCCTCTCTTTCCTTCCCCTTTCCCGAATATAGTATTTTCAAAATATTAGGGGATGAGGTACCTATAACATGAATGTGTCTCTGGGATAGTGTGGACCATCAATTTCTACAGTCTTTTATAAGTTTAAGCAAGAGATGGGTTGGATTGATTTTTGACACACTAAGCATCCTCAGGAAAAGCAGTTTTCCTGCTTCTCTAAAACCGATATGTCTATCTCGCATTGACCTCTTTACTTCCATACATCTCAAACATTAAATGCCACCCTAAAGGGATATCCAATCATTCCCCACGGGTGATCCATTTGGCAGTAAAACCCAGAACTTTCTTATAAGCAGCCCTATGGAAGCTAAACGCCTTCTGGCTAAACCTTTTCCCCTCACATGCCACTGTACACAGTTACATTACTGAATTTTTGGCAGCAAATTAAGTTGCTTTATTACAAAGCTGGGATGCTTTTAAAGCAGTCCTAGGGAGAGTGTTTATAAGCCAGGTTGGTGGAGTTAAATGGAACACGCATTGCTTGCGTGCGAATTTGAGCAATGGGTTCGCCAAGTGGAACAGGTTTTTATAGACAAGCCTACAGACTCTATTAGAGGGTCTTGGTTGTCTGCCCAGGATGCTCTTAATTGTGTGGTATCTTCCACAATGGATAAGAAGCAATTCTTCTCTAAATTGGCTTTCTATGAGGAAGGTGAACAAACTGGGAGGGTACTTGCCAACAATACCAGAACACAGAACTCGGGAAGCTCTATTGGATTATTATGAGACGCTGATGGTAGGTTGGCCAATACACCAGATTCTATCATGACAGTATGGGTCTCCTTCTACTCCACTCTTTAACAATCAAAGCAAGATTGTACATCAGATGATATACGGAAGTATTTGAGCAGTATCCTCTTACTGATACAGTCCACCCAAAATAAAAAAAATGCTAGATTCTCTGATTACTGTGGAGGAGTTGCAACAGGCGACTGCTGCATTCCCCAACTGTAAGGCACCAGGAGATGATGGATTACCGGTAGAGGTATATAAAATGTATTGCCAAACAAGGTGTTGAATGCTGCCAGACAACGTGGTGTTTTACCAAACTCTATGAAAAAAGCTAATATAATTATTTTACTGAAGCTGGGTAAAGCTGGGTAAAGACTCCACGGAAGTCAGAAGCCAATATCACTTTAATTCTTAAAGAGTGGAAGAACCATCAGGAGGTCTCCTCATATCGCCCGATTTCTCTATTGTGTTGTGATGTTAAAATCCTAGCTAAAGTCCTGGCGACCCGTTTAAATAAATATATTTTTTAAACGAATCCACCCAGATCAGTCTGGGTTCATTCCAGGTAGAACAACCAGTACCAATATTAGAAGAGTCTTTTTAAATATTCAAATGCCAATGGAAAATGAGGGTCCTAGCGCGATATTAGCCCTGGATGCTATTAAAGCTTTCGACAGCTTGGAATGGGATTATCTATGGGGAGTGTTGGAGTGATTTGGATTTGGCCCACTATTTATTAGGTGGGTCAAATTGCTCTACAGCGAACCCAGGGCAAAAGTAAAAATGGGTACCGCACTCTCTAGGACATTCCAGCTGGAAAGAGGGACGAGACAGGGATGTCCCCTGTCTCTCCTCTTGTTTGTACTGGCCATGAAACCCCTGGCTGTTTTGACGAGATCACGCCCTGACATTCAGGGTTTCCGACGCAGGTCGGGGGAAGAAAAAATTGCTTTGTTTGCGGACTACGTCCTTTTTTTCATTGGGGACATAAATTCTACCTTAAACAATGTGATGCAGATGATGGCCGAGTTTGAACAGTCGGGCTTGGGTATCAATTGTAGTAAATCAGCGTTGTTGCCACTCACTAGAACAGGGGACCAGCCGATGCCAATGACTCCTTGTTTGGATGTGGTAACTAAGTTAAAATATTTAGGCGTCTGGGTCTCTGGAGATGTAAATTATTATGTTATTGAGAACTTAGTACCATTATTAGCTAAGCTAAAACAAAAAGTGAGTATCTGGTGTTGCCTCCCCCTCTCGGTAGTGGGACGCTGCAATTTAATTAAAATGATTTGGCTTCCGCAAATATTATATATCTTCCATAATTCCCAGATCTGGATTAACCAGAAGTGGTTCAAGAAACTAGAATCGCTAGAATTGATCTGGAAGAAGGGTCAAGCTTGGACTAGCTTGCAAACATTGCAGCTTCCGGTTGGGAGGGGAGGGGTGGCAATCTCACATCCAAGGTTATATTTTTTGTCAGCTCAGGTCCAGCATTTAGCTGGGGCTGGTGTTCATGGCAGAGAATATTCAAGCAATAAAATTATGATCGAGAGAACATCCCATAAGCTATTGGTTGAGATCCTGGAGGCTAATTCGTTTGCCCATAAATGCCCTACTACTATCTTATTGAGGAAAGTGTGGCAGGTAACTAAGTCAATTATGGGATACACGGAGGTGACCGATTATACCCCTCTGTGGTATAACGAAAACCTACCAGAGTTAAGTAGCATAGACAGACCTCCGGAGTGGGAAAGGCATGGAATTAAATGAAGGGAATCTCATGAAATCTTTTGAAGATCTTAGGCAAGATTTCTGTATTTCGAATAGGGAGTTCTATAAATATCTACAAATTAGGCATGGGATTGGGGCCCAGTTTGGGTCATTGACTATAGAGAGGGCTGAAACCCCCTTGCTTCGGGGACTGGTTGAGTGTACGCAAAAGAAAGGGGTAATCTCCAAACTATATACTAAACTTAGGGACAAGCTTTTGAAGGGAGAGGGACCAGACAGAAGTAGGAGGGGATGGGCTAGAGATATAGGGCAGATAACCCAGGAACAATGGGATAGGATATTAGAACGTGGGCGCTTGGTATCAATATCTCCTTCGCAGAGAGTGTCCCATCTGTTCTTTACCTATAGAGTGTATTATACCCCCCACAAAATGTGTAAGATAGGAAGGTCAGCTAGTGATGAATGCCCTCGATGTGAGGCATCAGGGGACTTTCTACACATGGTGTGGAAATGTCCAAAGTTGTACAGGTACTGGATAGAAATAGGACCTTGGAGCCAGACCTAGGATTACCTTGGAGCCAGAAGCTAGGACCTGTCTTCTAGGGATTCTGGAGGAGGGTGGAATTCCCCCCTTGGTAAGAACGGCAGTATTAAGGTGTTTGTATCAGGCTAGGCGGCTGATAGCAATGAATTGGCAGGCCAGGAACCCCCCTGCTTTTGAATCATGGGTCAATGCTATTGACTCTACAATCTGGTGTGAAAGAGTGGTGTATATAAAGCAGGGCAATTTAAGGAAGGAGTCCTTGGTTGAGTGAGAGGGAGAGGGGATTGAGTGAGAGTGAGGGGGATTGCCCGGTGGGTGTGGGTGCGGGGGGGGAGGGAGTGCGGATTGATCGGCCTCCCCCCTCGTGTTATTCCCTCGCCCCCCCCTCTTGCCTCGGTTGTCTCCCTTCCTCTCCTAACCGGTCAATTATTTTTTGGCTGGTGTGTCTGGCGCAAGCAGTGTGTACGGGGGGGGGGGGGTGGTTGGTGGGGGGGGGATGGGGTGGGTCGGGACTAATGGGTTGATTTAAGGGTAAGGGTATAATAACTTGAATGATGTGTGTGGCTTCTTTTTCCGTTTTCTTTTTTGTTTTTTCTTTCTTGTTGTTATTAATTCTGATTGAGATAATGGTTTTAGTGTGTTATGTACATCCTTTTTGCTGTTATTTCAGTGGTTGAAAATTTAATAAAAATAAAGAAGTAAAAAAAAAAGAAAAAAAAAAAAAAAGACTCCACGGACCCTGGTTCCTATAGGCTGATCTCCTTCAGAGTTTCATAAAATTCTAGCAAAAGTACTGGCACTATGCCTTTAATAAAGCTTTTGCTACAATTGTCCACCCGGATCAAGTCGGCTTTATGCCCCAAAAGTCCACGTCTGTCAATTTGCATAGATAGTTCCTTAACATGCAGACCAGAGCAGATAACATGGGCAGTAGGGCATTGCTATCTCTGGATGTGGCCAAGGCCTTTGATAGTATTGAATAGCCCTTTCTTTAGACTTTCTTATCTAAAGTTGGCTTTTGCCCTGTCTTTACTTCATGGGTCAGATTGTTGTACAGTCATCCGGTGGCTATTAGGAAGGCTGGTAAAATCTTTCCTACGTTCCATCTGGGTAGGGGCACACACCAAGGGTGTCCCCTGTCACCATTATTGTTTGCACTGGCAATTGAGCCCCTGGCTGCATCCATAAAACCAAACCCTGATATAGTAGTATTTCAATTTGGTGAGTTGCAGGAGAAAGTCATATTTTATGCTGATGACACTATGTGATTATTGGGGGATACCCAATGATCACTTGAGGTTAGCAATTTTATCACCAAATTTGGGTAATTTTCAGGTCTCCTTATAAACTGGGATAAATCAGCATTAATGCCTCTTGAAGATGACCCCTTTAGAGCCATCACTCCCTTATGCCCAGTGCCTGTCACATCTACTTTTAAAAATACCTAGGCATATAGGTGAGAGATGGGAGAGGACTCTTGGCCCTTTTATAGATGACCAATGGGGGGAGGCCCTACAAGCAGTGCCCCAATGTTCCCCTAATGTGACACAATGGCTCAGGCAACTCTATCTACTCTTAAGGGTGCACTTTACCCCAACCAGATTACATACAATAGGTATCCTAGCCTCCCCAATGTGTGGCAAGTGTTCCAAAGATAATGGGGATTTGATCCACTTAACTTGGAGATGCCCCAAGCTCCACCTAAACTGGGTGGGAGTGCTGAATACCATCAATTCAGTGTTCCAGACCTCCATTCTACTTGACCCCAAACAGTGTCTTTTGGGCAAATTGGATGATTTCCAATGGTCGGCCCCCACAAGAAGGGTGGTAGCCAGAGCTCTTCTCCAAGCCCTTGTTCTGTGTTTATTATTTCAATAAAACTTTTCTTGATTTAAAAAATAAAATAAAAAATCAAGTTCAAGTTCAGCATGGTTGTGAAGTCTCTTGGTTTTTTACCTTAATGCATTCTATGCATTAAGGTGAAAAACCTTCTATGCTTCAGCTGCCCCCCAGACCCCCCTCCTTTTTATTAACTGAACCCGATCGTTCCAGCGCTGACTAGCAGCTCCAGCCAATGTCTCGGGTCCTAGTTGGATAGATTGATCGCAGAAGGAACCATGGACTCCCACTGCTGTCAATCAAATCCAGTGACATGGGAGCCAGGGGCGGGGCTGAGTCCTGCTGTCTGTGTCAATGGAAGCAGCAGCACGATTCATGAGCGCACCTGCACAGGTGCCCCCATGGAAAGCGGCTCTCCGTAGGGGCACCCGATGAAGAGGAGGAGCCAGAAGCGCCACCGGGGCACCCCAGGAGAGGAGGATCAGGGCTGCTCTGTTCATACTTACCTGCTCTTGCAAAGAGCAGTTAAGTATGACATGTTACAACACTGGTGGTGCTTTAAAGAAAATCTGTGATCCTGGCTACTGGAAATGAGGAAACTGAGGCTCTGCAGTAGCAGAGATCACTTCTTGTTTGTGTGGAGGGATCAGAATGACCAATGGACTCTTCAGTTTTATTAGAAACACGTTGTGGGGGGGGCGTGGCTTGGCTATGGCGCGGTAGAGACGTGCTTCCAGGGAGCTCCGTGCTGGGATCGGGCTGACCACCGCATACAGCCGGCGAATCCACGGACCAGCGTATGTCCGCTGCAGACCCCGCTCCCGGGACACCGACCGCCCGCAGGCAGCTAGACATCGCGGCATATTTCCTCCGCACGCCGGCCGCTTCACTACAGGCCGCAGCCGCCAACATGGCGCCGCCGCGCTCTTCCGCGGCGTCCGCAACTCAAACGAAGAGGAAGGGGACACAGCAGGCGCAGCTGGGACAGCGCTCCCCGGAGCTGAGCGCGGACTCGCCGATCCCCTCCCCGGACATCCCGAGCTCCGACGGCCTGTGTGTGGTGCCCGGCTTCTCTTCACAGGGACAGCCCCCAACAGAAGCCTGGAGGGAGCTTATGGCCCTTCTCCCTACAAAGCAGGACATCGCTGAATCTACAGCCACAATAGTGAGTACCCTGTCTAGAGAGATCAATGACCTGAAGCAACACATAGACTCTGTTGATACCAGGGTGACTGCGGTGGAGGGTGTCACGGGCTCCCTTGAGGCTCGGGTGCTTGCACTGGAGAACACTCAGCTGTCCCACACGCGGCGACTGGTCTCCCTGCAGCTATCCGTGGACGACGGGGAGAACCGAAGCCGCCGGAACAATGTGAGAATCCGTGGGCTCCCGGAGGCTACCATGGGCAGGGACTTAAAAGCGACAGTGACAGCCATTTTGAATGCGTTTCGCGACAAACCCCCGACGGAGGAGCTGGAGTTGGACCGGGTCCATCGCGTGCAGGGCCCCAGGGGCGGAGACCCTGCAGCCCCGAGGGATGTGCTAGCCAGAGTACATTTCTACTCCATAAAGGAGGATATTCTGCGGCAGGCCTGGACGAAAGGTCAGATAGACTTTGATGGTGCCACGGTGCAAGTGTTTCCGGACCTGTCCCGTACCACCCTACGGATGCGAGGTGCATTGCGTCCGCTCTTGGACGCCATCAGGAGTGCAGGGGCCACATACAAATGGGGCCATCCCTTCCACCTGATTATCCTTAAGGACAATGCCTCTTACATCTTGCGATGGCCAGAGCAACTCCCGGACTTGTTTGCTTTCCTGGGGGTGCCCGAGACCCCCGTTCCGAACTGGCTGAACTGTCTACCCCTGTCAGATAACCCCCTGATGTTGCCATCCAGACCTCAGAGGATCAGCAGGAGACGCCGTCGTTCCGGATCTCGGCAGGAACCCCGGGTCGACTTTGCCTCCCCCGAACCCTGACTCACACCGGCTGGAGGAAGCTACTCAGGATAGGTGAACTTTACCCGCCTCACATCTAGGGCAGGTGTTCTGTTTCCATGTATGAGACTTGTTCCAGTTCTTGGAGGGGATATGGGGACTCTTTTGAATAATGTGTGTTCGGGCTATGTCTGGGGTTTGGGCTGCTGGCTGGTGGCCCAGGGTACTCTGTCGGGCCTTTGCCTGACTGGGTTGGGAGAAGACCTCTCTGTGTACTATGCGGAAATGGTGCTCCCCGTCCTGCCCCCACTGGTGACATTTGGTGTGTTCAACTGGAACTGACGCGTGTGCCAGGTTGCTTGGTCACCAGGGGGGAAGCAGGACCGGGGACCGCCCACTTGCCCGGGGCGGAGGACAGGATTAATAGCTAGCTGCTGTGTTTTTTCTTTTTGAACTGACCCCCGTTCCCCTGCGTGCAGGGTATAGCAGACAGAAGTGATAACGTGGAGCAACAGCGGGGTAGGGGGTGGTCACGCGGGTTGGTGAGGGTGGGGGTTTCCCGGGAGCGGAATTGGAATTGTTTTTGTTAATGTTGGTTTATGGTTTTACTTAACATGTATCTGTTCACTCGGTGGCTCGGCCTGGCCCGCACGTCTCCCAACTTCTTAACTGAGCCAGCCTTTCACGTTCCACTACTAGGTTGCGCTAACTTGCGCTCACACGATAGAGTTTTAGTAAGGCGCCGGTGCTGTGGCGCTTGCCTCTGCACTTCTTTGGTGCCAACCTTTCTCCCTATTTTCTTTTTTCTTTTTCCTTCTTCTTTACCTGCATCTTGTCCCCTCTCTTTCCCCCCTCCCCCCCCCCCCTTTTTTTTTTCTCCTTCCCTGTCTTCTACCTCTCTTCCCCCCCCCCCCCCTCCTTGACGCAATACCATGTCCGCAGCGGCACATTCCGCAGCGGGTAGACCTTCACAGGGGGTCAAATTCACCTCCTTAAATGTCCGGGGCCTCTCCACCCCCAAGAAGAGGTCCAGACTCCTCTCCGATCTTAAAAAATCCAACACCCAGATTGCGTTTCTACAGGAGACATACTTTAGGCAGCAGGCGGTCCCCAGGCTTGGTAGCCGCGGCTTTCCCACAGTGTATCACGCGCCCTCCCCCATTGCTAAATCTAAAGGGGTCAGTATTTTAATAGCGAAATCAGTCCCATGGACCTTATTGGAGACGATAGCGGATCCGCAGGGTCGTTACTTACTGGTCAAGGGTAGGCTTAGGAACACTATTATCACTATGTTAAATGTATACTTCCCAAACACGGGCCACTTGGATTTCATGAGAACCTTGACCCCAATACTCTTGGAAGTGGGCGAGGGGGTTCTTCTGATGGGGGGGTGACTTCAATTATGTGCAGGAACCACTCCTGGATGTATCGATAGGAGCATCCCACCTCACTTACCCCTGCCTTAAAAATCTTAAGGCGGAGTTGCATGGCCTGAACTTGGTCGATCCCTGGAGGGTCCTGAACCCGGAGGGGGAAGGACTTTACGTACTTTTCCCCGGTTCACCATACATACTCCAGGATCGACTTCTTTCAACTCCAACACAGGGACCTCCCCAGGGTGACTTCGGCCCAAATTGACCATATCTCCTTTTCTGACCATGCCCCAATCCACCCGACACTGACGTGGGACTTAGACGCCCGCTCCCCACCCATGTGGAGGCTAAATGAATCCCTCCTGCAGGACCTCGAGGTCCGGAAGGAGGTGGAGGAGGTGCTCAGACTTTACTTTAGGGACAATGTAGATCCGGCCCTCAGCCCCTCGTGTATCTGGGAAGCCCATAAGTGCGTGGTAAGGGGGACGTTGATCCGCATCGGGTCGCGGCGGAGGTGAGAGAGGGACGGACAGATTGAATCGCTGGTGCAGGAGGTGCGCTCGCTCGAACTCCTTCATAAAAGGTCCCTTGCGGCATCTCACCTGGAGGCACTAGTTGGCGCCAGGGGGAGGCTGCGGGACCTGCTATATCAGAAGACGGTTCATCGCCTTGCCTGGGCGAAGTGCTCGTTCTTTGAATTCTCAAATAAACCTGGAGTGATGCTAGCGAGAGCCTTGCGGGGTCCGAGACGGCGCACCTTCATCCCATTTATCACCACTAGACAGGGCACCAAAGCCAACACTTCGATAGAAATAGCACAGGAATTCCTTCATTACTACCATCAACTCTACAACCTCCAACCGGGGGCTAGCGCGGAGATCATAGCGACTCAGAAGGCGGCGGCGGGGGAATACATCAGGGCTTCCGGTATGCCTACTTTACCCGTGGAGGTCCGCGACGCTTTGGAAACGGACTTTACAGCTGAGGAGTTCCAGGTGGCTCTTGCCCAAATGGAACCACGGAAGGCTCCGGGGCCTGATGGCTTCACCTTGACATACTACCGTACCTACAGGGAACTACTGACACGGCACTTCCTTAAAGCATTTAATACGGTGAAGGCAGGGGGTGACCTACAAGCTGACTCACTGCGGGCGTTCATATCCCTAATACCCAAGGAGGTGAAAGATCTATCACAGTGCGGGAATTTCCGCCCCATTGCACTTTTAAATGTGGACCTGAAACTTATTGCAAAGATCCTCTCGAACAGATTAGTGCCGCACATCCCTAGCTTGATACACCTTGATCAAGTGGGGTTTGTCCCCATGCGGGAGGCACGGGATAATACGACCCGGGTTCTTAATCTGATTCATGCTGCCCGTGGAGAGGGGAGGCCCTTCCTCCTTCTCTCCACGGATGCAGAGAAGGCATTTGACAGGGTGGCCTGGCCTTTTTTACAGGCCACCCTGGCACATGTGGGCCTTGGCCCCAACATGCGGAGTTGGATCTCGGCGTTGTATTCTAGGCCTACGGCAGCGGTGCGGGTGAATGACTGGCGCTCTGATTACTTTGCGATCTCTAACGGGACACGGCAGGGGTGCCCCCTGTCCCCTTTAATTTTTATCCTGACACTGGAACCTTTTATGTGTCATGTGCGCAAAGACCTGAACATAACGGGCCTCCAGAAGTCTTCAGCTCACCACAAGCTTGCGGCCTATGCGGACGATCTCATTTTCTTTGTCTCCAATCCCGTCGTCTCCCTCCCAAACATTCTAGAGGCGCTGCGAGTATATGGGACACTCTCCAACTATAAGGTCAATTGCGCCAAGTCCGCGGTTTTGAATGTCTCTGTCCCGGAGGCTGAGGCCCAGGGCCTCCGCTCGGCTTTCGCATTCCGTTGGGCAACCGACGCCATTAGATACCTGGGTGTTAATCTCACCGCGGACGTGGCGCAGTTGTATCTACACAATTATGTCCCTCTGTTGCGGAAACTAAAATCGGATCTAGAGGGGTGGCATTCCCTGTCATTGACCTGGTTCGGGCGTTGCAACGCCTTTAAGATGACAGCACTGCCGAGAATTCTTTATGTATACCAAGCCTTGCCGATCTACGTCCCCCCAAAATTTTTTGCACAATTGACGTCCCTCCTTAGGAAATTCATATGGGCACGGAGACCACCTAGGACGAAGCTTCAGACCCTTACCAAACACAAGGACCGGGGTGGTGTGGGCCTACCCGATATGCGTAGGTACTATAGGGCGACCCTACTGACCAGAGTCGTGGACTGGCATTGTAATGCATCGCACAAACAGTGGGTGGGGATGGAAATCGAGGACGCATCTCTCCCCTTGTTGACATCCCCTTGGCTACTGGCGTCCTTACCGAAAGACATGCGGGATCACCCGCTTATTGGGGCAACATTGTCCTTGACAAGGAGACTATTCCGCACCACCGATCCCTCACCTCTTCCCTCCCCCATGACCCCGATTATCGGGAATCCGGAGTTCCCCCCAGGGTTTACCAACGCCAGACTTCGTCGGCTGGTGGGCATTGGCAAGCACAGATTGGGGGAGGTGTGGCCTTCGGGGACATTTCCAAGTTTACAGGCGGTGGGGGGGTTGGCGGAACCGCCACTTGATGTTTTCAGTGCTTACCAGCTTCGTCATTTCCTGGTGGCGGTTCGGCGGGCCCCCTACACGCCGAGGGCCCTGACCCCATTTGAGACCATTTGCCATAAAACTGAACCTGTGCGCCACACTCTTTCTCTCCTGTATGATCTCTTGTCGTCAATGGACGTTGGGCCCCCCCCAGCGTTCATTCGTCAGTGGGAAGGAGACCTTGGACTATGCTTTACCCCGCAACAGGTAGGGAAGATCTTAGCACTGACACACCAGGCCTCACTCGCAAACTATTTCCAAGAATCTGGCTATAAAATAGTATCCCGGTGGTATAGGGTTCCCTATCTCCTACATAAGATGAACGACTCAATTTCGGACGAGTGTTGGCGTTGCCAGTCCGCGACGGGGTCCATGATCCACATCTTCTGGACATGTCCTATGCTGGACGCGTTCTGGAGGGATGTGGTGGAGACAATTAGGCAGCTTACCTCGGTGGATCTGCGGGGTAACCCCGCCGCATGCCTTCTTCATTTGACAGACCGGCCCGTCCGGAAGTATAACAGACTCTGACAATGCAACTACTGAAAGCGGCGCGCGTATGTATACCAGCGATGTGGAGGCAACCCCTACCCCCTACGAAGACCTTATGGTATTCTAAAGTTAATTATGTTCTCCGGATGGAGGAACTGACCGCCACCCTTTACAATACTGAGGAAAAGTTCTGTGAGAAGTGGAGACCCTGGAGGTACTTCACTGGCACTCAGACATACCTGCGTGAGGTTGCCGCTGCGGCCGACCTGGCACCCGCCTGATGCCTATGTTGGCGCGTTAATCTGGGAAGCTGGAAGCAGGCCCTTGGCCATCTTCCATGGATGGATCTGGAGTCCCCCTGTGTGGTCCCCTCTGATACCTACACCTACCCCTCTCCCTTCCCCCCCCCCTTCCTTTTTTTTTTTTTCTCTCCTCTCCTCTCTCTCTTTCTTTTTCCTCCTCTGCTACTCTGTATCTATCTCTTCTTTTTTGGCCCGCTGGGCCACGGCCATGTAGGCCCGCGGTGCTGGTACGAACCTGCATGGACCGACTAGCTATGGAACAGCTGATCTATAATGTTACTCTCTAGGAGGGGCGTCACTAGGATGCTGGAAACCCCCTGGTAGCTAGCTCCTTTGCCACAGATAGCACGGTACGTCCATGCAGGTCAGCAGATGTGCACATTGTATAGGCGACTAAACGTTTTCCACATACGATTTCATATCTTTTACTGCTTGTACATTGCAATGAAGTGTATGACAGAGCCAACTTGTTGTGTTTTTCGGAATGTTTTGTTTACTCTGTACAACTGGCTATAAAACTCAACAAATAAAAAAAAAAAAAAAGAAACACGTTGTGAATGCTCAGGTCAAACACAACTACAATTGAAATTATGAGTTGATGTGTTATCCTCTGGGGACTCCCTGCTGAAGTTATTGGCTCTGCAACTCCATGAATCATCCCTTAACTGCAGCAAGAGGTGTCTGAATGCTCCTGCTGTATTCTTCAAAGTATGAAACAAGTGAGATAAAATCACCAACCGGAGTAGAGAAAAAGTATATTTTTGGTAGAAAAAGTTAAATTTTAAAGACATTTCTTCAAGTATGACCATTTAGGAAAATGTGTTTCTATACTAAAGACATACTTCCTTCAGATGTGTAAGTTCTGGAGTTCTGAGTCAGCTCACCAATTGTGTATTCACCAAATATATGACAAAAGCTCATGTGTCAGAACTGAAGACCAAGGAACAATGAACACTTTTGGAAAGGTACAAGGGTGCCTTCTTTTTACCTTCTAATCTGTGCCCCCCTATATATCAGAGTCTGAAAAAGAATCTTGTTTTAAGTGCAATCCTATCCACATTTATAACATTTAGGATAGCATACAGAAAGATTTTGACATTCCATGATGATTTTACGTTTTCTCTGTTGGGTCAATTTCCCCTCACTTCATATACTAGTGACCAAAAGCAAGTAAAATCCTTCTCAATAAAAGACAAAGAAAGCTTTCATTTCGTCTTAGTAGTTTATGTGATTGCAAAAGCAACTTAAAGAAAACCAGAAGAAGCTCAAAAGATTCCTTTAGCAGTTCATTGTGCTAAATTGAAACCCAAGCAACTCAAAAGCACCCTAGCATACAGCCTTTAACCACCTGACATCCGTGCTATGGGCGAATGATGGCCAAAGTCATTCGCCCACACTGCCACTTATTAATGTCCACCAGTGCCACCTGTCAGTACCCACCAGTGGTGTCAATCAGTGCCACCTAGAAGTGCTGCCTATCAGTGTAACTGATCAGTGCCCATGACTGCCATCCATCAGTGCCCATCACTGCCACCTATCGGTGCTGATCAGTGCCGCCACATCAGCATACATCAATGACAGACAAAAATTACCCGTTATAAATTTTTAAACAAAATAATAATAAAAAAAATATATAATAGCACAGGTGATCAAATACCACCAAAAGAAAGCTCTATTTGGGGGAAAAAAATTATAAAAATTGAATTTGGATACAGGGTTGTATGACAACAGAATTGTCATTCAAAGTGCGACAGCTCTGAAAGCTGAAAATTGGTCTGGATAGGAGGGGGGTTTAAGTGCCCAGTAAGCAAGTGGTTAAACTTCTAAGAATAATGCCAATTACCATGGTATAGGGTTAAATCAATAAAGCCTGGTGATCTCTTTAATACCATGGTGGAGTGAATAGTTACAGATGGAATGGATGCAAATTGATCTTTCACGTATAACAAATCGCATGTGCTCTGTTCCTGATAGCCAAGTGGCACTGACATGAAATAACAATGATGCACTCTATGAGGATATACCACTACCCTTGCTTTGGGGGAAAATAACCCTCTGTATCACGATATATGGAGAAACCCCCAGTAGAAAATAAATACAATTTTAACTGGATTTATTTTTTTTTTTTACCTAGAAACAAACAAAATATATATATATAAATATTACCCAAACACTTAAACAAAATAGTATCAGACAAAAATGCATAATTTAAAAGGTTGAATTTTGTGCTTCTTAAGTGGTATTTTGGGAAATCTACAAGAACAGCATGAACGGCTAAAAGTACATTAGGGATCAACGTCAACACTGAAGAAACCATCTGGTGCAGTTGTTGCTAACAATAAACATTTACCTGTAATATTCCAAAATTAAACGTTAAATGAAATAAAATATCTTTAAAAAGGCAAATGAAAAAAAATCCTCAGCTACAATATGCAATGTTTACTGTTGAAAGATTGAGTCTGCATAGAGAATCATTGTTTCTAATTTTACATTCAATGGTATGATTTCACCTAAGAAGCCAATTTTTTATAGCTTAAAGGGGTTGTAAAGGTAAAGTTTTTTTCACCTTAATGCATAGAATGCATTAAAGAGGAGGGCCGGTTTTGAATTTTTTTTTTTTAAAGTCAGCAGCTGCAAACACTGTAGCTGCTGACTTTTAATAAGCACACTTACCTGTCCAGGGCGCCCGCGATGTCGGCCGCCTGAGGCTGACCCGTCCCTCGGTCTCGGGTCCCGGGGCCGCCATTTTGGGTAAGGGAAACAGGCAGTGGAGCCTTGCGGCTTCACTGCCCGTTTCCTACTGCGCATGCGCGAGTCGCGCAGTGCTTTGTGAATGGGACGCGCTGTGTTCTGGGACACACAGTTCCCAGAACACAGCGCGACCCATTACCCAGAAGACGCCGCATGGAGGAGAGAAGAAAGAAGATCTCCGCGGAGGTGGAAGAGGCAGATTAGGATGATGAGCCTAGCAACAGGCATTTCTGGTAAGTAAAAAAAAAAAATTTTTTTTTTTTTTGATTTTTTCCAAATTTTTTATGTATTTTCTTTTTTCAGGGTGGCCCTCCACTTTAAGGTGAAAAAACATCTCACAGTGCCGGCACCCCCAGTCCCCTCGTTTTACTTACCTGACCCCTCGAAAATCCCACGCTCGCCCCCGCCGTTCTCTTCGCCGCTCAGCCTGGCCGCTGATTGGCTAGAGTGGATGGATTGAAAGCAGCGCAGCCATTGGCTCGCTCTGCTGTCAATCCCATCCAATGACGCAGCGCGCCGGGGGGGCAGGGCCATGTGATACAGCAAGCGGCTATAGTCCCCGGCTGTATCACGCGAGCGCGCTCGCAGGTGATTCTCACCATGCGAGGGAGCACGCATGAACGTGAGAAGTACCTGCAGGAGGAAGCAGAGACAGCCGCCGAGGGATCCCAGAAGAGCAGGTTCGGGGCCACTCTGTGCAAAACGAGCTGCACCGTGGAGGTAAGTATAACACGTTTGTTATTTAAAAAAAATAAAAAATGTTACTTTACAATCCCTTTAAAGGTAAACTAAGATGATATTTGGTCACTCTTTATTTTTTATGGTTCCATTTATGTTTTGCAAATAAAGATCCGATACATTGTGCCACTATGACATTTAGGACGCAGAGCATGCTGAACTTTCTAATAAGAAAGCCCAGCAAAACTTTTTTATTGGCTGCTTCTTTTAACTAAAAATCTATTTACGTTTGTATGTGCTAATGGCCTCCTTCAGCTATGGTGAATAGACCAAAATATCAAGAGATTACATAAAGTAGACTATTTACAGCATAGTTGTAAATCACACAGTAGCAAACATGCAGCTGCTAACTCTAATGCCGTGTACACACGATCGGACTATGTGACAGACTTAGTCCAGCGGACAACTCGCCGGACTTTGTAGCGGAGGTCCGGTGGACTTTCCGAATGAGCGGACCTGCCCACACACAATTGGACTTTTCAGCCGGACTATGATGGGAGTCCGCCGGACTTTTGAAATGAACGGACTTGCCCATACACGGAGTAAAGTCTGTTAATTTTGAACATGGCTCCAGGTAGCCGGGACTAGTGAAGGAAGTGAATGTCGCCGCCTTCATCGGTAAGATTGACACCTCGTTGGCCCCGCCACCTGGTATGAATTTAAAGGGAAAGCCCTACACCGAAAAAACGGTGTCTGGGTCCCCCCAAAGTCCATAGCAGACCCTTATCCGAGCATGCAGCCCAGCCAGTCAGGGGGCCCCCAGATACCGGCCCCCAACCTATGCGAATGAGTATGGGGTACGATGTACCACTACCCATTCACCTGGTGAAAAAAGTGTAAATAAAAAAACACAACACAAGTTTCCCACCCCCTTTCTTGACCAGACAGGCTGCATGCTCGGATAAGGGTCTGCTATGGAGTTTGGGGGGACCCCCACGCCGTTTTTTACGGCGTAGGGGTTCCCCATTAAATCCATACCAGGTGACGGGGCTAGTGACATTGACTTCCTTCGCTAGTCCCGGCTACCTGGAGCCACATCCAAAATGAACTGACTTTTCTCTGTGTGTGGGCAAGTCCATTCATTTCAAAAGTCCGGCAGACTAGCCCACACACGGGCGGATTGTCAGGTGGACTCTGGTCCAAGTCCGCCAGATAGTCCGATCATGTGTACGCGGCATTACACACCCTCTGCTTGTTGCAAATGGTTAATATGAAAGTACATGTTCACTGTACTTCTATATATAATAAAGGGTGTACATTGAGGAAGGTGTACCAGAGCATAATTTTTGGCAAAAAGTTAGCATCTGCAAACAGGGCAGAACTTAGGGAGCAATCAGAGATATAATATATTTTATATACACTATCTCACAAAAGTGAGTACACCCATCACCTTTTTGTAAATGTTTTATGTCTTTGCATGTAATAACACTGAATAAATGACACTTTGGGGGTTATTTACGAAAGGCAAATCCACTTTGCACTTGAAATTGCATTGAAAGTGCACATGGAAGTGCAGTCGCTGTAAAGCTGAGGGGTAGATCTGAAATCAGGGGGAAGCTTTGCAGGTTTTATTATCCAATCATGTGCAAGCTAAAATGTTGTTTTTTATTTTCCTTGCATGTCCCCCCCAGATCTACAGCGACTGCACTTCCATGTGCACTTTCAGTGCAATTTCAAGTGCACTCTGCACTTGTAATTAGCATTTGTAGTGCAAAGTGGATTTGCCTTTAGTAAATAACTCCCTTTGCTACAATTTAATGTAGTGAGTGTACAGCTTGTATAACAGTGTAAATTTACCATCCCCTCAAAATTACTCAACACACAGCCAACAATGCATAAATGGCTAGCAACAAAAGTGAGCACGACCCTAAGTGAAATTGTCCAAATTGGGCCCAATTAGCCATTTTCCCTCCCCGGTGTCATATGACTCTTTAGTGTTCCAAAGTCTCAGGTGTGTTAAATTTGGTGTTATCGTGCTCACGCTCTAATACTAGTCACTGAAAGTTCAACATGGCACCTCATGGCAAAGAACTCTCCGAGGATCTGAAAAAAAGAATTGTTGCTCTACATAATGATAGCCTAGGCTATAAGAATATTGTCAATACGCTGAAACTGAGCTGCAGCACGGTAGCCAAGACCATACAGCAGTTTAACAGGACAGGTTCCACTCAGAACAGGCCTCGCCATGGTCAACCAAAGAAGTTAAACGCATGTGCTCAGGGTCACGTCTAGAGGTTGTCTTTGGGAAATAGGCGTATGAGTGCTCCCAGCATTGTTGAAGGGGTGGGGGGTCAGCCTGTCAGTGCTCAGACCATACGCCACACACTGCATCAAATTGGTCTGCATGGCTGTTGTCCCAGAAGGAAGCCTCTTCTAAAGATGATGCACAAGAAAGCCTGCAAACAGTTTTCTGAAGATAAGCAGACTAAGGACATGGATTACTGGAACCACGTTCTGTGGTCTGATGAGACCAAAATAAACCTGTTTGGTTCAGGTGGTGTCAAGTGTGTATAGCAGAAACCAGATGAGGAGTACAAAGTCAAGTGTGTCTTGCCTACAGTCAAGCATGGTGGTGGGCATGTCATGGTCTGGGACTGCATGAGTGCTGCCGGCATTGGGGAGGGAACCATGAATGGCAACATATACTGTGACACTGCGCCGCAGGGCAGTATTCCAACATGATAACGACTCCAAACACACCTCCAAGATGACCACTGCCTTGCTAAAGAAGCTGAGGGTAAAAGCGATGGACTGGCCAAGCATGTCTTCAGACCTAAACTCTATTGAGCATCTGTGGGGTATCCTAAAACAGAAGGTGGAGGAGCACAAGGTCTCTAACATCCACCAGCCCTGTGATGTCCTCATGGAACAGTGGAAGAGGACTCCAGCAGCAACCTGTGATGCTCTGGTGAACTCCTTGCCTAAGAGGGTTAGGGCAGTGCTGGAAAATAATGATGGCAGCACAAAATATTGACACTTTGGGCCCAATTTGAACATTTTCGCTTAGGGTGTACTCACTTTTGGTGCCAGCGGTTTAGACATTATTGGCTGCATGTTGAGTTATTTTGAGGGGACAGCAAATTTACACTGTAGTACACTGAGCTGTACACTCACTACTTTACATTGTAGCAAAGTGTAATTTCTTCAGTGTTGTCACATGAAAAGATATAATAAAATATTTACAAAAATGTGAGGGGTGTACTCACTTTTGTGAGATAGTGTATGCCTACATACTTTAAAAATAGCACACAGGCTGACCAATTTATGTACTCATATGGATGAATGTTCTCCATCCCCTTTAATAAATACTTAACCAAAAGTATATACCTCACCAACCGGCTTCCCACAGGCAGTTTTATATGCTCCCCAACAGTACTTCTATTAGAAAAGATATACTCACTCAGAAATGTATCCCTCCCTCCAGTCGTTAATCATATATTTGCTCCCCAGCTCCCTCTTATCAGCATATTTTTTTCAAGTATGATTACCCTGTGAATAACTTATTATCAAAGAGAGCCTTGCCGTGTAGGTCCCACCTTCTGATTGGCATCAATATTAGCCAGAGGCCAAGACCTACAATAGATTTGTTAACATTAGAGGGAATGTACAGATCAGTGAAATGGAGGGGACAAATGAGGAAACAGACATCACACACACACACACACACACACGCGCGCACACACACGCACACACACACGCACACACACGCACGCCCATCAAAGTGTAACACCCAGCATTATTTTGCACCATCTACAAGTACTGTACTTCCCTTCAAGTCTGGTAATGTTTGTCTGAGGCAAACCCCTGCATATGCCCAAACTAAATAGACAGCATTAATTTCTCTTAAAGTCTGTAAAATGCTAAAATATCTGTAGTCCTTAGCCCTTGTACACACGGTCGGATATTCCAATGGAAAATGTCCGTTCGGACTGTGTTGTTGGATAATCCAACCCTGTGTGGGCTACATCTGACTTTTTCCGTCGGAATGTCCGACCAACAAAGTTTGAGAGCTGGATATAAAATTTTCCGACAACATGATCCGATCGGACTTTGTCCGATGGTTTGTAGAGAATTCTGATCAGACAAAGTGCCACGCATGCTCAGATCAAATTACGAGACCAAAGCTATTGGCAACTAGCCACAACGTAGTCCCGTCGCAACGAAAGAATGTCATCACGTTATGAACGATCGGATTTTCCGACAACTTTGTCCGACCGTGTGTATGCAACACCAGTTTCCGTCTGATTTTGTTGTCGAGGGCTTAGAGAGACTGCCATTTTAGAGAGGAAAGACAGGTGTGGGGCTCTGCCTTGAAGGACAGGGATTTCCAACAATTGGTAGGTGTTTGAAACAAAACAGCAATTGTAAAGAATTGATGCATAAGTCAACAAATAAAAATTACCAAAACAGAATTAGAAATCCCTTGGTCATGTATAGTATATTTTGTAAATATGCTTTTTTTGTTTTGTTTCTTTTTTAAGTTTTAATTGTGAGTTCAGCTTCAAACCCTTAAACATCACATATAAAACATATATTAACCACTTAAACCTCATGCCGATGTACGTCGGCAGAATGGCACGGCTGGGCACAAGCACGTACCTGTACGTTGCTTTTAAAGTGCCCAGCCGTGGGTCGGGAGTGTGCCGCCGCCAGCACACTCCCGACCCGGTCCTGTGCTCCGTGACTGTGGCTGCGGGACCAGCGGACCCGATTGCCGCTGGTGTCCAGTGATCGAGTCACAGAGCTGAAGAACGAGGAGAGGTCTGTGTAAACAAACCTCTCCCCGTGCTTCCCTGTGTGGCTGTCACCGATTGATCATCCTTCCCTATAAAAGGGAAGAGACAGTGACGTCACATGCCAGGCCACACCCCCTACAATAAAAAAAACACATAACATCATACATAACACCTACACTGCCCCCTAGCGGTTAACTCCTTCACTGCCAGTGTCATTTACACAGGAATAAGTGCATTTAAATAGCACTGATTGCTGTATAAATGACAATGGACCAATTTGCAGTCAAAGGACCAAGCCCCTTTTTGCAATTCGGCACTGCGTCGCTTTAACTGACAATTGCAAGGTCGTGCAACGTGGCTCCCGAACAAAATTGGCGTACCCAAATGAATTTTTTGTCCTTTTTTTCCCACAAATAGAGCTTTCTTTTGGTGGTATTTGATCACCTCTGCGGTTTTTATTTTTTGCACTATAAACAAAAATAGAGCGACAATTTTGAAAAAAATGCAATATTTTTTACTTTTTGCTATAATAAATATCCCCAAAAATATATATAAAAAAATGTTTTCCTCAGTTTAGGCCGATATGTATTCTTCTACATATTTTTGGTAAAAAAAAAAAAAAAAATTGCAATTAGCGATTATTGATTGGTTTGCGAAAAAGTTATAGCGTTTACAGAATACCGGATAGTTTTATAGCATTTTTATTAATATTTTTTGCTAGTAATGGCGGCGATCAGCGATTTTTTATTGTGACTGCGACATTATGGCAGACACATTGGACATTTTTGGGACCATTGTCATTTATACAGCAATCCGTGCTATACAAATGCACTGATTCCTCTGTAAATGACACTGGCAGTGAAGGGGTTAACCACTAGGGGACAGTGTAGGGGTTTGGTATGTCCTGGGGAGTGATTCCAACTGTGGGGGGGGCGTGGCTACGTGTGACATGTCACTGATCTCTGCTCCCGATCACAGGGAGCAGAGATCAGTGACACTGTCACTAGGCAGAACAGGGAGATGCTTGTTTACATTAGCATCTCCCTATTCTTCCTCTCCATGAGGCGATCCTGGGTATCCCCGCGGACATCGAGTCTGCGGGACCCGCGACCAGACTCACGGAGGTCCCGGCCGGCATGCAATGGCACGGCGTCAAATTTAAAGGGACGTACAGGTCATTCCATTCTGTCGACATACACTGGCATGCTGCGGTCGGGAACCAGTTAAAATTAACAAGGCCAAGTCCTTATTTGTTAAGACTGATCTGAATGGATGTAAATGTATGCAATCTGTTTATCTCTCTTCTGTTTATGTCCGTTTTAGGCAAGAAACACTTTTTGTGGCCTCTCATTGGCTTCTGGAACAACTAATAAAAAATAAAAAAAATTGTGGCAAAAACTGATAGATTCCACTTTTTGTCTCTTAGGGAGTATAATGTACAGAGATATGGAAAGTGGTAGTGAGGTAAACACACACACACACGCAGGTTTAATTGAATAGAACCGTGTCTTTATTCAACATTACCAACTATGCAACTAAGTAAGACTGCCCATACATTAGTCAGTTTTTTTGTTCAGCCCGCACGAAAAAAAAAAAAAAAAAGATCCGATTCCCTTTCCACATACTCGATGTGGATGGGGGGGGGGGGGGGGGGGGATACTTTCTCAATGAGCTATTGCAAAATGACAGTGGGTAGACTTCCCCACTATCATAATACACTAAATCAGCACTGCAGACTTTAGTCTGCAGTGCAAATAAAGTGGATAAAAACCAATAGGACAGTTGAACAGAAGTTGATCGGTAGATCAACCACAGTGGTCATACATGGAACAAAATTCAGCCGGTCTCTGCTGAACCAGACGGATATCTTTCCATGTCTGGCTGGCTTAATACTGCCCAGAAGTTAATAATGTGTTTTGGTTCACTATCTTAATCCTAATCAGCCACAATTTTCCTTTCATCTTTTCTTTTCACTCATCCAAGGAATGAATTATAAACTTAGCCCTGGTTCTCACCTAGTGCGGCTTTGAAATTGTACATTTCAGCATGATTTCAAAAGGTGCAGATCAGTGTGATTTGCACCTCTGATTTCAATGCAGCTTGCAAAATAATTTAACAGAAGTTTATGCAAGTTGCAATGAAAAAAGTAGTGCAGGAACTTTTTCAAAGTTGCTGCAACATGAGTTGTGGCAATTATAATGGTTCCATTGCTGGCAATGGGGTTTGACTTGTCATGTGATTTGGAACTGCCAAATCACATGACAAATCACAGCGGTGTGAACCTGGGTTTAGGGTCCAGACATTCTTACTAATATTTGTTAAAGTGACTTTTACTTTGTAACTAAATGGAAGCTGCTCTTTACAAATTAATCAGTGCACCCGAGTAGCAGACACTAATGCGATTTAATTTTGCTGAACTGCTAAATAAGAAAGACAGACATAACCTGCATAAATCTACATACCACATAAAAACTGTGGGCTATTCTCTGCTGCATGCAGCTTGCCATTACCCACCATCCCTAGTAAAGATGATACCATATGTTTCTCAGGATATGGCATAATTGTAGTACTCTGGAGAAGGCTGTACAATTACATAAAATGTTTAAGGCAATAAGAGGGTTCTTAGAGTTATCATGAGGTCTTACATCAAGGGAGGGAAAAGCTGTAAAAAGATACCATAGAAAGAAAAATTTAACTTGGCCCATTATACAACTTAATACAAATAATCATGCAGTTGGATAAATAAATCTATTTATTAATTCCACTGTATCCAAAACACAAAAGTTTAATGCATCAACATCAAACAATACATACATTTAACCACCTCAGTACAGTGCAGTTACACCCCCTTCCTGACCAGACCAATTTTCAGCTTTCAGCGCTCTCACACTTTGAATGGCAATTACTCAGTCATCCAACACAGTATCCATATGAAACTTGCGTCCTTTTTTCCACATAAATAGAGCTTTCTTTTAGTGGTATTTAATCACTAGTGGGTTTTTTATTTTTTGTGCTATAAATAAAATAAAACGTAAATTTTGTGAAAAAAATGCCTTTTTCTTCGTTTCTGTCATAAATTTTTGCTAATTAGTAATTTTTCTTCATAAATTTTGGCCAAAATTTATACTGCTACATATCTTTGGTAAAAATAACCCACATTAGTATATATTATTTGGTCTTTGTGAAAGTTATAGAGTCTACAATCTATGGTGCCAATCACTGAAAATTCATCACTTCTGATCAGGCCTTCAGTACATCAGGTGTACCTAATTTCTTGAGACTCTAACTAGTCAGGAAAGTACAAATACCCCCCAAATGACCCCTTTTTACAAAGTAGACATCCCAAGGTATTAAGTAAGTAGCATGGTGAGTTTTTTTAAGTTGTCATTTTTTCCCACAATTCTTTGCAAAATGAAGATTTTTTATTTTTTTTTATTTATTTTTACTAAATTGTCATATTATCAGGTTATTTCTCACACACAGCATATGTATACAACAAATTACCCCCCAAAATACATTCTGCTACTCTTCCCAAGTACGGCGATACCACCTGTGTGAGACTTTTACACAGCCTGGCCACATACAGAGCACCAACATTGATGTAGTACCTTCAGACGTTCTACGAGCAAAAATGACGCATCTCATTTCTCAACCACCTATTACACTTTTGAAGGCCCTGGAGTACCAGGACAATGGAATTTCCCATAAAATCACCCCATTTTGGAAAGCTAACACCCCAACGTATAATCTGTGAGGCATAATGAGTCTTTTGAATGGTTAATTTTTTTCCAGAAGTTTTTGAAATATGTGGAAAAAAATTAAAACGCATTTTTTTTACACAAAATTGTCAATTTATAAGATATTTCTAACACATAGCATGTATATAGCCAAAATTACACCCCAAAATACATTCTGCTACTCTTCCCGAGTACAGCGATACCACATGTGTAGGACTTTTACAAAGCCTGGCCACATAGAGAGGCCGAACATTGAAGTAGTACGTTCAGGCGTTCTAGGAGCATAAATGACACATCTCATTTCATTCCTACCCATCACACTTTTGAAGGTCCTGGACCACCAGGACAGTGAAATTACCCACAAAATGACCCTATTTTGGAAAGTAAACACCCCAACGTATATTCTATGAGACATGGGCTGCAAATAGGTACTCGGGTACTCTGATGGGCTGGAGATAGGTACTCGGGTACTCAGATGGACTGTGACAGGTACTCGGGTACTCAGATGGACTGGAACAGGTACTCGGGTACTCTGATGGCCTGGTGACAGGTACTCGGGTACTCTGATGGCCTGGTGACAGGTACTCGAGTACTCTGATGGCCTGGTGACAGGTACTCGGGTACGCTGATGGCCTGGTGACAGGTACTCGGGTACTCTGATGGCCTGGTGACAAGTACTCAGGTACTCTGATGGCCTGGTGGCAGGTACTCTGATGGTTTGGTGACTGGTATTTGGGTACTCTGAAGGTCGGTGACAGGTACTCTGGTACACAGATGGACTGGGACAGGTACTCGGGTACTCAGATGGGCTGTGACAGGTACTCGGTACTCTAATGGACTGTGACAGGTACTCGGTACTCTAATGGACTGTGACAGGTACTCGGTACTCTAATGGACTGTGACAGGTACTCGGTACTCTAATGGACTGTGACAGGTACTCGGTACTCTAATGGACTGTGACAGGTACTCGGTACTCTAATGGACCGTGACAGGTACTCGGTACTCTAATGGACTGTGACAGGTACTCGGTACTCTAATGGACTGTGACAGGTACTCGGGTACCCTGATGGGCCGTGACAGGTACTCGGGTACCCTGATGGGCCGTGACAGGTACTTGGGTACCCTGATGGGCCGTGACAGGTACTCGGGTACTCTGATGGGCCGGGACAGGTACTCGTGTACTCTGATGGGCCGGGACAGGTACTCGGGTACTCAGATGAACTGTGACAGGTACTCGGGTACTCAGATGGGCTGGGACAGGTACTCGGGTACTCTGATGGGCTGGGACAGGTACTCGGGTACTCTGATGGGCTGGGACAGGTACTCGGGTACTCTGATGGGCCGGGACAGGTACTCGGGTACTCTGATGGGCTGGGACAGGTACTCGGGTACTCTGATGGGCTGGGACAGGTACTCGGGTACTCTGATGGGCTGGGACAGGTACTCGGGTACTCTGATGGGCTGGGACAGGTACTCAAATACTCTGATGGACTGGGACAGGTACTCAAATACTCTGATGGACTGTGACAGGTACTCAAATACTCAGATGGACTGTGACAGGTACTCTGATGGACTGTGATTGACAGGTACTATGAGGGGTGGTGACAGGTCCTCTTTATTAGGGGGGGGGGGGGCAATCAGTATGTTTGGTGTACACTGTATGCGGTAACGAGATGCTACCGCAATCTCCTCCTCACACACGATCGGTGTGTGAGGAGGAGAACCCGGTAACATCCCGTTACCGCGGTTTGTTTACATTTTAGTGATCGGCTGTGAAAGGATCACAGCCGATCACGTGGGTAAACAGCCAGCCAATGGCTGTTTACCAGTGTCGGTGACGAGCAGTGTTCCCGGGGAACACGCCGCCACCGACGTGCACGCGCAGCGCGCTCGCGCGCATGCGCCGTGCACGTACGGGGTGTGACCATCTGTGATCGGCCGTGACTTCATCACGGCCGATCACGTGGTAAACAGCCATAACGAATGGCTGTTCACCCCCTTCGATGGCGAGCGGTGTCTCCGTGACACGCCGCCACCGAAGAAACAGGGATGCACGCGCACGATCGCGCGCATCCCTGTTTAAACGGGAGGCCGTCATATGACGGCCTCCCGCCAAAATTGCTGCGCCGCCTGGCCGTCATTTGACGGCCGGCGGTCAGCAACTAGTTAAAAGCATAAATCTTTCCCCTGCAGAGCTTGCACCATATATTTGCCATCATGAACGGATGCTCCATAGCGGTCTATGGAGCATCAAATGTCATCGGTGACATGTCCGCTGAAAACCTGACTCGCTCCGAAAAAGTGTGACGGAGGAAAAGCCTACTTTTCCATCCGTCATCGTCTCGGATCGGGTGATGACAGACTCTGTGGTCCGTTGTCATCCGATCTCCCATAGGGGAGAGCGGCGTTCTGACAGGTCCGTCCCTGCGCAGTGTGCAGAGATGTCCTCTGCCTGCTCCGTCGATCCCCGCTGAGCAAGCAGATATCCACGGAAAGGACCCTTACTGTACAACTCATGGTGTGTGCAAAAAAGAGGTATAGAGATAATGTTTATGTATAGATTTTTGATAAAAAGACTGTAAGGGGATTTATAGGTTATTTGAATCCTAAGAGGAGTAAAGAAAAGCTAAAAGGAAGTAGAATTGCGGCCTCCTCACCCATTGCCATGATAAAATTCAGGGGACAGTGGATGAAAACAACATTACAAGCTTCCAGACAGTGGCACTCAATAATTAACAGTATTGTCTATACTGCGCTGCATAACCAATCTGTCTTCTTTTGGTGACCAATTTTAAGTATGATTGGCACCGGAGCTACACTGCACAGAGCAGTAATAAGGCTCTCAATGTAATGATGATCCAGAAGAGTAGTATTAACCGAGATATTGAACCTACAGCTCTACTTCAGTGTTGGCTCATGCCTATGGGTATTTATGTGCAGGTGGTATATTGGATAGGAAATCCATCTGCGTAAGTTACTTGTATTACTAATTGCATGCTGTCAGACACCATATGGTTGAAAAAGACGAATGATGGGGCATTACCTTAAGTGTGCTTTGATTGTTGGTCATTATCAGCACACCACCATGATATCTCTGGAATTGGTGCTGGAATACTTTGGAAGCAGTATACGCAAAACCAAGTTGCAATAACAACAAACCAGCATTATATGCACAGCATTTAAAGCTGACTGTTATTTATGACTTCTAAGGACTAATTTGTTTGTACCTGTTTTGTGGTACACTACAATTTTGTAAAACATCCATGATAAAAGTGTAGTGCCATTTATCATTTTATTATATAGCAGTAACTCAATATCACTGTGAACGGCCTGGAGTTTTGACGATTTAAATGATGGTTTATAAGGATGGTGGTCTTAAGAGCATATAATTTTTTTGCTGTAGGTTTTCACAAATCCCTAATGTCTGGCAGATGTTCCACTAGTTTTCCATTTATGCATAATATTTCTGCTTAAAGTAGTATTAAACACTTCCCTTTTATTAAAGCTACACCTTATGCAAGCTGTTAAAGATGCCCCATTAGATTACTGTGCCCAAACACTTACTTCACATTGTTTGCTTTCACTGCCGCCGTGCTCCGGGTCAAACAGAGTAGCTTCCCCAAAATTCTGAGCAGGGAAGTACCAAAGCCATCGGCTGCTACTGGCAGTTGCCATCAGCTCCCACAGTGTCTGCACACTTTTCCCTTATTGGCTTTTGTCAGTGTTCCTTCTGGGTTGTCTCCACTCTAATTGGAGAATCCCTAGAGAATTATGGATTGAAGCATGCATTTCCTGTTCTGAATCCCCGACTCCCTCCAATTGATCTGACAAGTTAACAGCTTCATGAATGTATTCTGACAAGCTGATCCAATGCAAGCCATATAGCTGTCCTTCAATGACTTATACATTTGGTTTGGCTTCCATAAGAAAAGTACAGGTACACTTTAAACAAACTGCAAATTGATCTCAGATCTGATCTCAGCTAATACCATTTTTAGCTCTTGTTGGTTAGAAGCGCTGGTCGCTTTTTTCTTTATGCCTGTTGAACACCTTTTAAATGTGAGTTTATTTTATTATTCTTTTTGTATAATAAATACCCTTTGACCGGATGCCTGTACAATGAGCGTTCTTTTTCTACTCCATGTATTTATATGACAATCAAGCTAATTACCTGAGCCTTGGAACACACCTGGTTTAATATCCTGCTGAGAGGAAGGTCCCTTTTAGTCTGTCATTTGCCCTATTGAGAGAAGGATCTTCTTGGAACACATGTGCAGTGGATTGCTATTAAAGTTGGATCGCTTTTGTCATCACTTGAACGCATTTAATGTGTATAAGCCATACACTGAAGGTAAGGGTCAGTTATATTGGGTGAAGGCGATGGGCTCTATATTATTCCTCTTTCTCCCATGGTGGATTCTGATCATTAGATATTTCCTTCATGGTGGACATAGTTCTGCCCATACAGATGAACTTTTAATCGTGAACTTTATGTCTATTTATTATTTTGTGTTTTGAACGCTACACCGTTTACCCATGAGTACATGGATTGATAACTGGCTACAAGGGCAAGTTCAGAGGGTGGTGATAAATGGGGAGTACTCGGAATGGTTAGGGGTGGGTAGTGGGGTCCCCCCAGGGTTCTGTGCTGGGACCAATCCTATTTAATTTGTTCATAAACAACCTGGAGAATGGGAAAAACAGTTCAATCTCTATATTTGCGGAAGATACTAAGCTAGGCAGGGCAATGACTTCTCTGCAGGATATGGAAACCTTGCAAAAAGATCTGAACAAATTATTGGGTGGGCAACTACATGGCAAATGAGGTTCAATGTAGAAAAATGTAAAATAATGCATTTGGGTGGCAAAAATATGGATGTAATCTATACATTAGGGGGAGAACCTCTTGGGGGAATCTAGGATGGAAAAGGACCTGGGGGTCCTAGTAGATGATAGGCTTAGCAATGCCAAGCTGCTGCTAACAAAGCAAACAGAATATTTGCATGCATTAAAAAGGGGATCAACTCCAGGAGATGAAACAATAATTCTTCCGCTCTACAAGACTCTGGTCCGGCCGCACCTAGAGTATGCTGTCCAGTTCTGGGCACCAGTCCTCAGGAAGATGTACTGGAAATGTAGTAAGTACAAAGAAGGGCAACTAAGCTAATAAAGGGTCTGGAGGATATTAGTTAAGAGGAAAGTTTGCGAGCACTGAACTTATTCTCTCTGGGGAAGAGACACTTGAGAGGGGATATGATTTCAATATACAAATACCATACTGATGACCCCACAATAGGAATAAAACTTTTTTGCAAAAAGGAGTTTAACAAGACTTGTGGCCACTCATTAAAATTAGAAGAAAAAAGGTTTAACCTTAAACTACGTAGAGGGTTCTTTACTGTATAAGTGGCAAGGATGTGGAATTCCCCTCCAAAGGCAGTGGTCTCAGCTGGGGGCATTGATATTTTCAAGAAACTATTAGATAAGCACCTGAACGACTGCAACATACACAGATATACAATGTAATACTGACATATAATCACACACATAGGTTGGACTTGATGGACTTGTGTCTTTTTTCAACATCACCTACCATGTAACTATGTAATTCATTGTATGCATTGAGGTGAAAAACCTCCTGTGACGCAGCTGCCCCAGAGTCCCCCTTTTATTTACCAGAACCCAGTCTTTCCAGCGATGGGGACGAGCACACCAGCTCCAGCCGATGTCTCGAGTCCTGAATGGATAGACTTATAGCAAGGCAGCCATTGGCTCCTGCTGCTGTCAATCAAATCCAATGACGCGGGGGCCAGAGGTGGGGCCAAGCCCTGCTGTCTGTGTACAATAGATGCAGCAGCAGGACACAGGAGCGTGCCCGTCTAAGTGCCCAGAGGGAAAGCGGCTCTCCAACTGGGCACTTGAAAAGAGGAGGAGGAGCCAGGAGAACCACTGAGGGACCCCAGAAGAGGAGGATTGGGACCACTCTGTGCAAAAGGAGGAGGTAAGTATGACTTTTTTTTTTTAAACCTTTACATATCCTTTAAGCTTCAGTGGTGTGACTTTGCCCCGGAGTCGAGGGTATCAGAAAATGCTGAATGTAGCATTGTCTCACTCTTCTTTCACCCAGTTATTAAACTGCAACCATGTAACTTTAAAGCCTGTCACCAGGTAAAGCTGGATACACACTATACAACTTTCTTTAGATTTCTAGATTTACTAAAACCATATGATATGGTTGAGGTCAAACCTAAACACTTCCAACTTGTATTCAATCAGGCAAGGCCTTGTACTACATAGTTGAAGGTAAAGCTAAAGGAAATCTAACAACAAAAGCTGTATTGTGTGTATCCAGATTAAGAGAGGCAGCAGCAGGAGGCTGATCTGTGTCAGAAAAATTGTAAACACAGCCAAGAACTGCAAGAGCATCAGGATTTACAGAAGTGTAATCTCTAAACTGGCATCTCAGCTCAGAAGGTAGATGCCATTACTGGATAATTTATGAACAATGACACTGTCCTCCTGAAAAGAAAAGCAGCCAAAGGCATTGTCAGATTAAGTATTTTGATCTCTGCAAGAGGTAATAACTACTTGTAAGTGAATTATACACTACCAATAAAAATATATCTGATGCTAAGTCTGTTTTACATTTAGTTGTTTGCTACCTCTTTATGATAAATAGATTTTTAGCAGGGACTGTCTGGAGCGGCATCTTATATTCCAGGTATTAATAAAAAAAAGCCACATAATTAGGAGATGGGTCAATAGCTCAATGTATCCGGATACAACAGGAATCAGATACTTCTGTGTTGTAAAACAAACAGCGGAACCTCATTATCTATGAAAAGAAAGGGGGCAAAAAGTGGACATCTATTGTTGCTGAGAATCTGTGAAGGAAAATGACATTCAATAGCCTGTATGACGCAGATAGAGACGTTCAAAAGAATAAGGCCTCATGAACACTGGATGTTTTTTGACGTTTTTACAGCATTTTTTTTGGCTGTACAGTCAATAAACTCTCCATCATGTTATCCTGTGTCCATGCACACATAGGCTGTTATCAGCAGTTTTGGGCAGAGGCGTTTTTGAGCAGTAAAAAAGCCCCAAAACTAGTTGGTTCTCAGAGAAGTTTTTCAGCTGTAAAATGCTTTCTAACGCTGATAAATGCAGATAAGTTCAGATAAATGCTCAAAAAGGTTGCTCACCAGTGTTTTTTAATGTTTTTGATCCATTGAAAATAAATAAATAAATACATTTTCTTTAAAAATAAAAAAGCTATAACACTAATGTGGAAAACCGTTAAAAAACGCTAATAAATGATAAAAAAACTCTATTGCAAAAACGTTAAAAAACTCACTGCAAAGTTACTGACGTTTTTATAATGCTATTTTAACGTCCAGTGTGCATGAGGCCTAAATGTTTTAGATATGTTCTTATAGTAGAATGGTTGGTTGCTGACTATTCCCACTGTCTTCTAGTGTTGCAGTGCAATTTTTTTTATTGTAATAACAGCACCGAGCAGTTCTTTTAGGAACTCTTGTTAAAGACTCACAGATGTTGTGAAGGCCTACTCTACTGCCTAAACAGAGCTGTAAGAATGAGCTCAGGTTTGTTCGCAACTAGGGTTGCCACCTTTTCTTCAAGCCAAACCGAACATTTTCACGGCGCATGGCAATTGTTTTGTAGTACACGCTATAGGATTGTAAAATGCCTTGGGTTACCCAAAAAGAGTAGTAATGAAGTGTGCTACAGTGAACAGTTGCTATAGCCAAATTGCATTAACAGTGGGGGGACTTAAAGGGGCATGATTAAATAAAACAAAAGCATTTAGTGTACCCATAAAATATGATTCGATTAATAATAGAAATGCCAGTGAAAATAGCCTACCTTAAAAGTGGACACTGTCAGCGAGTAGGGCAGTGGACGGTATCAGTAGAGCAGTAAATGGTGTCAGTAGGGCAGTGGACAGTGTCAGTAGAGCAGTAAATGGTGTCAGTAGGGCAGTAAATGGTGTCAGTAGGGCAGTGGACAGTGTCAGTAGAACAGTGGACAGTGTCAGTAGGGCAGTGGACAGTGTCAGTAGGGCAGTGGACAGTGTCAGTAGGGCAGTAAATGGTGTCAGTAGGGCAGTAAATGGTGTCAGTAGGGCAGTAAATGGTGTCAGTAGGGCAATAAATGGTGTCAGTAGGGCAATAAATGGTGTCAGTAGGGCAATAAATGGTGTCAGTAGAGCAGTAAATGGTGTCAGTAGAGCAGTAAATGGTGTCAGTAGAGCAGTAAATGGTGTCAGTAGGGCAGTGGACGGTGTCAGTAGGGCAGGCAGTAGACAGTGTCAGTAGAGCAGCGGACAGTGTCAGTAGAGCAGTGGATGGTGTCAGTAGAGCCACAGTAACTGGAAGGAGGGTTCCAAGGTGGTCTGGTGCCGTCTCGGGTTTGGAGAGGCCCAGCAACTGAAAACGCAACCAGGGGAGGACTCTTCAGAAGAGGGCCATGCACAAGGCTGGCTGCTCGGTAGGAGCCTGTAAGCTAGGCTGGAAAGGACACCAAGTGAATCCACACTCTTACGGTATCGCCAGACCGGCTACAAGATACTGGTACCGTATGAGAGTTCCTAATTTCATCCTTCAGTTACAACTAAGTTTGTGAGACTCTCTCTCATTCTAACGTTCTACAACCAAGTCTGTGGCAGAGACTTTGCTTCACCCGAATCACCTGTCGGTTGCTAAATTCACAAAAAAAGGATTTATCCAATTGCTGTAATATCCAGTTGCGAATGGCTATTCCCTGGATTATCTAGAGAGACATTTCAAGTGTCAGCAGTTCCAAGAGTACCTGAGCTTTATTATCCATCCCCTCTATTCCCTACTGTGAGAGACTGTGTTCTGTTAAACGTTTTGCAAATAAAAATTCCTAAAGGTATTCAAGTGTTGGTCTCTACAGTTTATGGGCCATCTACCTTGGGAAACACCTAGATGTATACGAGGTGGAGAAGGTAACGGTAAGCCCAGAAAATCCAGCCGCTCGTTCGGGGGTCAGTGCTACACAAATCTTCTTCCCCTACCAGCACACATCCTCCTCCCTCCAATACCCCCATGGCAGCCGACAGGGGGTATCACGGGGCCCCAGCACACAGGGAGACCCGGACAGCAGGCGGTTCGGAGCGGCGGGCGTGGGGAGCAATTACAGAGGAGGGGGGACAATTACAGAGATTGGGGAGCAATTAGAGGAGGAGGCAATTACAGAGGAGAGGGGTGTAAGAAGGGGGGAAATTACAGAGGAGGGGGTGAAAATACAGAGGAGGGGGGCAAATAAAGAGGAAGGGGGCAAATACAGAGGAGGGGTGCAAATACAGAGAAGGGGTGCAAATACAGAGAAGGGAGGGACACTTACAGAGGAAGGGGGTGCAAATACAGAGGAGAGGGGAAATTACAGAGAGGGGGGAAATTACAGAGAAGGGGGGTGCAAACACACAGGAGGGGGTGGCAAACACAGAAGGGTAAAAACATAAGGGAGAGAGAGGCGACAGGCAGCTGCTGGTGCAGAGGTTTTTAATAAAATAAATGCTTAAAAGCAATCCACTCACTCTCCATGTCAGAGCTGTATATGTCAGTCTGTGAAGTTGGCTGTCCCATTCTCCCCTCCGATCCACGCTGCTCTTATCACTGAATCGCTGGAGGAAACAGAGAGCCGCGGGAAACTCATGTGAACTGTCAGCCTCTGATGATGGAGGTGTTGTTAAGCCTCTGGAATGCTCTGATCGGTCACAGCATCCCAGGCTGACAGCTCACTGCAGTCTCCCCACAGCTCTGTATCCTTGGCTTCCTCCAGCGATTCAGTGATAAGAGCAGCGTGGATCGGAGGGGAGAATGGGACATCCAACTTCACAGACTGACATATACAGCTCTGACATGGAGAGTGAGTGCATTGTTTGTTTTTAAGCATTTATTTTATTAAAACCTTCCGCACCAGCAGCTGTCTGTTGCCCGCTCTCTCCCATATGTTTTGATTGCTCTGTAATTGCTCCCCCCGCCTGCCGCTCCGATACCCCTGCTGTCCAGGTCCCCCTGTGTGCTGGGGCTTGTAAAAGGAGGCCCCATGGTACCCCTGTCAGCTGGAAATGGTGTCCGGGTGTGAGGCAGAGGGAAACCCGGGCAAGGGTGGCAACCCTATTCGCAACTAGCACGTGCAGAGCCTGCCAGGAAGTCTGCACTGCACATCGCTAATCACAGGCAGTGAGACATTCCTCGATCTCTGCAGCTGCGCAACGGGAAAATGTCTTGCTGTTTGCTATTAGCGCTGTATAGTGCTGACTTCCTAGTGGGCTCTGCACATGCTAGTTGTGAATATGCCTGAGCTCATCCTTATAGAGATGGTAGAATGTTTGTTCAGAAAAATCAAACTATATGTTTCACTTTTAACAATTATCGATCCAGAAAAAACTGGAGGCTCCAATTCAGTGTTTTAGTACTTAGTGACCTGTATGAACATCGCTTGGACATACTGCATAGGAGATTTGCACAGCTGCAGCTGATTACAAATTCCCGTTTAGGCTGCTTTCACACTAAGGTGTTGAGGGCATCGGCAGTAAAGTGCCGCTATTTTTAAGCAGCAATTTACCGCCGTTTTAGTGGCGCTATTCGGCCGCTAGTGTGGTGCTTTTAACCCCCGCTAACGGACGAAAAAAAGGTTAAAACCGCCGCAAAGCACAGCCGGCGCTGCCCGTTGATTTCAATTGGCAGGGGCACGTTAGGAGTGGTGTATACACCGCTCCTACAGCGCCGCAAAGATGCATCTTGCAGGACTTTTTTGTACCATCCTGAAAGTGCACCACTTCTGTGTGAAAGTATTCAGGCTTTCACACTGGAGTTAAAGAGGCTCTTTACAGGCGCCATGCAGGCACTGTAAAGTGCTTCAGTGAACAGCCTTAGTGTTGGCAAGAATGCTATGCCATTTGGGCTGCTTCACAACAGGATATCATTAACATTCTGTCTGAAAATCTGCCTGACCCTATGGACAATTTAAAGTCAGAATCCGCTCACATATCCCAAAACAGCTGACAATGACAATATGCTATATAAGCAAGTCTTAGAGACAGTAATTAAGATTTAAGGATATTAAAGTACAATATTCTTGGACTTGACCTATAAAAGTACTGTATATTGCCACATTCTTGCCCCAAGCTGTTTTTATTTTAATGGCTTCCTTAAAGTGCTGTTAAACTCAAAACCAAAAATGTAATATATTGCAGCTTACCAATCATTAAGGATGAGCTCCGGCGTGTTCGCACTCCCCATGTGCAGAGCCCGCCCGGAAGTCTGCACTGCGCCAATCACAGGAAGTGAGACACTGTTCTGCTGCGTGGCTGCAGAGAACGGGAAATGTCTCACTGCTTGTGATTAGTGCAGCACGTTGCCGACTTCCTGGCGGGCTTTGCATATAGGGTGTGCGAACACACCGGAGCTCATCCTTACCAATCATTATATGTGGTGCCTGCATTAGCTTATATTTTAGGCTTTTGTTCCCCTGGTGATCCGGCCAGTATAACACCTCCTGTATTATATTGCTCCCTCTCTGCATGTATGAGCACAGGGGGCGCCATTAGACAGCAGCATTGCCAGTCTGGGGGGAATGGAGTGTTAGATGGATTAGCAGATTTATATACCCTGACACATTTAAGCCAAACTTTAACCACTTAAGGACCGGAAGGATTTGCCCTCTTAATGACCAGGCCATTTTTTGCGATACGGCACTGCGTCGCTTTAACTGACAGTTGCGCGGTCATGAGACATTGTACCCAAACAAAATTGATGTCCTTTTTTCCCCACAACTAGAGCTTTATGTTAGTGGTATTTGATCACCTCTACGGTGTTTACTTTTGGGCTATAAACAAAAAAAGTACTTTTTGCTATAATAAATATCCCCAGAAAAAACAAAACAGATTTCTTCATTAGTTTAGGCCAATATGTATTCTTCTACATGTTTTTGGTTAAAAAAAAGGCAATAAGCGTATATTAATTGGTTTATGCAAAAGTTATAGCGCCTAGAAAATAGAGAATAGATTTATGGCATTTTTATAAAAAAAAATTTTTACTAGTTATGTTGGCAATCTGCGATTTTTAGCGGGACTGAGACATTTCTTCAGATAAAAGTTTAGCAACCTCATTAATAGTAGCAGGGTTGAATGAGGGAAGTAATGATTGTATCTGTGGACATGGGGTGTTGCATGGGGGAGGGGGAGGTTCTTGCACGTTCGAGATCTCCTCACAAAGTGAGTTAGAGGGTGGAGACAGTAGAGGACAGAGTAGAGTGTTGAAGGTAGAGAAGAGTTGACGTGGACTGGATGAGAAGGTGTAAATGAGTGTGATAAAGTAGGTATATTTGGCAGTGTGGAGGCAGGAATAGTATTTTAGGAGGGCAGATTTATATTGTGTGAAGTCTTCCTGGAACTTAGTCTTATGCCACAGATGCTCAAGGGCGCAGCTACAGTTTCTGAGACTTCGGTGTTGTCTGTTTGCCAGGGTTGTAGCAGTTGTAGCTAATTTTGCATCTAGTGATGGGGGCAAGCTTGTCTAGGGAGGAAGACAGTGAGCTGTTGTAGATGAAAGTGGCTAGGTTGGGGCATGACAGGGATGAGATTTTGTCATAGAGGTGATCAGTAGCAGAGAAGAGAAGAGAATGGTTGAGGTGGCAAAGGTTTCTACGTGTAACTATTAAGCTGTTGGTAGAAGAGGTGGAAGACAGGGAGAGAGCAAAACTAAGGTGGTGATCAGAGAGTGGGAGAGGATTGTTGGAAGGGTTGCACGGAGTACAGATAGGAGAAAGCAAGGTCAAGGGTGTTGTCGTTGGAGTGAGTAGGAGCCTGTATCCATTGATTCAGGGCAATAGATGAGGTTAGATTGAGAAGTTTAGAAGTAATAGTAGTGTTAATGTTAACAAGGATGTTGACATCACCAAGAATAATTGTGGGGATTTCAGGAGAGAGAAAGTAGTGTAGCCAGGCAGAGAAGTCATCAAGGAAGGCTGATACTGGTCCAGGGGGCCGGTAGATGACAGCAATTCTTAGAGAAATGGGAGAGAATAGACAAATGCAATGTGCCTCTAAAGATTGACGTGTCAGAGAGGGAGGTGGGTGAAGGTGCTGCATGGGGCTAGAAGGATTCCCACTACACCTCCCTTCTGTCCAATTGGTCTGGGGGAGTGAGTCCAGAGAAAGCCACCATGGGAGAGGGAAGCAGGAGAAGTAGTATCTGATTCATGAAGCCAGGTTTCAGTAACGGCAAGTAGGTTAAAGATATTTGTGATAAAGAGGTTGTGGGAGCTCCTGGAGAGCTTCAGCTTTTGAAGACAACAGACTCACTGGTTGGATCACCAGATGAAAAAAGGAAAGCCTAAAAAATAAAATTAATGCAGCCATCACATCTAAGAATTGGTAAATTGCAATATAATAAATGTTTGCTTTTGGGTCTTATAACGCTTTAAGGGCCAGTTCACACCAGAATCGTGCATGTTCCTCTGCAGTACGATTTTGTAGCTCATTTAAATGGGCTGCAAATCACACTGGAACACACAAAAAGTAGTGCATGCACTACTTTTGAAACACGCGTGATCAAAATGACATGGAACTGCGTTTGGGGTGCTGTTAACAATATTTTGTCACCTGCAACAGATCGCAAAGGCAGTGCATTTTGAACATGGTATGCAGGAACCTTGCATGGAATGTGTTTTTCCTGCACCGCGTTCTGGTGTGAACCCGGGCATAAAGGAACCGGTACTGCTGATGTTTCCTTTACCTGGCTGTCATACTGATTCAATAGGCTCAGCATTTCAATTATTGACTGGCTGTTGAAATTACTAATGTTTCAGACAGTCAGGTAGCTAGCACTTTAAAAAAAAAAAAAAAGTACAGCAATTTCAGCCTACATATTTCTCTCACAACAGGGAAAACTGGAAAATTGTATACTCACCCACCAGTAACTTTCCTTTCCTGGCACATAAGCAAAGCAGCATATTTGAGGATAAGTTCCACCTCCTTATATCCTACTTAGGTGCCCGCAATCTAGTCCTAATACAAGCTTTGAACAAGGGTGGTAATTCACAGAAGAGGAAAATGAAAGTATACAGTTTTCCTAGCACTATAATCGCAGAATAAAAACAAAGGAGAGTAATTCAGAAAACACTTATTATACACTAATGAAAATGAAGACTGGAGAAGAGTTCCCTGAATCTGGACTGCTGTCAGAGACATTGGATGCACCTGATAATAGAACAAGAAGGTGTTCTACTGTATGTTGCCAAGTTGCTGCCCTGTAGGTGACAACTGGCAAAAAACATCCTTGCAGGCTGCCCATGAAGAAGACACTATTGTAACAGAGTGGTCTATAAAGCCCACTGGAAGATCAACCCCAATGGTAACTTGGGCTTTCTGGATAATCTTCACACTCCATATAGTCCTTACAGGTTATCAACTTGTGTCCACATCACAGTTCTGTCAACGTGCCCCTTTAGAACCATGCCCTCATCTAGCACATACAGAAGTCCATAAACAATGTCTTGAAACAATTGCAACACCACAAGTTGAAATAGGTGGAAGGAGGAACGTACTTTCTGTCTGAGGTTTGAAGAAGTTTGTAAGACTGCTCTACAGTGACCCACAGCCCCCAGTGCTTAAATCTCTGTTACCCTTCAGATTAAAGTTATGCAGATATACTCCATTAATAACTGACAGGGGCTGTTTGTCACTATATATATATATATATATATATATATATATATATAGGCGAGATGATTGATGGATGGACATTATGTTTCACCTTGCATCCGTTCATTTGCAGGAAACTAAGATGGAATCTGGTCCAGGTTTTACCAGCACCTTAGCAGTGTTAGTTCCAGACCAGATTTTACAGTCCATATGTGTCCACCAAGAGGTGGTATAAATAATGCTTGACTGGAGTAAAGAATTGCTCTTGCCCTGGGACTCAGGAAGCCAAAAACCCTGAGAGAGCTGCTTTATGAAAAAAAAAAAAAAGGTTTGCACCAGTGGCGGCTGGTGAAGTTTTTGGATGGGGGGGCGCCAGACCCCGCCCATCATGACCCCGCCCATCATTTTGGCCCCTCCCACTTCTCATAAAACACGCCCCTTATGTAATCTGAAAAAAAAATTGACGTGGGTTCCCCCTCCGAGAGCATACCAGGCCCTTAGGTCTGGTATGGATTCCAAGGGGAACCCCCTACACCGAAAAAACGGCGTGGGGGTCCCCCCCAGATCCACACCAGACCCTTATCCGAGCATGCTACCCGGCTGGCCAGGAAAGGGGGTGGGGACGAGCAGGCGCCCCCCCCCCCCTCCTGAGCCGTACCAGGCCACGTGCCCTCAACATGGGGGGGTGCCTTGGGGAAGGGGGGGCGTGCGGCCCCCCCACCCCAAAGCACCTTGTCCCCATGTTGATGAGGACAAGGGCCTCTTCCCGACAACCCTGGCCGTTGGTTGTCGGGGTCTGCGGGCGGGGGTATTATCGGAATCCGGGAGCCCCCTTTAATAAGGGGGCCCCGGATACCGGCCCCCCACCCTATGTGAATGAGTATGGGGTACAATGCACCCCTACCCATTCACCTGTGAAAAAAAGTACAAAAAAAAACACAACACACGGTTAAAATATTTTATTGCACAGCTCCGGGGGTCTTCCGTCTTCGGGGGTCTTCTCGCCGGACTCCTCCGCTATCTTCTTGTAGCTCTTTTGCTAGCGGAGGAGTCCGGCTTTCTTCCTCGCCGCCGGCCTCTTCTCCCGACTTCGGGGGTCTTGTCCCCCTCTTCGGTTCTTCTGCCGGGCCACCGCGCCTTCTTATAGCTCTTTTAGAGGCGGTGGCCCGGTCTTCTGCCGCCGCCGCCCCCGCCCGTTCTTCTTCTTCTTCTTCTCCTTCTTCTCCAGGAGATGTTGCCTCGACGATCTCCCTGGCCGGAATGCCAGGGACGCGCTGCGCTGCCACTTATATAGGGACAATGGGGCGGTGTCACATGGGTTGATGTCACATGGGTTGGTCACATGGGTTGATGTCACATGGAGACTGCATGCCACTGCAACCCAGCAGGAAACCATTTGCCAAGTCGCAGAGGCCACTGCAAGTCAGCAGGAAATCAACCATCAGTTTGCGGAGGCCCTGCTGGAGATAAAGAAGGGGTCCGCAGGTCCTTTGCCAGGTGGAACAGAAAATGGTGCATGCTAGCTATTACCTGCAGAAGATGACAACTGCAGATGATATGGAAGCTTAGCAACTTTTGAAAGAGTTGCTATTTGAGAAGGATGGCAAAAATGGCAAAAAGAGCAATGGGCTGGACTGCTAGCGCCCTTTCTAACAGGAGGATCTGAAAGATTATGAGACACTGAAGGCAAAAATTCTTGCACGCCTGGGTGTCACCATTGCGGTCTGGGCTCAACGGGTACATCGGTGGTCATAAAATACTGACAAGCCACCCCGCTCCCAAATGTTTGACTTGATACAGCTCACCAAGAAGTGGCTGCAGCCAGAGACTTTGGCAGGCCCTAAAATTGTAGAGTGTGTGGTCATGGACCTGTAGTTGTGTGCGCTCCCTGCCACTGTGAGGAAGTGGGTCAGCCATGGGCACCATAAGACTGCGAACAAGCCGGTGGACCTGGCGGAGAGATATACTGCTGAAAAGGACTTACTAAACTCATCCGTGCCCAACCCTAGTGTTGCTAGGGGTGAAAAACTGCCCGGAGGATCAGGTAAGACTGTTATGGGGTTCAAGGGTGTGGGGAAAATTACAAGACTTTTGCTACAGATAATGAGACTATAGGTTCAGGACCTGGAGACTGACCAAATAGGTCAAGCGGGTCTCTGAGGCTGTTTAGAGGACTGGGTACTGAACACATAAAATGTTATCACTGCCATGCATTAGGTCACATTGCCGCTAACTGTTCCCTAAATGATGAACCAATGCAATGTGATAATGCTTATTTGAAAAAAATGCATGTTTCTTTTTGCACAGGTGCATCATGCCAGGGACAAATGGAAAAAACAGGATTTTTTAAACAGCTTACTTGTAAAATCCTTTTCTTTGGTGTGCATCAGGTGACACAGAGCCATAGTACTTACTATGTGGGTTATAGGGGCCACTGATAGGTGATGGACAATGGCACGCTCTAAGGCAAGAAGTGTACTCCCTATATAACCCCTCCCACTACTGGGAGTCCTCAGTTTTGTAGCCAAGCAATACAAGTGTACACCAAGAAGGGAGGGATCTCTGTGTCCCCTGATGTACATCAAAGAAAAGGATTTTACAGGTAAGCGGTTTTAAAAATCCTGTTTTCTTTTCTTACATCAGGGAACACAGAGCCATAGTACTTACTATGTGGGATGCCCCATAGCAATGGCAACTGAAGGGAGGGAGACACAACAAAAAAGGAGGCCAGAGGACTCATACTGCAGCCTGCAGTACATTGCACCCAAAGGCAATATCCTCATGACCTTTAACATCGATTTGATAAAATCAGATAAACGTACGAACTGAAGACCAAGTTGCGACCTTAAAGATCTGAGCCATAGAGGCCTGATGATGCACCGCCCAAGAGGCACTAATCGCCTTGGTTGAGTGTGCCTTAACATGAAAAGGAGGAATTCTCTTCTTTAAACCATGATGCACGAAAAAGTCTTTAGGCGCTCCAATGTACAGTCTGTAACAGAATAAATTCAGGTCGTGTAGGAATGTTGGTAAAAGCTTAGGTGTCTAGTGCGGCTGCCCACCACTTAGGAGGAAATGGATAAAAAAGGGATAAAAAGAAAAAAAGCAGCGCTCTAGAGAAACCTATACATAAAGCATGGTTCAAAAGAAATAGCCATTTATTGAATGCTCTAAAAAACAATGTCTAGCCAAGGAACTTGTCCACAATTGTCAATATGACAAACTATTCATAACATGGTGTATCAGTCATTGTATAAACTGAGGCACTTCAACATAAGTTATATACGATACCGCCAGATCACACGGGGTTAACATCATTCACTGGCTCCGATCTTATGGGTGAGTTGATGTCCCAGGGTGTAGAGCAGGGTATAGTACTCACCATGGGATTTGCACCGGATGAAGGCTTTCGGTATGAACGCCTATCTCCCACTGTGCAAGGCAAGCTTTGGATATGCACTGTACCGGCTTCAACAGATGGAGAGTTGTGGCGGCAACACACAAGACTTCTAGTGTGTCCGAACACTGTCGCCAGACACGCAGGGAGCTCACGCTGGGGACTGGAAATTACGATCACACAGAGCCAGCATGCCTCGAGCAGCGGAAGCAATCTCCGAAGGGCTAGAACATACCGGACTAGATCGTACTTCTTAGGGTTGTCATAACAACCTCAACTAACATGTTTCGCACGCATGTGCCTTCTCAAAGCCCGGTACTTTGAGATTCTTTTGGCCTGGGTTATATGCAGATGTCAAAGAATATTGTGAGTCATGCCCAGAGTGTCAGTATTCTGCACCATCACCCCATATTCGCGGTCCGCTGGTACCATTACCGATCATTGAAGTGCCTTTTGAAAGAATTGACATGGCTCTGGTGGGACCAGTAGTAAAGTCTGCCTGGGGCCATCAGCACATACTGGTTTTACTGGACTATGTTACATGGTATCCTGAAGCCATTCCCTTGTGTAATACCTCAGCTAAGACTATTGCCAAAGAGCTTGTTCAGGTATTTAGTCATGTGGGTATTCCAAAAGAGATATTAGCAGATCAAGGCACACCATTTATGTCACAAAAGAATTGTGCAAGTTGTTCAAAATCTCCCATCTCTGTACCTCTGTCTACAACCCCCAAACTGATGGTCTTGTGGAGAGAGTTAACAAAACGCTCAAAATCATGTTAGAAAAGTTGGGATTTTTTGCTGCTGTACCTCATGTTTGTTATAAGAGAGGTCAGGCCTCTACAGGTTACTCCCCGTTTGAACTACTGTATGGTAGACATCCCGAGGGATTGGTAGATGTCATAAAAGAAACGTGGTAAGGAGAGACCACGCCTTATAGAAGCGCCATCGAACATATCTCATTGATTCAAGATAGGTTTGCCGCTGTCATGCCGATTGTACAGGAACATATGGAGCAGGCCCAGAGAAGGGTTTATAATCGGGTGCCGAGACCCGAACCTTCAACCCTGGTGATAGAGTACTGGTACTAGTCAACACAGTTGAGAGTAAATTCCTAGCAAAGTAGCAAGGTCCCTTTGAAATTATGGAAAGAGTATGGGAAGTAAATTACAATTTTACCAGCTAGGAAAAGGGAAACCAGAGCAAATATATCAAGTTAATCTCTTGAAACCTTGGAAGGACAGAGAGCTTTTACTAGCAATCCAAAAATCCCAAAAAGACATGTCCCCTGGGACCCCTGAGGTACCCATAAGTGAAACCTTGTCAGCGGCCCAACAGAAGGATGTCAAAGAGTTTGAGTAAAAATAGAAACTTTATCTCACCTGCCTGGACTGACCACAATTATATAGCATGACATAATTACGGAACCAGGTACCAGCGTAAATACAGAATACCCGAAGCGAGACGAGAAGCAGTTGCAAATGCAGTAAAGAACATGTTAGAGTTTGACGTGATAGGAGTCCCACAGTGACTGGTCAAGTCCCATAGTGTTGGTCCAAAAGCCAGGTGGTACTATAAGATTTTCTAATTAAGACCACATGGCCAGTACGCAGTCACCCATTTAGACGATGTAGTCATCCACAGCCCAGTTTGAGAATCTCATTTGCCCTGGGTGCAAACAGTAGTAGATTCCCTTAGGAAAACAGGTCTCACTGCCATCCCCAGAAAGTGCATCATTGGCTTGGAGGAGGTCAAATACCTTGGCTACGTTATTGCTCGAGGTTTGATCAAGCCTCCGATCAATAAAATTGAGGCGGTTCAAAATAGGATTTTTTTCCTGATACTTACCTGTAAAATTCTATGCTTTGAATACATCACGAGGCACAGAGTTAGGCTATTATTCCTTACTTACTGGGACATCCCAGAGCAATAGCCTTGAGGGGAGGGAGACACCCTGGCAAAACAATAGCCATCAGACCTATACAGCAGCCTGCAGTACACTATGGCCGGAAGCTGAATCCTTGGCTGCTCGAACATCCACTTGCTAAAGTTTTGTAAACGTATGCACTGAAGACCAGGTGGCAGCCTTACAAATCTGAGCCACAGATGCCTGATGGTGAAAAGCCCAGAAGGTTCCTACACCCCTGGTAGATCGAGCCCTCACCATAAAGGGAGGAGCCCTACGTTTCAGACCATAGGCCTGAATGACCAATTGGCGGACCCAATTGGCAATTGGCAATGGAAGCTTTGGAAACAGCCTGCTTCTGGTAAAATAAAAAAGGAAATCTAGACAAACTCTGACTGCTCGCACTACATCCAAGGAGTGCAGTCATTTCTCTTCCTCTGAACAAGACAGAAAAAAAAAGACAAAACAATCTCCTACATCCAAGGAGTGCAGTTGTTTCTCTTTCTCTGAATGAGACAGAGAAAAATGAAGGCAAAGCAATCTCCTAAATCAAATAGAAGGCAAAAAACACTTTTGACAAAAAGGATGGAACAGGTTGTAACACAACCCTGTCGTGGTGAAGGATAAAGTATGGTTCCCTGCACGAAAGGGCCGTCAACTCCGTCACCCTTCTAGCCGAGGTGATGGCCATCAGGAAGGATAGCTTGTGTGGCAGCAAGACTAATGGAATTTCCTTGATAGGCTCAAATGGTTGTTTCTGTAACACAGACAGCATCAGGTTTTTGTCCCAAAGACACAGGCGACCTATTGGGGGGGGAAGCAAATGAGTTACCCCGTGCATAAAGGTTTGGATCAGTGAATGGGAAGAGCCTTTGGAAGAATACTGACAAGACCAAAACCTGACCCCTGATTGTACTCAAAGCCAATTGGATTTCCACAGCGGACTGTAGATAAGAGAATTCTCCCAATCACGTATTTCCGAGGATGCCATTTTCTGGCTTCACACCAAGCAACATAAGTCTTCCAAACCTTATAATAGATCTTCGTAGTGATCGTTTTTCTGGCATTCACTAAGGTAGACACATCCGGTCCCGAGATGCCATGATCCTTTAACACCCTGGCTTCAATAGCCATGTCGTCAAATTTAGAAACTGTAAATTTGGGTGGCATATAGGACCTTCAGAGAGAAATTGGGGCAGCGTGAAACTGTCCATGGACTGTCTATTGCCAATCTCAATCTCTGGGAACCAGGACCTTCTGAGCCAGGATGGTGCCACCAGGATGACCGGAACCTCTCTCTCTGAATCCTGCGCAACAAATGTGGAAAGAGAGGGAGCAGGGGGAAAGCATAAACCGGGGAGCACTAGTTCCATGGAACTACTAGTGCATCTGCTTTGATTGCCTGCGAAACTGATGTAGCTTGCCAATCGATCGACCCCTGGCCATCCCCAACACTGGCAGATTTCCCAAAAGACCATTCCCCCAGGCAGATCAGCTGGCGGCTGAGGGCACATGTTCCTCTGCCCAGGTTAAAATGGAAGTAAACCCTTCCAAACAACTTTGACCTACAGGTAAGCCTAGATTAAGGCTTACCTGTAGGTCCAAGTAATATCTCCTAAACCTATATGGTTTAGGAGATATTTGCCCGAAAATGGGCACCGCTGTCTACGGCGCATGCGCCGTAGACAGCGGCGCGCAGGCGCACTAAATGCGGCAAGTCCAAGAATGGATTTGCCAAATTTGTCGACTCCCGTGCGCATGCGCGGGAGTGACGTCATCGCGGCTCCGCCGAATGGCAGCGTCGGAGCTCCGAGACGCGACTCCCGTGCGCATGCGCGGGAGTGACGTCATCGCGGCTTCTCCGCTGTCATTCGTCGGAGCTGCGAGAGACGCCACAACCAAGATGGATGCGGCGGACTACAGGTGACAGCGGCGACTTCGCTGGCTCCTGTGTCAGGTAAGTGACACATAATGAGCTACTATGCGATGCATAGTAGTCCATTATGCTTTACCTTTGCAGGGAAAAAAAGAGGAAGTAAACCCATCAGGGTTTACTTCCTCTTTAATATTTGGTTCACCTCCTGAATTGAATGGATCCTGGTACCACCCTGGTGGTTGATATAGGCCACTGCAGTGGCATTGTCGGACTGAATCCTGATGGGACAGTCCTGAAGTTCCACCGTCTAGGACCGTAGGGCCAAACATACCACTCGTTACTACAGAATGTTGATGGGCAGGCTCCGATATGCCCTTAACCATCTCCCCTGAGCTGTGAGCCCCTATAGGGTCGCTCCCCAGCCTGAAACACTGGCACCTGTGGTCTCCAAGACACCAGGAGGAAGGATTTTCCCTTTTGCAAGTTCCGATCCTGCAACCACCAGCTTGGGCTTAACCATGCCCGGGGAGATAAGGAAATGGGGTAATCCAGGGCTTGTGCTCTCCTGTTCCAAGCCGACAAGATGTCTTGTTGTATAGGCATGGAATGGAATTGAGCTTAGGGAATTGCCTCGAAGGATGACACCATCCTTCCCAGAAGACTCAGAGAGCCAAATGGAGGGTTGCCTGGTGCCCCTTACCTGACTCACCTGATCCTTCAGGGCACAGATCTTTACAGGTGGCAGAAATACCTTTGGACTTTATCCAGGATCAGGCCTAGATACTTGAGACTGAGCTGGTCTCAAGGCTGACTTTTCGGTATTTATGACCCTGCCCAGGTTTTCTAAATACCACACAGTGCAGGCTACACTGTGTTCCAGGGCCTGTCATGGGTGATCTCTGAGCAGGAGGTCGTCCAAATATCCAAGCACCAAGATACCCTAGGCTCTTAAAAGACCCAGTACACGTACTAGGATCTTTGTAAACACCCGAGGTACTCTGGTAAGCCAAAAAGGGCAGTGCCACAAACTGGAAATAATGTTCCCCTACTGCAAATCGCAAGAACCTCTGAGGCTGAAAGATAGGCACGTGTAAATTGCATCCTTGATATCGATGGAGGCTAATAATTTTCCCATCTGGAGTGAGGCTACTACCAAACGGACTGACTCCATCCTGAAGGATTGGATTAACAGATGTTGGTTCAGGAATCTTAGGTCCAAGATTGGCCTTATGTCCCCATTTGGTTTTAGAACCGTGAACAGGTTAGAATAAAACCCTGTGCCTCTTTCAGACACTGGAACCTGTATGATCACTCCCTGATGCTCTAGTGCTTGAAACAATAAGTTTCTTTTTGGAGGTTCCGCAGGAACGTTGGCTCTAAAAAACCTCAGAGGAGGAAACCTCCGTAATTCCAGCTTGTAACCGCAGTACACTGTTGAGGTGACCCACTTGTCCTGCACCACTGTTCTCCAAATGTCTGCAGTCTGCAAAGTTCTGGATCCAGGCTTTTTTCTGGCCCTGGTCCTGTGGCTTGCCCCTGGCTCCATCGCCCTGTTGGCGGCAGAACTGCCTTGTCGCTGAAATACCCGAGGAAGTCCCTGAGGTTTTAAACAAGGGATGCCTGGTCCTTCTCTTTACAGGAAGTAAAGAACTCTTTCCTCCAGCAATGTTTTAGATGTACTTGGCCAGACCACCAAACAAACGGTCCCAATGGAAGTGGAACCCTGCCAATAACTTCTAACAGGGAAGCTCGGCTGACCAGTTTTTAAGCCACACAAGTCTGCGCCAGGAGACAGGAGAGCCAGACAAGAGACTTGCTGTAAAGAATCCTTTAAGGCATCTACAGCAAAACACAGCACTATATCTGCCCTGTTTTCAGCAAGATCACCCTTTTGGTTAGGCCTATCAGGCCATCTGACCTGATCTTTTAAGGACTGGCAGATTCCTATTGCTGCGACAGCAGGCTGAATAGCTAAACTGGCTAAAGAAAAGGAAGCCTTTAATAATGACTCCAGTTTCTTGTCAACGGGGTCTTTCATGGCCTGTGCATTATCTACTGGACAAGTTAAGTTCTTGTTTAAGGAAGAGACTGCTGCATCTATGGCTGGCATGCTTAATTTCTTAAACTTTTCCTCCATGGGGCATAAAAAGAAAAACCTCTTAGGAGTAACAAAAATCCTGTCAGGATGTTCCCAATCAGCACACCTCGCTTGTTCCAACAGCAGGTGCAAGGGGAAAGCCTGTGCAGCTGGAGGAGGCTTCAGGGACCCCAAAGAGGGAGGCTCAGAAACCTCTGCAGAAGGTAACAAAAGCAAAACGAACAATCTCAGTAAGAGTCTGGATCAAAAGCCTCTGCGTCTGAGAGGCTAATACAAACTGGACATCTTCTGGCCCATATTTCTCACACACAAACTCATCTGCCTGGCCCTGCACAGAATCCTTGGCATCCCCCATCCTCAATCCATGCCTGCTCCAAATTAAGAGGCTCAGGGGAGGGGGATCTGTCATGCTTCTTACTACTCTGTGGGATGGAGGCAATAATGCCAACAATCCTGTGCTATAACCCGGCTAGGGCTGAGGGCAGGTCCTCCCTGGTGATAAAGGCTGAAGCAGAAGTGTTGACTCTAGGCATAATACCAGACAGGCACAGTGGCTCAGATTGTCCAGAAGCCTCTGGTCTCTCAGGGAATACAACACAAGGATTTCGACTAGGCTCCTCAGGACAATATAAAAGGACAATATAAGTGTGCCCTTTCCTGTAGTGTTAGCCCAGCTTTTCTTTTTTGAAGACATTGCAAGACACAAAAAGGGAGTATCTGGGTTTAGTATTTTACCCCAGAAGGGAGACCCTTTAATAGGGCTCACCAAGCCCCTATGCAACAATCCTGCTAAGCTCTTTAGCTTGCCAACCAACACCTGATGATTCACATGACCCGGGTAAGGAGGAATGAACTGCTGAAGCAAAAGGTTTTCAAAGCCTGCTGTGTGTCCCACAGCTGTCTCCTGGAAGCGCCACATGTCAGTCACTCTCAGCTTAAATAAGATAGTTGTGAGCCGGGACGCTCTGTGCCTGTGCGCGGTCACAGTCCCGTGTGCGCACACAAACAGATTTTCGTACACGGACCATTCACAAAAGACAACAAGACAGCAAAAGACAACAAGACAGCCAAAGACAACAAGAAAGCTTACTCTTTCGAACAGTCAGCCCAAAACTCCCCCCTGTGATCACCGCTACACAGGTGTCCAGCCTTAGCTAGATTGACAGAGTGTTACACACATGGATCACCCAATAATAAGTAAATAAGGGGGGATGTCACTCATCCGGCCAGGTACAGGGCAACCTTAGAAACTAAGAGTCCAATCTTCACCTATCACGGTGGGTTTGTCAGAAACCATTAAATTAGGCAGAGACAGACGTACTGTTAAATCACACTTGTTTAATAATAAATGTAAACAGAACAAACATAGTCAAAACATAGCCAAAGTTCAGTAACCGGAATGGATAGTCAGCCAAGCCAGAAGTCAGGGATCAATGTCAGGGATCAATGTAGTGGAGCAGCAAGCAGGATCTGGAGTCAGAAGGGATGTCAGCAAAGCAAGTCTAGAACAGAATCAACAGGTGATGTTGAACAAGGTGAAGGAAGAGATCCTCTGGACTGGACGGCTTAAACAGGTATGACTGGCGAGCAGGATATCAGCAACAGCTGAGTAACTGTGGAAATATAGGAGCTGGCAATTAGCCGACAGCAGAGCGGCCAGCTCAGAGAAGGAAGGGTAGAGCCCAGCCCTGACAGTACCCCCTCAATGACCCCTCCCCCTAGGAGGACCACCAAGCTTGAGGGGAAAACGTCTATGGAAATCACGGAGAAGGCATGCACGTCCCAGGATGAGACCCAAGAGCGTTCCTCCGGATTGTACCCTTTCCAATGCACCAGGTAATGTATGCACCCACGGAACCTACAGGAGTCAACAATGGACTGTACTTCATACTCCTCATGGTTCTCAACCTGTACAGGGCAAGGATGTGGCACCGAGGTGGTAAAGCGGTTGCAGACCAAAGGTTTTAGCAGGGAGGCATGAAATACATTTTAAATATGCATATTAGAAGGAAGGTCTAATGTGTAGCCACTGGGTAAATCCTGCGAAGGATACGGAAAGGAAATAAACCGAGGTGTGAGCCCTGCTAATAGCAGGTCTCCCATCCAATGCAAATTTCCACCAATGGTAGAGCCAACTCTCCAGGCATCGATCCTCTGCATATGTGTACCATAACACCACCTCACTGATAGGGAGTGGTCACTGAGTCCTGGGGACTCAGTGACCACTCAAGCCATCCTGGAAGACTTCTGGATACAACAGGACACTCCTGACATCTGACTCCCTTGATTTTGAAAAACAGGTTTTGTTTAGCTGGGTGGTGCTGACAGGGCCACCCATGGTTCAAATTGTGGCTGATTCGTCAGGATCCATGTATGGCTAAGTAGCAAAACAAATGCATAAATTATTTTTAGTAATGAGCACTACTTTCTTGGCTATGTTTCTGGCTGTATGAGAAAGGTTTCTCTTTATATAGTATTTTAAAATAAATTGTTCAGGAGGTAATGATATGCCCCTTGTAGAACCACACCCATATTAAAACAATGTCACACCAAGTTCTTTCTCTGCCTACAGTGGTTTGTTGAACACACAGCAAAAAAAAGTGTCCCTGGAAATTTTTATGGAATGTTTGGGAACTATGAAATCACTATTTTGCCTATTAAGCTACATAATCATATTTAAACACTGTAACATGAAAGTGGAGGTAAAACTCAAAAAGAAAGTTGTTAATGTAAAATCTCTTGCTGCATATTTATGTGCCTTATACTGGGCTTTAAATGTAACATTTTGAGTAGATTTGGTCATGCTTACATTTATTTATTTTGTTTTCCCATCTGGCTGTGAGAAATTGGGAATACAGTAATGCAGTGGTGATCCCTGACAGTTTTGACATCATAAATTATATAACTTCATGAATGTCTTTGAGTGCACTGCAGCAATATAGACCAACGTGACTTATATTCACTTCTGCAGCCTGGCAACTGTCCTATAAAAAAGCAGGGGTTATTTAATATGGGTGTCTTGAAATTCCAGAAGCAGCAGTTTAAATGATCAAGAAAAAAATATATATGCATTGGCACTTGAGACTTCCTTAATTTATTGAAAGTGATTTGTTAATAACATTGTTAAAGCCCAAGTATACAATCACATCATCCTGAAAGGGAAAGCAGAATACAGTAGGTTGTGATGTAATAACCACTAATTCTTCCTAGTACCCCTGTCTTGTAGTAATGAAGATTTGTAGATTCATATCAATTTCCTAAGAGGGCCTCTTCATTATCTGAGAGCTATATAGCTAAAGGCTCATTAGAAAGAAAGTTCATATTTAAAGGGAAGGTTTATTATCATATTAGGATGAGACACAGGGGAGATTTACTAAAACTCAACTCAAAGCCAATCAGCTTCTAACTTCAGCTTGTTTAACTTCTTCAGATCTGCGCTATAGCCAAATGACAGCTACAGTGCAGACCTACTTTGCCGGGAGTACGTCTACTGATGTCCACCCGTGCCTGCGTGTCCTCTGCAGAGCACGCGGCGCGCTCTGTGATCAGCGAGTCTATGAGACTCGACTGATTACAGATCGGAGTAAGGGGTTGATCTGTTTACATCATGTAATGTAAACAGAGCCAGTAATCAGCTTTTTTTTTCTCCTCGTGCTGACAGCGTGAGGAGAAAAAAAAGCAGATCACCGGCGGCTGTGAGAGGGACATTGGTCCAATCAAGGAGAGCTGCCGCCAGCTCATCTGTGCTCACCTAGCAGTACACAACAGTGCCACCTACCAGTGCTACCCATCAGGGCCACCTATAAGTGCCCACAATCAGTGCCTCATCAACAGTGCTTCCCATCAGTGTCACCTACCACTGCCCCATCAGTGTCACCTATCAGTAACACCTATCAGTGCCCATCGGTGCCACCCATCAGGGCTCATCAATGCCATCTTATCAGTGGTCATCAGTACCGCCTTGTATGTGCCCATCAATACGGCTTTATCTGTGCCTATCAGTGGAGCCTTAACTGTGCCTATCAGTGCCCACCAGTGCACCCCATCAGTGCCCACCAGTTCCGCCTCATCAGTGCATATCATATATGGAGCAAAATTACCTGTTTGCAAAATTGTATAACAAAACTATGAAACATGATTTTTTTTATTTTTTTTTATTTCCATCTTTTTGTGTTTGTTTAGCAAAATAAAAAACCCCAGCTGTGATTAAATACCACCAAACGAAAGCGCTAATTGTGTGAAAAATTATGAAAATTTAATTTGGGTACAGTGTTGTATGACCGTGCAATTGTCAAAGTGTGTCAGTGCTGAAAGCTGAAAATTGGTCTGGACAGGAGGGGGGTTTAAGTGCCCAGTAAGCAAGTGGTTAATTCATCTTTGACAATAAAACCTGGAAGCTTATTGGTTTCTATACAGAGCTGCATCCGATTTTGCACTCTCCAGCTTTAGTAAATAACATTCACAGACCCATTTAGGCAGACTTATCGATTGGACACGCCACCGAGACAACAAACTCTGGTCCCAACTCGAACAAACGCAAAGTAAGGTTCCACTTTCTGGAGCACCATGGTGTTAAGAGGCGTTACTATACACCTTAAAATGACATCCTCTAATAGGACCTACGATGTGAATATGTGCACACCTACATTATCTCCCAAAAGTGAATACACCCCTCACATTTTTGTAAATATTTTATTATATATCTTTTCATGTGACAACCCTGAATAAATGACACTTTGCTACAATGTAAAGTAGTGAGTGTGCAGCTTGTATAACAGTGTAAATGTGTTGTCCTCTCAAAATAACTCAACACACATCCATTAATATAGCAAAGAAAAAACAACACACAGTCTTTAAAGTCTAAACCGCTGGCAACAAAAGTGAGTACACCCATTGTACTCACCCATTGCTGGACCAAATTGTATCATGCTTTGCGGGGGTTTGTTGCCTTCCTCTGGACCAACTGTTGGTATAGGATTGTGTATATGGGATTGCATGATTTTTTTCCCCTTTTATTGTTTGAACTAGTCTAGATAATAAATTATGGGTGTTCCTGGTCAAATATTTTGCTTCCTTCTTATTAGAAAACTTTAAGTTATTAGTTAATTCCTTTATTGGATTACCTTTAAATTTTATGGTTAGTAATCTCATTTAAATTTTATAATCCTCCTTATTAACTGCTTGCCAACCAGTCACCGTCATTATACAGTAGCAGGTTGGCACAGCTGCGCAAATCGCTGTAGGTGTACATCGGCCGCTTTAAGAGCGATAGCAGGCCCTTGGCGCGACGCTGGAGCCAAGCGCGTTTGCTCCACAGAGAGCCAGACCAGGGATTTGTCAATCAAACAGATCCCTGTTCTGACAGGGGAGTAGAGAGAGATTGTCTGTTCCTAATGATCAGGAACAGCAATCTCTCTCTACTCTCAGTCAGTCCACTCCCCTCCAGTTAGAAAACACCTCCCTAGGGAACACTTAACCCCCTGATCGCCCCCTAGTGTTAACCCCTTCTCTACCAGTGTCATTTATACAGTAATCAGTGGCTATTTTTAGCACTTATCACTGTATAAATGTCACTGGTTCCAAAAAAAAGTGTCAAAAGTGTCCCAATCTGTCCGGCGCAATGTTGCAGTCCCGCTAAACATCCCTGATCACTGCCATTACTAGTAAAAAAAAAATAATATTAAAAATGCCATAAATATATCCCCTATTTTGTAGACGCTATAACTTTTGTGCAAATCAATCAACATATACGTTTATTGAAATTTTGTTTACCAAAAATATGTAGAATACATATTGGCCTAAACTGATGAAGACCTTTTTTTGGGGGGATATTTATTGTAGCAAAGAGTAAAAAATATTGTTTTTTTTCCCCAAAATTGTAGGTCTTTTTTGTTTACAGTGAAAAAAATAAAAACCACATGGGTGATCAAAAACCACCAAAAGAAAGCTCTATTTGTGGGGAAAAAAAGGGACATACATCTGTTTGTGTACAGCGTTGCATGACCGTTCAATTGTAAGTTAAAGCGGCGCAGTGCCATATCGCAAAAAATGGTCTGGTCATTATGGTTAAAGATTACTATTCCACCCCCTTTATCTGCAGGCCCAATTATTACATTTTTCTTCTTCTCCAGTTCCTTTTCATTGGCACAAATCTCTTTACCTCAATATTCCTAATATCTTCCTCCATTAATAATACCATATCCATAAAAAAAAAACTATTTAAATACCTCAAGATAGTGATTATCCATATTCTTTGGATTGAATGTTATTGTTATGTTATTTATAATTATTATTTATAATTATTTTTCAAACCACTATGTACATATTTCTGATCTTCCTCTCTTGTGGGGCCAATTTCCTTCCTTTCTGCATAATACTTTTTATTTTAACTTTCCTCATAAACCTCTGCAGGTCCATATATGTGTAAGCTCTACGAGCAGGGCCCTCCTGTCCCTTCTGTATTGAACTGTACTGTAATTGTGCTGTCCCCTCTCTACATTGTAAAGTGCTGCATAAACTGTTGGCACTATATAAATCATATATAATAATAATAATAATAATAATAATACAATTTTACCAAATTTTTATCTGAAGCATATTTCATACCTAAATCTGAAATTCTCAATTCATCATCACTAAAAGTTACATCGTTTAAATTAAAAAGTCCACCTCCTAATTCTTTTTTTTCTTCTCCCTACCCTTCCTCATACAGCATCTCCATCTTGCCTTCCACCTCCAGTGGTGTTCCTCTCCATCTCCTGTTAGCCATATGTCCATTCTCTCTGCTGTCTTATTTCCGTCCCTTCTATTTGTCTTGGTGGTTGCCATCCTCTTTGCCCCCCGTACACCTTGGGTATGACAATTGTACCCATTCCCTTACCATCGTTGGTGTGGCCCCCTGCCTAAAACAGTACAGTGTTACAGTGTTGTCATTCAAAGTGTGAAAGTGCAATGAAAGCTGAAAATTGGTCTGGGCATGAAGGGGGTGAAAGTATTGAAGTGGATATAGATAGTGTTAATATACTGGAGTAATATACAATAAAGTTATGGAATGAGTTAAAGGAAAAGAGGAAGGAAATGGTATATAAACAGTAAGCTGGAGACTACCTTCCATGCCCTAAAGAAGTTTGAAGAATGAAACACATTCAGTGTCATGGTGGTTGTTCTGTATTGTTTTTATGGTTCTTATAGTGATTTTTATGGGGTTTTTTTTTAACAAATAATTGCCTTAGGAAAGGCCTATCTGTATTTTTCTTGCATCTCCCTTTTTAACCACTTGGAGTACATCTGAACCAGTACGAAGTTCAGAGCCAAGTTGCAGGTGTGATCCACAGACCAGGAGGATGCCACTAAGGCTGGGATGTCAGTAAAAAGGGTTTGTAAACATAAGATCCTGTTCCTTTAAGGCGTGAATAACAGCACAGTGCTTGTGCTGTACAATTCTTCTCTTCCTAAATTGTAATAAACCTGGTTGAGCCTGCCAGTTCCTGAGACCCCTGCCTTTGCTGACCACGATAATCATGGCTGCCGAGCCTTGACTAGTGTGGTCAGTTCATGTGTGTCCGTCATCCGCAACCTTGTCTCTCTTCTGAATGAATGAAATACTTGTATAGCGCACAATGCAAACTGAATCGCCTCAAGGCGCTGTGAAAGTCTCCCCCTTCCCTCCCTGTCAGCATGAGAGTGTTTCCTCCCCACCCGTCCACCCTCTATTCCACTGCATAATGCAGCGTATTTCAATGTATTTAATACAGCTATCTAACCATTAACAAAATTGTATGCGTTTGTTAGATATGAAAAGGCCAAATACCGTTTTTGACCCTGCAGCTTTGCAGTCACGTGATTCCCCTGTCCTGGCCAGCCCTGATCTATGGAGAGAAGCAGAAGGGTGATCACGTGACCACACAGCTGCGGTGTCAGAAATTGTATTTAGCCTTTTCATTTCTAACAAACACATACAGTTTTTGTAATGGCTGGATAGATATCCAGATGCATTAGATACATGTAAAGTGACGTTAAGGTTCATGTGCGTGTAAAGGCAGGCATCCCAATACTTTTAGTAATATAGTGTATTTTTTAGCAGTGGTCTCAGAGAATAAAATGGCCGTCATTGCAATTTTTTATGTCATGTGGTTTTTGCGCAGCAATTTTTCAAACGCAACTTTTTGGGAAAAAATCATTTGAATGAATAAATAAAAAAATAAAAAAACACTATCTGTTAGGCCGAGTAAACAGATACCCAACATGTCATGCTTTAAAATTGTGCACGCTTGTGGAATAGCGCCAAACTTAAAAATCGCTATAGGCAACAGTTTAGAGTTACAGAGGAGATCTAGTGCTAGAATTATTGTTCTTCACATCAATACCTCACATGTATGGTTTGAACACTTTTTACATATGTGGGTGTGACCTATGTATACGTTCACCACTGTGCGCGAGGGAAGAGGGGGGCAGGGGCATTTTATTTTTTGTGATTATTTATTTTATTCCATTTATTTGTACACTGTCCCTTTATTTAAATTTTTTTGATCACTTCTATTGCTTTCACAAGAAATGGAAACATCTCTTGTGGATACAGCAACAGGTCCTCTTTATGGAGAGAGCTGGAGTCTAAAAAAAAAAATGTTTGATCTTTTACCTAAGAAAACAAAAGCCTTGTTTACATGCCAGAAATAAATGACGCAGGACGTTGCTCCAATCCTCCAAGGCCATAGAGCTGAGTGGAGGCCATCTTGCCTTTACTTATCTCTAGTGCAAACCAATGGTGACATCGGATGGGTCCCAGACTTCACTGAAGAGTCAGGCAAGTCTGGGAACCACCAAGAACGGTGGGGGGGGCACCCCTCCTGCCACTTCTAAAAAGTGATCCAGTGGTGAATTTGACACCCCAACCCATTGGGATGAATAGGCAGCGCTTCCGAAGCGCCTGAAAAGCATTTCGGAAGTGCTGAAACACGGGCACTTTTAACCCCTTCCTCGGCTGTTAGCTGGGGTTAAAAGCATATGGTGAATTGTGCTGTATCATTGTGCTCAATCCTAAGTCAATACAGTCTGCTTCACAAAAACCTCTTGAGACTGAAGGGCACGCCAGACAGCAGTAATAATGCCTATTTATGTATACTGCCATATAGTCCTGAGGGAATAAATCATTCCAGCTAATTTGGTTATTCTTAATGAGTTCCCTACTGGATGAGAAAGCCACTTTTAAGATTCCCTTCTCTTAAAAAACATTATTTAGTTACTGCTGAGAACATCACAAATGATTTCCAAATGTTTCACATTGTCTCAATATTGTTAAAAAAATCCAAACATAAAGATTTGTAGAAATCAGGGTCAAACTCATCAATGTAAACCTATCAGTTGGCCAATGTAATAGTGATCTTAAAAGGATATAATAAACAAAAAAAAAAACAGATGTGATAATTATGAGATTTGAATCCAAGTTAAGTAAAAGCAGGCTGCATTGGACGCAAGAGTTTAGAGGTCACAAATTATATTATAATATCTGCTATGATCTGATCTACTATACTGTAGTGAGATTTCCATCTCTGACATGCTCCCACTACACCCAACTTTATCATCACTCTCTTTAACCTAAAAAGTCAAGGCATATCATAAGAGACCCAGCGTGATGCTTGGTACAATGTTAATAGAAAAAAAAGAGAGCTGCACCAATACATAAAAGCAGCTGTCACACTTATGAGTAAACAGCACTACATTCACCATAGAGTCTCTGACTTATTAAATGAATAAAAGTCCATAATGAAAAAGTTCATAATAGAAAAGATTCTTTGAGTTGCAAAATAAATCGCTCAGCTTCAAAAGGACGCACCACAGTGATTCCACACAACTATCAAAAATGTGCCCAGCCACTGACAAAAGTGACAGCTACGTTTATGTATTGGCGCAGCTCACTTCTTTCTATTTTCACTGATTGCGTGCGTATCCCACAGTTGAGCAGCAGCCTTGTGATTTTTTATTATAATTTTTTATCTAATATCTTTTTATATTTTGGATTGTTATTTTTAGGTCTCAGCGCGGTTTTACCTTTTTTTTTTGTTTGGTACAATGTTAGCCCACAGCTTTGTTGCTATAAAACACATGGCTCTCATTCTCTTGTATGACAAACAGAAGTCAATAAGCATACACATAGCAAAATACACTTAAAACTAATACCATCATTAAAGGACAAAAAAAAAACCCTAATGGCGCATACACGCGACCCGACTTTCCGGCAAAGACTAGGGATCAGTCCGTCGGACAATCCGATCATGTGTGGGCTAATCCGATCATTTTTCGTTATAAAAATCAGACGGACCTAGAAATGAAAATGTTTCAAATCTGTCCGGACTGACTCAATTCCTATTGGGAAAACCGTTCATCTGTATGCTGGTGAAACGGACCAAATACAACGCAAGGGAAGCTATTGGCTACTGGCTATTGAACTTCATTGTTTAGTCCCATCTTACATCATCACGTTCAAAACAAACAGACTTTCGAACAGACTTAGTCTGTTCGTTCGGAAGTCCGTTGGAACGCCGCTGAAAAAGTCAGTCGGGAAGACCGTCAGACCTAGTCTACGCGGCATTAGATACAAATTACCTTTAGTGCATATAGAGAAATTGGGATTCCTTTATTTACGTGCCTCAAATGTTTACTATGGAGGGATGTCATTTTGATTCCGAATCTTGACATAAATCTGAAATGGGGTTTACATTAAGGTGACTGGATTTTTAAAATTAAAGCCGGGGACATTTTTTATTTTTTTATTTGCCAAAAGTAAACAATTTTATAAGCATATTTTCCTCAAATAATATATGCAGTGTGTTTATGTAATGATTGTATGATATATACTTTATTTCTGGAAATCATTTCATAACAGCCACATTTTAAAAGCACATTTGAAAAGTGTATTATACTCAAGTGCTCATCAGTGCAGCCTCACCAGTGCCAATCAATGCAGCCTCACCAGTGCCCATCCATCAATGCAGCCTCACCAGTGCCCATCAATGCAGCCAGATCAGTGGCCATCAATACAGCCTGATCAGTGCCCATCAATGCAGCCTCACTAGTGCCAATCAGCTCAGTTTCACCAATATCCATCAATGCAGCCTCATCAGTGCCCATCAGCTCAGCAGTGCCCATCAGTCACACTGCATGAGTGCCCATCAGTGCCACCAAACGAGTACCCATGAGTGCTGCCTATCAGTGCCACCGCATTAGTGCCCAACAGTGCCACCACATGAGTGCTCATGATTGTCGCCTAACAGTGCCACCACATAAGTGCTCATGAATGTCGCCTATCAGTGCCACTGCATACTCATACCCATCAGTGCTGCATATCAGTGTTACTGCCTCTTTGTGCTGCCTATCAGTGCCACTGCCTGTCAGTGCCCACCAGTGCCACTGCATTAGTGCCCATCAGTGCCACTGCATTAGTGCCCATCAGTGAAGGAGAAAAATTACGTATGTTATAATACACACAGACTCACCTGCTTCTTGTGCTTGTAGCCATTACTGCTCCCTCCTCCAATCACTCTCCTGGCAGCATAGGGGAGGGAACAGAGAACAGAGTTCCTCTCTCTCCCTCCTGTACTACAAGGAACTATGGATATTTTAGTCCAGGGTGGTGAGATTGCCTGGAGCTACAGAATATAATCTGGACTACAATACCCATAGTTCCTTGCAGTACAGGAGTGGGGGGGGGGACTCTGTTCTCTCCCCTATGCTGCCAAGAGAGTGAATGGAGGAGGGAGTAGAGGTAAGAGGAGAGGGGCGGAAAGCTGGGAAAGGAGGCGGTCATGTGTCCCCAGGATCACAGTGGATTTTCAGCTGACAAATGGGGAGGAGGAGTGATGGCAACAGTAGCACACAGGCTGGAGCCACTCAAGCTGCTCCTCTCCAGCTCTGCGAGTACTACCCTCGATCACAGACTTGGCTCCTCTCACAGCCAACGCGACCCCTGTCCACCGAGAAACTGCCTGCCCAAGTGCCCACAGAAAAAGCAGGGACATGGTCCAGGGACCTTACCCTCACTCTGGGAACTGTCCCGGAAACATCTGGTCACCGTAGTTTACATTGAGCTACATTGTTGGCAAGTTCAAAACACATTCCAAGCACTGGACCTCTTTCACATAACTGTGTTAGAACATGTTCTTTGCAGTGAAAGGATGGGTAAAAAGACAACATTTACATGTACTATAAATGCACTTTTCTCCTTTTACAAGTGTGGATCACTCTTCTCCCCCAAGCTCTTTGTGACTGGGGAGACATTATCCATGCTGGTACAGCTAATAACAGAATAGTAGTGCTCACAGCATCTGGTAATTTTTTCCCCAAATGTCTCCAGTTAGTATCAATATAAAATTATTGATGTAAACACAATAATATTTCTGCAAATAATATGCATCCAGACCTGTTTTTGTTGCATTTACTTTCCAAGACTCCATTGATATGTATAGATTTTCCTACTGAAGCTCACAGACAGATGCAGTCCACCTCTAGCAGACTTGCTACAAAGTGCACTGTGTCTTCATAAAAACCAGTCAGCTACCAGGTTTTTTTTTTTTTTCAGCAAAGCTTAATTGAACAAGCTGAAGTTAGAAACGGATTGTCTACCATGCACAGGTACAGGGTTGCCATCAGGGGGGTACAGCCCATACACCTGTAAGGGGCCCCAGCGTCTGGATGGGCCCAGCCAGATGGGAAAAAGCAGAGGCGTGTGAAGGGGAGCTCTGTGACTGCGCTGGCTTTTGGAGTGAATGTGAGTCGGCAACGGCATCACTGAGCTTGCATTGGGCTCTTTGCTGCCACCTCTGGCAACTTCCTGCATGTGCACTTCTCGTATTTGCACAAGAGCTGGGACTAGGAACACCACCTTACAAGTAAGGGCTGTTCTACAAGTGAAGGGGGGGGGGGGGGGGTGTGTGTACATGTGTTCGTTCAATGGGTACATGTGTGTGTGTGATCAATGGGTACATGTGTGTGTGTCTGTGTTCAATGGGTACATGTCTCTGTGTACATGTGTGTACGTCTCTGGGTACATGTGTCTGTGTACATGTGTGTGTATGTGTACATGTATCTGTGTACGTGTGTGTGTGTATGTGTCTGTATGTTTCTGTGTACATCTGTGTTTGTGTATGTCTATGTACATGTCTCTGTACGTGTACATGTCTCTGTATGTGTCTGTGTACACGTGTGTGTATGTCTCTGTGTATGTCTATGTCATATATACACATGTGAGGGGTGCTGAGAGCGTACAAGTGTGAGGGGGCTGAGAGCATTCAGCTGCTGGATCTGGATATCTCTTTTTGGCAGATATAATTTCCTACTGTTAAACCTTGAAAGCACTAATGACTTATAATACATTGTGCATTTTCATATATGATGTTGTATGAGTGTTAAAATAAAAGTGTATGCACACTGAAGGACTTGGTGTGATGGCTAGTGGGCGGATTCGGTGGGATGACCAGTGGTTGGGTCCTGGCAAATGTTGGTGATCAGGCCTGGGGGGGCCCAGGCCTCAAGCTGTCTAAGGGGCCCCACAATTTCTGATGGCTGCCCTGCACAGGTGCACCAGATTTTGCACTCTCCAGGTTCAATAAATCAACCCCACTGTCTCATGCACACTCATGCTAAACTAGCATTAGGTTTATTAGCATCACAGAGTTAACCAAATGCTGTCATTTTCAGTGGCGCAAATTGTATTGTTAAAACCATTGATCTAAGTTTATGCTGAGAGTGTGTTTAGGAAGTGTCAATCTCCTTGTGGTTTGGTTAATTGATAATAACGGATCTGACTTGTGACACGTGCTCAGAGGTAGACATGTGCAAAAGGAAAAAATTTGTTTAGTTTAGTTTCGTTTTAATTCGTTAATTAATTTCGTTTAGTTACTGTATATTCGTTAAATTCATTAAATTAGTTTTCGGATTAAATCAGTCGCATTCGAAAATATTTCAACCAAATTCGAAAATATTTCTACTGGATTCGAAATGATTTCAACATGATTCGAAATTATTTCAACCGCATTGGAAACTATTTCAACTGGATTCGAAAATATTTTGCGACCCAACTTTAGGGCCATGTATCTCGGGGTCACTTCGTGCTAGAAACTTTGGAGATGTTGTAGTGCTAGTTCTATTGTGTTTGCATACCAAATTTGGTGTTTCTAGCTATAAGTGACCCCGAGATATGTGGCCCCAAAGTCGGGTCGCAAAATATCATTCTCTGCGGCAGAAAAGTGCTTGACATTTTGCGACCTGAATTTGGGGCTCCATAACTCGGGGTCACTTAGTGCTAGAAGCCCCAAATTTGGAGATGTTGTAGTGCTAGTTCTATTGTGTTTGCATACCTAATTTGGGGTTCCTAGCTATAAGTGGCCCAGAGATACGTGGCCCCAAATTCAGGTCGCAAAATGTCATTCTCTGCTGCAGAAAAGTACTTGGCATATTGTCTATATCTGGGGTCACTTGGTGGCAGGTGACGTGGCAAGTGGACAATCCACAATTTGGCCATGTGGCACTCGTGGCAGGTCACGTGGCACTCATGGCAGGTGTCGTGGCAAGTGGACAATACACAACTTGTGGCAGGTGACGTGGCAAGTGGACAAATACAATACACAACTTGTGGCAAGTGGACAATGACAAGTATGAGAAGTTGATGTGACAGATGCATATAAGTAACCATCTTCCAAAATTTCTAATTCAAATAGAAAAGATTAGAACAGAATAGAAAAAAATATATAATTTAATAGAATAAAATAGAAAGAATTTACAACCAGCTTCTGAAATTCGAATTTGAATAGAATCAATTTGAATTTCGAATAGTATGAATTCAAATTTTTAAATTTAATTAATTTTAAATTTGGATAGAAAAGATTATAATAAAATAGAAAATGGACTAGAAAAACAATAGAACAGAACAGAATAGAATATATTTATTCTGTTCTATTATTTTACTAGTCTATTCTTTTATATTCTATTAAAAAAATTTCTATTAAAATCTAAATCATTATATACTAAATTTGAATTTCGGAAGATGGTTTTATATATATATATATATATATATATATATATATATTTCTTTCCGACATTCAAATTTCGTATAGAATGAATTCGAATAGAAACGATTAGAATAGAAATAGAGAATAGACCAGAACAATAGAACAGAAGAATATAGATATTTCATTTAATTTGTTTTAATAAGATTTCCTGCAGACTATTAGCATCCATTTCATTTTTTGCAGATCTCCTGCAGACTCTTAGTATCTATTTTGTTTTCTCACCAGATCTCCTGTAGACTATTAGCATCTATTTCTTTTTTAAGCAGCTCTCCTGTAGACTATTAACAGCCATTTCACTTCTTTTTTGCAGATCTCCTGCAGACTGTTAGAATCAATTTCATTTTTCTTTTTTGCAGATTACTATTTATTTCCATCAGATCTCCTGCAGTATATTAACATCCATTTCATTTTTTGCAGATCTCCTGCAGACTATTAGCATCTATTTCATTTTAATTTTTTGCATTAGAACAGCCATTTGCTTTAGTTCAGCAGATCTCCTGCAGACTATTAGCATCTATTTCATTTTTTTTTGCAGATTACTATTTATTTCCATCAGATCTCCTGCAGACTATTAGCATTTATATAATTTTTTTGCAGATCTCCTGCAGACTATTTGTATTCATTTAATTTTCTCATCAGATCTGCAGACTATAAGCATCTATTTATTTTTTGCTGGTCTCCTGCAGACTATTAGCAGCCATTTCCCTGTGTATAGAGATATAAGCGGTGATGTCTTTCTTGTTGTCTCTTCCTCATACCGTTCCTCCATTCATAAATGAAATAGATGCTAATAGTCTGCAGAAGATCTGCTGAAATAAAGGAAATGGCTGCTCTAATGCAAAATAAGAAAATGAAATAGATGCTAATAGTCTGCAGGAGATCTGCAAAAAATGAAATGGATGTTAATATACTGCAGGAGATCTGATGGAAATAAATAGAATCAATTTCATTTTTCTTTTTTGCAGATTACTATTTATTTCCATCAGATCTCCTGCAGTATATTAACATCCATTTCATTTTTTGCAGATCTCCTGCAGACTATTAGCATCTATTTCATGTTCTTATTTTGCATTAGAGCAGCCATTTCCTTTATTTCAGCAGATCTTCTGCAGACTATTAGCATCTATTTCATTTATGAATGGAGGAACGGTATGAGGAAGAGACAACAAGAAAGACATCACCGCTTATATCTCTATACACAGGGAAATGGCTGCTAATAGTCTGCAGGAGACCAGCAAAAAATAAATAGATGCTTATAGTCTGCAGATCTGATGAGAAAATTAAATGGATACAAATAGTCTGCAGGAGATCTGCAAAAAAATTATATAAATGCTAATAGTCTGCAGGAGATCTGATGGAAATAAATAGTAATCTGCAAAAAAAATGAAATAGATGCTAATAGTCTGCAGGAGATCTGCTGAACTAAAGCAAATGGCTGTTCTAATGCAAAAAATTTTAAATGAAATAGATGCTAATCGTCTGCAGGAGATCTGCAAAAAATGAAATGGATGTTAATATACTGCAGGAGATCTGATGGAAATAAATAGAATCAATTTCATTTTTCTTTTTTGCAGATTACTATTTATTTCCATCAGATCTCCTGCAGTATATTAACATCCATTTCATTTTTTGCAGATCTCCTGCAGACTATTAGCATCTATTTCATTTTTATTTATTGCATTAGAACAGCCATTTCCTTTAGTTCAGCAGATCTCCTGCAGACTATTAGCATTTATTTCATTTTTTTGCAGATTACTATTTATTTCCATCAGATCTCCTGCAGACTATTAGCATTTATATAATTTTTTTGCAGATCTCCTGCAGACTATTTGTATCTATTTAATTTTCTCATCAGATCTGCAGACTATAAGCATCAATTTATTTTTTGCTGGTCTCCTGCAGACTATTAGCAGCCATTTCCCTGTGTATAAAGATATAAGCGGTGATGTCTTTCTTGTTGTCTCTTCCTCATACCGTTCCTCCATTCATAAATGAAATAGATGCTAATATTCTGCAGGAGATCTGCTGAAATAAAGGAAATGGCTGCTCTAATGCAAAATAAGAAAAATGAAATAGATGCTAATAGTCTGCAGGAGATCTGCAAAAAAAAAATGAAATCGATGTTAATATACTGCAGGAGATCTGATGGAAATAAATAGTAATCTGCAAAAAAAAAGGAAATTGATTTTAACAGTCTGCAGGAGATCTGCAAAAAAAAAAAAAAGTGAAATGGCTGTTAATAGTCTACAGGAGATCTGCTAAAAAAAGAAATAGATGCTTATAGTCTGCAGGAGATCTGGTGAGAAAACAAAATAGATACCAATAGTCTGCAGGAGATCTGCAAAAAAATTAAATAGATGCTAATAGTCTAATAGTAACAAATAGTAATCTGCAAAAGAAATTAAAAATAAAATAGATAGTATCTATATTCTATTCTGTTCTACTGTTTTTCTAGTCTATTCTCTATTTCTATTCAAATCTTTTCTATTCAAATTCATTCTATACGAAATTTGAATGTCGGAAAGAAATATATATATATATATATATATATATATATATATATATATATAAAAATATTATAAAAATTATAAATTCGAATTTAGTATATAATGATTTTGATAGAAAAGATTTTAATAGAATATAAAAGAATAGACTAGAAAAACAATAGAACAGAACAGAATAAAATATAATATATTCTATTCTATAGTTTTTCTGGTCTATTTTCTATTTTATTATAATCTTTTCTATCCAAATTTTAAATTAATTAAAAAATTTGAATTCATACTATTCGAAATTCTTATTTATTCTATTTGAAATTTGAATTTCAGAAGATGGTTGTATATTCTTTCTATTTTATTCTATTAAATTATATTTTTTTCTAATCTTTTCTATTTGAATTAGAAATTTTGGAAGATGGTTAGTTACTTACTTATATACATCTGTCGCATCAACTTCTCATACTTGCAGTGTACCAGTGCAAAAAAACACATACATCTTATTTCATTTATATTTATCACATCAATGAAGTTGTCAGCATGCCTGATTGAAGAAGTCACGGATGTCGATCACAAGGCAAGTACATATGCTGTATGTCATTGTCCACTTGCCATGTCACCTACCACAAGTTGTGTATTGTCCTACATTCGCTACATCACCTGCCACAAGTTGTGTATTGTCTACTTGCCATGACACCTGCCACGAGTGCCACGTGACCTGCCACATGACCAAGTTTTGGATTGTCCACTTGCCACGTCACCTGCCACAAGTTGTGGGGTTCCTAGCACCAAGTGACCCCGAGATATGGACAATATGTCAAGTACTTTTCTGCAGAAGAGAATGACCTTTTGCGACCCAACTTTGGGACCACGTATCTCGGGGCCACTTGGTGCTAGAAATCTGGAGATGTTGTAGTGCTAGTTTCTACTGTGTTTTCATACCAAATTTGGGGTTTCTAGCTACAAGTGGCCCCGAGATACGTGGCCCCAAATTCGGGTCGCAAAATGTCATTTTTCGAATTTGATCCGAAATTTCGTTTGAATTTGTTAGCATTGTAAATTCGGTAATTCGGATGCATCCGAATGTCCGAATAATTAAAATTCGTCCGAATTTCGATTTGGAACGAAACAAAATGCACATGTCTACTCAGAGGCAATGTTAGCAAAATCCATTCCAGACCCTTATCCAAGCACACAACCTGGCAGGCCAGGAAAGGGGAGGGATGAGCGAGCCCCCTTCCCCCCGAACCATACCAGGACACATTTCCTCAAAATGGGGGGGGTGTGCTTTGGGACAAGCCCCCCCAACCCAAAGCACCATGTCCACATGATGATGGGGACAAGGGCCTCTTCCCCACAACCCTGGGCTGTGGCTGGGGAGGGGATGGTGTGTGGGCAAGGGGGGTTTATCGGAATATTGAAGCCTCCGTCAAGAAAGGGGGCCCCCAGATCCCGCCCCCTCATGTGAAAGAGTAGGGGTACATAGTACCCCTACCCAGTCACCAAAAAAAGAAACCCAGGAGGCAGAAAAAACAGGAGGCAGTTTTTGACAAGTCCTTTATTAAAAATGAATAATGTCCCCAGTGGTAGCTCCAACATCAATCATGATGCCAATGCCCACCGCTGGCCCGATGAAAATAATAATAAAAAAAATGCTCCTCCACCGACGCTGGCTCACGCCATTCTGTCAGGTCCAGTGTCTGAAAACTCTTATAGAATTATGGTGCCATGCGGTGACGTCATCCGAAGAACCCGCCCCTTTTTTTATGTCACTACCCTGGGCATGATGGGTCCGTGATGTCACAAGCATGTGCTCGCTTGTCTCCCCTTTCCTGCTTGATCGGATAAGGGGCTGATATGGATTTTGGGGTGACTCCACTCCATTTTTTTTTTGGGGTGGGGCTTCCCCTTAAGACCCAAGTCACACTTCTCAGTCGGATGAAAATAAGATCCTGGTCATTAAAGTCACAAGGAAGGAAGTTGGACCGATGTTGCAGGGCAAAGTCAGTTTGACAGTCGTATGACTTTCATGTCTCACCATTGTGAACTGGGCCTAAAAGGCAAAAGTTGGCCACATGGGTCAGACTTCAGATGATAGATAATTTTCTAGCCAAGTTGTTGCTGTTGCTGAATTTGCCTGTTAAAAGGCACCCATTTCCAATCAACCAGTACATAACCACATATATACATTAGCATAATATATTGCTCTGTGATTGGATCATGAATGCAGGGCAAAATAAAAACATGTTTTATCCCTTAGGAGTGTGATTCGTGCAGTATAAACAGACAGATATGATTCAGAATGGGGATACATTCACTTTCATATGTTCACATACAGCTGCTGTCGAGTGAGAGTCCGTTCACACAGGGGCAACTTAGGATCCGACTTCAGGTCGCCCCTAGTCGCCTCAGGTCGGACAACATTTAAAAACCAATGTAAGTGAATGAGAGCTGTCTTAATGCAGGCTACTGAAGTCGCTCCGACTTCAAAAGAAGTTCCTGTACTACTTGAATCCGACTTGTAGGCGACCGGTACCCATTGATTTCAATGGAGGTCGCCTCCAAGTCGGATTTCTGTCTATACGGAGGCGACTTTGACAGAATTATTAGCTCTGAAGGGGGAACTCCACGCCAAATTTCTGAAAAAATTTTGGCGTGGGTTCCCCCTCCGAGAGCATACCAGGTCTGGTATGGATTCCAAGGGGAACCCCCTACGCCGAAAAAACGGCGTGGGGGTCCCCCCAGATCCACACCAGACCCTTATCCGAGCACGCTACCCGGCCGGCCAGGAAAGGGGGTGGGGACGAGCGGGCGCCCCCCCCCTCCTGAGCCGTACCAGGCCGCGTGCCCTCAACATGGGGGGTGCCTTGGGGGAGGGGGGGCGTGCGGCCCCCCCACCCCAAAGCACCTTGTCCCCATGTCGATGAGGACAAGGGCCTCTTCCCGACAACCCTGGCCGTTGGTTGTCGGGGTCTGCGGGCGGGGGGCTTATCGGAATCCGGGAGCCCCCTTTAATAAGGGGGCCCCCGGATACCGGCCCCCCACCCTATGTGAATGAGTATGGGGTACAATGTACCCCTACCCATTCACCTGTAAAATAAAGTACAAAAAAAAAACACAACACACAAGATAAAATAATTTATTGCACAGCTCCGGGGGTCTTCCGTCTTCGGGGGTCTTCTCGCCGGACTCCTCCGCTATCTTCTTGTAGCTCTTTTGCTAGCGGAGGAGTCCGGCTTTCTTCCGTGCCGCCGGCCTCTTCTCCCGACTTCGGGGGTCTTGTCCCCCTCTTCGGTTCTTCTGCCGGGCCACCGCGCCTTCTTATAGCTCTTTTACAGGCGGTGGCCCGGTCTTCTGTCACCGCCGTCGCCGCCGCCGCCTTCCGTTCTTCTCCTTCTTCTCCTGGAGATGTTGACTTGACGAGCTCTCCGGCCGCAATGCCAGGGACGCGCTGCGCTGCCACTTATATAGGGACAATGGGGCGGTGTCACATGGGTTGATGTCACATGGGTTGGTCACATGGGTTGATGTCACATGGTGACAGTGTGACATCAACCCATGTGACCAACCCATGTGACATGAACCCATGTGACACCGCCCCATTGTCCCTATATAAGTGGCAGCGCAGCGCGTCCCTGGCATTGCGGCCGGAGAGCTCGTCGAGTCAACATCTCCAGGAGAAGAAGAAGGAGAAGAACGGAAGGCGGCGGCGGCGACAGAAGACCGGGCCACCGCCTGTAAAAGAGCTATAAGAAGGCGCGGTGGCCCGGCAGAAGAACCGAAGAGGGGGACAAGATCCCCGAAGTCGGGAGAAGAGGCCGGCGGCGCGGAAGAAAGCCGGACTCCTCCGCTAGCAAAAGAGCTACAAGAAGATAGCGGAGGAGTCCGGCGAGAAGACCCCCGAAGACGGAAGACCCCCGGAGCTGTGCAATAAATTATTTTATCTTGTGTGTTGTGTTTTTTTTTGTACTTTATTTTACAGGTGAATGGGTAGGGGTACATTGTACCCCATACTCATTCACATAGGGTGGGGGGCCGGTATCCGGGGGCCCCCTTATTAAAGGGGGCTCCCGTATTCCGATAAGCCCCCCGCCCGCAGACCCCGACAACCAACGGCCAGGGTTGTCGGGAAGAGGCCCTTGTCCTCATCGACATTGGGGACAAGGTGCTTTGGGGTGGGGGGGCCGCACGCCCCCCCTCCCCCAAGGCACCCCCCCCATGTTGAGAGCACGCAACCTGGTATGGCTCAGGAGGGGGGGGGCCCCCGCTCGTCCCCACCCCCTTTCCTGGCCGGCCGGGTAGCGTGCTCGGATAAGGGTCTGGTGTGGATCTGGGGGGACCCCCACGCCGTTTTTTCGGCGTAGGGGGTTCCCCTTGGAATCCATACCAGACCTAAGGGCCTGGTATGCTCTCAGAGGGGGAACCCACGCCAATTTTTTTCCAGAAATTTGGCGTGGAGTTCCCCCTTCAGAGCTCATTCTCTGATTGGCCACGGCAAAAGTCGCCTGGCCTGGGGCGACTTGTAAGTCGTCCCAAGTCAGGTTGAAGTCATCACAAGTCGTGTTGAAGTCATCCCAAGTCGCGCTGTGATCTAAACTCAAGTCGTGTCCAAGTTGCCTCACTCAAGTCGCCTACAAGTCGTGTCGCCCCTGTGTGAACGGACCCTTAAGGGGTTTGCACAAGGATGTTGCACTATAATTCAGTTTGCAGACTTTGGAGTAGATTTTTGGATACTTCCCATTCAGCTAATTTAAATTAGATCTAGAAGTACATCTGCAAACTGAATGAGCCTAAAAAAAGACCAAGCAGCGGCCAGTGACTCATGTATGAATTAATCATGTGCTGCCATATCGCAAACTCCTTTGTCAGACTCCTGAAAAAAAAAATGTTTATTCATTGTATTGTTACTATCAGTTTGCCTTGATATATGAAAACAGACCTATCACAGAGAGAAAAAAAAAGTTTGTTATGGCACAATATATGAGCTAACAAAAAAAACTAAAATCTACCTTGTTTGTTGAAGCAACATTTTTCTCTTGTCCAGTTAGTGTTATATAAGCAAACAAACCTTATAGGCTTTTGAATTAAAACAAAGCTCTCCTACAAGACGTAATATAAAATCATATCACATACCTATTTCTATATAATCATATAATACTATGATAAAAACTACAACCCAATTGTATAAATCTCAAAAATATTTTATATGATTTACAGCAGCCCAACATAATTCTTGTTTTTTTTCAATATTTGATTATGCATATGGATGATGATGAGATCTACACTCACAAAAAGGAATGATGAATATTCAAAAGTTTGTGATCAAAATGTCTAAAGCTTACACAGCTTAGATACCATTAAAGTACTTTAGTACTGTTACTTAAACCAGGACCCTGCATTCACTATATCTGGTCTCCCACTGTACAAACAGTGGCGGAATTATAGGGGTCACCAAGATCGCCATGGCGACCAGGCCCCTTGCTGCAGGGGGCCCTTGTGGGCCCCCTGTACTCTTCGATAGGGGGTAGGCTGAGAGGAGCTCCCCGATCATCAGCCGAACTGAAGTCGGCACTATACAGGGAGCTCCTCGGTGTGTGCTCTTTGTCTCCCCCTACAGTGCAGTACCAGGCAGGAAGAGCCAAGGTAAATGTTTTTTTATAAGACTATCTACTGTATTTGTTTATATTTGTGTGCATGCATGTATGTGTGTGTGTGAGCATGCATGTATGTGTGTGTGTGTGAGCATGCTTGTGTGTGTGTGTGAGCATGCTTGTGTGTGTGTGTGAGCATGCTTGTGTGTGTGTGTGTGAGCATGCTTGTATGTGTGTGTGTGAGCATGCGTGTGTGAGCATGCTTGTATGTGTGTGCGCATGCATTTGTGTGTGTGTGTGCGAGCATGTTTGTATGTGTGTGTGCCTGAGCATGCTTGTATGTGTGTGTGAGCATGCTTGTATGTGTGTGTGTGTGTGTTCATATATGTATGTGTATGTATGCATGTGTGTGTGCATGTATGTGAGTGTGCATGTATGCATATGTATTTATGTGAATGCGCATGTGTTTATCAGTGGCGGTGCATCCAAAAGGGTGCACAGGTACTGCCCCCTCTCTCCAGCCACCCCCTCTATGACCAATGAATAGATTCATGCATAGCTAGCATGAATCTATCCATGGCCACTGCTGCCACCCCCATATTTAGGTGTCTGGTCCCTTTTGGGGTGCTGGGCGCCTGAATTACAGCAGCGGGGGGGGGGGGGGGGGTTGCAGCACCTGATTAGAGCCATAGGCTCTACTAGGCTTCAAAATAGGTGAACTGCAAGCACCATGCTTGACGCTCACAGTCCACCCAGGTGTGTTAGAAAAGTGAATTAATATTCACTTTCCTAACACTGAACCGCCTCTCCACCAATCAGGTGTGCGGGTCTGTTACCCGTCACCTGATTGGCTGAAACAATAGGCGCAGCTATTGGACGCCTATCAGGAGGAGAGGACGGGAGATGAGGATGGCAGGAGATGCATGGAGGACCCCTCTCATGGCTGTTACCCGCTGCCCCACCAAGACAGTGTAAGTGGCAGGCAGACAGCGAGCGGGCGGTGGGGATTCACAGTGGCAACATTTGATAGGCACTCGAACAGCATTTGATGTGCACAGTGGCGCCATTTGATAGCCACAGTGGCAGAGCTCGATGGGCACAGTGGCTGCATTTGATGGGTACACTGACAGCATTTGATGGGCACAGCGGCAGAGTTTGATGGCACAGCGGCAGAGTTTGATGGGCACAGTGGTGACATTTGATGGCACAGTGGTGGCGTTTGATGGTACAGTGACTGCAATTGATGGGCACAGTGGCTGTAATTTATGTTTTTTTCTGAATTTTTCAGTTTGCTTGCGCCCCCCTTAAAATTTTGAGCACCAGCATATATATATATATATATATATATATATATATATATATATATATATATATATATATATATATATATATATATATATATATATGTGTGTGTGTGTGTGTTTACATGTATGTATGCACATTTTATGTAAAATGCTGTTTCTCCGAAAAGCGATACATGCTCAGATCACTTTTCAGAGGCATTTGACAGCCGGTAGAGAGGCAATATGTTGCCTACTGACCACCTGTTTTAACCCCTTAAATGCATCATCACTATGCTGCAACTGCATGCAATGCACACAGTTGCAGGGGGGTTGGAGTGCAGCCCCATTCACCTAGGGGTGTACTTCAAGGGTCCCTAACTGGAAAAAGCTTGTGAAACATCGACAGAGGAACCGGTCTCTCCATTTTCCTCCTGCAGCCGCTGAATGCCTGTGGGTGGGAGAGGAGGAGAAGCGGGGGGAAATGGAGAAATCGGTTCCTTTATATGCGGCCACCCACTTGGGACCCGGCCCTGGTGTTCCATCATCAGGCTCGGAGAAAGGAGCCCTGTCCAGTGGTCGGGGGGGGGGCCTCCATGGTTTCTTGCATCGGGGCCCTGAAGGTTCTAGTTACGCCACTGCGTACAAACATGGAAAGCAGTATATAGCAGTCTTGTGACTTCTATCAGTGATTGGCCAAGCATTAGTTACAGCTTGAAGGAGGAATTTTCATTCTCCTCTGACTGTCCTATGAGGCTGCATGATCCCTGACCCTCTGTCTGGACAGTGCTGATTGGCCCTATGCCATTTAAATACACCTTACCAAAAAAAAAAAAACACTTCCTTACCGGGCCACAGAAAAATGAAGCAGACAGGAACATCTCCTCCCTCCAGGTGGACGTCATATGACGTCCTCCAGTTCTTGCAGTGTGGCAATCGGTGAAGAGCCGTGTCCCTCTGGGAAACAGCCCATCCCCAATCAGTATTAAGAGCTAAAATACACCACGGTAACCAGTTGTTACCATGTTCTTGTTCTTACACACTGAACTCATGTGAGGAGGAGATTGCCGTAACATCTAGTTACCGATCACAGTACACACCAAAACACACCGATTGCCCACAATAATAAGGAGGACCTGTCACTAGCCCATCAGAGTACCCAAGTGCCTGTCACCAGCCCATTAGAGTACTTGAGTGCCTGTCACCAGCCCATCAGAGTACCCCAGTACCTGTCCCCAGCCCATCAGAGTACCCCAGTACCTGTCCCCAGCCCATCAGAGTACCCAAGTACCTGTCCCCAGCCCATCAGAGTACCCAAGTAGTCAAAAGGTAAAAAGGTAGTGGTGCGCGGTACTATGGTGAAGAATCTAGTTAAAACAGGTTTAATATATTCAATAGGTATTCAAAAGATTAGATGATAAATGTAATATCGTCTCCACTACAGGTAATAAATGGAACGTAGAAAAAGAAAAGACAATATATATATATAAAAAATATATATATGTATATATAGTGAGGGACCCTCACTCCTATGCGTAGTAGTATTATGAGTAGTAAACAAATGGATAAGAAAAACAATTAATGATGAATAAGACTGGTAGTTCCAATGGGTTTTTATAGGTAGCAGAGTTGCATAAAGTGGCAGTGCTGAATATAAAGAAGGTCCGTAATAATAACTACTACTGCATTTGTTTCAGTGACTAAAATACTATACATAAAGTAGTGGACGAAATAAAAGATATATAAAGTGAATCACCGTGCGATTTGTTAAAAGTGACAAAAAACGCATACAAAGTGCTAGTGCTGAACAATAAATAGATCTGAAAAGAAAATCTGCTAAAGTATATGTGTAACAGTGTACAAAAGTAATCATTAGCTGGATAAGGCAAAAGATATAAGTAATGCTTGCCTTGTGACTAAAGAAATCGCATATGGTGTTAAAGCCAAGGGAGGGTTAAGCAGAGTGACTCTGTGCGGGTGTCTTTATACCATAGACTTAAATATCGGTGCAGTGCACTAAATTGAATCATAAGATCAAAGAAAATAAATCAAATTGTTGAATCAAAACAAAAACGCATAAACGATCCAAGTGTTGGTGAGAGGGAAACAACCCTCTGGGAATAATCCAAAACAGAAGAAAAAAGGTGCACAGTGTTTGAAGCTATAAAAAAATATATAAAAAACAACAATTGAACAGTAATTCTAGTTAAAAATGTCCATTCAGCTTGTGCAACAACAGGTGGCGAATAGCCCAAAATCGCATGTAACAAGACAGTCGCCTGCAGTGCTGGTGCTTAAAATATATGTGCACTATAAGGTAGAGATTTAAACGGTGATGATGGTGATGGTAGATATCTCCCACGTGGTCCTGTGAAATCAGAATATGGGTGTCCCCTTACCTTACAGCTGTAAGGTAACAGCATATGGTATATGTATCCTCAGGGTTCCTGGTGGTCCTTATCCCTCGAGGTCCTATTCACGTGTCCCCGGGTCCTGGCGTCTCCTGCCTACTGTGCCGTATTGGGCTCTTTAAGTGGTCCCTCAGCGGTACTTCAGAGTGGGGGGGGGGAATTGGTGGTGTACCTCGGCGGTTTTATGCAAGGGGTTAAACAGATAAGGAGGAAGGGAGCCCCATAGTGTAGTATTTTTCAACAGTATTGAAATTTATTTATAAAAACAGCTTTGGTACTCACAAACAGACAGAGTTTTTGTATGGTGTATAAACGAGCTTCGAGCTCGATTGCGTCACTTCCGTTAGCGTCCCGACGCGTGTTCGTCACGGTCACGTGACTTCATCAGGGGATGTCTAGTGCTCAGGGAAGTGTCTTTAAATAGAGCCATTAATTGCTTATTTGGCGGCCATTTTGGGGAAGAACCGGAAGTATCCCGGCGGCCATTTTGCGGTGTATCAGGTCGCCGGAAGTATGCGGACGGCCATTTTTTTGGTGGTCACACCGGGTTTGTTGTATTGTTAGCCGGAAATACACATGTGGCCATTGTTTTGGAGGTATCTCAGACGGATTTGCATATGGATATCACCGCCCGACTTAAGCAACATATTCACACGTAGAGAAGGGAGAGGCAGGCGGGGTTAATCAGAATATGCAAACCGAATGAGTTATATGGCCTTGTGATGGAAATACTTAATTCTCTGTTTGAAAATAAAACTAGTTAACGAAGATCTGAATAAATTGGATAATAGTAACCATAATAATAAGTCTAGGACTTTGTAAAACGAGGCACTAATGGTTAATTGTATATGCAGTGGAAAATGGGGAAATATCCAACTGATATATAAAATTGTATACTGGAATAATCTATCTAAAAAAAATACTATTTAATTGTATATTTATTTACATATATTAAAAATTACTATTTAATTATATATTTAATTCATATGGAGAAGAGAATGACAATAGTAAAATAAACAAATTTGAATAATAAGTGGTAAGATCTTACTGATAAGCAAAGTTAATATAGCAAGAATAAAAAAAAAAATTTAAATTTAAAATTAATATTAATTAAAAATTCATTAATATAAAAAATCAGTATATAAAAAATATATCGGATACAATATATTAAAACAAGGAGAAAAAAAGGGGGAGAACGAAAAAACGAGGGGAAAAAACATCCCCATTGCTCCCGGAAATGACGTTTAGAGCGGGGTTATTCAAACATATTCAGACATATTCAGAGTATTTTAAACACAAATACCAAAAATCCATACAACGGTGCATACATATGTGTGAGCCCATCCATATATAAATGTGTCGTATAAACATGCGACTAATGCGATTTGGTGACTCAGGTGGTCATATTGCATGCAGACAGTCAGAGTATATGGTGTTTGGCTATTCTGGAAGAGTGGTTATAGTGCACCAAGGATCTAGTATATGGACTATAAAAAATATATATAAAGTGGTCTAAAAATTATATGTAGAGAGGAGTTGGCAGAGGTTTTGAAAAAAGGTTAAAAGTCGCTGATGAAGCAATTCAAGTCGAATTCCACGTTGAGTCCCTTTGGCGAGAAAGTGTCTAATGTAAAAATCCATTTGGACTCGATTTGGCTGAGGGTTCTTACTCTATGACCCCCTCTCCAATGTTTAACATAGGGCTCGATTCCCCAGAATTTAAGTTGGGAGGGGTCTTTCTTGTGGTGTAACGCGAAATGCCTAGATACGCTGTGCTTGTCGAATCCCTTCAGTATGTTCTTTACGTGTTCTTTAATGCGTACCTTGAGTGGTCTCTTGGTACGGCCTATGTACTGAAGGCCACAGCTGCATTCCAATGCGTATACCACTCCAATCGTATTGCAGCAAATGAACTCTTTGATGCCATAGCTATTTCCTGTGCTGGTTGAGGTAAACTCATTTCTCTTTTCATTAGGACGCTTTGTCTTAGTGCATGCGTAGCATCGTTTGCAGGGGAAGAATCCTTTCCCTGTAAAAAAGGAAAAACCCCTACTTGGTGGATCTGGTATATTCTTCACCAGTTTATCCCTGATGGTTGGGGCTCGCCTATACACAAATTTTGGGCGAGTGGGCAAAATATCTTTGAGGCATGTGTCTGCGCGTAATATCTCCCAATTGCGTTTGATAATTTTTTCAACTTGTTTGAACTGCACATTAAAGTCTAAAATAATGGGAATGTTGTGGGGTTTATTTTTTATAAGGTCTTTGCGATTTAGATTGGCGACTTCTGATATTTTCTTATTGATAAATCCTTCATCGTAGCCTTTTTCTATAAATTTTAATTTCATATTGCTAGCTTGGTCAAGGAAATGCTCTTCTTGTGTACAATTGCGCCTCAGGCGCATAAGTTGGCCTTTTGGTATGTTGTACAGCCAATTCCTGTGATGACAGCTTTCCAATGGTAAGTAGCTATTACGGTCTACGCTCTTAAAATGTGTTTTAGAAAGAAGTTTATTGTTGTCCTGTATTATTTCAAGATCCAGGAAAGTGATGGCTTTATTACTTATCTCCCATGATAGTTTAATGTTTCTGTTGTTTTTGTTAAATTTTTCTAGAAAAGTCGTCAGACTTGATTGTTCCCCCTTCCACAATATGATGACATCATCGATATATCTCCGATATGTGTGCAGTTCATTTGGGGGGTTGGCGAATACTTCTTCCTCCTCCCATTGGGCCATAAAAAGGCCTGCGACGCTGGGGGCGAATTTCGCTCCCATAGCTACGCCCGTCTTTTGGTGATAATAGTTCTTATTATACCAAAAGTAACTGTTTTTCAGACAGAAGTCGAGACACTTTATAAGGAATTTTCTCTGGGGGCAGGGGAGATCTGTGTACTTCCGTAGTCCCCATTTTGTTGCCTCGCAGGCTTGGTGGTGTAAGATGATTGTGTATAGTGAGGCTACATCTGCTGTAGCGAGCCACCAGGATCCTTCTTCTGTTGGTATTTCCTCTATAATTTGTAATATGTGCTTGGTGTCTCTCAGGTATGCTCGTGACTTCTGTACTGCCGGCTGAAGATAATAATCTATATATTGTCCCATCCTCGCTGTCAGAGAGTCAATACCATTGACTATTGGTCTGGGAGGTGGATTATCCCTATCTTTATGGATTTTTGGGAGTGAATAAATAAAGATAGGGATAATCCACCTCCCAGACCAATAGTCAATGGTATTGACTCTCTGACAGCGAGGATGGGACAATATATAGATTATTATCTTCAGCCGGCAGTATAGAAGACACGAGCATACCTGAGAGACACCAAGCACATATTACAAATTATAGAGGAAATACCAACAGAAGAAGGATCCTGGTGGCTCGCTACAGCAGATGTAGCCTCACTATACACAATCATCTTACACCACCAAGCCTGCGAGGCAACAAAATGGGGACTACGGAAGTACACAGATCTCCCCTGCCCCCAGAGAAAATTCCTTATAAAGTGTCTCGACTTCTGTCTGAAAAACAGTTACTTTTGGTATAATAAGAACTATTATCACCAAAAGACGGGCGTAGCTATGGGAGCGAAATTCGCCCCCAGCGTCGCAGGCCTTTTTATGGCCCAATGGGAGGAGGAAGAAGTATTCGCCAACCCCCCAAATGAACTGCACACATATCGGAGATATATCGATGATGTCATCATATTGTGGAAGGGGGAACAATCAAGTCTGACGACTTTTCTAGAAAAATTTAACAAAAACAACAGAAACATTAAACTATCATGGGAGATAAGTAATAAAGCCATCACTTTCCTGGATCTTGAAATAATACAGGACAACAATAAACTTCTTTCTAAAACACATTTTAAGAGCGTAGACCGTAATAGCTACTTACCATTGGAAAGCTGTCATCACAGGAATTGGCTGTACAACATACCAAAAGGCCAACTTATGCGCCTGAGGCGCAATTGTACACAAGAAGAGCATTTCCTTGACCAAGCTAGCAATATGAAATTAAAATTTATAGAAAAAGGCTACGATGAAGGATTTATCAATAAGAAAATATCAGAAGTCGCCAATCTAAATCGCAAAGACCTTATAAAAAATAAACCCCACAACATTCCCATTATTTTAGACTTTAATGTGCAGTTCAAACAAGTTGAAAAAATTATCAAACGCAATTGGGAGATATTACGCGCAGACACATGCCTCAAAGATATTTTGCCCACTCGCCCAAAATTTGTGTATAGGCGAGCCCCAACCATCAGGGATAAACTGGTGAAGAATATACCAGATCCACCAAGTAGGGGTTTTTCCTTTTTTACAGGGAAAGGATTCTTCCCCTGCAAACGATGCTACGCATGCACTAAGACAAAGCGTCCTAATGAAAAGAGAAATGAGTTTACCTCAACCAGCACAGGAAATAGCTATGGCATCAAAGAGTTCATTTGCTGCAATACGATTGGAGTGGTATACGCATTGGAATGCAGCTGTGGCCTTCAGTACATAGGCCGTACCAAGAGACCACTCAAGGTACGCATTAAAGAACACGTAAAGAACATACTGAAGGGATTCGACAAGCACAGCGTATCTAGGCATTTCGCGTTACACCACAAGAAAGACCCCTCCCAACTTAAATTCTGGGGAATTGAGCCCTATGTTAAACATTGGAGAGGGGGTCATAGAGTAAGAACCCTCAGCCAAATCGAGTCCAAATGGATTTTTACATTAGACACTTTCTCGCCAAAGGGACTCAACGTGGAATTCGACTTGAATTGCTTCATCAGCGACTTTTAACCTTTTTTCAAAACCTCTGCCAACTCCTCTCTACATATAATTTTTAGACCACTTTATATATATTTTTTATAGTTCATATACTAGATCCTTGGTGCACTATAACCACTCTTCCAGAATAGCCAAACACCATATACTCTGACTGTCTGCATGCAATATGACCACCTGAGTCACCAAATCGCATTAGTCGCATGTTTATACGACACATTTATATATGGATGGGCTCACACATATGTATGCACCGTTGTATGGATTTTTGGTATTTGTGTTTAAAATACTCTGAATATGTCTGAATATGTTTGAATAACCCCGCTCTAAACATCATTTCCGGGAGCAATGGGGATGTTTTTCCCCTCGTTTTTTCGTTCTCCCCCTTTTTTTCTCCTTGTTTTAATATATTGTATCCGATATATTTTTTATATACTGATTTTTTATATTAATTAATTTTTAATTAATATTAATTTTAAATTTAAATTTTTTTTTTTATTCTTGCTATATTAACTTTGCTTATCAATAAGATCTTACCACTTATTATTCAAATTTGTTTATTTTTTCTATTGTCATTCTCTTCTCCATATGAATTAAATATATAATTAAATAGTAATTTTTAATATATGTAAATAAATATACAATTAAATAGTATTTTTTTTAGATAACAGTTAAGATAATAGATAATAGTTAACCCCGCCTGCCTCTCCCTTCTCTACGTGTGAATATGTTGCTTAAGTCGGGCGGTGATATCCATATGCAAATCCGTCTGAGATACCTCCAAAACAATGGCCACATGTTTATTTCCGGCTAACAATACAACAAACCCGGTGTGACCACCAAAAAAATGGCCGTCCGCATACTTCCGGCGACCTGATACACCGCAAAATGGCCGCCGGGATACTTCCGGTTCTTCCCCAAAATGGCCGCCAAATAAGCAATTAATGGCTCTATTTAAAGACACTTCCCTGAGCACTAGACATCCCCTGATGAAGTCACGTGACCGTGACGAACACGCGTCGGGACGCTACCGAAAGTGACGCAATCGAGCTCGAGGCTCGTTTATACACCATACAAAAACTCTGTCTGTTTGTGAGTACCAAAGCTGTTTTTATAAATAAATTTCAATACTGTTGAAAAATACTACACTATGGGGCTCCCTTCCTCCTTATCTGTTTAACCCCTTGCATAAAACCGCCGAGGTACACCACCAATTCCCCCCCCCCACTCTGAAGTACCGCTGAGGGACCACTTAAAGAGCCCAATACGGCACAGTAGGCAGGAGACGCCAGGACCCGGGGACACGTGAATAGGACCTCGAGGGATAAGGACCACCAGGAACCCTGAGGATACATATACCATATGCTGTTACCTTACAGCTGTAAGGTAAGGGGACACCCATATTCTGATTTCACAGGACCACGTGGGAGATATCTACCATCACCATCATCACCGTTTAAATCTCTACCTTATAGTGCACATATATTTTAAGCACCAGCACTGCAGGCGACTGTCTTGTTACATGCGATTTTGGGCTATTCGCCACCTGTTGTTGCACAAGCTGAATGGACATTTTTAACTAGAATTACTGTTCAATTGTTGTTTTTTATATATTTTTTTATAGCTTCAAACACTGTGCACCTTTTTTCTTCTGTTTTGGATTATTCCCAGAGGGTTGTTTCCCTCTCACCAACACTTGGATCGTTTATGCGTTTTTGTTTTGATTCAACAATTTGATTTATTTTCTTTGATCTTATGATTCAATTTAGTGCACTGCACCGATATTTAAGTCTATGGTATAAAGACACCCGCACAGAGTCACTCTGCTTAACCCTCCCTTGGCTTTAACACCATATGCGATTTCTTTAGTCACAAGGCAAGCATTACTTATATCTTTTGCCTTATCCAGCTAATGATTACTTTTGTACACTGTTACACATATACTTTAGCAGATTTTCTTTTCAGATCTATTTATTGTTCAGCACTAGCACTTTGTATGCGTTTTTTGTCACTTTTAACAAATCGCACGGTGATTCACTTTATATATCTTTTATTTCGTCCACTACTTTATGTATAGTATTTTAGTCACTGAAACAAATGCAGTAGTAGTTATTATTACGGACCTTCTTTATATTCAGCACTGCCACTTTATGCAACTCTGCTACCTATAAAATCGCATTGGGACCACCAGTCTTATTCATCATTAATTGTTTTTCTTATCCATTTGTTTACCACTCATAATACTACTACGCATAGGAGTGAGGGTCCCTCACTATATATACATATATATATTTTTTATATATATATATTGTCTTTTCTTTTTCTACGTTCCATTTATTACCTGTAGTGGAGACGATATTACATTTATCATCTAATCTTTTGAATACCTATTGAATATATTAAACCTGTTTTAACTAGATTCTTCACCATAGTACCGCGCACCACTACCTTTTTACCTTTTGTCTTCTCCAATTGGGGTTCAAGTACCCCATTTCAGTGTGTGCAGCGGTGCAACAATTAGATTACTCTTTGATTAGGCGCAGGAATATTCTCTTTTACACTCAGCTAGAGTACCCAAGTACCTGTCCCCAGCCCGAGTACCTATCTGCAGACCTTCAGAGTACCTGAGTACTTGTCTCCAGCCCAGAATACCTAAGTAACTATCTGCAGCCCTCCATAGTACCATAGTATGCCTCTTATTAAATACCTTGGACTGTCTACTTTTCAAAAAGGGGTCATTTCCATGATATTTGTAGTGTCCTGACATTTCAGGGCTTCAAGAAATGATAGGTCATCAGTGCATCAGGTGTGATCAATTTTTAGTGATTGGCACCATAGCTTGTAGAATCTATAATGTTCACACAGACTAAATAATATCCCCTAATTTTTATTTTTATTTTTTTTTACCAAAGATATGAAGCAGTATATATTTTGGCCCACATTTGTGAACAAAAATTACTTATTTGCAACATTTTATAATAGAAATGAAAAAAAAAAATGTTTTTTCCCCTAAATTTTCGCTCTTTTTTCACTTAAATAAAATAAATAAAAAAAACACAGTGGTAATTAACCACTTGCTTACTGGGCACTTAAACACCCTTCCTGCCCAGACCAATTTTCAGCTTTCGGTGCTCTCACACTTTGAATGACAATTACTCAGTCATGCAACACTGTACCCAAATGAATTTTGTGTCCTTTTTTTCCCACAAATAGAGCTTTCTTTTGGTGGTATTTGATCACCTCTGGGGTTTTTATTTTTTGCGCTATAAATGAAAAAAGACCGAAAATTTTGAAAAAAAATGCATATTTCTTTGTTTCTGTGACAGAATTATGCAAATTATTAATTTTTCTTCATAAATTTTGGCCACAATTTATACTGCTACATGTCTTTGGTAAAAATAACCCAAATTAGTGGATATTATTTGGTCTTTGTGAAAGTTAGAGAGTCTACAAGCTGTGGTGCGAATCGCACAAAATTGATCACATCTGATGTACTGGTGGCCTATCTCGCTTCTTGTGACCCAAACAAGTCAGGAAAGTACAAATACCCCCCAAATGACCCCTTTTTGGAAAGTAGACATTCCAAGGTATTTAGTAAGAGGCATGGTGAGCTTTTTGATGTTGTCATTTTTTTCCCACAATTCTTTGCAAAATGAAGATTTTTCATTTTCTTTATTTTTCTCCACAAAATTGTCATTGTAATAGGTTATTTCTCTCACGTGGCATGTGTATACCACAAATGACACCCCCCAAAAAATTCTGCTACTCCTCCTGAGTATTACGATACCACATGTGTGGGACTTTTTCGCAGCCTGGCCACATAGAGAGGCCCAACATGCAGGGAGCGCCATCACGTGTTCTAGAAGCATAAATTACACATCTAACTTGTTGACTACTTATTACACTTTTGAAATACCAGGACAATGACACGTGACACTGATGACAGATGGCACTGATACGTGGCAATGATGACACTTATACGTGGCACTGATGACACGTGGCACTGATGACAGATGACACTAATATGTGGCACTGATGACACGTGGCACTAATACGTGGCACTAATATGTGGCACTGATGACACGTGGCACTAATACGTGGCACTGATGACATGTGGCACTAATACGTGGCACTAATACGTGCCACCGGTGACAGATGGCACTAATACGTGGCACCAATGACACGTGACACTGATGACAGATGGCACTGATAAGTGGCATTGATGACACGTGACACTGACAACAGATGGCACGTGACACTGACAGGTGGCACTGATGACAAATGGCACTGATACGTGGCACTGATGACAGATGGCACTAATACGTGGCACTGATGACAGATGGCACTATGTGGCGCTAATAACACGTGGCACTGATGACAGATGCCACTTATACGTGGCACTGATGACAGATGGCACTGGGGACAAATGGCACTGACAACAGGTGGCACTGGGGACAGATAGCACTGCGGGCAGGTGGCACTGGGGTGGGGTGGATTGCACTGGGGTGGATGGCACTGGGGCGGATGGCACTGGGGCGGATGGCACTGGGGCAGGATGGCACTGGGGCGGATGGCACTGGGGCGGATGGCACTGGGGCAGGATGGCACTGGGGCAGGATGGCACTGGGGGGGGGGGCATGGCACTGGGGGGGGGGTGGCACTGGGGGAGGATGGCTCTGGGGGAGGATGGCACTTTTTATTAAACTTTTTTTTTACTTTTTTTTTTTTTTTTTTTTCTTTTTTACACTGACGGCTGCTGCAGCCGTTCTTCTCTCCCCTCTCACACGCTGTCTGTGTGAGGAGGGAGAGCGGCGCTGAGAGATGATCTCATATGTTTACATATGAGATCATCTCCCATTGGACACGCCGATCACGCTGTAAACGGCCGCTGTGATTGGCCGTTTACAGCGATCTGTGTTTGCCTGTCCCCGGGGGACACGGCAAACACAGAACTTCCGCGATGCGCGCCCGCGGCGGCGCGCATTGCGGAAGTAAACACCAGGCCGTCCAGGGACGGCCAGGCACGGGAAGCCGCCCGCCCTAAGGCCGTCATTCGGCTATAGGGCGGGCAGGAAGCGGTTAAATACCACCAAAAGAAAGCTCTATTTGTGTGAATTATTATTTTTTAACCACTTGACCACTGGGCACTTAAACACCCTTAATAACCAGACCAATTTTCAGCTTTCGGTGCTCTCACATTTTGAATGACAATTACTCAGTCATGCAACACTGGACCTATATGAAATTTTTGTCCTTTTTTCACACAAATAGAGCTTTCTTTTGGTGGTATTTAATCACCGCTCGGTTTTTTATTTTTTGTGCTATAAAAGAAAAAATACAGAAAATTCTGTAAAAAAATGTATTTTTCTTTGTTTCTGTTATAAATTTAGCAGATTAGTAATTTTTTCTTCATAAATTTTGGCCAAAATTTATACTACTACATATCTTTGGTAAAAAGAAGTACAAATTGGTGGATATTATTTGGTCTTTGTGAAAGTTATAGAGTCCACAAGCTATGGTGCCAATATCTGAAAATTGATCACACCTGAAGTACTGACGGCCTATTTCAATTCTTGAGACCCTAACATGCCAGAAAAGTACAAATACCCCCCAAATGACTCCTTTTTGGAAAGAAGACATTCCAATGTATTTAGTAAGAGGCATGATGAGTTTTTTGAAGTTGTCATTTTTTCCCACAATTCTTTGCAAAATCAAGATTTTTTTTTACTTTTTTTTTTTCCACAAAATTGTCATATTATCAGTTTATTCCTCACACACAGCATATGCATACCACAAACTACACCCCAAAACACATTCTGCTATTACTCCCGAGTACGACGATACCACATGTGTGAGACTTTTACACAGCGTGTCCACATACAGAGGCCCAACATGCAGGGAGCGCCATCAGGCGTTCTGGAGCACCCAGGACAATTCTGACATTTCTCTCCTACATGTAAAAAATCATCATTTATTTGCTAGAAAATTACATAGAATCTCAAAACATTATATATGTTTTTTTAGCAAACACCCTGGAGAATACAATGGTGGTCGTTGCAACTTTTTATCTCGCACGGTATTTGCGCAGCAATTTTTCGAATGCTTTTTTTGGGGAAAAAAACAGTTTTGTGCTTAAAAAAAAAAAAAAAAAAAACACAGTAAAGTTAGCCCAATTTTTGCATAATAAAGATGAAGTTACGCTGAGTAAATAGATACCTAACATGTCACTCTTCAAAATTGCACACGCTGACACCAACATGATCTTAGCAGCGATCGAAAGTAGCAGGACATCTCTATTGGTACGGATCGATCACCTGGCAGAGGAGTGCAACCTTATCCGTAATGATCTGGATAAAATACGGGGGCGTCTCTCAGAATCTGAACACCGGATCTCGGAGGTGGATGATCGAACGGGACAACATGCCGACCAACTCACTGACATGCAAAACACAATTAAAGCTTTAGTGGCGAAGTCAGATGATGCCGAAAACCGAATGCGACGTAACAATGTTCGGGTACTGGGCCTTCCTGAGGGATCGGAGGGAGACCACCCGGCAGACTTTGCAGAAGCCTTCTTCAAAGATTTACTGGGACTGACTGATGTCCCCCCTACGTATGTGGCAGAACGTGCTCATCGGGTTCCGATGGGTCGACCTATCTCGGGTGCACCCCCACATGCCTTCCTGGTACGTTTCCTCAACTACCGAGATCAAGATCGTATACTCGCTGAGGCCAGGAAGCACCTGAATCTGCAATATGGTAATGCACGCATCATGCTGTTCCCCGATTTCTCCCCAGACCTACAGAGAAAACGGCAGACCTTCACTGATATTCGGCGCAGACTACGAGACCGCAACATTAAATATGGAATGCTCTATCCTAGTCACCTGCGAGTCCAGCATGAGGGCACTGTCAAATTTTTTGACACGCCAGCCGGGGCGGATGCCTGGCTTACTGGGCTGCACTGAGGTGGCATGCACTACTCCATCATGGGGGCCCGTGGGTCGGCTGGGGCTCACTGGGGGAAGGCAATGAAAATGAACAGAAACTCTGAACTCTTATGTTATTTCAGGCCCAAGTATCGGCCCATCATCCCTACATGTCTGCGAAATCCTACGTTAAGCGAGCTATCCACACGGAACTCTACAAGATAAGTTGTTGCTCCCCCCCCCCCTTCTGGCTTGTCTCGGTGACGATTGAAGCTGTGCCTGAGATATACCTCTCCATCCCGACTGGAATACACCGTGGAAGCTATATTTTCCCCCTTGTTTTGGGGGTTTTTGTTTTCTGTTTTTTTTTTCCTTTCTTGTTTGTAAGAAGCACTCGAGGTACTCGGGTTAGCACGGAGTGTTGTTGCTAACCTGCAGCGGACTGCCCCCCTGGAGGATTTCTACACGTTCTTACGCACGGCATTGAACTGTTGCCGTGCACAGTTTAAGGGGTTACATTTTTATTTTTTGGGTATAGGCCCGATCTGATCGCTCCCCAGTTTCCAGGGATGCCACCAGATATGGGCAGGGTTGACCCCTTGCGGTCACCAAGGGTACTTTTGTTTTCTGTTTATGTATTTGCTTTTTTGTTTGTATGGTTAATGTTTGGTCACGACTCTTCCTACAATGGGCTCTCTGGGTCTAGGCGGCTCTTGGTACACGATATTAACACTCATGTGCGTCTCCTTGACATCATAATGGCCACACGTGACATGTCCTCTTTTAATAACCTATCCTGGAATGTCCGGGGGCTCAATTCTAATTTTAAAAGAGCAGTTCTATTTAAATATCTTAAATTGCACTCCCCCCATATGATACTGTTTCAGGAGACGCACCTCATGGGCAGCAAACTATTGGCACTAAAGAAGCCGTGGACCCATAGAGCCTTTCATGCCTCCTATTCTACCTCTACCGCCATGAGGGTCTCGGTGCTGATCAGCAAATCCTTTCCGTGTGCAGTGGAGCAGATTCACACCGACCCTCAAGGCAAATACGTGATAGTAGTTTTCACAGTTTGGGGTACAAGATATATTGTGGTAAATGTATACTTGCCTCCTCCCTTCTCACCACCTTATACACTATCCTGTAAAAGGTTACCCCATACTGCCCCGCTAGGCTGCTACTTATGGGTGATTTTAATGCCATTCTAGCCCCGGACTTAGACAGACCGGTCCCCCCCAAACAATGCTTCTCAGACCTATCCAATTGGGCGCAAGCCATGGGAGTGACAGAGGTCTGGAGGTGGAAACACCCCTCGACTAGGGCCTACTCCTGCTTTTCCACCACCTATAAAACATCCTCACGCATCGACTTAGCTTTTTCCAATCCAGCCATGCTATCAGACGTGCTAGACGCCACATACTTGCCCTGCGGGCTGTCGGACCACTGCCCCCTCCTCCTTAATGTCCGTTCCCCCACTTCCCGAACCTCAGCCCTTTGGTGCCTGGGAACCCACTGGCTCTCCCACGCCGATTTGACCAACACTATCCCGCCCCACCTTACCGAATACTGGCAAATTAATGCAGGGTCCTCCTCCCCAGAGGTTACTTGGGAGGCATTCAAGGCCTTCAGTAGAGGTCATTATATCTCCTCCATAGCTGGGATCCGTAGAGAACAAGCCGCCACCACGACTGAGTTACAGAGCAAGGTAGATACCCAGACTGAGGCCTACACAGCTGACCCCGACTCTAGTTTTGAAGCCCTTAATGCGGCAAAACGAGAATTACACCTCCACCTCACAGAACTTACCAGACTGGATCTTTACCGCAACACGCAAAGATTTTTCGAACAGGGTGACCGGAACGGTCGCCTCCTGGCAATGTTAGCTCAACACGACCTGCCCCTGACGGTGATACCTAGTGTGGTGTCCCCTTTGGGTGAATCGGTCTCCTCTCTCCCGGACATATTGGACATATTTCGGCAATACTATAGTTCCCTTTACACCTCTGTACTGCCCTCGGATCTCAGGCCACAGGACCTGGCGCCTTGGCTGGACCCCTTGGCACTCGGCTGGCTCTCGGACGCCGAGAGAGAAAATTTGGTGAGACCCATTTCCCCGGAGGAGGTACAGAGGGCCATTTGCTCCTTTCCCGCCGGAAAATCCCCGGGTCCAGATGGTCTCCCTATAGAGTTCTACAAAACCCACGGGGACCTACTTGCCCCCCAGCTGGCCCAGCTCTATACCCACTGTCTGGTGGAGGGCACCCTTCCCACCTCCATGAGCCATGCACACATAATACTAATCCACAAAGCCCCTAAGGACCCCACATCCTGCGCCTCATATAGGCCTATCGCCCTCCTAAACGTGGACTTCAAAATTCTTACCAAATTGCTCACTACGAGACTACAGCCCCTACTGCCGTCTGTGATAGAGACGGACCAAACCGGTTTTATGGCTAATAGAGCCACTGACATCAACCTACGACGCCTATTTACCAACATCCATGCACAACACCTCAATGAGGGTTCCCAGATGGTGGCCTCCCTGGACATAGAGAAGGCCTTCGACACTGTAGAGTGGCCTTTTCTGTGGGAGGTCCTCCGCAGAATGGGGTTCCCCTTGGTATTTATTACGTGGCTACAGATGCTCTACAAGCACCCCACGTCAGCCATCAAGTTGGGGGGGTTCTCACGGTCCTTCCCTCTGTCCAGGGGCACGCGACAGGGCTGCCCTCTTTCTCCGGCCCTGTTCGCCATCGCAATGGAACCACTGGCGGAAGCCTTACGTACCTCCCTGCACATTAGAGGCCTGCGTGTTGGCTGGCTGGAGGAGAGGGTCCCCCTCTATGCGGATGACCTCCTTCTCTTCCTTAACGATGCGGACTCACTCACTCACTCAGTGGGGCATTACAAATTCTGAACTCATTCTCCACGATCACGGGCCTTAAGGTTAACTGGTCAAAGTCACTTCTGTTCCCTATAGACCCAGCAGCTCGCGATACCGCCCCCCCCCCCCCGATATACCCCTACAGTGGGTGGAGAGCTTCAGGTACCTTGGGGTGGTGGTCTCGAGGCAGGCTTCCGACTTCTTACCCCTTAATCTATCCCCAGTGGTTCAGGAGACACGGATGAGACTGAAGGCATGGGAGTCACTACCCCTATCATTGCTAGGTCGGATAAACCTGATAAAAATGAAAATCCTACCCAAATTTATCTACCTACTTCGCCAATCTCCACAATGGATTCCTAAATCCTTTTTCTCCCGACTGCATAGCCTCTTCACCTCCTTTATCTTGGGAAACCAGTCCCCCAGGTATGGATGGTCAACACTTACGCGTCCGTCCTCCTAGGGAGGACTGGTGTGCCCTGACCTGTACAAATATTTTCTAGCCACCCAGCTGGTTACTGCGGCTTGGTGGCTCACTCCTGATAGGACAAACCCTGCCACCTTGGTTGAGGCGGCGGTGGTGAAGTCACTGGAAGTGCTAAAAATTTTACTTTATTGTGGCCCAAAAGCCCCATACCCGCTGGCCCCCCTCCATGCGCACTACGCTACGTGCATGGACCTGCCCAGCCATTGTCGACTATTGGAAGGAGATACTAAGGGTCATAACACAGGTCACCTCCATATCGCTCCAACCCTCTATAGAAATTTGCATACTGGGCCTGATAGATCATGTAATTCCAACTGTGGCGCGGCGCACCCTGGTTGGGCTACTTCTCTTCTACGCCGGCAAGGCCATAGCCCTCAGCTGGCGTAAGCCAACTCCTCCCCCTCTCTCCCTGTGGAAAAAATTGGTCAACGGCAGCCTGCCTCTTTACAAAGACTGCTATGTTAATAGGGGTTGCCCGCAAAAATATGACAAGGTCTGGTCCAACTGGCTGGCAGACGCCTCCACAGCCTCAGACCCGCAGCCTACTTAACACGTTATCTTCTGTTAATGAATAGGAATCTGCACCAGTGAAAATGTCGTATATCTGAGTAGCATGTTTTAGTTCCAAGCTGTCCTGCTGCACATGGTGACAGCTCTCTGTGGCCGTTGAGATGCCTTAAATTCTCAGACATATTTTATCTAACGAACTGCCTTATATTACAACTCTGTACATGCCACGCCTGTAACTCTTGTCGTGACCAATGTATGTGTTCTTTTTTTTTGGTTTGCTTGTTTACTGTCTAAATCTCAATAAACAGATTTGCAAAAAAATAAATAAAAAATTGCACACGCTCGTGGAATGGCGCCAAACGTCGCTACTTAAAAATCCCCATAGGCGACGCTTTACATTTTTTTTTACTGGTTATATGTTTTGAGTTACAGAGGAGGTCTAGGGCTAGAATTATTGCACTCGCTCTAACGTTCGCAGCTATACCTCACATGTGTGGTTTGAACACTGTTTTCATATGTGGGCGGGACTTACGTATTTACGTATTTACGTTTTGTTTTTTTTATTGTTTATTTTACTTTACTTTATTTTAGTTTGACATTTTTTTCCCCAAAAATACATTTTTTGATCACTTTTATTCCTATTACAAGGAATGTAAACATCCCTTGTAATAGGAATATGGCATGACAGGTCCTCTTTACAGTGAGATATGGGGTCAATAAGACCCTACATCTCACCTCCAGGCTGGAAAGCCTGAAATAAAAAAAATAAATAAGATTCTGGCTTTGATCGTATTGGCGAGTCGGTAGAAGCACCGGAGGGCGGCGGGAGGGGGAGATGTCTTTGGCTGGGTATTGCAGGGTATCACCGACTATGGCTGGGTATTGCAGGGTATCTCCGAGTATGGCAATTTATGGCAGGGTATTGCAGAGTATTGGCAGGGTATTGCAGAGTATTGGCAGGGTATTGCAGAGTGTTGGCTGGAATTTTACTGCAGAGTGTTGGAGGGTAGTGCAGAGTATTGGAGGGTAGTGCAGAGTATTGGCGGGTGTTGCAGAGTATTTGCTGGTACTGCAGAGTATTGCAGGTTATTTGCTGGTACTGCAGAGTATTGCAGGGTATTGCAGAGTAATGGCAGGGAATTGAGGGGTTAAATTTTGGTGAGCAGCGATGTGGGCACTGCAGATGCAGCCCACAGCGCTGTCGACACCGATCTCTTCCCCCTCCGCTGTACCGATCGGTACAGAGAGGGGGAGGGAGGAACCGGCGTCATAACATGACGCCGGTTTGTTTACAAGTGATCACTCCGTCATTTGACGGAGCGATCACGTGGTAAACGGCCATGATGAGCGGCCGTTTACCGTGATCCATGATGCGCCGGGTCATGTGGACCCGGCGGTCATGGATGCTCTCGAGTGCGCGCCCCAGGGGGCGCGCGAGAGCCGAATTCTGGGAGGACGTCATATGACGGCCTCCCAGAGTTAAACAACCGCCCTGTAGCCATCATTCGGCTATGGGCCAGTTGTTAAGTGGTTAAATAAAAATAGTATTTGGGTACAGTGTCACATGACTAAGTAATTGGAATAAGTGCGAGAGCACAGAAAGCTGAAAATTGGTCTGGGCAGCAAGGGGGTATAAGTTCCCTGTATTTAAGTGGTTAAACTGAGTATGTGCAGAGTGCCCCCGAGGCTCTGTACTATCAGGAGATTGTTTGGGTCCTGCGGAAGAAGGGGAGGATCAGAGAAGATAGGACCAAACAGTGTTTTTACACAATGCAGAGGATTACCCTGTCAGAAACCATTAATCAAACTGAGACAGGAGTACATTTAAATCTCACTTGTTTAATAATAATAAAAAAGGTAAACAGCGTAAACGTAGTCAAAACATAGCCTAGAAGACTAAGGAATACACTAGAAATTTGTGGAGAAGTTTAATGCAGGGTTAGGTTATAAAAAAAATATCCCAAGCTTTGAACATCTCATGGAGCACTGTTCAATCCATCATCCAAAAATTGTAAGAGTATGGTGCAACTGCAAAGCTACTGCAAAACTAGCAAAACACTATGTGTGGAGGAAACCAACACTGCACATCACCCTGAACACACCATCCCCACTATGAAACATGGTGGTGGCAGCATCATGTTGTGGAGATGCTTTTCTTCAGCAGGGACAGGGACATTAGCCAGAGTTGATGGGCAGATGCATGGAACCAAATACAGGACAATCTTAGAAGAAAATCTGTTAGAGTCTGCAAAAGACTTGAGACTGGGGTGGAGGATCACCTTCCAGCAGGACAACAACCCTAAACATACAGCCAGAGCTACAATGGAATGTAGAGCTGCACAATTATGGCTAAAATTAGAGTCACACTTTTTTTTGCTTAGAATAAAGATTACAATTCTCTAAGATTCTCATGATGTAGCATCAACTTTTTTTTTTTTTTTAAATAATCTGTTTATTGAGTTTTCTTCACAATACAAACAAAGACACAAAAAGTGCAAAAACTTAACCTTGGGTGGGCAACATACACACCACCCCCCCCTCCCCCAGTATTGCCATGCAGGGCCAAACAACCAATGAGAACTAACATAGTTCAAATTTCCCGACCAATTGCCACATCTTATTCTCCGTGTGAGCATGCACCATCCAACCTTTAACTGTAATGCAACATCCTCTACGTACTCCATTTTGTCCCTTTGTCCATATTCCAATTTATTCAGAGTCCCTCAGAAGGGGATATACTTGAACAGTAAAGCATTAAAACATTAAACTTCTTTTTCTTTTATGTTAATCATGCTTGAGCTTTCATGTCTGCTATTTCAAATCAAACCCTGTTTCTGAAGAGTCAATCCATGCCTGCCATACCCTTTTAAACTTTTTCACAACCTCTGGCTCTGAATGTGGCTCTATATAGAGGAAGAATTGAGTTACCACAATGAATCCCTTCCAAAACGACAGGGTGGGTGCATTGTATTTTTTCCACTTCAATAGGATCGCCTTTCTGCCATAAAATAACCCTATGTTTAGAAATGTGCGGGGTGCCAGTGACGGAACCACCTCTTCCACCAGTCCTATGAGGCAGACCCTAGGAGTCACAGAAACCGGAATACTCAGTACCTCTGACAAACATCTTGTTACCTGTATCCAAAAGTTTTGAATTTGCAGGCATTTTCAGAAGATGTGTACTGCGTCTGCTGTGGAATGCATGCACTTCCAGCATTCATTGCTCGTGGATGGGTATATCCGGGATAGTCTGGCTGGGGTGAGATAGATGCGGTGCAAGAATTTAAACTGAATTAAACGGTCCCTGGCGGAGACCAGATGTTTAAATGGATGGTCTTACATATCCTCCCAGTGCTCTCTACATCTAGAAATCCCTTGCTGTGTTTTTTTTAAATAGAAGTTTGTAAACTGTTGATAAAGGTTTTGCTAGATCCTCCTCCTTTAAGAGTGTCTCAAGTGTTGAGGGAAGAAATACCACTTTTTGGTCACTGAACTGCTTTGAAAAGCGTGACGTAGCTGCAGGTACTGAAAAAAGATTTTGGTAAGTCATGTCTTACCTTTAGTTGGTCAAATGTGATAAGGTCCCCCTCCCCAGTGATATCCTCCAACGCCCTCACACCCCTTATAGTCTTCCAGGAGAATATATTTTTTATATATATATATATATATATATATATATATATATATATATATATATATATATATATATATAAGGCTATATGCGTAAAGGCTACCCTGTTTGTTATTTTGCTAGTGCTACAGAGAAAAAAACAAGGGGTAGCACTCTCTCGTGATGGTTTCATTTACCAAAACTAAAATACTAAAGGACAAAGAAAGGTGATACTTATTGGTAAAAGGGAACTTGGTAACATTATTGGTTTATTATGCCCCTAATATGAACCAGGTGGCACTTTTTCCATTCCTTCAATCTTTAGCACTGGAGTTCGAGGGGGGCATCATCTTGGCCGGTGACTCTAATCTGGCGCTAGATCATATATTAGACAAGTCTCACATATCTCGACTAGTAAGGGAGAGGACACAACTCCCGCCATCAACTGGGTGGCACACAAAGCTTCTGTTCTGGGTTTTTGATTCAGTCGATGTCTAGACTTAGGAAAGCCTGCAACAAGGTGATCACTGCCAAAACTAAGGAATATGAAGCCCTAGCTACCCAACACAAGACTTCCCACACCCTGATTTGTTGAACAAACTCGGACAGGCCCGCATGGAACTTAATGTTTGCCTTACTAAAAAGGCAGAGAAATACACTGGACCAATCATAAATTCTCTACCTGGCATACCTCTTGATGAAAATAGGGCTTACATTAGCGTCACATAAAGACTCCACTGACATCCTTAACTATCGCCTTATTTCACTGATTAATTGTGATCTCAAAATTCTAACAAAAATTCTAGCTTTACGTCTAGTAGAGCTGCATGATTTTGGCTAAAATGAGAATCACAATTTTTTTTGCTTAGAATAAAGATCACAATTCTCTCACTACTCTCGCGGTGTAACATCTTCTTTCACATTATACAAAAAAATTAAAAATAAATGGGCTAACTTTACGGTTTAATTTTTTATTTTAAATTCAGTAAAGTGTATTTAGAAAAAAAAAAAAAGAGGTGCATTTGAAAGACTGACATAAAATATTGCAACAACCACCATTTTATTCTCTAGGGTCTCTGCTAAAGAAAAAATATGTTTGGGTGTTCCAAGTAATTTTCCAGCAGAAAATAATGAATTTTACTTGTAAGCAACAAATGTCAGAAAAGGTTTGGTCTTCAAATGGTTAAACTTCCTTTATTTACACGCTGGAGTTGTTTCCTTTGATGAAAGAATGAAAAGATACTTTGTTTCTACTTATTTGCGCATTGTGATTAAATGTGGCAGGCTGCCTGGATTTTTTTTCTTTTCTTTTCCAGCTGTGAGAACTATCTGCACTTGTTAGAAAGAATTGTGACATGCTGTTTTGAAGATCGTGAAGGGAAAAAGATCACGATTTCTATTCTTAAGGATTAATCATGCAGCTCTAACATCTAGGTACATTTCTAGCGCAATATGTCCATAAAGACCAATCCAGGTTTATAAATGAATGGCAACCGTTAGATCAGAGGCGTCAGTCTATAGCACTGATACGCTCCAAGTGGGAAGTTTATCTAGGGAACTATTACTTATTTCATTGGACCTTCATAAGGCCTTTGATAGCTTAAATTGGGAATACTTACTTACCATTTTGGAGGCCTTTGGATTTGGCGCTACCTTTATTTCGCTATTGAAAATGCTTTATAGCAATCCATCGGCCCAGGTTTCCATTAGGGGTTAAAGGTCGTTATTGTTTCCTATCCGATATGGAACAAGACATTGTTGTCCACTTTCCCCATTTCTATTTGCATTGCCGATTGAACCCTTAGCTATAGCAATCCAATCTCATCCTAGTATACATGGCATATGTTTTGGCAACAGGAACATAAATGCTGTTTAATGGCGACCCCCTCATGTATATCACTAATCCTCAAATTACCCTACCTAATTTGCTGATATTATTACACCAATTTTGCCAGCTCTCAGGGCTTTCTTTGAGTACCCAAAAAACAATGGCTCTTAATTACTCTTTACCTCCCTCGACGGCGCTGACCTTACGAAATACTTATAGTTTCTAATGGCCGTTAAACTCCCTTCCATGTTTATACATCCAACTGACATCTTCGATTGATGCTCTTTATCTGGCTAATTATCCTGCACTTTTTGCATCGACTTTGGGAAGATCTACGACGATGGGCAGACTGCCCCTTATCTTGGTTTGGCAGAATCAACTCTATTAAAACAACATTTCTACCCAGGATACTTTATTATTTTAGAACCTTACCAACTGCTGTCCCAAGGGGAGATCTACAGTGTTTACAATCAGAAGTCCTTTTGGCTTTATTTGGGGTAATAAAAAACACAGAATGAAAAAATTGACATACAGGCTTACTATCAAGCTGCTCAAATAACTCAGTTTTCCTACACAACAGCCAAGGGATCTACACCCCTCTGGGTCTCTGCTGAAGCGCTCTCGTGCCACCCTTTTGTCATTGGCTCTCCAATGTGGCTTCTTAGCCGTCTTCGCCCCCCTATTTTGGGTCCTACCCGGTCTTATTCACTAGTGGTTTGGGATGAAGTAAAACATCAAAAGCCCTCATCATCTCCACATACCCTTCTGGCCCTCTTGTTCTGCAACCCTGAGTTCTCACCCAGACTGACTCTGATGCCATTCCTATGGTAGCTTAACAAGGGGCTTTTTAGGATAGGTGAATACCTCAATGGGGATCAACCATACTCTTTGCAATATTTTAAGGATGCCCTATATGCCCTGAAATATTTCGGTACAATCAGCTTATCTCTTTTGTACGATCTAAACTTAATTTGCTAGAGGGACCCCTTACACTTACAAATTTTGAATTATATTGTCAAACAAAAGGCTGCAATGTCCCCATCTACCTCGCTAGTAGCGAGCGTCCATTCTTTAACCCTCTTCCTTCTGGGGCAGCAAACTCCGGCTCTGTGACTGGCCGGAGTCCCGTGATGTCACTCCCTCGCATGTGCTCAGGAGCCGATTTAATGGCATGACCCGAGCTAGAAACAGCACAGCGTGCCCTTTATAACTCCAGCGCATGCACAGAAGAAATCGCCGTATAGCGAATTGCAAATATATCCTAGAACGTGCAGGTCTGGGAGATATTTCAAGGACCTACAGGTAAGCCTTAATCTTACCTGTAGGTTAAAGTGGTTGTAAAGGGTTTACAACAAATTTAACTACTTTTACTTTAAAAACAACATGTACTAAGTCTGGACCTCTTCTGTGGTCTTGAAGGAAGCAGAATAGCTGTTGGATATCCATCTCTAATACCCGGCGTCAGGTCACCTGAGACCAGGTGACAGATGCACCCCGTAGGAGTCGGAAATGCACCGCTAGGTAGTAGACCTTAGGACTGACTGCTGCGGATTGTACCCAGGGAGATTCAGGACACAGGTCTACAGGATCACTAACACAAATCCCAATGGGAGCTGGAGCACAGATTCCCCAGGGCGCGGAGTCTAAGAGCCAGTGGGTGTTCGCCAGAGCCTCCAGTGGTGAGGATGGACTTCGCTGCAGTCTGGCTCCAGGTCGCGGCCCCTAGGGTCTTACAGCTTACGCTCACAGTAGACTACAGGAGAAGGAAGCAGCAGGCTGGAATGGCAAGGATAGTAAGGGAATAAGGCCGAGGTCAGGGCAACTAACAGATAGAAACAACAGAGTACACGTCAAAGGTTTATGGTCACAAGCAGACAGGAATCGTTGAGAACACGCCAATGTCGGTACCAGAGACAAACATAGAGCACACGGCAAGCAGGAAACAGGAAGCCAAACACACAATGAATACACAATGGTTAATCAGCACCGCTGGCTTGCAATGCACAGGTTAATATAGGGTTCCCTGATAGGGCCTGGGGTGGAGCCACGCTTAGAGGAGAGGTTATAAAAACCACCAGGTAGAAGTGGCTGGCCTCAGTCTGAACACATGAGAGGAGGTAAGCAAACAGAGGAAGATCACTGCATAACCATGACACCCGGTCATATATTCCTGACCCCATAATTTGCCCTGTCTCACATAGGTGTTGGCAAGTGTGTGTCCAGGCTACAAAGCAATCTCATAAAATATGTCCTGACCACTACTGGCCCAAAAATGCACAAGACTTTTACAAAATTGACACAGCCAAGCCAAAATTACTGCACTCAAGACCACAGAACCTAGCAGGAAAAGGAGGATACAGCCTTTTGGACCATTTTATTTAGTCTAAGGAAAAATGGTTAGACCTTTTTTTTTTCCTACTGTATTTTAGTGCTTTAAATCTGTGCAACAACCTATATGCGTTCTCTTAAAAAAAAAGTCCCCAGTCACCCACCTTTCCGTCTTCTTTAAATATTTATTTAGGGAACATTTTTATGTTCAAATAAAGTTTATTTAATTCTTAATCACAAGACTGGAGAAGCTACTAGCCAAGTTTGAACAGTGACATAAAGCCCCATATAATGATTTTGTGTTCTGTTGCATTATTTTCCCTTTGTCATACTCCATATAAAATAAGTCAAACAAATATATAGCAATGTCTGAATCTTATTTACATTACCAATAATTACAGATTATACCAATCACTAGAAACTGTGTGTAACAGATAAGTGTATGTTAACAGTAACAAGGAAATGGATGACATACCTGAATACAAGTACCAGTGCATTCTTTGCACAGGCTACATGACAGAGCCCATCTGCTTGGCGGGATGTGTGAAATCTTTGTAATAGGCTCCATCTTTTCTGGACATCCAATGCTTACCTGGATAAGGGCAAATAATTGTCTGTCACTTCAAGTTGATCCATCATTAAAACTTGAGAACAAGTACATATACTCATGTGCACTCTTTCAGCTTGATGAAGAGAGTGGGCAATTAAAAACTCCCTTTCACAGGGGGTCCCCATGAGTGAGAGCACAGCACATGAACTAATGGTGGTCTCGGGTAAGCTGACTGTGGACGGTGCCGGCTCATAAGAAGCTAGAAGGGACTCTGTAGGATGCAAAAACACAAAGAGAGCAGTGCCATCTAATTGCACCAATAAGTAAATATTTTATTCCAAAAATACAAGTGGAAACTCACAGGATCAAAGAGATGTCAGTGCATGTGGTATAATTATAGAAGTTTGCCTGACAAAAGAAGATGCATGCTCCGAATGCGCGCTCCTCCCCACTCTTTCTCCATCTGGAAGCGACGTGCACCGCCGCCCCAGAGCCGTTCTGAGTTTCCACTTGTATTTTTGGAATAAAATGTTTACTTATTGCTGCACTTGGATGGCGCTGCTCTCTTTGTGTTTTTGCCTCACTAAAACGTGCCCTCATGTCGGCATTAACAAATCACATTAATATTTATAACAAAAAACACAGTTTCCATTACAAAAAAAAAAAACTGCTCCTAAACCTAAAGAAGTTTTCGGCATCTAGATCATGTGGACTCTGGTTACTTATTAATCTAGTGGAAGTTCCTTATCAGGCATTGCAGAGTCTTTTTTTTATTTTTTGGACAGATCCAATGAGCTAAGAGGATCAGAAAAGCTAAAATCTCAGCATTGCCTTTTTACCTATTGAATGCCTCAGTACATACCTAGTGATTATAAGATGGCAGAGCAAGAGGAGGCGATGTTCCTCCACTAATAGATTCCTGGATACCACTCCTGGTCCAAAGGGCTTAGTTCCAAGAAGCGTGGGCCTTATGCCGCGTACACACGATCAATCAAGCGGGTGGAAAAGTCCGGCAAACTGAAGTCCGCCAGACAATCCCCCCCGTGTGTAGCCGGCATACTTTTTTGACCCGAAAGTACGGCGGACTTAGAAAGTAGTTTTGCACTCCAATCTTCCCGCCGGACTCGCATTTCAGCGGACAATCCGGCCGTGTGTGTGCCAGTCCGCCGTACTTTTGAAATGAACGGACTTTTCCCGCCCGGAGAAAAGTCAGCTCATTTCGAGCGGGTCTCCAGGTAGGCGGGGCCCGCGAAGGAGATGCCGCTGGCCCCGCCACCTGGTATGGACTTAAAGGGGAACCCCAATGCCGAAAAAAATCGGCGTGGGGGTCCCCCCCAAGTCCACAACAGACCCTTGTCCGAGCACGCTACCCGGCCGGCCAGGAAAGGAGGGGCGAGCGAGCGCCCCCCCCCCCCCCCCCTGAGCCGTACCAGGCAGCGTGCCCTCAACATGGGGGGTGCCTTGGGGAAGGGGGGGCCGCGCGCCCCCCCACCCCAAAGCACCTTGTCCCCATGTTGATGAGGACAAGGGCCTCTTCCCGACAACCCTGGCCGCTGGTTGTCGGGGTCTGCGGGCAAGGGGCTTATCGGAATCCAGGGGCCCCCGGATACCAGCCCCCCACCCTATGTGAATGAGTATGGAGTACAATGTACCCCCTACCCATTCACCTGTAAAATAAAGTACAAAAAACACAACACACAAGATAAAATAATTTATTGCACAGCTCCGGGGGTCTTCCGTCTTCGGGGGTCTTCTCGCCGGACTCCTCCGCTATCATCACATGGGTTGATGTCACATGGCGACAGTCCCAGCATCCTCCGGAACTGTGACATCGTAAGGGGCGGGCTCACCATGTGACATCAACCCATGTGACATCAACCGATGACACCGCCCCTTGTCCCTATATAAGTCACCACGCAGCGCGTCCCTGGCATTGCGGCCGGAGAGAGCCTCGAGTCAACATCTCCAGGAGAAGAAGAAGAACGGAAGGCGGCAGCGACAGAAGACCGGGCCACCGCCTGTAAAAGAGCTATAAGAAGGCGCGGTGGCCCGACAGAAGAACCGAAGAGGGGGACAAGACCCCCGAAGTTGGAAGAAGAGGCCGCGGCGACGAAGAAGAATGCCGGGCTCCTCCACTAGCAAAAGAGCTATAAGAAGATAGCGGAGGAGTCCGGCGAGAAGACCCCCGAAGATGGAAGACCCCCGGAGCTGTGCAATAAATTATTTTATCTTGTGTGTTGTGTTTTTTTGTACTTTATTTTACAGGTGAATGGGTAGGGGTACATTGTACCCCATACTCATTCACATAGGGTGGGGGGCCGGTATCCGGGGGCCCCCTTATTAAAGGGGGCTCCCGGATTCCGATAAGCCCCTCGCCCGCAGACCCAGACAACCAACGGCCAGGGTTGTCGGGAAGAGGCCTTTGTCCTCATCAACATGGGGACAAGGTGCTTTGGGGTGGGGGGGGCCGCGGAGCCCCCCCTTCCCCAAGGCACCCCACATGTTGAGGGCACGCGACCTGGTATGGCTCAGGAGGGGGGGGGGCGCTCGCTCGCCCCTCCTTTTCTGGCCGGCCGGGTAGCGTGCTCGGACAAGGGTCTGTTGTGGACTTGGGGGGGACCCCCACGCCGATTTTTTTCGGCGTTGGGATTCCCCTTTAAGTCCCTTCGCGGGCCCCGCCTACCTGGAGACGCGCTCGAAATGAGCGGACTTTCCTCCGCGTGTGTGGGCGAGTCCGTTCATTTCAAAAGTAGGGCGGATAGTACGGCGGACTTAGTACGCCGTATTAGTCCGCTGAGTGGGCAAGTAGCCCGTTCCGAAAGTCCGACGGACAGTCTGGCGGGAAGTCCGCCAGTCTAAGTCCGTTGGATTGTCGGCTACGTGTGTACGCGGCATTAGTGTCAATTTGGCCCATAATGAAACTTGTGTACAGCACAAGCCTAGAATTCAGGGATGCTACTTATACAGGAACATATATTTTCTCTATTTATGAATGAACGTCTGCACACATTTAAAACAAATATCATTCTAGTAAACACGCATTATATGTTGTCTTACTTCAGGTATCCATAAGGCACAGCTGACATGGACCCACTTAGTCCCACTTCTTGTAGGTTTTAAAGCTCCACCTCTCTTTGGGCATAGTAAACATTTAGCTTGAGCGCCCAGGGCACAAGATCGACATAGCCAATTTCCTGTGGGAACTTTCAAGATTCCGTAACAAGCCTGAAGAAAGAAAAATTATAAACACCACAGTTATGACTAGAGAAACTTAGGGAAATTATACTAGGCAGCTAGGATATAAACTAAGATTGTAACCACAGACAACAATAGTAAACCAAGGTAAATTTAATAACCTGTAAGTAAAATCTGGAATTTCCTTTTAGTAATATTAATATTGTAACTAGGATAATGAGTGCTAGCAAGGTTGAAGGTTTTGTGCAGTGCATCATCTAGGATGAATACCGCTGCAACAGATGTAAGTGGGTTGGCCTTCTGGAAGCTCACATTAGAGATCTGGAGGAGCAAGTTACAACACTGGGTAAAAGCGACAACCATGAAAGGGGTATTCTGCTCACCAAGCAGGTGCTTAATGGGGTTGATGTGGAGGGTAGAGGGGCAAGTCAGGATTATCAGGTAGGAAGTTAGGTTACTGTAGACAGAAGGAGTGTTAGGGGCCTACAGAACTCTAACTTTAAGAGAATACATTTTCCAAGGCTGAGGGCTGCTCTCCAAGACTTAGACTAGGAGGGAATATTGGCATCGATGAAGACAAAACAGAAATGGAAATTCTTCAAAATGTCTGAATGTGAACACATTGCAAAAAAGGCTAAAAGTAAAACCTGTGGCTTTTGGCCAAAGTAAAAAAAAAAAAAAACATATAAATAATAGAAAAAGATCTTTTAAAAAAATGTAAAAAGGAATGAACACTATTATAATTTAAATGTTACAAAAAATATAACAGAATATGTAAATCGGAAATGAAGGCCACAAAAATTCAAAATGAACGACAGATTGCAAGAGAGTAGGACAAACCCCCAAAAAATCTTAAAATATTCTAATAGTAAAAAGGTCGGGTCTGAGGATGTAGGCCCTTTACAAAATAATCTGGAGTGGGTGACTGGGGACAAAGAGAAACCAGATTTATTAAATACCTTCTTCAGCTCTGTGTATACAAAGGAGCATGGGGAAGCTCATGTCCATAATGGGGATGATAATGACTCGTGCCCAAATGATCTATTGTGGCTCACAATTAATATGGTCCAGAAATATTTAAACAGAATAAAGGTTAATAAAGCACCTGAATCAGATGGCATACACCCACATGTCCTAAAAAAATTAGCTCTCATTTCAAAGCCATTGTTTCTAAATTTTACGGACTCTTTAATAACTGGCATAGTACTAATGGATTAGCCAATTTGATGCCTATATTTTAAAAGAGGTCAAAGTCTTTACCAAGTAACTATAGATCTGTACGTTAAACTTCTACTGTATAGTTGCAAAGATACTGGAGAGTTTCATAAAAGACCACATAGATGAGTTTTTGCTATAAAAAATATATTTTAAGAGGTAAGCAAAATCTTTGTCAAAGGTATGGCTGTGGATATGGTATACTTGGATTTTGCAAAAGCATTTGATACAGTCCCCAATATACAGCTAATATATAAAGGTAGTGTCTACATGCTTAGAAAAATCAGTTTGCAAATGGATAGAAAACAGGCTAAAAAAAAAAAAACGTATTCAGAGATTAGTGGTTAATGATTCATACTCTGAATAGTCTAAGGATTCAGTGGTGTACTCCAAGGTTCAGTGTTGGGACTGTTACTTTTTAATATATTTATAAATGATATAGAGCCTGGGATCAAAGTTACCATTTCAACCTTTGCAGATGACATCAAGCTTTGCAGTGGAATAACATCCTCACAGGATGTCTCCAACTTACAAGCTGACCTCAATGTCCTGTTTAATTGGGCGACAATGTGGCAAATGAGGTTCAATGTTGATAAACGTAAAGTTATGCACTTGGGGCTAAAAAAATATACATTCCTCATACATAGTTGGGGGAGTATAACTAGGAGAATCAATGGTGAAGAAGGATCTGGGTGTTTTGGTAGATCATAAACTTAATAATAGCATGCAATGGCAAGCTATGGTTTTTAACCTTCCTAGCGGTAATCCCGAGTCTGGCTCGGGTTGGGAATTTAATTACATAAGCGGTAACCCCGAGCCAGACTCGGGATCGCATCGCTCGATGCAGGGGAGGACACAGGGAGAGTTACTCACCTTGTCCCCTGGATCCAGCGATGTCCGCCGCGCTGTGTGACCGAGCTGTCCTCCGCTCGATTCACAGTGCCGAATGCCGCCGAGCTCCGTTCCCTGCGACGTTACGACGCACGGGAGCGGAGAACGGCGGCAAATTCAAAAAAGTAAAAAGACACAAAACACACACAGCACTGTAATCTTACAGATTACAGTGCTGTATTAAAAAATACACACCCCCTTTGTCCCTAGTGGTCTGTGCAATGCCCTGCATGCACTTTTATATTATAAATACAGTTTTTTCTGCCTGGAATTTGGAGATTGTCCATAGCAACCAAAACATGTCCCTTTTTCAGTTTTTTTTGGATTTGATTACATTATTGAATAATTTTTATTATTCTTTATTATATTATAAACTTTATCATACCCGGGATGTCCGCTAGACTCTGGTTTGAAGAGATTTCAGAGCGTTATTCCTAAGAATTACAGGACTACAAAATAAAAGCCAGATTTCCATGCAAAATAATTGTACCGCTTTCAGCACCTTATTCCAGACTGAATCATACCGCCAGGGAGGTTAAGGCAAGCAAAATCTTTTGTAATAAAAGAAGTATGGCCTGCAGAAAGAGAACATTAGAAGGACCTCATGTGGAATAAGCAGTTCAGTTTTGGGCACCAGTTCACAAAAAGTAATTTGGAGAACTGGAGAAAGTGTAGAAAAGGACGACCAAACTGATAAGAGACATGGAGGAGCTTAGCTATGAGGAAAGATTACCTGAATTCAATTTATTCTCTCTTTTACAAGATGAGATTAATGGGGGATATGGTCAACATAAAGTTAGACAGTAAGTGGTCCATATAGCGTGCTTGCTATAGAGTTATTCACTTCACCTGCAATTGGGGGATCGATCGTAAAGTGCATCTCATTGAATGGTGAGTGTGAGCAAATTGTGACAACAGTGGAAGGGACTTAAAAGGGCATGGTTAAGAGGCTTCTCACTGTATAAACAGCACACATTTGCCACAATCCTTATACCCACAATAAAATGCCTTAAAAGAGAATTTTAGGGGTCTTTTGTTTGAGAAATCATACTTACCTAAGTGGATGCAGCATCGGTTCAATGCTGCATCTGTCCCCCACCGGCTCCAAGACTGAGAACTGAGCAATCAGAGACCACTGATCACTCAGTTCTCAGTGCTCCATGAGCTGAGAGCCGATGACTGTCAGTCACCAGTTTTCTGCTCTGCCCCTCCCCGTGCGTGTACTGGAGAGCTGTGCTGTGGAAGGGGTGGGAGCGGATGGCTCAGGCTCTCATTGGCTCGTTGAGAGGCTGAGTCGGAATCTGGATGGTCGCAAACTTTCCCCAGCCAGGACTGGTTAATTGATGTGTGCCGACGGTGGGCTTCAGCCCACTGTCTGCTGAAAATGGGTCACAGGAGTGCAGAGCAAACAAGCTTTGGTTGTACTTCTTTAATTACTGTGCTTCAAGCAAAATTCTTAAAGAATTTTATAAACTTTAGTACAATCACAATAATGTAAACTTTTCCATTACAGATTTTTCTGCACACAGAATACCGCTTTGTCCATGCCTACCTTATAAAATACGTAATTAAACAGTCAATGTCTACTTAGCAACCAGCAACTATTGCGACAATACACACTGCAGTCAAAAGTATATACTGTACAAAATAACATAAAAAGAGCGGGAGTATGTAATGGACAGCATAGTTTATATAAAGAACAAAATTAGCTGCGCTACCTACCCCCACTGAGGCTATTATTGTTTGTGCAAAGAAATGAAAATTAATCAGATAATTCCAATAGATTAAGTGAAATCAGCTAGAACAATTTATATACAAACAAAATTAAGTGATAAATGCTCAAAAATTAAATATGATTAAATTAATATAGTGATTAATAACAGTTGATTATATTAAAAAAATGACTAAATTATAAATGAATAAATTCATTAATTATTGACTATAAGTAAATTAATTTAAATTAATTATAATCAATAAATAAATAATTATAAATAAATACAGTGATTATTAATTATAATTAAATAAGATAAAAACCCAGTGACAAATGAATAAAAAATTATATCAATAAAAAAGGTGAACCAGTGAACCACAACCAATGAGAAAAAGTCCAAACAAAAAGTCTTTATAATGGAAGAGATATCTCTTTAAGAAGGTGCCAGTCAGCCGTGCGATCCACCTTCACCAAGCCAGAAACCCGTGAGTCAACAGTGGGAATGCACGCTTACCAGAAAGCGGTATGTAAACGCTGATTGAATTTGTCATCCGAACTGCACCAATCCTGACTCCTATTGCGGAAACGCTTTCGAATGGACCATGGAGATTTCCATATAAGCAGGCAATGGTTTAGATGATAACTCGGAAAACACAAAGAAAGCCTCCCATAGTGTAAACCAGGCAGGATATTTTTATTTAAATAAACAAAATATACTCACAAACATAGCAGTAAAAAAGCATGAAATGTCGGCCGGCATGCGAATGCCCGTTCAGAAGGCCAACGTAATTGCGTCAGCACATCTGGACCACCAGGGTGGTCCAGATGTGCTGACACAATTACGTTGACCTTCGGCCAGCATTTCATGCTTTTTTGCGGCTATGTTTGTGAGCGGGTGGTCCAGATGTGCTGACGCAATTACATTGACCTTCTGAACGGGCGTTCGCATGCCGGCCGGCATTTCATGCTTTTTTGCTGCTATGTTTGTGAGTGGGTGGTCCAGATGTGCTGACGCAATTACGTTGACCTTCTGAACGGGCGTTCGCATGCCGGTCGAAATTTCATGTTTTTTTACTGCTATGTTTGTGAGTATATTTTGTTTATTTAAATAAAAATATCCTGCCTGGTTTACGCTATGGGAGGCTTTCTTTGTGTTTTCCGAGTTATCATCTAAACCCTTGCCTGCTTATATGGAAATCTCCATGGTCCATTCGAAAGCGTTTCCGCAATAGGAGTCAGGATTGGTGCAGTTTGGGTGACAAATTAATTATAAAGACTTTTTGTTTGGACTTTTTCTCATTGGTTGTGGTTCACTGGTTCACCTTTTTTATGGATATCATTTTTTATTAATTTGTCACTGGGTTTTTATCTTATTTAATTATAATTAATAATCACTGTATTTATTTATAATTATTTATTGATTATAATTAATTTAAATTAATTTACTTATATAGTCAATAATTAAGGAATTTATTTATTCATTTATAATTATTTATTCACTTTTTGAATATAATCAACTGTTATTAATCATATTTAATTTTTGAGCATTTATCACTTCATTTTGATTGTATATGAATTGTTCTAGCTGATTTCACTTAATCTATTGGAATTATCTGATTAATTTTCATTTCTTTGCACAAACAGGAATAGCCTCAGTGGGGGTAGGTAGCGCAGCTAATTTTGTTCTTTATATGCATTGTATTTTGAATGTGTATCACATCCTGGTAGCTGCAGCTGTAACTGGGTTTTTGTTTTTTAATCTTTTAGATTAGGAGTGCAGTAATTTTTTTCTCTTACTAGTTTATATAGTGCAGAGTTCAAGAGCATGTATGTGCAGGGGTCAGGAGTAAGAAAAATGCAAAATGCACAGGACGAGAGTAGGTGACACACAAAGTGCAGGCATCAGGAGTATGTAGTGAATAGAGTAGGGGTCAGGAATGCATATAATGCAAAGAATAAAGGCCTCAGAAGTGTTAACCTGACAGACAGAATAGGGGTCAAGAGGATATAAAACACACAGGATGCAGAGGTCAGGAGAGCTTATCACATATAAAGGAGGAGTCAGAAGTATTTAACACACTGACAGCAGTACAGTGGGTATAGAAAAGAATCATCCCCCTTTAACCACTTCAGCCCCGAAGCATTTGGCTGGCTGCAGACCAGAGCCCTTTTTGCGATTTGGCACTGCGTTGTTTTAACGGACAATTGCGCGGTTGTGCAACGTGGGTTCCCAAACAAAATTGACGTCCTTTTTTCCCCACAAATAGAGCATTCTTTTGGTGGTATTTTATCACCTCTGTGGTTTTAAATTTTTGCGATAAACAAAAAAAGAGCGACAATTTTTGAAAAAAAAAAAAAAGCATTATTTTTTACTTTTTGCTATAATAAATATCAGCAAAAAATATATATAAAAAACATTTTTTTCCTCAATTTAAGCCGATATGTATTTTTCTACATATTTTTGGTAAAAAAAATAAATATATATTGCAATAAGCGTTTGATTGGTTTCCACAAAAGTTATAGTGTCTTTTTTTTGTAATGGCGGCGATCAGCGATTTTTATCGTGACTGACATTATGGTGGACACATTGGACACTTTTGGCTCTAATTTAGGACCATTCACATTTATACAGCGATCAGTGCGTTTAAAAATGCACTGATTACTGTGTAAATGTGACTGACAGTGAAGGGGTTAACCAAGAGGGGCGCTGCAGGGGTTAAGTGTATCTTAGGGAGTGATTCTAACTCTGGGGGGCGGGGGCTGTGTGTGACAGAACACTGATTACAGGGAGCTGTGATCAGTGACAGTGTCACTAGGCAGAACGGGGAAATGCTTTTTTACATCAGCATTTCCCCGTTTTTCCTCTCCGTGAGACGATTGCGGGTATCCCAGCAGACAGCAAGTCCACGGGACCCGCAGTCGGACTCACAGTGCAACAATAACGTGATTTTGTGTGATTTTTCCCCTTTTTGCTTTGCAGAACTGCCCAAGTTCACTTAAATTTAAAAGTGACCGTTTATGGAATGTAGTCTTCAAGTCATTCCACACATTTTCAATGGGATTTGAGTCTGGGCTCTGACTCGGCCATGCAAGGGCATTCACTTTTTTCTCCTTCAATGACTTAGTGGTAATTTTTGCTGTGTGCTTTGGGTCATTGTCATGTTGGAAGGTAAACCTTCTTCCCATTGACAACTTTCTGGCAGAGGGCAGCAGATTTTCTTCAAGAATTATATTCTGCCCCATCCATTACTCCTTGTATATTGACTAGTGCGCCAGTCCCTGCTGCAGAGAAACATCCCATAACAGAATATTACTACTTCCATGCTTTACAGTAGGAATGGTTTTATTTGGATGGTGAGCTGCATTGGATTTCTCCAAGACATATTGTTTGGTGTTGAGGCCAAATAATACAATTTCAGTCTAATCTGACCAAAACACCTTTTTCCATGTGACCTCAGCATCTTTAAGGTGCATTTTGGCAAAGCTCACTAAATGTGGCCTTTCTTGAGGAGTTGCTTATTTTCTTGCAACCCTCCCATACAAGCCACATTTGCGTATAATTTGGGATATTGTCGTCGCACGCATGCAATGACTACCCTTTGCCCTGTAAGGCTCGATTCACACTAGCACGTTTTTTGATGCATTTTGCAGAAATGCAAGGAAATTTTTTAACATGGGTTCCTATGGAACATGTTCACATCAATGCATTTTTGTGCCTCTGCGTTTTTGGAAAGGGTCGGGGACTTTTTTTCATGCAAAATGCAGCGTTTTGCATGTAACAGAAGTCAATGGACCTGCATCAAAAACGCAAGTACCGTGTTTTTGCCGCGATTTGCGCTTTTATTTTTTTTCATTTTTTTCACTGTATATATCTGGTTGCTAAGCAACCACAGTGTAAAAAAAAAAAGAAAAAAAAAAGAAAAAAAAAAAAAACGCGTGTCCAAAAACGTGGCAAGCACCGCAAAAATGCTCAAAAGCAACATGCATAGATGTGAATCGAGCCTAACTGCTTCAGAGTTGCTGTAGGCCTCTTGGTAGCCTCTCTGACCAGTTTCCTCCTGGCTGTTTCAGTTTGCAGTGATGTCCTGATCCAGGGAGGGTCTGTGCTGTACCAAATACCTTCCACTTCTTAATAATACATTTCACTGTGCTTCTAGGCATTGATAAAGCCTTTTAATTATTTTTTTTGTAGCCATCTCCTGACTTGTGCCTGTCAACAGCTTTATCCAAGAGATCTTTTGACAGTGCCTTGCCACCCATAGTTGATCGTTTGCTTCAGTTGCACTATCAGACTGAAATGCTCCAGGAAAGTTTTTTTTTTCATTGTCATTTTTGAGGAAAGTGAGGGGGGGGGGGGTGAATTCCTTTTCCCATTCAGGGATTCTGTTTTTGAGTTTCTTTAATTTTTTTTTTTTTTACATGTTGGTGGTATATCTTTCATTTTGATGTTATAAGTTGCTCTGACAGCTGGATAAAATACAACAAAATGTCATTATTTTAAAAGGGGGTGAATGTTTTCTATACCCATTGTATGTGCAATGGTTTTGCACAGAGCTGCCCCAAACCTTCTCTTTTGGGGACCCTTGCCAGTGCTTTAGGCTCCTCCACCTTTCCGATTGAAACCAATTGCTCTAGCTGCTGTCAGCCAGAGCACATGGAGGGAAAAAGGAGACCTGCAGCGGGGCACAACGTTAGATTGATAGAGGATTCAGGTGTTAGGCAGGGGGGCCGGAGGTACTGGTATTGGAAGGTTTTTTACCTTAATACAGAGAGGTATAGGTAAGGTAAAAAAAGTTTTGCCTTTACAACCACTTTAACAGTTCCCTACATTAGAAATACCAAAAAAAAAAAATCAAAAAAAATCAATGATTCAAAACGGTATTTACATACTTTTGGCTATATAGGTAAGTGTAATGGCAAGGTGCTTCAATTGCTCCCTTTTTCAAGTTATTTCAATCTAAACATAGTAGTTGCATGATATTGATTGTTCACACAATACCGGACACAAATATTTGCAATTCAACTGTACAATTTAGTAGATTTAGTAGTGTCTATTAAATAAGATGTCGCTGATGGGTCCTGATGGATGGCACGGATGGGTGGCACTGATAAGTACCAGATAGATGGCACTGATAGGTGGCACTGATGGGCACTGGTAGGTGACACTGATGGGCACTGATAGATGGCACTGATGTGCAGCAGCACTGTCCAGGCACTGATTGCAAAAAATAGCCGATTACCGGCTGTGTTGGCATCACATGATCAGTTGTCATTGGCTGACAGCTGATCACGTGGTAAAGGGTCGGGATCGACCCCTTACTCCGATCTGTGATCCAGCGAGTCTATGAGACTCGTTGATCAAAGAGCGCACTGTACGTGCCCTTTAGGGGGCGTGCAGGCCGCTCGTGCATGGGATGACGTCAATAGACGTAGTCCCGGCAATGCAGGTCCTCTCTGTAGCCATCATTCGGCTATAGCGTGGATCTCTGGAGCTTAACTTACCCACCCCGTCCCCCCTACTGATCGCAAACATACAGCAAAATCTACAACGGAATGGTTCACAAATAAATGTATCCAGGTGTTAGAATGGCCAAGTCAAAGTCCAGACCTAAATCCAATCGAGAATCTGTGGAAAGAGCTGAAAACTGCTGTTCACAAACGCTCTCCATCCAACCTCACTGAGCTCGAGCTGTTTTGCAAGGAAGAATGGGCAAGAATTTCAGTCTCTCGATGTGCAAAACTGATAGAGACATACCCCAAGCGACTTGCAGCTGTAATCGCAGCAAAAGGTGGCTCTACAAAGTATTAACGCAAGGGGGCCGAATAATTTTGCACGCCCCACTTTTCATTTTTTTATTAGTTAAAGTTTCAAAAATCCAATAGATTTCGTTCCACTTCACAGTTGTGTCCCACTTGTTGGTGATTCTTCACAAAAAATACAAATTTTATATCTTTATGTTTGAAGCCTGAAATGTGGCAAAAGGTTGAAAAGTTCAAGGGGGCGGAATACTTTCGCAAGGCACTGTGTATATATATATATATATATATATATATATATATATATATATATATATATATATATGGGTTAGGGTAGACATTGAATCACAGGTACTCCTACAGAGGCACCATCCCCTAAGAATATGTGACTATGTTTAAAAAATAAAAAAAAGGTAGAACTTTAATTGTGCCGCAGAGGAGTATAATAAAAAGATAATACACATACTTGAATTATAAAAAAAACATACAAACATCTGCCATACGACATTATTCATCTGCCATACGGCAGTACCTTCTGAGAGTAAACAAGTTAAAATGAGTTACTGTCTTGGAAGTTTGAAGTCAGGGTGTACCAGTCCCAGGCAAAATAGAAACGATATGGCCTACACGCTTCTCGGACAGTTCCGCTTTGACAGGGCCTTGAGAGTAACACAGTATCTACTGGCTAGTGGCAAGTTCTTTAAAATCTGGTGGTTTATTTAGCAGATGTTTGCAAAATTGTGAAAACAAACAAAAATAGTAAAACAGATCCTTGCCCGGCGCTAAACTATACAGTAGTCTCCTCCCTATACGGTGGGGGCTGGTCCCCGACAACCACAAAAACATGTGGCAAAGCAAAGCTTTTTAAGTCCAAACAGAGCTCTATCTCAGATTCCATTCTGAGTTTCAAGCCTGAGCTATCCTGTGCTCTCTTCCTGCTCATTTAAAGTCCACCTGAGCGTAGACTCAAACACTCAAACATTATTTTTTGCATGTTAGGGAACAATCAGCATGTGTGCTTTTTCAAATCATTGTACCAATTACAAAAGGTTGATTAGAGCAATATAGTATAAATGGCTCCCTGTTTTCCGTTCAAAGTTTAATTTTTGTTTCTGATTGGAAGCTTTTTTTTTGATCCCTAATTGGTTTATGGGTTACTGCACTGCCTTCCAGACTACGTACATGCATGTCTGTAAAAAAAATTCTCTTGCTCAGAAGTAATAAATAGAATGTCTAGGCTTAAATGTCATCATCTGCTATGCATCTCAAACAGCATTAATGTTTGAAAACTATTATTACAGCAAATTACATTAACTGAAACCAGCAAGTTTTAAAATGAATTATTTACCAGTGCATTTTGTGTTGCCATTCATATTTAATGGCGAAGGCCATTTTCACCAAATTTTTTTATTTTCGCACATGATTTATTTGGTTTACTTATGCAATCATATTAGACTGCTGCTTAAATCAGGACAACGCAAGCACCTGCCACTGCTTTTAAATCAATAATCACTTTATTGGGTAATGCATTACTGATCCTAATAAGTTGGAAGGTTTTCAATTTGTGATAGTGCACCTGGAATACATATGTACTGTACATCTGTTGCCAATGGAAAACCAGTGTCTCATCACTGATCCGATGAGCAAATTAAGGGTAATTAGATGATTTTTTTATGACCTGAACACCAAGAATATCACACTCCAGAAGATGGCCACAGAACATATTTCATAGGGTGGTGAACTGCCTATACTCCCCTCACAATTCTGTTGCAGGATTTTCCCAGATTATCTAAGGAAGAGGTTAATTTCTTTTTTCTATATATGAAAGGGAAAGCTTGGTATCTGCTTGCAGAAAATTTCCAACACGCTGCAAATTCTCATTGTTGTAACGTGTTATAATTATAGCACTAGTGTTCCACATCACTAGCCATTACAAAGGATTCTCAAATTAAAAATTTTTTAAGGGTCCTTTCACACGGGGCGGATCAGTTCTGATCCGCCCCGTGGATATCCGTTTGCTCAGCGGGGATCACTCCGCCGATCCCCGCTGAGCAGGGAGATGACAGGTCCGTCTCTGCATACTGCGCAGGGACGGACCTGTCACAGCGCCGCTCTCCCCTATGGGAGATCGGATGACGACGGACCGCAGTGCCCGTCGTCACCCGATCCGATCCGCAGACGGATGGAAAAATAGCTTTTTCCTCCGTTACACTTTTTCGGATCGGAGCGGGTCGGATGTCAGCGGACATGTCACCGCTGACATCCGACGCTCCATAGAGCTCTATGGAGCACCCGTTCAGGACCACCTGAAAAACTGACAGGTGGGCCTGAACGGGACGTCAGTGTGAAAGGGGCCTAAATGTTTGTTTTGGGTAGTGAAAAGAATAGATATGGCAACTTTTTTTGTTTTTCTGCTGTCTGTGTCTAATTGGGGAGGTTTCCCCTCACTTCATGTCCTTAGGCTAATACCAAAAATAAAAAGAGGAACTTGCCCTAAAGTGAGGGATATCCCCGCTTTAGTAGAATCACATTTGAAGATTTCCACTCTGCTGCTCTGGTGACAACTGATAAAAGAACAGAAGACCAGGTGGTGGTCATACAAATCTTGGAAACAGATCTAAAACCCCAAGAAGCTTTCACCGACCTAGTAGAGTGCACCTTGACAGGGAAACATAGAAGTTTGTCCTTAAAGGAGTTGTAAAGTCAGAAGGTTTTTTATCTTAATGCATTCTCTATGCATTAAGATAAAAAGCCTTCTGCGTGCAGCAGCCCCCCAATATCTAGCTGAGCCCTGTCTCTGTTAAGCGTTGTCCGCAAGTGTTTCGGCCATCTGAGACACTCCCTCCTGATTGTGCCATTGGCTCCCGCTGCTGTCAAAGTCAGTCAATCAAGAGAAAGAAGGGGTGGGGCCGGGTGGCGGATCAGTTTCTGGTTGGACACAGGGATTTTTGACTCGCCTCGGATAGCTGGCTGCTTGCTGTGGGGTACTTGGCAGGAGGGAGGGGCCAAGAGCACAAAAGAGGGACCCGAGAAGAGGAGGATCTGGGCTGCTCTGTGCAAATCCACTACACAGAGCAGGTAATTATACCATGTTTTCTATTTTTATTGAAACAAATGAGACTTTACAATCACTTTAAGCACAAATAATGTTCTGTTTGAACCATTAAAAAATGGTTACAGGGACCATCAGGAATAGAAAAAAAAGAGTCAGTCTTTCCAATAGGATCAGAGGTTGAGAGGTAGACTTGTACACCATGAAATCCATCCAAGCAGTGAAGAGAATTTTTATTTTATTGTTATGGAATCAGACAGAAAAATGGGGATGTCCAGGTTCAGGTGGGAGGCTGAAATTACCTTATAAAGAAAATAGGCTTTAAGGCCCCAATACTACCTTACCAAAATATGTTCTTTATAGGATGAGGCCACCAGTTTAAACACACATCTTGCAGAGGTGATGGTGATAAGGAAAGCTACCTTGTCAGTGAGAGTGAAAAGGGGGAGATCCCTATCAAGCACAAGAAGGCAGTCTTGGATGAGTTCTTGTACAACATTCCAAGTCACCGGAGGCTGTACAGGAGAGGCCACATTACAAAACACCCTGCACAAATGTCTTGGCCAAAAAATGGGAGGCTAGCAGCCTTTGGAATAGGATTGCAAGGACTAACATTTCTCCCTTAATGATATTCAAGGCCAGATGCTTATCCGGACCAGCTGCAGTGAGAATTTATCCCACTGAGTATTTCCTGGGGTGAAACTTTCTTTGCAAGCATCAAGTGAAGTAAACCTTTTATGTGTGATGGTGGATTCTATATGAGGAAGATTTCCTAGCTTTTAATTGCATGAGATTTACTGAATCAGAGTGGCCCCGTCTCTTAGGATCTAGGCCTAAACAGCCATGGGATGAAAAGTAGAGAAATTAGATCTGGCCAATTTGGGACAGCCTACAGGGTTTCCACCAGAAGTCCTCCACTGCAATCCTGTGAAGTAGATGCAGAAGGAATTTCTGAAGGAAAAGTGTAGATCAGGCTGTACTGAGCTACAATGGTATTCACTGCTGGTGCTAGAGGATCTCTGCAACTGGAGCCAAACCTGTTCAGTTTCTTGTTAACCCTGGTGGACTTAAAGCGGAGTTCCACCGACATTTTGAACTTTGCGCCCCCCCCCGCCATTCATTATTGCTTTAATATTTCTCACTGGAGTTTTTTTTTCAGCAGTTTAATTTAAATTAATTTAAATTATTTCCACAGCGAGCCCCACATTGGCTCCTGGGATATGAGTTTTCAGCAATCCCAGGAGTCAATGGGAAACACAATGAGTGAGCCGCTCTCTGTAGTTCATGTTTATGCGAGAGATCAGGAGGTGCATGCTTCAGATGCCCACACGAAGGATGGGACATTAAAGTGAGCTTAACAAAACAAAACAAAACATTTAGAAAACCTTATAGGTGCAAACATCATTGGGTCTTTAAAAAAAAAAAAAAACTGCTAGAAGTAGTCTACAATCATTGTCTCAATGACTAAAGGCAGACATATTTGAATTCCAATATCCGAATATCAGCACTTTGGAGTCCCATATAAACACACCAAAATTTTGGAAGAGCGATGATTCCAGACTAGTTCATAAGATCAGAGGGCTGTTTTTCTGTCATTATTGGATTTATACAGTGCCACCATTTAGCTGCGCACCCACCCATTCAACAAGGGGTCAGTAAAAATCTGTGCGGTATGGGATGATGCACTGATGTGTGAAGTACAGCCTGGGTGGCAACCATGGCTCCCTAGGTACAGTGTGTTATTCACAGGATAACCAGGTGAAAAATAAAAACCTGAAAGAACAACCCTAATGCAGGCACCTCATCTAATGGCTGGTAAGTTGCAATATATTGTTTCTTTGTTTTTGAGTTTAGATATGGTATAAGTACCTTGAGCAACCACTATTGATCTACTGTACTTTTACTTAATTGTTTGCACTGTTTACTAAGTAACATTCACAGATGTTTTTTTCTTTACATCACACATTAATTCATAACACATAATATATTATTACACATAATTTCCAAGCAGGTTGAGGGGCTCCAGGGAAGTTGTTTATTTGGGAGGAAACTGGCTTTTCAGTTTCCTCATTGTTTTCAAAAATCCAGTTTGGGACCTGGAGCCCGGTGATTCCATAGTGTTATGGGTGGGACGGAATTCTCCAATCCTGGGACCGGGTTTGGGGAACAGCCAGAAGTCTGGCTGGTTGATTGCACAGGTGAGTCCTGGGCTTATAACAGAGCCAAGACCAGGGTTCTGGGCTCCACCCTCCCGAGGAGTCCAGGCAAGCAAGGGAGAAGCATGCATGACTGCATGGTATAGCCAGAGGGCCCAAAGCTGTGGGCTGAGCAGCAAAGGATAAAAAGAGGTACAGTAGTTGTACGACATCTCTGTTATAGGGATATGAGGGCTGAAGTGTAAGCCTGAATGGCGGTATTGCTGAGGAGAGCCAGGTGGCTTGGTATTCTTCCGTTTATTCATTTGTTACTGGTGTGAAGCTGAACCCTCCTGTTAGGGGACTTGTTTCTTTTACTTTTAATAAAAGTGGGCCAATAAGCTCTGAAATGGCATAACTGGCGTGGACTCTGCTCACTGGTGTGCTCTACACAGAGGCTAAATAACCCCCAAATATTACAATATATATACACACACACACACAATGCATCCAGAAAGTAATCACAGTGCTTCACTTTTTCCACATCATGTTACAGCCTTATTGCAAAATGGACTGAATTCATTATTTTCCTCAAAATTCTACAAACAATACCCTATAATGACAATGTGAAAGAAGTTTGTTTGAAATCTTTGCAAATTTATATAAAAAAAAAACACGTACTGTAAATAAGTATTTACAGCATTTGCCATGACAGTTAAAACCAAGCTCAGGTGCATCTCGTTTCCACTGATCATCTTTGAGATGTTTCCGCAATTTGATTGCAGTCCACCTGTGGTAAATTCAGACATGATTTGGAAAGGCACACACCTGTCTATATAAGGTCTCACAGTTAACAGTGAATGTCAGAGCACAAACCAAACCATGAAGTCCAAGGGATTGTCTGTAGACCTCCAAAACAGAATTGTATTGAGGCACAGATCTGAGAAAGGGTACAGAAAAATGTCTGCAGTATTGAAAGTCCCAATGAGCACAGTGGCCTCCATCATCTGTAATTTGGAAGAAGTTTGGAAACACTAGGACTCTTCATAGAGCGGGCCACCAGGCCAAACTGAGCGATCTGGGGAGAAGGGCCGTATTCAGGGAGGTCACTCCAACAGAGCGCCAGCATTTCTCTGTGGAGAGAGGAGAACCTTCCAGAAGAACAACCATCTCTGCAGCACTCCATCAATCAGGCCTATATGGTAGAGTGTTGCAGGAAAAGAGAAGAAGGGGGCGCCTCTGGGTGTAGATTTTTAAAAGGCAATTTTAAAACAAACAGATGATGCACTCACATTTTCCAAGGCATAAAAAGGCATGTAGAATACAAGGGGGGCGGTTTTTTCATCTGATTCGTCCGTCACATAGGATCCGGTCCGCGGGTGTCATGTTGTCCTCTCCTGGCATTACCACGAGTTTGTTGTTAAAAAATGCCGGCTTGGTGGACGCAGAGGATGTGTTTCCAAAGGGAAGCTTGGTTAGCGGTGACACGCGGGTCGCGGGGTTGTGACGTCACGGCTGGCGACGCGTTTCCTGAGCGTTCGGGTCGAGGTGGAGAGACAACCGCGCTCTTTCATCAGGCCAATCAGATGAGAAGGGGAAAACAGGGGTTTAAATAGAGGAAGAGAGATTGAAAAAGGAGGCGTGGTTGGGCGGAGAGTGGGGCGTGGCTTCGGGGTAAGCATACAGCTGGAGAGAGACTAAGTGGAGAGGGGCATGAATCAGGAAGATAGGGGAGGAGACAACGGGGAGAGGATGTAATGAATACAGATGAAACGAGCAGACAAGCGGGGGCAAAAAGACAGAAAAGAGGGAACTATAATTTGAGCCATCTAAACAGGCATAATATATAAATATATGGGCATGTTATTAATAAAGCATATGGAGAAATCATCAAGGTGTATATTGTAAATGTTTGGTATGAAGGGGATGAAAGGAGAATAAGGAGGTATATCGGAAGAGAAGGTGGAATTGTAGATGAGAGAGTTCTAACTACCTCGGAGGAGAGGGGGGGGGGGTGGGCCAAGAAGTATATACGAGTCATGTGATGGAAAACGAGACTGTATACTAACTAAGGGAAAAAGAAAAAAAAAAAGAAAAAAATAGGGAAGTGGTTGAAAATAGCTAGTAGGGAAGCAGCATGAGTACATTATGGCGTTTGAGCTAAAAAATGGGGGGAATAACTGAGAATGAATTATATGGAGTAGAGATATGCAGGGAGAAAAAAGGAAAATTACAGAGAAGTAGAGTAATCGAAAAAATGAATGAAAATATTAGAAGAAAAAAAAAAAGGGGGGGGGAGGGAAGGGGGGGGGGGACGGTAGCATAGTATGTGAGCAGTGGAGATATATATACTTTATGCTACCTGTAGTGGTTAGGTGGGTCTGGGAAGGCTAGATAGGAAGAGAAAAAGGGGGGGGGGGGGGGGGAATGATAGCGGGATAATGGTAGATATCTAATTACCAGGAAAGGAACATATAAAAATTGGTCGGTTTGTCGTCAGTCCACCGATCAATAGATTTAAAAAACATCACAATAATAATAACTTCATGCATCTTATCATAACAGTCAAATACAGTGAGAGAAAGCACTTAATAAAATCATCGGGTTTGTCAACATAACAAGAATAATCCCTTAATTATGTAAAACATCTATATAAAAACATCAGGGGAAGGCTGTTGTATGTAAGGCCTTATTTTTTACAAATTAAATTTTACTAACATACAATAAAGTGCACAGATGGGAAGGGAAATATATGTATGAACGATATGCTATACCAGGTTATAATAGTGGGGGGCAGTGGGTGGGGAAGTATAGGCAAAATCAGAGGATCGTGGCGATTTCAATGGATTCATTGATTCCCCCCGGGGAGAGAACATCCAGGGAATATATCCAGAATGTTTCACGGGCGCACAGTTTTTTGAATCTCTCCGCCGGGGGGAGATGATTTGGAATCTGTTCAATGATCCATACCTTTAGGCCTATAGTAGAGCCTTTGTGGAATTGGGAGAAATGTCGTGGCACACTGTGTGGGTTTATACCTCCTTCAATGAGTCTTCTATGTTCGCCGAGGCGTTGTCTCAGTGTCCTTATGGTTCTCCCCACATAGAGGAGGCCACAAGGACAGCTCAGTACATACACCACAAACTCAGATGAACAGTTAAAAAATTCTTTTAGCGTGTATGTTTTGCCTTTTGTAGTGAATTCTTTTTGGCCGTGGTTTACGAATTTGCAGGTTTTACAGAGGGCTTTACGGCATTGGAACATCCCAGTTAGCGGTATCAATTTGGGGGCCATGGAAGGGTGTGTTTGTACTTTGAGTTTGCTGGGTGCGATTTTGTTCCTTAGATTGGGGGCCCTGCGATAGGTCACAGAGGGTCGAGCTGGGAGTTCAACTCGCAGGTGGGGATCCTGTTGAAGGATGGCCCAGTGTTTCCTCAGTATTTTTTCCATGGCTTTGTATTCGTTATGAAATGTGGTGATAAATCTACTAGAGAAGTCATGTGGGGGGCGGTCAGTTTTGGTCATTTTCCCCGGGAGACATTGTTCGAATGCGTCATCTATGAGTGATGACGAATAATTTTTATCCCCAAATTTAGTTTTAAGGTTTATACTCGATTCTATGTAGTCCTCTTGTTTGGTACAGTTTTGTCTAAGGCGCCAGAATTGGCCCTTAGGTATGTTTTTAATCCACTTTGGGTAATGGCAGCTGTTATAATGTAGGTATGAATTACCTGCAGTGGGCTTCGTATAGTTTTTGGAAATGATGGTGTGGTTTTCATGTCCTAATTCCAGATCTAGAAAGGCTATCGTGTCGGGATTCATATTGGAGGTAAATGATAGTCCGTAGGGGTTGTTATTGCAATGTTGGATGAATGGGGGAATTAAATCAACTGCACCATCCCAGATAATGATAAGGTCATCAATGTTCCTTCCGTAGAAGATAATATTTTCAGCGAAAGGGTTATTTTTGTGAATAAAGCGGGATTCCCAAAACCCCATTGCGAGATTGGCGTAAGAGGGCGCAAAATTAGCGCCCATAGCTGTGCCCTGGATTTGTTGATAGAATTCTCCATTAAAGGTAAAATAGTTATGGGTTAGGCAAAAGTTAACAGCTGTTATCAAAAAGTTGACTTGGCGCATGTTTATAAGGGGATCATTAGTTAGGTAGTCTTCTACCGCTTTCAGGCCGAAGGCATGTGGGATGGAGGTGGCGGCCATCACGGATGTAGGATTGGAGCTGTGTTACCAGTGGCTGCAAAAAACGGTCGATATAAAGACTTAGACCGGTAGTCACACTATCCATAGTGGCTACGATTGGTCGACCAGGCGGGTGTTGGGGATTTTTGTGCACTTTTGGCAGGTATTAGAAATATGGGATCTGGTAAAAATTCTTCTTTAGGAAGGCCCCTTCCATCTTGGAGAGGATGCCTTCTTGAAGGGCGGATGTAATTAGGACCTCAGCTTCCTTGGCGAAAGCGTTAGTAGGGTCCTGTGTCAGTATTTTATAAGTGATATTATCGGCAAGGAGGCGGAGAGATTCTGCGACATACTCAGATCTGTCCAACAAGACTATACCGCCTCCTTTATCTGCAGACTTGATTATGAGGTCTTCTTTGTGTATTAGCTTGTCTAACGCCTGGGTTTCTGACCGAGTGAGATTGTTAGTATTAGATTTTGAGGTGGTATTGCATAGTTTGGTTAGATCAGCATATACCACTCTGTAGAAACTTTCGATGTAAGGGCCCTTAGATTGGGTAGGGAAAAAGATGGATTTGGGTTTAAGTGATGTATGGGTGATGGGGGGGGGGGGGCGAAGCTAAGTGTTGGGTAAGTATTAGAGATGTATATTCGTCATCGTTTGAGATTTCACAATTGTCGATGTCAAATGTGGGTTCATCTATGGTAGATGCAGATGAGTCGTGGATAGGGGGTGTAATTGGCCCGTTGGCAGGTTCTCTTATCTCTTTGGAGTTCTTTTCCTGTTTTATATGGAAGTGTCTTTTGAGGGTTAGATTGCGTACATAGTTTTTAAGGTCTTTGAAGAGGGTGAAAGGGTTGGGTCTGTTTAATGGTGCAAAATTTAGTCCCCGACTGAAAAGAGAAATATCAGCGGGTGATGGGTCATATGAGGATAAGTTGAAGATTTTTATCATTTTTGGTATTTCAGTGTGCTTGCGTAACTTATTTGTTCGTCCTCCTCTACAACCTCTAATGTGAGTTTTCTTTTTCGGGGATTTGAGGTTGGAGGAGGACTTTCCACTAAAAAAGAAAGCAGTGTAGTGCGATCTGGCCTTGGGGAAATAATTTCTGAGTTCTGGTTTGTTGGGGGTGGGATGTCAAGGGGTGCCAGGGTATTGGGGTTTTTTGTTTTTGGGCTAGTGAGAGTTAACTGGCTCCCATAGTTGGAAGTGTTGTTATTATCTTTGTTGTTATTAGGGAATTTTGTACCTAAATTGGAGGTTGGTAGGATCCTAGCTTGACTGGGGCTTGATCTTATTTTAGGGGTTTCTGTAGGTCTATTATAAAACTGGTTGAGGGATTGAATTAATCCATTGATTCTAGCTGGGTTCCTGGGATTGTTTTTATTCGGGTTGTAATTGTGGTGCTTCTCTATGGTACCGTATTGGTTGAGACCGGGACGAGGAATTTTAGACGGGGAGGTGTGGAGAAAAGGGTGAACGATAGGATCGTATGGATTAATACTCATCAGTGCAGGTGGGGTCTGCTTGAGGGATTTGTTGGTGATATAGTGGGTTTTAGTATTTCTGGTCGGGATTAGGTGGCTGGAGAGTGGGAGGGTCTAGTTTAAGGGCATCAGGTACCGATGGCCCATGGCTACTTTGGTGGTTCCAGGAAAAAATACGATTCATATTATGATCGTCTAGATCCCGTTTAAATTTACCTATTTTGGTGGAAATTAAATCATTCTCTTGGTTCTTTGTATTTTTCTTTAAGATATCCAACCAGGATACTGGGATTTTTTCAGAATGGTGTAGGGTTTCCTCGGATCTGTGTAATCAACTGATTATATTTCTCAGTCCTATGGGATACAAGTATTCCCATCCATTTTGTTGTACAGAAATCTGCCAACCCTATCCATTCTTTTTTGCCCCCATCGTTTAGGAAGAGGGGAGGGTTTTTCCTAACTCGTAGTCCCCTAGGGGAGATCTTAGTTTCTATGTATTTTTCTAGGAAGAACCTATCCCACCATTGTGAGTTGGTCATGTGGATGGTCCTTTCTAGTTGTTTGAATTTTCCGCAAAGAGTATGGCGGATCTTTCCGTTGAGTTTCACTACAGCGGAAAAATCCAAGGGTGATAGATGTGAATAAAGTTGGTCAAATATGGTATATCTATGGTGTGTAATGGCTGAAATGATATCCATTGTTTACAAGAGCAGCAGCCAAAGCAACAGACAACAAAAAACAAAAACAGCAGCAAAGCAAGACAACAAAAACCAAAAAAAAAAACCAAAAAAAACCCCCCCCCCCAAAAAAAAAAAAAAAAAAAGCAGCAAAACAACAACAAAAAGGTATGGTATATATATGTATACGTAGACAGCAGGAATGATATTATTTGATATGCAGCACAATGGTTCCACATATAGAGTACACAACAAGTAGAGGCGCAAAAGATCAGAAAATAATATACTCCAGAGGGCTGTCTGTATAAAATTATATTGGACGATAATATGAATGAGAACTTTTAGTTCTCAAGTCCCGTGAAAGTGTCTTTCGTTCTTTGAGTGGGACTTTGGAATGCAGGGCTGCCACCACAGGGAGCTGAAACCAGGCTCCTAGACTGTTGCAGGAAAAGAGAAGAAGAAGGGGGTGCCTCTGGGTGTAGATTTTTAAAGGGCAATTTATTCACAGGTAAAACAAACAGATGATGCACTCACATTTTCCAAGGCATAAAAAGGCATGTAGAATACAAGGGGGGTGGTTTTTTCATCTGATTCGTCCGTCACATAGGATCCGGTCCGCGGGTGTCATGTTGTCCTCTCCTGGCGTTACCACGAGTTTGTTGTTAAAAAATGCCGGCTTGGTGGACGCAGAGGATGTGTTTCCAAAGCGAAGCTTGGTTAGCGGTGACACGCGGGTCGCAGGGTTGTGACGTCACGGCGGGCGACGCGTTTCCTGAGCGTTCGGGTCGAGGTGTAGAGACGACCGCGCTCTTTCATCAGGCCAATCAGATGAGAAGGGGAAAACAGGGGTTTAAATAGAGGAAGAGAGATTGAAACAGGAGGCGTACTCATGCTGCTTCCCTACTAGCTATTTTCAACCACTTCCCTATTTTTTTTTCCCCCTTAGTTAGTATACAGTCTCGTTTTCCGTCACATGACTCGTATATACTTCTTGGCCCACCCCCTCCGAGGTAGTTATAACTCTCTCATCTACAATTCCACCTTCTCTTCCGATATACCTCCTTATTCTCCTTTCATCCCCTTCATACCAAACATTTACAATATACACCTTGATGATTTCTCCATATGCTTTATTAATAACATGCCCATATATTTATATATTATGCCTGTTTAGATGGCTCAAATTATAGTTCCCTATTTTCTGTCTTTTTGTCCCCGCTTGTCTGCTTGTTTCATCTGTATTCTTTACATCCTCTCCCCGTTGTCTCCTCCCCTATCTTCCTGATTCATGCCCCTCTCCACTTAGTCTCTCGCCAGCTGTATGCTTACCCCGAATCCACGCCCCACTCTCCGCCCAACCACGCCTCCTGTTTCAATCTCTCTTCCTCTATTTAAACCCCTGTTTTCCCCTTCTCATCTGATTGGCCTGATGAAAGAGCGCGGTCGTCTCTCCACCTCGACCCGAACGCTCAGGAAACGCGTCGCCCGCCATGACGTCACAACCCCGCGACCCGCGTGTCACCGCTAACCAAGCATCGCTTTGGAAACACATCCTCTGCGTCCACCAAGCCGGCATTTTTTAACAACAAACTCGTGGTAACGCCAGGAGAGGACAACATGACACCCGCGGACCGGATCCTATGTGACGGACGAATCAGATGAAAAAACCACCCCCCTTGTATTCTACATGCCTTTTTATGCCTTGGAAAATGTGAGTGCATCATCTGTTTGTTTTACCTGTGAATAAATTGCCCTTTAAAAATCTACACCCAGAGGCGCCCCCTTCTTCTTCTCTTTTCCTGCAACAGTCTAGGAGCCTGGTTTCAGCTCCCTGTGGTGGCAGCCCTGCATTCCAAAGTCCCACTCAAAGAACGAAAGACACTTTCACGGGACTTGAGAACTAAAAGTTCTCATTCATATTATCGTCCAATATAACTTTATACAGACAGCCCTCTGGAGTATATTATTTTCTGATCTTTTGCCCCTCTACTTGTTGTGTACTCTATATGTGGAACCATTGTGCTGCATATCAAATAATATCATTCCTGCTGTCTACGTATACATATATATACCATACCTTTTTGTTGTTGTTGTTTTGCTGCTTTTTTTTTTTTTTGGGGGGGTTTTTTTTTTTTTTGGTTTTTGTTGTCTTGCTTTGCTGCTGTTTTTGTTTTTTGTTGTCTGTTGCTTTGGCTGCTGCTCTTGTAAACAATGGATATCATTTCAGCCATTACACACCATAGATATACCATACTTGACCAACTTTATTCACATCTATCACCCTTGGATTTTTCTGCTGTAGTGAAACAACGGAAAGATCCGCCATACTCTTTGCGGAAAATTCAAACAACTAGAAAGGACCATCCACATGACCAACTCACAATGGTGGGATAGGTTCTTCCTAGAAAAATACATAGAAACTTAGATCTCCCCTAGGGGACTACGAGTTAGGAAAAACCCTCCCCTCTTCCTAAACGATGGGGGCAAAAAAGAATGGATAGGGTTGGCAGATTTCTGTACAACAAAATGGATGGGAATACTTGTATCCCATAGGACCGAGAAATATAATCAGTTGATTACACAGATCCGAGGAAACCCTACACCATTCTGAAAAAATCCCAGTATCCTGGTTGGATATCTTAAAGAAAAATACAAAGAACCAAGAGAATGATTTAATTTCCACCAAAATAGGTAAATTTAAACGGGATCTAGACGATTATAATATGAATCGTATTTTTTCCTGGAACCACCAAAGTAGCCATGGGCCATCGGTACCTGATGCCCTTAAACTAGACCCTCCCACTCTCCAGCCACTAATCCCGACCAGAAATACTAAAACCCACTATATCACCAACAAATCCCTCAAGCAGACCCCACCTGAACTGATGAGTATTAATCCATACGATCCTATCGTTCACCCTTTTCTCCACACCCCCCCGTCTAAAATTCCTCGTCCCGGTCTCAACCAATACAGTACTATAGAGAAGCACCACAATTACAACCCGAATAAAAACAATCCCAGGAACCCAGCTAGAATCAATGGATTAATCCAATCCCTCAACCAGTTTTATAATAGACCCACAGAAACCCCTAAAATAAGATCAAGCCCCAGTCAAGCTAGGATCCTACCAACCTCCAATTTAGGTACAAAATTCCCTAATAACAACAAAGATAATAACAACACTTCCAACTATGGGAGCCAGTTAACTCTCACTAGCCCAAAAACATAAAAACCCCAATACCCTGGCACCCCTTGACATCCCACCCCCAACAAACCAGAACTCAGAAATTATTTCCCCAAGGCCAGATCGCACTACACCGCTTTCTTTTTTAGTGGAAAGTCCTCCTCCAACCTCAAATCCCCGAAAAAGAAAACTCACAGAAGAGGTTGTAGAGGAGGACGAACAAATAAGTTACGCAAGCACACTGAAATACCAAAAATGATAAAAATCTTCAACTTATCCTCATATGACCCATCACCCGCTGATATTTCTCTTTTCAGTCGGGGACTAAATTTTGCACCATTAAACAGACCCAACCCTTTCACCCTCTTCAAAGACCTTAACAACTATGTACGCAATCTAACCCTCAAAAGACACTTCCATATAAAACAGGAAAAGAACTCCAAAGAGATAAGAGAACCTGCCAACGGGCCAATTACACCCCCTATCCACGACTCATCTGCATCTACCATAGATGAACCCACATTCGACATCGACAATTGTGAAATCTCAAACGATGACGAATATACATCTCTAATACTTACCCAACACTTAGCTTCGCCCCCCCCCCCCCATCACCCATACATCACTTAAACCCAAATCCATCTTTTTCCCTACCCAATCTAAGGGCCCTTACATCGAAAGTTTCTACAGAGTGGTATATGCTGATCTAACCAAACTATGCAATACCACCTCAAAATCTAATACTAACAATCTCACTCGGTCAGAAACCCAGGCGTTAGACAAGCTAATACACAAAGAAGACCTCATAATCAAGTCTGCAGATAAAGGAGGCGGTATAGTCTTGTTGGACAGATCTGAGTATGTCGCAGAATCTCTCCGCCTCCTTGCCGATAATATCACTTATAAAATACTGACACAGGACCCTACTAACGCTTTCGCCAAGGAAGCTGAGGTCCTAATTACATCCGCCCTTCAAGAAGGCATCCTCTCCAAGATGGAAGGGGCCTTCCTAAAGAAGAATTTTTACCAGATCCCATATTTCTAATACCTGCCAAAAGTGCACAAAAATCCCCAACACCCGCCTGGTCGACCAATCGTAGCCACTATGGATAGTGTGACTACCGGTCTAAGTCTTTATATCGACCGTTTTTTGCAGCCACTGGTAACACAGCTCCAATCCTACATCCGTGATGGCCGCCACCTCCTTGAAACCTTGGCCCCCTATAGATGGGAACCCTCATACACATGGCTCTCTCTAGATGTCAGTTCACTGTACACCTCCATCCCACATGCCTTCGGCCTGAAAGCGGTAGAAGACTACCTAACTAATGATCCCCTTATAAACATGCGCCAAGTCAACTTTTTGATAACAGCTGTTAACTTTTGCCTAAC